>NC_139145.1:73298083-74498083 GCF_964270905.1 Leucopleurus acutus | reverse complement strand
CTCTGCTTTACGCCCTAGACACAGCCTGGGAAATATATCAATAGAGATTACAAAAAAAAAAAAAAAAAAAAACTAGCTCTGTTCAGGCCCTCATTGTCAACACTGCTTAAGATTTAAGTCACATTAAAATAATGATTTAAGTTTGAACTCTAAAATAAACTAAAATTGTCCTCGCGCGGCTGCTCAAGTTTCCATGCTTTGTAAACAAGTAGCGTCAATACGGTAATTGCTGTAAACTGTTGGCGGTGACGTAAGCTCTCTGAGAATTTCCTGTCCAGTAAAATTTACCCTAAAACAAAAACGTTGTCACGTGGGCCGGGGAATTAAAGGTATACGTTCTTCTACCCCCTGACGACAAAGTAATGAGCAAAGTCAAGACCAGAATAAAGAAGGCATCTAAAAGCTGTAAACCGACATTTTCCTCTTTCTACCCCTTCTTCCCCACACACTTCAGCCTTTATTTTAGAAAACATTAGAAATCTTTCGGAGGGCACCTAGTTTGAAACGATCTTGGGCGGGATAGGTGGGAGGGAGGAGGAAGAGAGAACAATTTCCACTCCTTCACCCCCACTCAACCCCAACCTCCGCTTTGTGCCCCAAAGAAAAGGAGGATGTGGAGACCACACTACTTCTAAGATCCTTTCAGGCCCCTTCAGAGCCCTCCCTGATAGAAAGCATTATGCAAAATAATATCAAAGTAGTGATCTACTTTGGGTTCATCATTGAACAATACATTCCCTTGCAGAAAATGTCAAACAGACTCAAAAGTAGGTAGAATAATATAATGAACCAGCAGGTACTCAGAACGCAGCTTCAGAAATTGTCAACTAAAGACCAATCATCTTCATCTGTTGCAGAGGAGCAGGGATTTGAAGGAAATCCCTAAGGTCATATCAATTCATCTCTTTCAATATGTACCTCTAAAAGATAAAGATTTTTTAAAATATCTTAAAATATTAGATACTCAACCACAATTGCAATATTACACCTTAAAAGTTAACAATAATTCCTTAATACAATTAAATATACACTGTTCAAATTTCCCTGATTGTCTCATAATTTTTTTTCAGTTGGTTTGCTCAAATCAGGACCCAGACAAGTTCCAAAACACAATGTATTTGGTTGATCTATCTCTTGCCACTTTTAATCTGTAGGTACTTGCCTCCACTTTTTTTTTTTTCCTTGAAACACTTCATTGAGGAAACTGGCCACGTAATTTTATAGAGTTTACCCCTGTCAAAATTTTGTTGATGCAATACCAGTGTTGTTATTTAACATATCCTCTGTTGAGCAGTCTAATAAATATGTCCACATTGACAATACTCAAAGAATATTAGCAAACAGATGAACAACAACAAGCAAAACACAAGGTTATCAGTGGTGTAAAACACTACTTAGCCCTAAACTCTAGAAAAAGGGAGGTCAAAGCATGAGACTAAGGGTCTCCAGTGGAAAGAGATCAGAGTTTGGGACCTACTTCTGCCAATTTACATGCTGGGTTACCTTAAGCAAGTCACTATCTGTTTTAGCCTCAGTTTCAGCTATACAGTGGTAGCATAGATGATGCCTTAGTTCAGAACTTAAATGTAGTAAATGCCATTTAATTGTTACCTTTTTATATGAACAATCTCAGACCTTAAATAGTAGCTGTAAAAGAACTAGGAACTGCCATCAATATACCTCATTGTTTTGCTTTAGGATATCCACCAGGGCTGAAAACCTGGATTGTAAACCATCGCTGAATGCCAGAGAGTAATCTCAGGTGAGAAAAAAAATCTGACAAATCGTCGACATAAACTAAGAAACTTTTTCACATGGTAAAATTTTCACATGGCTCTCTTTCTCTGGATTTTCCCCCCAAAACAACACTATTACTTCTAAAATCACCTCATCACAGCTAATGAAAAGTCATCAACTTAGTTGGCATGGTTTTTTTGTTTTTACAACTATAAAACTAATGACATGAAATTTCTCATTTATCCCACCTAGAAATGGAATTATAATTCTATGAGCATCTAGAGCCTCCTTATCTGTTATTCTACAATCTAATTTCCTCTCATATGTGATATTTAGCAGTAATAACTTCAGTTCTTGCATAAATCATTGTATTTTAGCTTAAATTCATGAGAGGAAATTTTGTTATAAGTTTATAAAGTATCAATACTGTTTCAAAATACATAAGTGCTAATAAGATATAAAATTTGTGTCTATTACATAATGTGAGATTCATTACACTGTAAACATGCAAATTCAAACTAACAAGTTTGATTAAATCCTTGATTCTGAAATCATGTTTGTCAACCTAAAAGCTTATCATATTAGGTAGCTTTCTATTTCTAGGGATTTCCCAGAACCAAACAAAGCATTTTGACTCATTTCAAGCCTTTCTTTTTCTGTAGCTATTTTATATTCCCGCAAACCTCTTTCCTAGTAGTATGTCTCTATATTTCTTATCAACACGTCTGTGGCCACCACAGGAGGGATCATGAGCTGTGTTCCCCTTCCTCAGCCCCTTGCCTCTTTTTGTCCCCTCCCCACATACTCACACGTTCACACTTAGTAAAATTTAAGGCAAGCTCCAAGGACTAATAAAACTAACATATCTATTGAATAACTGCTGTTTGTAAAAGCATGGTGCCACCCTGACCTTCAAGGCATGCTTAGAAAATAGCCTCCTTCTAGAAGAGGGAGCAGGAATAGACTTAATAACTAGTACTCACTTAGTGTCAAGGTGACTTCCAATCTAGGGTCTGATCTCATTAAACTTGGTCATTAATTTCTGTGCCTTTAATCCCTTAAAGAAGGACCACTAGTATCTATGGTAGTGGACACAATGGAGCCCCATAGTAAAGAGTCATACACACCTGCATTCCAAGTTTCTCAACCTATCAGCCTTGCGGCTTAGCCAAAATTACTTTGCTCTGAACCTCAGTTTTCCCATCAGTAAAACAGAGTTAGTAGTCCTCACCTCACATGGTTTTTGTGAGGATTAAATGGCATTGCCTCTTTTAAGGGCCTAGGATGTGATGAAATCTCTGAATATGGTAGCTGTGTTTATTGTGAATGTGGAGGGATAATTTATTCTGCTATTATTTTGTGATTTGTTCCTTTTCTGGTTCTTCAGAAATAACCAGATCCTCTATATCCCCCCCACCTATGCCTATATTTATGTTCTGGGGTAATATCCCCCCATACAGCCCCTCTCCTTGCCTTTTGTGAAAGACCACGGCAGAACCTTCCAAAGTCAGATACTCCTCATGTCAGGCAGGTGCTGTTAACTAGTGCAGTGGGCTGGGCCTGGCCTGAGCAGAAGCAGAGACAGCCCTTCTCTGCCCCAGCTGGGTATTGTCATGCAGTAATAGGCAGATTTTCCAAATTTCCATAAGAAGCTAGCATTATAGATATTTATGTGAACCGATTCAATTTTTAAATGCTGGTAACTGATTTCAGTTTAAAGAAAAAAAAAAAACCCACTGCAGGAACCAAACCAAAACTTCTGCCAGCCACAGGTTAATTACCAACACCACACCTCATCCCCCACTCCCAACCTAAATTCATGAAGGTGGTTTTAATAGCTGTCCCTGACCGGCTGCGGAGAGTGGTAAGGAAAGGAGAAGAGGTTGTCTTCGGCTGGGAAGGAGAGGAGTGAAGGGGAACGTGGTGGGGACCCACAGTCCACTTCTTGGCAAACCCCTCAGGAGGGGATGGAAATGGGGAGGGAAGTGAGGAGTTAGGCCCCAATTTATCATCCTTGGCACAGGTTCTTATGCCCCTAATTTCACATAGAATCAGCAAATTCACTAGACTTCAAGGGCTTGGATGAGAGACAGCTGAGCAGTGACCAGCAAGGACAAAAATTTTCAAGGCCTCCTCAATATTTACTCGGTGTAAGAACCTTAGCACCTTTGCACAACATTTTGTGCGTGGATGAGGGGAGCTCCAATGATGACTGAAATGGAATTTCTGCTGTTGAAAGGAGCTTCAGATTGAAGTTAAGAGTCTAAAGAAAAGCAACATTTCTGGCACTCTCTCCTATGTGGAGTAAGCTTCATGGGGTTACTTTAGGCTGAGGTGAGCTTTGAGCCACCCTGTTATGGTATGTTGTCACCGTGGCTCTCTCTGAGGCAAGGTGTAGAGTAGAGAGTGGGAGAATGCACCCTACTCAAGACAGAAGAGCTGGAGACACTCCTGAACTGTGGAAAGGGCTGCAGGCCAATAGAAAATGCTGCTCAGTTTTGCTTTACAAAGACTATGCCGTCAGTAGAGTGGCCACATACTAGGGGCAGCAGAATTTCAGGGGTCCATTTTAGGGGTAGAGGATAGAACAGATGGTAGACGCTGGGATGAAAGACCCGCCACAGTAACATTGACATTGAGAAACATTATGTGACATTGTGGGACTTTGCTTCACCTATTATGTAATGTCTGATGTGGTTTTTTTGTTTGTTTTTCTCTAAAATGCTCCCTTTTGAAAAACTGAAACCAATACTGGTGGAAGAGCTGGTGCCAGCCTACTCAGCTGTCTGGTGGAGAAATTCCCCAGGCTTCTGGGTGAGTGTTGGGCCCATAGAAGTCTGACCCCACTAAATGGTAACAGAGTCTTCTGTGCTAAAAGATATCCCTGGCACAAGAGTTCTATTTAATGCTGATGTTACAAGTACACCTGAAGCGTATAATGCTATTCCCTACCTCACTGTGTTAGACTGAACCAACCACAACAAATTACATAAAAGTAATTACAGCCCCACCCCTTAAATTAAGAGAAAGTCTCTAAACATATGGCCTAGATTCAGAGAAGACAGAAGCCTCCCTTAACTTCTCACCCACATCCCTAAGCCGTAGCACAAGCAGCTCCGCTAATCAGCAGCTATAGCAAGCTGCAACACACCATTTCATGAGGGGTACAACAAAACTGTTATCCCATGCGATTTTGCATAAATCACAATACTATACTTCCCGAATTTTTACATGTGTTCCTGCTGCCAACACAATACTTTTTATTTGCATAAATGTGTACTTTTCCAAGCAGGTTCTAGTAAGTATAACAAGAACTCACACATGTGTCCCAGGAGAAATTCAGCATTGAGCCGGGAGCCACTCAGAGGGCATCAGGGATAGATGGGTCTTGAACCAAGAAAGAGCAACAGAGAAGGGAGGACCACACCTGTATCTGCTGAGTTAGGGATACTTGCATCTTTGATCCCAATTCTTTGGAGAAAGAAAAGAGAGGAAGAAAGAGAGGAAAGGGAATAGAACAGTTGATCCCATTCCTTTCCCAATCTAAATTACTTAAATGGAAACTTCATTGAAACAGGGAGGGCGGGAGGAGATGAGATTTCAAACAGATGTGAGGTAAAATTTTCAACTGGAAATAAATTGGACTGAGCTGATATTTTAATAGCTGAAAGTGATCAGAAAGCTGTGGGGTCTGACTAAGCTGTCATAAAGGGATGGGAGAAGGAAACTCAATGCTGCATAGTTGAAAGCAGTAACTGGAGAAAAATGGAACCATTTCATATTTGTACCCTGACCTAAGTTCTGATTGTTGAACAAACCAGTCATTTGATGATGATGATGGTGATGATGATAATAATAATAATATTCTACTGACTCTTCTGATCTTTCCAGCAACATTATGGAGAATAAAGCAAGGTTTTTACCACTTTTCAACGAAAATCTGAAGTTGGCTAACTTGAACAATTTGATAACAATCAGAGGTCAGGTCCTCTGAGTGCTTCTGTTAAGGTACCCTAGTGATTCTCAAACTGGGGTACACATATGACCTGAGAACATGGAACTGCGCCAGAGCTCTGGAGTAGAAATTTCTATATCACATTGTGGGGCAACAATGTTAATCAGTGGTGAGAAATGAAAACATGTTTTTTATATTAAAACAAGCATGAAACTATATGGATACAATAAACATTTTGCATGGTTTTTAAAGATAGAACATAACACTTCAAAGAAGTTTGCTTTGGACTACACGGTCAGCCTTCGACTAACCCAGACTCTGTCCATGTTAACCCTCCTCTCCAGTTAGTGGGTAATTTAGTGGACCCTTTGAAAAGCCCCTCACTTACACTCTTGAGCTAGATTCATCTTTAAAGCTGCTTGCAATAGTGAAAGGAGGAAATATAATGTCCAAGGGGAAGTAATATCCTACTTCCACATGACACTCCGTGGGGTTAGAGAAGATTAAAGTCATCCTAATTATATGTTGAAATCATTGTTATTTCAATACAGTGAATGAAGTTCTTAGGAAGGTTGACTTTGATATTCTAGTTACCCCAGATTTAAATGGTTGGACATTTTCAGCTGAAGGGTACTCTTAGGATAGTTGAGTGTGATAACGGAATATTAGTGCACTTTGTTAATTTTCACAACTGTGAATTGGTTTTTTATCATAAAAATAATTAATGTCCCAGATGAGAGCTGACTAAAAAGTAAAAAGCAGTGATTTAAAAAAGAATTTTGGCTAAAAACTGCAACATTAACATTGAGTGGCTTATCATAATGTTAACCAGAAATATACCATCTTCCAAATATCAGTAAATGTAAATTCCAGTAAGTTAGAAAACATGTCTATTTTGTTCATTGTCCTATTGTTATTGCCTGGAAGAGTGCTGAGTAAATGTGTAGTAGAGGCTCAATAGACTCTTATTGAGTAAACAAGCCAAATTTACAACAATCATAGAATTATATCTGCATCAGTTATAGAGAGTAATAGAGATGTAATTCGTACATGTGCAGAGGACAGAGGTGAATACATAATTCGGTGCAGCTCAAGAAGTGTAGCTGTGAAATTTTCTTGATCAGATTGCACCAACCATTCTCTGATACATTAAAAACACTGTGTAATCCATTTAGTTTCAACAACTTTTTAACAATATGAAAAGAAATGATTTATTGGACTACAGAAGAGAGGAAAGACCTACAGTGGTGCTTTGGGAAAGGCTCAAAGGCTGAGATGACAATAAAGAGATGATGTCAAGGATGTCAAGGATGAGAGTGAGTGAGCTACCCTTGAAAAAGTGATTATTCTACACATGTTAAGAGGAGAAAGGAAAATTTGAAGAAAAGGAAAAAAAGATATAATTTTAAATTCTATGTTTCATTAGTGTTCTCAAGAAGCCTGACAAGGAAAGAGGATTACTCCATTAGGGAGTGAGAAGGATACTTAAAATAAGAAAAATGAACTATTTTAAAATCTAGACTTCTGCAGAATTTAAACCAATAGTTATAGACACAACGAGACGTATTTTCGAAATACATTTTAAAAAGTGTTTATCGGGCTTCCCGGGTGGCGCAGCGGTTGAGAGTCCACCTGCCGATGTAGGGGTCTCGGGTTCGTGCCCCAGTCCGGGAAGATCCCACATGCCGCGGAGCGGCTGGGCCCCTGAGCCATGGCCGCTGAGCCTGCGCATTAGTCCGGAGCCTGTGCTCCGCAGCGGGAGAGGCCACAACAGTGAGAGGCCCGCGTACCGCAAAAAAAAAAAAAAAAAAAAAAAAAAAAAAGTGTTTATCAACCAGTTCTAATAATTCTTAGTTAAACAACATTTGCATTGTATCAAGATATGGAATATTATAGTTTTGGCCACCATCCAGCAGTGTTTATTAACAAACTGGCTTCTGTCATCTCTATCAAGGAATATGTACATGCCAAAATGATGTCTATTCAGCAGGGAGAAGTTAAAAAGATATTTTACTACTTGTTTGCTATTATTTTCTTGTCGGGAATGTTAACACTGTTTTGATACAGCACATCCCAAATCCTTGTTTAAATTAACAACATCCCAAATCCTTGTTTAAATTAACAAGTCATTATATTAGTAGAACACATGCCAATGAAGTACAATCCATTAATTAAGTTCCATGAGACAGGATCTTGTTTGTTCTACTTTCTATCCCCAGGGTCTAGAATAGTGCTTGGCACACAGTAGGCATTTAATAAATATTTGTTGAATGAATGGACAAAACTACAAGGATTTTAGCCAGTAGATGGACTCTAAACCTAACGTGACATGACCTATTTGACTAATATCCTCTATTATAAAGTAAATTTATCAAAATGTTAAACATTTTCTTGGAATATTCATTTCTTCCAAATAAAATGCTATAATATTATTTTGTTATATTTAGCTAGTAGCTTACTTTTGTCAAACTTCTATACTTCAATTTTTTTAATGTAGCAATCAGAAGTTTTCAAGGACTTTCTCTTGTTTCTTACCTTGACCAAAATAGAACCATAAGATTCCCAGGAGTTTCTTCAAATTTCAAATACCCAAACTCACATTGCCGTCTATCTTGGAAAATTTACCTCTGAACTTAATCAGAGGAATTGAATAAATTTATCATATATCTATGTTCAGTCAAGTTCACTGGTGATTTTTTTTTTAATTAAAGTAAGCTTCTAAGTTTTAGGAAAACGGAGCAGAGATTCCAGGGCTTGAATTTGTTTCCATTTAAAAAGTATTAAATGGTATAACAAATGCATTGCAACGGACCCAATTATCAGCCCATCCAAATGGTTAACTTACCACTTCTCAGAGTAGAGCTTAGGGAGTGCTCATCTTACACAGGTGGCCAGGTTTCTTTTCTTCTTGTCCTTTCCCCTGAAGGTTTCTGCCTAGATCAATTAGCTTTCTCCCTACCCAGCCTGGTTCTCATGAGTATGGGTGCCTAATGTTATCATTTTGATAAGAAAAGGTGGAACTTCATAGCAGTTCCTTGTATTCATTACCTTCACATTCATTTAAATCAAACAATTTAATCTGATACCTGGTAATGAGGCAATTATTCCATACATTTTTTTCTCTCCCTCCCCTCAAATCATCCATGATTATATTCAAAGATAATAACATCCAGATACGTTATTTACTTTGGTCAAAATTTCACTCATTGGGACATTTTGTTTACAAGTCCTCCCCCCAAAACAAAATCTCATTGGATTAAAATGTTACAGGTTTTTGGAAACAGAACCAACAAATCTGCTTATATTAGTTGTTTGTACCTTATCAGATACTGCTTTCCATTCTAAAATCTCATACATGAACCACCAAACACAAAAGAAGAAGATAGTTAATTTAATACATTTCCCTTAATTTGAGAACTTTCTCTTTTGATGAAGCTCTATCTTTTTTCTACTTTCTTATATCAGCAAAATAGAAATCAATTTAAATCTAGATGATCAGTATTTAGCTAGCTTGAATATTTTATTTCCTCTGTGGCCACATGGTATTATAATATGTAGGAATTATGAATCCAACAGATTAAGTATAAGTAAATAATGGAGGATGGATGCCAAAGAGCCTATGGATCTGTAGTCTGCAGAATAAATACTGCTGAGTTTAATGGAGAGAATGTAGAAACCCCAAAATAAGCATCTTTGAAGGGCAGAAGATTTTCTATCAAAATACAGCACAAGTTTTCCACAATTATTTTGGCACCTAAGAAATCTTCAAAAGCATATATTTTCAATGCAGTTACATTTCTGCTAGAAAAAATCATGTGGATTACCTTCCATCTGTTTTTTATCACCTCCCCCTCTCCTCATACCCTTAAAGATACTGATTTCCTAGACATCCGAGCTATGGAACAAAACATGAAATTTCACCAAAGAAGGAAAAAGTTAAGTTTATTTCTAAAGGTCACTTGCTTCTATTTTTGTATTTTTGATGTTATTTTTAAATATTTCAATAAAGGTAAAGGAATGAATGATCTGAAAAGAGACCACTTTTTAAAAACATAAGGATTATTTTTGTAATACTATAAATAGTTATTGAACTCCCTCTTCAATGTAATTCTTCAACTTGATGATGTGGTACATAAATTATTCAGGAAGAGATGTATCTTAATCACTTCTTATCAGCATTGATATTTTAAGATTAGATCTCAAGGACATTGTAGGTAAAACATAGTTTAAGCACAAATCCTATTACTGAGATTTGCTTTAAGATCTTTGGCATTTTGTGATTGCTAAAAGCCCTCGTCTCTTATAACCAGCCATATTATTACGTTGTATTTAATGGAAACTTTTAGAATTAATATTTCAGATGCTATTTAAAGTGATTAACTTAAATCGATAATTACAGAGATTCAAGCAGCTTCTCTTTCCCTATTATTCCAGCCTATGACGTGAAACAGTTCACACTAAAATTATAAAACAATATGTTGAGGAATTCTTCAATATTCCATATGTTGTATAAGTATCAGTATGCTTTTAGCTTCAAGAAGTGGAAAACTTGACCCCAACTGGTTTGCATAAGGAAATGTTTGTACTTGGTACTTTAGAAGTAGGGAGAGCTTCAGTGTTCGTGCAATCCCTACAAGTCCATCGCCTGTGCTCTTCATTTTGAGTTATTTCATCCTCAGGTCAGTATCCCTCACTGGGGAGAGACTGTAACAGCACAGAATGATTTCCAGAGAAACAGCATCTTTTTGGGGCGCCTTTCTCCTAACAGTAAGGACATTCCTTTTTAAGCAGCTGGAATCTCATGGGCTCACACTGTCCCTCGGGCTCATTTCTGAACAATCCTATGGCCAGGGGAATGCCACAGTTGACTCATCTATACCCTATTCCTAAACCAGACATTGTTGCAAGAGTTTGAGATTAGCTTTAAACCAGCCAGGTCTAGTCCGGAGGCTGGAGATGAAGTCACCTTTCTCTGAAGCACATGGTTTGCAGAGACAGGACAGCAAGATAGGATACAGTTAGGAAGGGAGAATGGAGAATGGAGGAGCACTAACAATGTTTGGCAGAATAAAGCTTTTTTTTTAATAGGTAATTGCCTGTGATGTTGAAGTAAATATTCAGTTAAAGGCAACAAAACAATATAAAGCAGTAATCATCCAAGTAGGGGGATATTACAAGCATCTAAAACCATTTTTATTGAAGTTAAATTCCCGTCCCTATTCTGATTTGCACCTGTATGAGGCTCTCTTCCTTGTCCCACTGAAAATTAGTTACTGTTGGGAGCCTTGTTGGATCTGATGGATGAAGACTTTAAAATTATTGAGAGCTATGGCTGTAGAAAAAACTTTTTAATGTGAGGGGCCAAAATAAATGGTTGTAAAGGAATAAAATAATGTAGCTGGTTATTCATATTTCATCCTGATGTCAGCCTCTTTTCACTTGCTGTTTTGGTTTCAGAAATCCTGTGATAAAGGCTATTACTGGGTTTTTAAAAATATCTCTTCCAAAAAAAAGGCAAAAAACCAGATTTCACCTAACCTAGTGATAAGGAGAGCAGCCTAACTTGTTTTGTTTTGTTGATCTTGTATCTCACCTAAGTGTGTCTCTTTGGTAGAGGATGGTTCAGGAGTAACTGTAGCATTGTCATCCCTTTCTCAAAAAAAAAGGCAAAAATAATTTCTCAAAAAGCCCTGACCAGCAGTGGTCACCTTTTTACATTGTATAGACTTCATCTTGGAAACATTTGAATAGGAGAATTTCTTTTTATGTGAGCTAATTTAAAATCTAATGATTTCTTTTTCTAATTTTAAACAAAATAAAAATTCAATGCAGGGCTTCCCTGGTGGCGCAGTGGTTGAGAGTCCGCCTGCTGATGCAGGGGACATGGGTTCACGCCCCAGTCTGGAAAGATCCCATATGCTGTGGAGCGGGTAGGCCCGTGAGCCATGCCCGCTGAGCCTGCATGTCCGGAGCCTGTGCTCCGCAACGGGAGAGGCCACAACAGTGAGAGGCCCGTGTACCGCAAAAAAAAAAAAAAAAAAAAAATTCAGTGTAGAAAATTGAGAACATATAAACTTCAAAGACTGTTGGTAGGGATGGAAATTGGTGCAGCCACTGTGGAAAACATTATGGAGGTTTCTCAAAAAACTAAAAATAGAACTACCATAATACCCAGCAATCCCACTCCTGGGTATATATCTGAAAAAAATGAAAACACTAATTTGAAAAGATACTTGCACCCCAATGTTTATAGCAGCATTATTTACAATTGCCAACTGTTCATCAACAGATGAATGGATAAAGAATATGAGATATATACCTACATCTCTATATAAATATAGATATAGCTATAGATATACACACACACACTATGGAATACTACTCATCCATAAAATAGAATGAAATTTTGCTAGTTGCTACGACAAGGATGGACTTGGAGGATATTAAGCTAAGTGAAATAAGTCAGACAGAAAAAGACAAATACTGTATGATGTTACTTAGATGTGAAATACAAAAAATAAAACCAGTGAATATAAAAAAAAAGAAACAGACTCACAGATTCAGAGAACAAACTAGTGGTTACCAGTGGGGAGAGGGAAGAAGGGAGGGGCAAGAGAGGGGTAGGGTATTAAGAGGTACAAACTACTATGTACAAAATAAATAAGCTACAGGGATAGATTGTATAACATGGGGAACATAGCTGATATTTTATAATAACTATAAATGGAGTATAACCTTTAAAAATTGTGAATCACTGTGTTATACATCTAAAACTTGCATAATATTGTACATCAACTATTCCTCAATTTTAAAAATTGCAAAAAAAAGTATAGTCCAAAAAAAAAGTAAGAACATATAGAAGCATATAAAGAACAAAATTTTAAATCCTCATAATCTCTCTAGCTAAAGAACCATTGATAACATTACGGCATAGTCTTCCAATTATAGATGAATAAATTGTAATATGTATATATAATGTTTTTAAAAAGTAGTACTTTACCAGAAATGCTGTTTTTGTAACCTGCTTTCTTTGTTTATTATACCATGAACACTTCCCCCATGTATTAATAATTCTTCTAAAACCATCATATAGTTACACGATAGATCATTTAAGCAGTCTCTAGTGGGCAGATAGTTTAGTCTTGCAAATAAAACATTTTACAAATGTTTACAAAGCTAGAATGTCCAACACAAACATAAGCCTAGCCTCCTATATGAACTACCTGAGTCTTAAAGTTAGTATTAAACCAGAAATCCAGATGGAAAGCTAGGAATGAAACTCCAAACTGTAAAACAAAAGTGTGACAGAGGAAACAAGCATGGGAAAGAATTATGAATCAGATATGTACTGGAATTTCCTGGAAGTTTTCAGATCCAAGTCAAAAATACTTTGTCTACATGTGTCTGCACTAAACTTCTGTTATTAGCTGCTCGTTAATTGAGGTGAGGGCTTTACATCAAGTTTGGAACTAAAGTAAAAGGGAAAGGATCCAGAGAGTGAACCTCGGTCCTGTGGGTAGAGACTGATTAGATGCTAGATATGGAGGAGTTTCTAGGAGACAAAAAGAGGTAGGTAGCTCTGTCCTACCCTGTCTCCTCTTGGGTTCTGGTGGAGAAGTCATGTCACTTTGGAAAGTGGACCAGGCCCCTGGCAGCAAGAGTTGACTGGCAGTGGAGGCTCAGGGTGGAGTTGGAAGTACCATTTTTCTAAGGAATTTCCCTTAGTGAACAACTCAAGAGTCAGTAAGACCAATATCTCTGTTTATCTTACATGTTAGAGTCACATTTCTAAGACTTTAGTTTTCTTGTAAACCACCTTCATGGTTTTTTCATGTCTGCCTACCACCTGTGCTATCATTAATATTTTTCTTTGAACTGACTCACTTTTTTTAACTTAAATACTTTATGTTAGATAAAACACATATCATGATTTTAAATGGAAAACAGAATCACTTGCCACAAATGCAATGGTGGGTGACCTCATGAATTCACTGAAAACAAATACGCAACAAAAACAGTATTTAGTTAGGGCTAGATACTGGTGCTTGCCAAAGGCTCTTGAGCCTGAGGCCTGATTTCTGTTTGTGTAGGGAAAGGAAGGTGGGAAGTGGGTAGGGAGGAATTAGCAAGTGTTAAAAACATGACCAACAAACCCAGACTGCCCATGGACTCCTTCAGAAGAACTGCAAGGGAATGAAATCACTTTCACAAAGTGATTCAATGTTATTTATACCACCTAGCTTCCTGTCCAGTAGTGTACACGCCTCTCTAGCAAGCACTGTGCTAGGGGAAGCTGCCCTCTGTAAAGGGGTAGGGAGAGGATTCCAGTGTTGCTCTTAGGCCATACTTAGGAGATATTAGGAGTTGAGGAGTTACCATAAACCCCTATACTCTGTAAGTGAATGGTAGACTGGACTGGGTTCACTCTCATTTCTTGTAAACTCTCCTGTCATGGGCTCTATTGTGCCCCACTCCCCGTCCAAGTTCACATGTTGAAGTCCTAATTCCCAGTACCTCAGAATGTGACTATATTTGGAGATAGGGCCTTTAAAGAGGTAATTAAGTTAACATGAGGTCATTAGGGGTGGGCCCTAGTCCAACATAACTGGTGTCTTTATAAGAAGAGAAAACTGGGACACATACACACGCACACACAGAAAACCACGTGAAGACCCAGAGGCATGACAGCCAGCAACAAGCCAGGAAAGAGGCCTCAGAAGAAACAAACTGTACTGACACCTTGATCTCAGATTTCTAGCCACCAGAACTGTAAGGAAACAAACTTCTGTCATACCCAGACTGTGCTACTTTGCTAGGACTGCCCTAGCAAATTAATACACCTTCCTAGTGGTACAAAATTCAAGAGATGAATTGTGTACAACTGCTTTGACTTGTTTCCTGAAATACCATAAAGGTACTAAGGTCTAGAGCTCCTGTGGAGACCATTTGGATTAGCTTCCTTGGGTAGTAATGGGTATTTTTAAGGCTACTGATGAAACTTGTGTGTAAGAAGACTTCCAGTAATACATATATAAGGGACCCGTTCAGTTCAAGTGATTAAAAGCAATCCTGTGTATTGGTATGTCATGAGGTGTGTACTGCAAGTGAGGAAAGAGTCTCAGGTAAAAACGGAGACACGAGTCTGTCTGACAGTGTTCTTAGAAGTGCCACAAGATGCAACTGGAACTTATTCCAAAATGAGGCCTCCATAAAATCATAAAATAAGCCATAAATGGGATAGTAATTGGGTTGTCTCCATCAAGCGATAGCCATCTGTCCTGGTGTACAATTTAAAAAGACTGACCCAGTCTACCAGGTGGATCTGAGACCCACTCTGGCCACTTTGAGGGGTGGCGTGACTCCTGAGGCTGGCAGCAAACTCCCCATATAAAATGTGGATCATCCATCCAGGCATATATTCCTCTAATTTCCCTTATGGTTGAAGAGATAGTGCCACTGATAGACTTGTGAGTAATATACATTAAAGGCTCTTCTGTATTCTGTTACTTCAACCTCCTTGAGAATGGAGACAGTGCAGGACAGCAGAATATCAAAGAGTTGCTACTGCATAAACTAGATGTCCCAGTTATGTTAGGGAGAACCATCTAACTCAGCAATGCCTCATTCCCAGGAGATATATACCTGTGCTACAGCACTTCACACAAATGTAGTTATTTTAGTCATTCGTCTTTTAAATTTTTTGTTGTTTGTCTCTCCTGCTAAGCCCCATTGAGATCAGGAATTTTCTAGTTGACTACTTTATCCTCAGTATATGGCAGAGTGCCTGACACATAGTATATGCCCAAGAAGTATTTTCTGAAGTAATAAATAAGAGCTAAGGGCAGAGGCTATGAAGCTAGAGCAACTAGATTTGAATCTCAGGTGTCCCATTCACCAGCTCTGTGACCTTGGCCAAGTTATTTAACCTTCCTAAGCCTCGGTTTCTTCACCTGTAAGGTAGTTATAGTAATACCTACTTTGTAGTGTTATTTTAAGGATTCAATGAGCTAGCATAGCACCTGGTACATAAGTGCCTAGTAAAAACTAATATCATTATAATTATTCTAAGATAACAGAAACATGGAATCTGTTTGTTTAATTGACAGAGAAAGGACTGTTTGGGCAAAAGCAGATCATACAAATCACTGATTATTACTACCTCTTTTTTTTTCTGTGTGCCTTGTAGATTCCTATTTAAAAAAAAATCCTGACCACCAAAACTTATGTTTGGAAATGCTCATTTTATACTGTACTAGTTATAAGAATCATAGTCTATTATTTTTATTTTAGAATGTTGGTGTTCAAATCTAGTCGACATATTTTATGCAAAATTAACTCATAATTTATTATGTAGGCTAATGAAGACATTTATTGAAAATAATTACAGCATAAAAATGTATTAAACTATTTTAAAAATTATTATGTATTTAACAGAGCATTCCACATCTTTACCCATTATTAATTGTCCATATAGGATCCTGACATTAATGCAAATAATTATGAAAACTTCACATTATGACTGATTTATATAAGCATCTAAATGAAACACTTCTGTTTGAAAAACGCATGCAGTAAAATGTCATTTAATCACCTGTTATCTAGAAGCGAGTGTAGGTGTGTGGGTGTGTATTTCAGGAACATAAACTCTTGGGTCCTCTGAATATAAAGGGTTGTAGTTAAAGAGAGAGGCTAAGGAAACTTGAAATTCCAGTTTGGCTTTAGAGATATATCTAATGGCAGCCTTTTACAGAAGAACAAATAGCTGATAGTCAGTTTTCGATTTGATTGCTATTTTTGCAGGAAAAATAAAGGTTTTCAATCATGTATTTTAACCTAGGAATCAAACTTATAAAGTGCTGTGTTTCTATCCTTAATAATTTATCATGTCTGGGATTAAAATTGATTTTACACCATGGTAGGGAATGCATGCAGACACACACATACACAAAGAATGTATAATGGCCTATTTTCAGTAGAGATTCACTATAGTCTATGAAACTATTAAATATGTCTTTTTAAATTATTTTGAGATACAACCTGTCTTGCAGAATTCTTTAATAGAGTTTATAATATCTTCTTCAAGATGCTATTTTATTATGAATAATTTCTGTCACATAACTGTAGAAATGTTTAGCTCATTTTCCCAAAGCCTTGTAAAGCAATCTATAAGCAAATACTCATTGTATATGCTGTGAGAGAATACAAGAAAATTATGAGATAAAGTCAACTGCCCAAAAGGAGTTTGCAATCTAACTGGGAAATAAGATATTCTCATAAAACCAAGAGTGAACATATGAATAAGACAGGCTTTTACACAAACACAAAAATCACTTCTTTTTTCTGATTTTATACAAACGTTTGACACCTCCTCCACACATCCTTTCTCTAAAAGACAATTAGAGAAAGAAGAAATTCACAGTTTCATTTTTAATTTTGTATTACTTGTGGCTTGACCAGGATGAATGATCCTATGCTTTTCAAGAGCAGAATAATCCTATGCATATGCATTGAGTAAACAGCTCATGTTTTCTACTGGAAAGGGATGAAAAACAGAGCCAGATTAAATAAGATGCTTCCTGTCTCCATGAGGTGTGTTCTTTTACAGTTTATAAAGGCTAAGAAATTTTGTTGTAGATCTGTTTCTTGATAACCCAGAATATAAGCCTAAATCTCTACTCAATTTTTCTATACAGACAGGAAATCTGCATATATTGTAGTACATCCTTGGTAGGTTGAAAAACTAACCAAAAAATCCATCCAGTGGCAACAAACCCACATATGATGTACTTCTGCTCTCTGTTTTTTGACTCTTCTCTAGAGACCTCAGAGGATGGCACCTACTTATTTTCTAGGCTCAGAGAGAATAAGAAAAGCTTTCATCTGCCTGTACATCACATTCTTTAGGGCCCCTGGAATAATGTGGAACCTGGAGACTTAGTTGAGTAGATGTCTGAATTTACCATGTTCCTCAGGAAACAATGTAGAAGCATTAATTTAGGGTGGATTGCTCTCCTGGGGGTGACGTGGACTAACTAATTAAGCATAACTGGGGACACAGGTGGCTCTGTGATTTTCACAAAGGGAGCATGCTCTGGTGCTAATTTACTTCTTCAGTTCCAGTTCTTTTCTGTAAGTGATACAGAGAGTAGACGTTACATGCTATCATTTTAGAGTGCAAAAAAGAATTCACAGGGACCATACACTGAAAGTGGTGTATATACATACATAAATTAGTTTTGTGTTCTTTGGTTTGCCTTGATTTTCACTGCTAGTGAATAACTGAATTTGTCAGAAAGTGACTATTAGAAATTACTTTTTTACAACTGTCATTTGAACTCTCTTTTGACAGTAGAAAAGAAAGCCTTTTGAATCATTTTGTCCTAGCAATATGCATTTTTTTTCTTAGCAGAATTTTAGTAATTTGCCTATACAGTTAGAGATAAAATATAAAATTTGAGGCTTCCAAACTGAAATGTAAGAAAAGCAGCTCCTTTAAAAATTCAATAAACTCATTTTGCTTAGTTTAATATAGAGTGAGATCTTCATTCAATTAGAAAAACATTATCTAATAGAAATATGGGCAAAGGACAAAATTAAAACAAATGGTCAACAGGCAAATGAAAATATGCTTCACTTCAAATTTAAATAAATGTAAGTAGGCATATCACTGAAATATAATTTTTCACCTATAAGTACTTTATTAACCTATCAAATGCCCATGGTTGGTGAGTTGTTGAGAAAATGCCAACTCTTTCATGTTGGTAAGAGTTAGGCTGGTACAAATCTTTTGGAGGGCAGTTTGGCAAAATATAGCAACCTCAATACACTACACAAGTTTAACTTGATAATTACACTGCTAGTAATTTATCTGAAGAAGA
This sequence comes from Leucopleurus acutus, assembly GCF_964270905.1. NCBI lineage: Eukaryota > Metazoa > Chordata > Mammalia > Artiodactyla > Delphinidae > Leucopleurus > Leucopleurus acutus. Next base: position 74,479,513 of record NC_139145.1, on the reverse strand, counting down.
TAATAAAATAAATCCTAAAATATATTTTATAGGTATATAACATTTGCATATAAAACTAAGAAATTAGAATAAGCTAACTGTTAATCAATAAGAGATTTATAAAATAAATTATAATATAAACATGCAATGGAATACTATGCAACCATAAAAATGATGATGATTAATTATGTCTGTATTTACCATGGAAAGAACATAACACAGATTTTAAAAAACAGATTACTGAACAACTTATATAATATTATCCTTACTTTATAAGCCTATATGTTGAAAGACACCTGGAAGTATGTTACCCAAAATATTAATAGTGATTATTTCTAGGTGTTGAAATCTGGGGTGGTTTTTATCACATTCTTAACATTTTTCCACATTCTTAAAATTATTACACTGAACATGCTTTACTTTTATAGTTTGAAGAAAAAGCAGTTGATCTCTCCTCAGTTTTGAAGTAAAATCTTTTATTGATGACAATGGTATTTTAAAATAAAACTAGAAGACACCTCAGTTCCTTTACACTTTGTAGAGGAACATGCATATTACAATTATGCAGTATTTTTAGTAAATCGGCATGAGTCTTTTGTGTTGGAAGCTTTGTGTAAGAGTAATCAGTAAAACAGATGTGCTGGGTGGGGTAGACCATCTGTTTCTCTCTTTTTTTTTTCAATAGATCTTTATTGGAGTATAATTGCTTCACAATACTGTGTTAGTTTCTGTTGCACATCAAACAGAACCAGCCATATGCATACACATGTCCCCATATCCCCTCCCTCTTGAGCATCCCTCTCAGCCTTCATATCCCACCACTCTAGGTCATCGCAAAGCACCGAGCATCTCCCTGTGCTACGCTGCTGCTTCCCACCAGCCAACTATTTTACATTCGGTAGTGTATATATGTCGATGCTACTCTCACTTCGCCCCAGCTTCCCCCTCCTACCCCGTGTCCTCAAGTCCGTTCTCTATGTCTACATCTTTATTCCTGCTCCGCAACTAAGTTCATCAGTACTTTTTTTTTTTTTTAGATTCCATAGATATGTGTTAGAATACGGTATTTGTTTTTCTCTTTCTGACTTCCTTCACTCTGTGTGACAGACTCTAGATCCATCCACCTCACTACAAATAACTCAATTTCATTTCTTTTTATGGCCGAGAAATATTCCATTGTATATATGTGCCACATCTTCTTTATCCATTCATCTGTCGATGGACATTTAGGTTGCTTCCATGTCCTGGCTATTGTAAATAGTGCTGCAATGAACATTGTGGTACATGTCTCTTTTTGAATTATGGTTTTCTCAGGGTATATGCCCGGTAGTGGGATTGCTGGGTCACATGGTAGTTCTATTTTTAGTTTTTTAAGGAACCTCCATACTGTTCTCCATAGTGGCTGTATCAATTTACATTTCCACCAACAGTGTGGGAGGGTTCCCTTTTCACCACACCCTTTCCAGCATTTATTGTTTCTAGATTTTTTGATAATGGCCATTCTGACCGGTGTGAGGTGATACCTCATTGTAGTTTCAATTTTTATTTCTCTAATAATTAGTGATGTGGAGCATCCTTTCATGTGCCTTTTGGCCAACTGTATGTCTTCCTTGGTGAAATATGTCTATTTAGGTCTTCTGCCCATTTTTTAACTGGGTTGTTTGTTTTTTTGATATTGAGCTCCATGGTAGTTTGATAGGGATTGCACTGAATCTGTAGATTGCTTTGGATAGTATCGTCATTTTCACAATATTGATTCTTCCAATCCAAGAACATGGTATATTTCTCCATCTGTTTATGTCATCTTTGATTTCTTTTATCAGTGTTTTATGGTTTTCTGAGTCTTTCGCCTCCTTAGGCAGGTTTATTCCTAGGTATTTTATTCTTTTTGTTGCAATGGTAAATGGGAGTGTTTCCTTAATTTGTCTTTTTGATTTTTCATTGTGGTGTATAGGAATGCCAGAGATTTCTGTGTATTAATTTTGTATCCTGCATCTTTACCAAATTCATTGATTAGCTCTAGTAGTTTTCTGGTGGCATCTTTAGGATTTTCTACGTGTAGTATCATGTCATCGGCAAATAGTGACAGCTTTACTTCTTCCTTTCCAATTCATATTCCTTTTCTTTCTTTTTGTTCTCTGACTGCTGTGGCTAGGACTTCCAAAACTATGTTGAACAAGAGTGGCGAGAGTGGACATCCTCGTCTTGTTCCTGATCTTAGTAGATATGCTTTCAGTTTTTCGCCATTGAGTATGATGATTGCTGTGGGTTTGTCATATATGACCTTTATTATGTTGAGGTAGGTTCTCTCTATGCCCATTTTCTGGAGAGTTTTTATCATAAATCGGTGTTGAATTTTGTCAAAAACGTTTTCTGCACCTATTGAGATGATCATATGGTTTTTATCTTCAGTTTGTTAATATGGTGTATCACATTGATTGATTTGCGTATATTGAAGAATTCTTTCATCCCTGGGATAAATCCCACTTGGTCACGGTGTATGATCCTTTTCATGTGCTGTTGGATTCTGTTTGCTAGTATTTTGTTGAGGATATTTGCATCTATGTTCATCAGTGATATTGGTCTATAATTTTCTTTTTTTGTGACATCTTTTTCTGGTTTTTGTATCAGGGTGATGGTGCCTTCATAGAATGAATTTGAGAGTGTTTCTCCCTCTGAAATTTTTTGGAAGAGTTTGACAAGAATTGGGGTTAGCCCTTCTCTAAATGTTTGGTAGAATTCACCTGTGAAGCCACCTGGTCCTGGACTTTTGTTTGTTGGAACACTTTTAATTATGGTTTAATTTCATTACTTGTGATAGGACTGTTTATATTTTCTAATTCTTCCTGGTTCAGTCTCGGAAAATTGTACCTTTCCAAGAATTTGTCCATTTTATTGGCATATAGTTGCTTGTAGTAGTCTCTTATAATCCTTTGTATTTCTGCAGTGTCAGTTGTGATTTCCCTTTTTTCATTTCTAATTTTATAGATTTGAGTCTTCTCCCTTTTTTTCTTAATGAGTCTGGCTAAGGGTTTATCCATTTTGTTTATCTTCTCAAGGAAGCAGCTTTTAGTTTTATTCATCTTTGCTATTGTTTTCTTTGTTTCTATTTCATTTATTTCTGCTCATTTATTTATTTATGATTTCTTTCCTTCTACAGACTTTGGGTTTTCTTGTTCTTCTCTCTCTAGTTGTTTTAAGTATAGGGTTAGATTGTTTATTTGAGATTTTTCTTGTTTCTTGAGGTGGGATTGTGTTGCTATAAACTTCACTCTTAGAACCGCTTTTGCTGCGTCCCATAGGTTTTGGGTTGTCATGTTTTCATTGTCATTTGTTTCTATGTATTTTTTGATTTCTTCTTTGATTTCATCAGTGATCTCTTGGTTATTTGGTAGCACACTGTTTAGCCTCCATGTATTTGTGTTTTTTACATTTTTTTTCCTGTAATTGATTTCCAGTCTCATAGCGTTGTGGTTGGAAAAGATGCTTGATACAATTTCAATTTTCTTAAATTTTCCGAGGCTTGATTTGTGACCCAAGATGTGATCTATCCTGGAGGATGTTCCATGTGCACTTGAGAAGAAAGTGTATTCTGCCACTTTTGGGTGGAATGTTCTATAAATATCAATTAGGTCTATCTGATCTATGGTGTCATTTAAAGCTTGTGTTTCCTTATTTATTTTCTGTTTGGACGATCTGTCCATTGGTGTAAGTGGGGTGCCAAAGTCCCCTGCTATTATTGTGTTACTGTCGATTTCTCCTTTCATGGTTGTTAGCATTTGCCTTATGTATTGAGTTGCTCCTATGCTGGGTGCATAAACATTTATAATTGTTATATCTTCCTCTTGGATTGATCTTTTGATCGTTATGTAGTGTCCCTCCTTATCTCTTGTAACAGTCTTTATTTTAAAGTATTTTATCTGATACAAGTATTGCTACTCCAGCTTTCTTTTGATTTCCATTCACATGGAATATCTTTTTCCATCCCTTCACTTTCAGTCTGTATGTGTCCCTAGGTCTGAAGTGGGTCTCTTGTAGACAGCATATATGTGGGTCTTGTTTTTGTATACATTCAGTCAGTCTGTGTCTTTCGGTTGGGGCATTTAACCCATTTACATTCAAGGTTATTATCGATATATATGTTCCTATTACCATTTTCTTAATTGTTTTGGGTTTGTTTTTGTGGGTCTTTTTCTTCTCTTGTGTTTCCCACTTACAGAAGTTTCTTTAGCATTTGTTGTAAAGCTGGTTTGGTGGCACTGAATTCTGTTAGCTTTTGCTTGTCTGAAAAGCTTTTGACTTTATTAAATCTGAATGAGATCCTTTCTGGGTAGAGTAATCTTGGTTGTAGGTTTTTCTCTTTCATCACTTTAAGTATATCCTGCCACTCCTTTCTGGCCTGCAGAGTTTCTGTTGAAAATCAGCTGATAACCTCATGGGGATTCCTTTGTATGTTACTTTTTGTTTTTCCTTGCTGCTTTTAATACTTTTTCTTTAAATTTAATTTTTGTTAGTTTGATTAATATGTGTCTTGGTGTGTTTTTCCTAGGGTTTACCCTGTATGGGACTCTCTGTGCTTCCTGGACTTGGGTGAATATTTCCTTTCCCATGTTAGGGATGTTTTCAACTATAATCTCTTCATATATTTTCTCAGACCCTTTCTTTTTCTCTTCTTCTTCTGGGACCCCTATGATCTGAATGTTGGTGCGTTTAGTATTGTCCCAGAGGTCTCTGAGATTGTCTTCAATTCTTTTCATTCTTTTTTCTTTATTCTGCTCCTTGGCAGTTATTTCCACCATTTTGTCTTCTAGCTCACTTATTCGTTCTTCTGCCTCAGTTATTCTGTTATTGATTCCTTGTAGTGTATTTTCCATTTCAGTTATTGTGTTGTTCATCTCTGTTTGTTTGTTCTTTAGTTCTTCTAGATCTTTGTTAAACATTTCTTGTATTTTCCCAGTCTGTGCCTCCATTCTATTTCTGAGATTCTGGATCATCTTTACTATTATTACTCTGAATTCTTTTTCAGGTAGATTGCCTACTTCCTTTTCATTTATTTGGTCTTGTAAGTTTTTACCTTGTTCCTTCATCTGTGACATATTTTTTGCCGTCTCTCTTTTTTTTTTTTTTTTTTAACGAGTGGGACTGTGTTCCTGTCTTACTTGTTGTTTGGCCTGAGGCTTCCAACACTGGGGTTTGTAGGCTATTGGTAGAGCTGGGTCTTTGTGCTGAGATGGGGAACTCCATGAGACCTCACTCTGATGGATATTCCCTGGGGTCTGAGGTTCTCTGTTAGTCCAGTGGTTTGTACTCAGAGCTCCCACCACAGGAGCTTCAGCCCAACCCCAGGATTGTGAACCAAGATCCCGCAAGCTGCCAGTTCACTTTGGGGTTCCTCCCATCTCCTTGGGTGTCAGAGTCCCCCACCAGTGACCAGCAGGCACCCTAGTTGCAGGGAGACGCTAACTCTGCATCTTCACACACCGCCATTTTGACCCTGCCTCCATCTGTTTCTCTTTGTAGAGATTTTTTTTAAGAGGATGGAAAAGGATTTAAAATCCATCCTCATTGACTGAAAATCTAGGAGAAGAAAATTAATACCTTTCCTACAATGCAGCATCCTACAATAACAGCACTCTGCTGTTATTTTCTGTGAATATATATTTAGAAACTACCAACAATACTGTTCACAAAGTTTTGGAAATACAAGATTTGCCTCAGGCCAGAGTCTCAAAGTTTACTTGCGAGTAGGATGTTAATTAATAGCTGAGGTTAAGATGAAAACAGACATAAACACTAAGTTCCCTTCAGAAATTCCCACTTATGATTAAAGCTTTGTTTTGTGCTAGAAAGGTTTGTGGGTGTCTTGAGCAGAGAACACCTCTACCTGTCCTCCCTGCTTTATTGTTGCCTTCTACTACCTGAAGAGAAAATCAGATTTGCATCGCTAATAGGGAAGTTGGTAAGATTTCACAAAGGTATTATTTTGCTTTTTAAAGAGGCCACACAATAATCTCTCTTATAAAAAAGTCATTAATGTGGTACAGCCACTTTGAAAGACAGTTTGGTAGTTTCGTACAAAACTAAACATACTCTTACTGTATGACTCAGCAACCACACTCCATGGTATTTATCCAAATGAGTTAAAAACTTAAACTGAATGGTATTTGCCCAAATGAGTTAAAAATTGTCATATGAATATTTATAGTAGCTTTTTTCATAATCACCAAAACTTGGAAGCAACCAGAAGTCCTTCAATTCTTCAATCATGAAAGAATTACATTGGGTGCATACATACAAGCTATTATATTAATCATCACATGATACATTAGAACATTCTGGCCTCAAACCATATTTTCAAAAATCTTAGTACTAAATTCCTTTAAAAATATCTTAGTTGCCATTTATTGTATTCATTTCAACAATTTCCAAGTATGAGAAAAATGATTTGGAAGATCTGAAGTATGACACCTATATCTTGATAACTATGTAGTTTGAACAGAGTATATAGTATTTTCATAATTATGCTTTTATGTTTTTGAAATCACTTGAAAACCCCAATAGCTATGAAAGTGCACCACTCAGATCTGCTACAGGGTGCATAGTTGATGGACAGCCCAGCCCTCTGGATTCACCTCAGGGTTTGGGCTGAGGACACACTTCCCCTGGGCTGCTCCCAGCCAGTGACTCAGCACAGAGAACTTGCTAGTGCAGGCCTACTGCTGCCAGCAGAAGGGCACATTTACAAGGCAAATTTTGTTCAAGGACTCCCTTTGGAATGCAAAGCTTACTTAGGTCCCTACAGTCTGAGACTTCTTTCCAAACCTCTTTGCTTTCCCCTCACCTTTCACAGGTGTTAGACCTACACTGTGGTCTGATGGCTCTCCCCACCTACTCCTACTTCCTCTCCTTTATCCTTCATAAGCATTTCCCGTGTAAATTTTTTGCATGTCTAATCCTACTGTGGCATCTTCTTCTGAGAGGACCTGAACTAATACAAAGACCAATCCCTAACACATGGTCATTTTTATCCTTAGAAGCATGATCATGTCAATGAAAATCTATAAAGCTCACACATCTACTTTTATGAATTAAACTCTAATAGCCACAAAACTCTTTTTGTTAATATAATCACTTATTCTATGTCATTTTCAATTTTGAATAATATCAATTTAATTGTTTATGGTTTGTCATGTAGTTCCCAAGTAGACATTGTATCTTTGGAACTCATGTGTTTCTCTCTCTCTCTCTCGGGTATGAAGAGCAAAAGTAAGAGAGATTTCAATATAACACAGGCTGCTTAGTAAGCATCATTGTTTCCTCATATAAGTGCCACCAGAACATCTTATCTTTGCCATGTAAATACAACTCACAAAACTAGTCCTTTTTTTATCCGTAAATGTGTGACAGAGATGATGTGGAAACCACGAAGTCTGGCCAAGGTACAAAGGTCATACCTTCAATGAGATTAAATTACTAAAAAGTGATTGTGACACAGAGGTGAAATCTAATCGGTTGAATTGTAATCCGTAGAAAGAAAAAAGCTATTCACAGAGAAGGAGTGGTCTATATAGACTCTGGAAAAGGAAATCCTTCAAGGTAAAATTTGTAGTTATTTGGTACTATCCAGAAGAGAGAACAATGTGACTAACTGGTATGAATAATCAACAACCTAAAGTGGCCATGCATGTATCAGACTTGATGACACTAACCATTGAGAACACTTAATTAACCCTTAGATTATTACAACTGACTTGCATATGGGAGAGAGATGCATTTACCTTTCTTTTCTGGCAAACTTCTGATCTGCTTTGAAATGTTCTTTTTTTAAATATAAATAAACAAATCACCACTATGGACTATATCTCAGTCTCATATAAGTTTTGTTAGTCCTCTGAGGTGTATCAACTCTAAGGACACAGACAATATAGAATTTCTGGATCAGCAAGTACTAGTACCCTTAAGGGCTTATGAATTGGTCAGTCAGATTCTATACACACATCCGTATCTCTATAGTACACATCCTGAAAAATAATTTGAAATACATGAAGTTTTTTCACTACTTACCAAAACTCCAGAGAAGAGACCACTATGTTTCCAAAGTAATTACCAATGTAAGTATTGTCAAGAACTGTGAAGGTTCTGAGATTTTTTACTCTACCTGCTAGCTCACAAGTTAGCCTGCCAGCAGTATCATGGATGCTGGCAGAAAACACAAGATCCCCAGATGAGAGATGAAGTACAGTAGCAGTAGCTAAAGTGCCAGCATTTTTGTGCTGGTTCCCTTACCCCTGTCTCCACAGGACAACAGGAAGAGGGCCAGGGAACGGCAGTAACCTACAGTTGGTGTGTTGAAGTAAAGGAACCCTGAGCCTAGAGAGCCAGAATCTTTTATAATGGGCAGTGATTATGCCTGTGCTTTGCTCTGGAGGGCGATGTTATCTTTGCTATACAAAATATTAAGCATGCCTGTCCATTGCTCTGGAGGCTGATACTGTCCCTATCTTTCAAGCCTGTAAGTAAACCTGCCCTTTGCTCCAAAGGGCAACACTTTCTCCATTTTGCAAGTGTGTTCATTTTATAAACATCCTTGAGATTGTCCAGAACAAAGAGCAATCGGTGCCTCACTTACAATATGTGCAGAAATATGAAAGACTCCAAAGAATTGTCTCCCAACAAGTATATATTGCAAAACTTCTCAGTTCTGAAAACATTAACGAATAGGCTAATGGTTTACTTCTAGAAATCTTGTCCTTCCAGAATCCTCTTCATATAAATTAGAGATAAAAGTTATTAGCCAGCCTAGTCTACTTTGAGATAAAGGCAAATTTGTTATAATAAAGAATGAAAAATGGCATATATATATATATGTATATATATATATACACACATAAAATGCCATATCCTTTCAAATACTGACTCTTTTCCCCCTTGATATTTCTAATTATTTCCATCACTGTAAGTTTTCATAATGATTATATGGTTTCTGTTCTTTCCACCTTTAGAATTGTTAGAAAATGTTCAGATTCTGATTTTATCCTGCAAAACAACTCACTAATTTAGAGTCACTCCCGAATCTTGGGTATTTTGAAAGGTTACCAAACTGTTATGTTGTTTCATTATTACTATTGTGGTTACAGTTTTCTTCTCCCTTCTGCTTTCAGAGCTTTTGTTTATGTCATGCTACAAAATACTTCTAATCCTTCCTTGATAATTTGTGCCAGACATAATGTCTCCTATCAGAGATCTGAGACTGCAGTAGAAAAGAAAATCTCTATTGTCTGTTTATGCTAATTGGAACATACTGTCTTGTTCTCTTTTTCTCAATGAGATGTAGAAAATGATCATTTTATCTCATTTGATTTTTAAAAAAAGCATTTAGCATTTTACACAGAATAAGAGAGTGGTTGTCTTTATAATACAGTGGGTAACCTTGAAGATGTTCCCTGTCATAAATGGTTAAACTCTAAGGGATAATCATTTCTAATTTTGCAATGATAATTGTCTATGGCAGATTCATTTGATGTGGATATTAGATTTGTAGGCAGTGGAACACTCTTAACTTGGAGTCTGCTTTCCTTTCATTATAAGCAGGCTGCTCACTGAAAGAACAAAACCAGTTTTGGCCTCTTCAAAAGTTCATTATTTGGAAGGGCAGGCTTTGGCTTGATAACAGAACCAACTCTGGCTCTTGGCCAGCTTTGTCTCCTTCCACACACTCATCCAGCAACTGACTAGAATCACAGACCTGTGGTTTGGAAGATGCATCTGGAATTAGCTGGTTCCATTGGTTCTCAACACTCTATGTGGTATAAATCTACAAGCTCTAGGGTCCCATCGTAACAGGAAAAACAAAAGCAAAAACCAAAGCCCAAAATACAAAGTTTTCTCTGAAAAGTTTTGTACTTTCTACCATTACGATAACATCTTAGAATATGTTCAGAAGATTCAGGTGTGCCATCTATGCTACCTGTATGCTTTTCTTAGTTGAGAGGCCACTGCTCATTTCAAGATGAAGGAACAGGCTTTGATCTGCCAAGCTCACACAGCCAGCTGGTGGCAGAGTCAGGATTGGGGCCCACATCTCTTCCCTCTCGGATGTGTTTTTCAATATCCTGCCTCCTGGGGCACTGGGCAGGTGCCCACTTGCCCCTGCAGCTGCCTAACCCTGTTTCTCTTTATGCTCTGTTCTCTGGGCAGGGCTTCACTTGATGAATGAGTTAGCCTCAGGCATAAATCGGTCAGTTTTCATTAATGCTTAAAGGTCATTAGGGTACCATTAGCAAATGAGAGTTTTAGTTTAACTAAAAGGCACCCTGGTAGCCTGAAAGAATTTTTGTAGCCCTAAATACATTAAGCCAGAGTTAAGGACATTTAATTTAGTAATTTAACAAATAATCCAAAACTTCGTCTTCTCAAAACTTATTTAAGAATCTACACTTTTCAGTTGATGAAAATTCTATCGTATTTCCTTCACATGTTCACCTTGGTGACTATTAATGAATCACTGATTGGTTGCATCTGCATCACATATTTTATTGAGTGACATGAACTTCAGAATAAAGATAAATCCAATACTCCCTGAACTCAAGTCACGAAAAGAATAGGAAAGAATAAAAATATATGAAGAAAAAGTCATTTGGCTTGAATAAGAGTGCAGAGTGTTGTGTTGTAAGACCTTTACTTTCTAAAATACATTGTAATATCCCTGATTTTGCTACTAATATAGAACCCTATTATATTAAGATAATCAAGACTATTAATGAAAACTGATAGCAAGTAAATATAAAATCATAGATTTCAATAACTGCTTACTAAAAACAAGATCTTCATAGTTTTCTAAGAATTCACATACACATCATCTTATTTAATTATCAAAAAACTCTGTAAGTAGAATATATAATAATAATACAATATAGTAAGTAGAATATATAATGCTATTATCATTTTATAGGTGAGACACCAAGACTCAGAAGTTTGGCACCACACATATGGTAACCGATCAATACACTCGAGTCATTGGGATTTATCCCCCTTCTGATCTCCCCCCTTGTCTAAGGTCCTGTGAGCTGGTGCTCAAGCTTAAGTCAGCTTTTAGACCTGGGCAATGTTTTGGGGCCCTGAATCCCTTCCTTTTTATCTATCATGGGAAGCCAGAAAGAAAAGTAAATCCACTTTTGCGTCTGTTTCTTAAGCCTAGAATAAAACTTAAACAGAATGTAGCCCATTGTGTGTTCTTGGCACCCTCGTCAAGGATCAGTTGACCATATATATGTGGGTTTATTTCTGGGCTCTCTTGTCTGTTCTGTTGGTCTATATGTCTGATTTATGCCGGTAGCATACGTTTCTTTGACAGATAAATGGATAAAGAAAATGTGATCTATACGTACAATGGAATATGATTTGGCCTTTAGAAAAAAAGGAGGGAATCCTGCCATTTGTGACAATGTGGATGAACCTGGAGGAAATTAAGTGAAATATAAGGCAGTCACAGAAGGACAAATACTGCCTGATTCCACTTACGTGAGTTATCTAAAGCAGTCAAACTCATGGAAGCAGAAACTATAATAGTGGTTGCTAGAGGCTGGAGGGTTGGGGAAATGAGCCATTATTCAATGGGTATAAAGTTTCATTTATACTAGATAAATAAATTCTAGAGATCGGCTGTACAACATAGTCCTTACGGTTAACAATATGGTATTGTGCACTTCAAAATTTGTTAAGAGAATGGATCTCATGTTAAGTGTTCTTACCACACACATACACACAGAAGTGGCCCAGATAAGACTGAATAAAAAAAATCTTAACCCCTAGTCTAAATTCTCAAAATGAGAACTTAAAGAAAATAAAATACTACATCCAGAAAACATCTGTAGCACTTTCAATGATCAAGCAGAAATTTCTCTCATCAGATGCAGATACCATCGTCAAGTTGTAACGCACCTACTTTCTGAAGGTAGAATAATTAAATGAGAGGAAGGCTGCCCTTCCTATTTCCCAGAGTTTGGTATTATTCTACTTTCTCACCATCGTTCCTTAACTAGCTTACTACTATGAAATAGTGTTTGCATGTTTCTGATTTTTTTTTAAATTTTTATTGGAGTATAGTTGATTTACAATGTTGTGTTAGTTTCAGGTGTACAGCAAAGTGAATCAGTTATACATACACATATATCCACTCTTTTTTAGATTCTTTTCTCATATAGGCCATTACAGAGTACTGAGTTCCTGTGCTATAAACTGACATTTCTGGAGGTTTTTGAAGTTCTTTCCTTTCTTGTCATCTACCAGAACCTCTCACATAGGAAATTCAAGTGATTAAGGTAAAAACTGTGGCCAAAGGAATCAACATGGAACTTGTTTTTTCTCCCTTCATGTCCATTCCATACGTCAAGTTACCTCAACTGACCTCTTTATATTTTTAATTTTGCTTCACTTATTTGATAGTTATTCATGAGTATTTAGCTAGAGGGCTCAAATTAAGAAATAAACAATTCCAGTGTTTTTATATACTGATTAGCCTCCCCTAAGTTAAAGAGCCATTTATCTTTCAAATCAAACTATACTTAGAAATCTTTCAATATTAACTCATTTATAGTAATATAAGCAGCCTCTAATTTTTACTTAGATTTACAAGGGATAGATGATGTTCCTAAAATAAAATAGAACATCACATATGTAAGCTGATTGTTGTTAAACCCGTGGGATGACCTATGACAAGACAGTGTAACACAGGGGTAAAGTGTGGGTTCTGGAGTCAGACTGCTTAGGTGGGTCTGATTTGGGGCACTACCATTAATTCACTGTGTGATCTTAGGCAAATTATTTCTTTGTGCCTCAGTTTTCTCACGTTAAAAAAATGGGGGTAATAATAGATTGATGATTTTGGACATGTAGGCTGCTGAAAAGAAATGCTATCTATGGTCATTATTACACATGAGCTAATATTCATGGGCGAACACTGGTTCATTCCTCTGCCTATTATTGCAGGGATTCAGCCTCTATTTAAAGTTTCACCAATTGACTTCTAGGATTTTCCAATTACGGTTCTCGCGAGTCCACAAAAATCTCATATTCTTCTGCTTTGGCCTAAGCCACCCAAGGGCATCTTTTGACTCCCCTGCTTCTGGCCCTGTAGCAAGGCTAATATCCCACCACACCAAAGGTGCCGTCTCTAGATGCTTTCAGATTCCTACTGCACCAAAGCCAAAGTCTGTTCCACCTGTAAGGGAAAGGAATATATCTCCTCTTATCTCCTGATGTCAGGTTTTACCCTTTGTGTGCCTCAGGAAATTGACTTCTGTCTCTCATGCCCTTCTCCCTTCCAATTTCCCATAAGCTCCACACTTGAAGCCCTGGGTTGGGGAACAGTGATATCTGAGGACAAAAACCCCTTGTCCTTGTTACTCCCTCTCTACTCTTCCATGAGTAATTCTCCTGAAAATTGGCTCAGGAAAGTCCTGCCCAGCAGCTCCTCAGACATGCTTGGGTGGGCTCGAATCTTATCCCAGCTTCAACCCAGGACTCTGATCCTGCATACTTGGTTATGCAAAGATGCTAGTGAAATCCTGACACCTTCTTTGAGCAACCAGTGGAGAGAGACTCCTTTCAGTGCTCGCTTTTGGGCAATTGTACATTCCTGTACTATTTCCAGTAAATATATTTTCTAAGCAAAGTAAAGCTTTCCATATGCTTTTGTGATTTTCAGCATGCCACTATGTGAGTACCATAAAAGCCTGAACTATTTGCTGCTGGTAGGATAGTGCCACGTCTGTCTACTTCCTTAAACAACTTTCCATCAGGACTACTAAATTTCTCCATAATATCAACTGTTAACAATGTTCTCAGCTCAATGTTATATCAGTTGAGGCAATCAACTGATTTAATGTTACCTACAAGGCATTTTCTTTGAGATTCAGAGTGGCAGATAGAGAAGGAAATTAATAGGCATAAAGCTCTGGGGAAAATATGAAGTTTTTCATGATAGTAGAGAGTGGCAATCTATATTTTTCTGCAGGGTTTTCCTAATGGATAATGTTTATATGCACAAGTATATATACCCACTGTTTCTATAAGCTTAGCAGAAGTACAGTTGGCTACAGGTTGTACACAAAAATCTAAAGGCTGCCTGTAAGCCCACTCTTCATTTCCCACTAATCTGCCACACACTCGTGATTAGGAATCCCTGGTTCCACCATTAATCCTTTCTACTATGAACATACTGTCATACAATTTGTGATTGCAGTTGCTAATGTATCTTGAAGTATATCTAACCTCCAGGTGATTTCCCATCTGGCGGTGTTTCCAGTTTTGTGAGTTTTATCTCTGAATCAACTTTAATAGAAAATGCCAATTTCTTGAAGCATTTCTAATAACTTGGTTCTGGAACCCTATTTACCTGTGCATTTCAAGAATGTACAGTTTTATTTGACTCTAGTGACCTTGGAATGTTGAAAGAATGCCTTACACAGAGATTGTCTAAAATATGCATTCTAGCAGCCTTTTGGTGCCATTCAACTGTACTATAAGACAAGAGGTTGGGTTAGTCTGCTGTGGAGCAATTGAAGACTAGGCAGTTTCCATGAAGCAAAGGCTAAGGAAAGATATTAAGAGTAGACACAGCTGCTTACCATGAAGACCAGGCTCTACAGGTAGCAGTGGAAGCCTGAAATATTGATATGTACCACTGCAAAGGACCATTGTTCATGCACAAACTTTTCAAAACCACTATGACTGTGCTATCATCATTATCACTAATATCACCTTACAAACATTTATGTTTAAAAAGTAATCTGCATAGAAAGATAAGGATGCTTGTTTTAACATAAAACTAGATTTTATAATGTAGTAAAGTATATATTATTTATAAATTTTAAAAGAAAGGATAAAGCTCATAAAGGAGCTACCCCAGTCATTCAGAGAATGCAAATGTTCCTGTTTTGGTCATCTATCCTTTCTAATCCAGCTCACAGGGAGTACTGAAAGATTCAAGTAGCCTTTTTATTGCTACAAACTAGAGCATATAAACCAACATTCGCTTAGCCTCTTCAGAACGACAGAGCTAACAAACAACTGGAAGTTTCACAGTTTTAGAAGAGACAGTCATCACTCTAGAATACCATACTGCATCGGAATATAGGCAAAGGATGCAGATTATAATGATTTTTCAATCTTGTGCAGTTAGAAGAGAGATGCTGGACCAGACCTGCAAACTTCGTTAAGGTGCCACTAGGCTGTCCACCACTGTTAAATTCCTATTGGCATTTCCATTAAAGAGAGAGAAGTGGGAGGGGAGGGAAAGGGAAATTAAAGGAGGACAAAAACTTAGCCCTTAAAAGTAGGCTCACTTACTTGCTGTTAATATTATCAATGCTTTGATGATTTGGCAGGTGCAGTGGAAGAGACAAATGCCCAACTTTGTTCGGCATTTCTCTCAGCTTATCATTTGTCCCCAGACACAAACTCAACTGGAAGCACCGTGCAAATCACGCTATGATGTAATCACCTTAAATCAAATAGACTATTTTGTATATGAAGATGCCCCACCAAATGAATAATTTATTATTTATTGAGGGTTTTTTTCCCTCTAAAGAAATAATAGACTTTCACCTAACCATTTAGATACACTCATTCAGTTCCTGCTGGTGACAAAAGTCCAATCTTTTACCATGTGATTACCTAGAGCATGGAGTACAATGTATGATCACATGGACAGAGATTATTCCCCATGGAGTGGGAGGAGACCCACATAGAGAGTGAACCCTTGACCTAGGACTCATAAATACAATGCACTGCCAACTGAACTCACTGGCCAAAGAAAAAGAAAGCATTTCCAATTAGGAAACAAACCTGGTTGCCTAGTACTTCCTTTTGAATACTAAGTCATCCTCAGCACTTTTGTTCCAGGCTAAATAATTCTATCACTTTTATTCTTCACTGAAAATGCTCTCATTTTCAGAGACCTAACAATCAATGACATCTGTGAAACTTGATTGGATCCTGATTTGAAAAATATATATAAAAGACATTTGGGGATAATTGGAGAAATTTGAAAATGACTATATTAGGGAATTAATATTAATTTTCTTAGGGGCAATAATGCTATCACAGTTTTCCATGAAACTATCCTTATTCTTAGAAGTTGCAGCTGAAATACTTCAGGGTGAGGTGTGATGTCTGTAACTTCAAAATTATATACACATATATAAATACGGGAAATAGTGCAAATAATTAACAAGGTGGTGGGTATTTGGTTACTTATTGCAATATTCTTTCAACTTTTCTATATTTTTGCAAATTGTCATAATAAAAATTTGAGAAAATAACTTCTCTTTCACAGTTAGGACAGTTTGATGAAAACAAACACTCCAGGGAGCACCAACGTTAAAAATGGTGGGAAAAGCCTGTTTTCCAGACCTGTAGGAGTCAAATAAAATGTAATGAGCAGAGACAAATATGTGGGAGAAAAAAATGCGATATAATAAACAGAGGTGAAAACTCCTCTCCCAAGTTAGGTTGAAAAGGAAAATAAATTTGGTTGAATTTGTTTCATTCATTCATTTATTCTGCAAATATTTATTGAGTATTTACTCTGTGCTACCTAATGTGGGGTCAAACAATAATCAGAAATTCCTCTAGGAATTTGTAATTTGAGAAAAATCAATGCTAAATATTGTCAATTCTGCCTCCACCAACTTTCCATCCCCTTCAACAACTCCATTTACACATCCTCTGATACAACTACAATTACTTCTCAAGCTCGTCATCACCCTGTGCTGGATCACTGCAATTGCTCCAGACTTGATCATGCCATCCCCCTGCTTAAACTCTCCTGCCTGTCCATGGGCCTTAGACCTCTATGATTAATTAGATCTCTGCTTATCTCTCCAGGCTTACCTATCACCACTTCATACCTCAAAAATACCTCAAGGGCTTCCCTGGTGGCGCAGGGGTTGGGAGTCCGCCTGCCGATGCAGGGGACGCGAGTTCGTGCCCCGGTCCGGGAGGATCCCACGTGCCGCTGGGCCTGCGCGTCCGGAGCCTGTCCGGAGAGGCCCGCGTACCGCAAAAAAAAACCCCCACAAAACCTCAAAATCTACACTCAGTATAGATGAAATTGCTTTCCGCTTTCCAGGTTGCCGTGCTCCCTCTCTTTTCAGATTTGCACGTGATAATCCCTCTGTTTGAATCACGTTCTCCATCTCACTCCTCCTCTATCTTTGCCTGTCTACCTCCTATGTGTTCTTTAGGTCTCATAATATAGGTCACTTCCTTCAGGAAACTTTCCTTGTCTTCCAAATTCACCACCTTGAAAATACCACCGTCTACTTTCCCTATCATTCCACTTAACACACCATATTGTAATTGCGGTTTAATAGCCTAGTCAGTGCTTAAAGATTATGATGGTGCACTTTTCACGATGAACTCTGGCATCACTGATAAGATAATAACATTGACTGGAAACATCAAATGGATATTAGAAGAGTTTTCAGTTCTTCATATATAGGTGACTGAAAGTCATGGTTATCATCACACATCGCCATAGAGATATTATCTAGCTAAGAATTTCCAGCAGAGACTAGATAGCAATATATTAGCTCTTTTTTTGTATGGAATTATTATATCCTTTGGAACAGATAGGAAGTTGAAACTCAATCCCACTACGCTTACCTGGTATAGTGCCATGTGCCCTTAAAGGGCACACACACACATACACACAGAGTTAAAATGAAATGAAATAAGTGAAAAACTCATATTCTGACAAAATGGTTATCAACCCCCCTAATTATTTGTAGAACTATTTACTAGAAAGACTTTCCTGGGTCCTGCGGCAATATAAATTATTCTAATTATAGGATAGTATGCTTTACTTGTTACTGAGCCCTCTCTCCTACCTTTCTCTCCTCCTTTCTTCCTCTTTTCCCTTCTGTCATGGATTATTAATGATGATTGGCTGTGATTTATTAGCCTTCTTGCACAATGTTTCTTACATGTGTCATTGACATTAGCTAATTGCCAATGCCATCACCCTGCCATAGTCCCTGTCACACTGTTTTCCACTTAAACACTTGCCGTTTTGCCCAACCTTCACTGATCACTGATATCTTTCTGAAGATCAAATAAATACAATTCTATTATGCTCTGTTTATAGTAGTGCCTTAATTCAGCATATTTAAAGTTTGAAGTTCGGCTTAAAGGAAGCTCAAAATGTAACATCATATATGCATGTATCTTTAAATATTCCCTTTTTAGTTTTTAAAACCAACTAGTTCACATAATACAACAGTTTCCAAGCTAAAGTGGTAATTTACTCTTATTTGAAAAATGAGGAGTCACCCTGATTTATAGTTTGTACCATACATGTATAGTGTAAGTATCACAAAAGCATGCCTACCCAGCATTCTATCCTCTGTCACTTCCAAATATCTACAGTAAATGATGTCTATAATGATGAACTCAAAGAGCTTACAAGATCCCAAATATTATATTATGGCCGGTGTATTTTAGTGTTGAGTGCATGTAATTGCTAATCCCTTTTGAAAGGTAATGCATGTGTTTATAGATGTTCTAACCTAGTCTGTATTTTTAACTGTTAATTGTCATTAATCTCTGCTTAGAGTGCCTGCCCTGCATGCACAAAGTTGTCATTATCCACTCTAGGTATTTGCCCTATTCTCATTTAAATTTTATTTTTTGTCTGAGAAAGTTAAGTAAGTTATTTCGGAATCCAGATAAAAACGTTATAGTACATAGTTGAGAGAGTTATTTCTCTCCAATTATCACCAGAGACCATCTGATATTGAATTTTCTACTAACTACCCTTTAGTTGTGTCGTTTGATGACAATAAATGTGATCATAGATTGCAGTGCCTTTAAATAAGATTCCCAGCCTACTTAACATGCTCTGGTGGTCAGTCTCAGTCTCTGCTTTCTTCCTTTGGAGGAACTGAGGCACAAAGTATTCATGATTCTATGTAAGCAGAGCATGAAACTTGGCCTTGAATCTTTGGGTTTCTTAATTAGTGCTTATTTTGCTAGATTTACCACAAATCTATTCTTTAATCCAAATGCTATTAGGATGTCCAGGATTGGATAGAAGTCAAAAACTCTAGCTGACTAATCCAGGAAAAGAATATGTAATGTGTTTTAGTTTACATTTTAGTGTGTTTTGAAATAAGCTTTACATTTCTGAAGTTGTTGATTACAATTGCAAGAGAAGATGCAGAGCCAAAATTGCCTTGCTTCATGTTTTTCACCCAATGAACATTATGTCTTTTCTAGTAATAAATGTTTTATTCTAAACAGAAAGTATGGAAAATAAAAAAGAACAAGGGAAAAAACATAAAATCACTTGCAATCTTTTTGATTTTCAGAAATAACACCTACTAACATTTTGGGCTGCCTTTCCAATCCCATATTACACATGCCCATAGCACCAGGTATTTCCCCCTTTATATTAGTCCTCATAATTATAATATTAGTTTAATGTTTGCTTTTTCCTAAAGACTGCAATCTTCTGGAAGCAGCACTGTCTCTGCCTTCCTTAGGCAATGTCATAACCAGAGATCCTAGTGCAGTATGTGGCTCATAGCAGGCACTCAAATATTGGCAATGGAAAGATAACTGTTTTCTATGCATTTTATAGATATATTTTTTGCTTCCAAAAAATAGTACTATACAGTGCATATAGCATGTGTTTTCAAATAAAAATCCTTATTACACACAATCTGAAATATTATCTCAGGTGATAAATGATTGACACCTTGCTCCACTTCTAGTTTGAAAAATGCATGTACTTCATAAATCTTAGAGTAAATATTTCACAACATAGTACATGTTCCAAGCCAGATCACACTCACACAGCAAAAAAAATAAATAGAGTGAAGTGCAGATATCCAGTAAAAGACATCTATCTAAATATTGATAATGCTGTAGTGGATTTTCCAAATTTATAGTACCTATCTTTTTTTTTTTTTTTTTTTTTTGTGGTACGCGGGCCTCTCACTGTTGTGGCCTCTCCCATTGCGGACCACAGGCTCCGGACGCGCAGACTCAGCGGCCATGGCTCACGGGCCCAGCCGCTCCGCGGCATGGGGGATCTTCCCGGACCGGGGCACGAACCCATGTCCCCTGCATCGGCAGGCGGACTCTCAACCACTGCACCACCAGGGAAGCCCTACCCTATCTTTTTAATTTGAGACTATTTCTCAATGGGAAAGCAGTTGAATTGCAATGCTCCCGTAAGAATAACCTAACCTTTAAAAAAATGGGGGACAGTGACTAGGAAAGAACAAATCAGTAGCCTATACAGAGGAGATGGAGTCTTCTAAGAAATTTTAAAACCAGTGCATAATAATAAGGATGACAGGTGTTTTAATGTGTAAAAACAGGCCTCTCTTCCAGTGCCTAATAACTGAGTATTTCTCAGATGATCTGAAAGAAGGGTAAAATTTCAATATTGGACTTAATGCCTTATATTTACACTACAACTACCAATAAGCAGGAAGAACGTGTTGATCCGCAATTATAATCATCTCTTTTAAACCCTCTTATTCACTGACCTTTTTTTCAGTTTTAATATATGCAAGGCTCTGTTCTAGGCACACTCCAATTGCTGTCACTTTCTTTATTTTCAATACTTTACAGTGGTTTTCCTCTTCCCTATCTGGTCATGATTTCCCATCCTTTTAATGTACCTGGTGTTCTTTCCTTGCTCTGTAAATATTGGTGACTTTTCATTTTCTTGTGCTCTGAGCTCTCCTTTGGACAATCTTATATACTTTCATAGTTTCAACTACTGCAACTTCCAGAACCATATTTCCTACATCCTGGTTATTTCCCCTCCCATTCTCTGAAATTTTTGGCACCTTGCTCACTCATCCTCTCCGCCCCAAGCTAGGCTTTCATTCTGGGTGATTCAATATGCTGGTGGTTCAACACCTGCCTCACACATCTTCCAAGACCTCTGCCATCTCACTTCGGCCGCACCCCCCCATGGCCGCTCCTTGGAACTTATAATCAACTGAAAATATTTCACTGTCAGAATGACTAATTCAAGTATTCTATGCTCTGACAAAGCTTCTCTTTTTCCAGTTTCTTCTTGAACTATGTCCTCACTACAGTTTTTCAAAAGCCATGGTGGATCTCCAGTTCTTCGACCCTTTATCTTTCTCCTGACAATCAACACTTCAACTTTCTTTCTCACACACTTTAGCTACTATCATCCAACACTTCAATATTTTCTTCCCAATATCCTAAACTCCTTGGCCCAGTTGTCCTTCCATCCTACTTCATCACCAAGTTCACTCAAGTTCCAACACTCTGCTGGAGAAAATTCTACACTAGGCAGGTTAATATTGCCATATATTAATGACTATTAACCTTAATCCTCACACTGCTAAAAAATATATTTATGTTACTTAGCCAAGACTCCAATTCTTCACCATAATTATTACAAAACATTTCTAATTATCCTCAAAACTCTGATACTCTCTCTTCCACCTTCTAAATCTTAGTCATGCCCAGATTTTCTCATCTCCTACTTTACTGAGAAGAGGATAACCACAAACGAGAATTTCCTCAATTTGTCATGTTAAGACCTACAAGCTTACCTATGCCTTCATCCACTCTTTCCTTCTTCCATCTTAACAAATATTTACTGAGTATCTGCTGTGTGCCAGGCACTGTGCTGGGTGCTAGGAATACAAAGAAGCATATGACAGATACAGTCTCTTACCTCATGGAGCTCATAGTTTGGTGGAGAAGAGATCCATTAAAGAACTATACTAAAAACTAATTATATTTGTGATAAGCGCTATCACGAAAACAGGATGCTACGAGATCATGGAACCGGGGACCTGACCTATATTTAAAGTAAGACTTAAAGCCAAGTAGGAGTTGTTCAGGCAAAGGTGTATATATATAGAAGGAGTTTCAGCCAAGAACATGGCTAAGAGCACATCATGTCCAAGGAAATGAGAAATGGTTGATGAGTCAGAAGCTCAGAGAAATAAGTATGCAATGAGATTGAAGGCTAAGGATTTCAGCATTTTTCTAACAACAGAGGGACACTTAAGCAGGGGAATATGATTGGTTTGTTTCTGCTTTGTTTTGTTTTTTTTTAAAAACGATCCTAAATCTGACATTGAAAAAAGATTGTTCAAAATTGGGTGGGGGGCAGTTGAAGTAGGTAGAGCAGAAGCCAGATTGAATTGTACTGAGGAGTGAGTGTGAGAACAAGGAAATGGATTAGCAAGAGCATATTTATCTTTCTAATTTGGTTACAAAGGAAGAGGGGGTTACTTCAGGAGGATGTGAAATCATAGGGGGGTTTGCTTTCATTGGAGTACAGATATTACAGAGAGGGCAAGGGTGAAGGTGTTGCATTTGCAAAGATTCAGAGGAACCTAAAAAACTGGACTTCTGCAGGGAGCTTATACTATAATTAGATATATGCACGCTTGAGAAGATCCCTCCTTATACTGGGAAGAACACTTCACAATATGGCACATATAATAAGTTATATAGTTTAGTGTGAGAGAGATTGGGTGAGGGGATTAGGGAGGATGTGGTATATACACTGAGCCTTGAAAAATGGGTAGAATAAAGATGTCCTGAACTATAGTGATGGCGAGTTAGATGCAAGAGACATTTGAAGAGAAGAGTCTGTTTCACTTTGAGATTAGGCCAATACTGTATAGACAATTAAAACTAAAGGAAACCTAGATGTGTGGGAGTTGGTGGTATTAATTTTGAAAATGAAAGAGCTCATGCTCTGCTTCAGTCTCAGAGGTGATCTTCTTCCTCCCTCTAATGAAGCAGGGAACGAGGATCAGGAAATGTAGAGCAAGGGGTGAAAGGGAGAAATTGACCAACATCCAGAAGCTACCAAACTCAGTCTCCATTTTGTGGCTTATTTTCTCTTAAAATTTCTCCAAATGGCAAATCTACACACGTCCAAGCATAGGTTCAAATTATTATCCATTTTTGTCTGCGAGTTGGCAGAAAGAAAGGAGAATAACAAGGCCTCATAACGGGGAGGGTGTGGGAAAATCAGCCTTCTCATATTTTTGTAGTCAGAGAGTGAATCAGAACAAACTTTGTACAGTCTGGCAATAAGTAGTGAAATTATTTCCTTGGGATAAATTCCATTTATAGAAATTTATTCCAAGGAAAGAACTGCAAAAAGTATAGGGATGAGGATGTTCATGGCAGAGTTATTTATAAAGGTGAACAATTTGGAAACAAGCTGTTTGTCCATTTTTTGAGTAATAATTAAAATATGATATATCTGACCAAGGAAATACCATGGAGATGTTTTTAAAAAAAACAAACCCAGAGGGCTTCCCTGGTGGCGCAGTGGTTGGGAGTCTGCCTGCCGATGCAGGGGACATGGGTTCGTGCCCCGGTCCGGGAGGATCCCATATGCTGCGGAGCGGCTGGGCCTGTGAGCCATGGCCACTGAGCCTGCGCGTCCAGAGCCTGTGCTCCGCAACGGGAGAGGCCACAACAGTGAGAGGCCCGTGTACCGCAAAAGAAAAAACAAAAAAAAAAAACCAAACCCAGAGATACCAATCTATACCAGAGATACCAATCTATATGTATCAACATAGAAAGATGTTCACAATACGGCAAAATATAATGAGTTATTGAGTATATTTGGTATATACGATCATGTTTATGAAAAACTATTTACTTATACATAATAGAAGACTTAGACACAACCACAGGCAAACAAATTATTTTGGAAAAATTTGGGATTATGGTTGCTGTCAAGTTTACTTTTGCTTGCTTATACTCTCTTGTGTTTTTTAATTATTTGGTAATTGATAAAGATTGTTACAAAGAAAATGGTTTTTAGCTTAAAAATCTAAATACACATAATTTGGGATAATACATACTTATCAACATTCCAATCCATCAGCGTGTTTAATGGCCTATCCACGATAAAAGGGAAAATAAGTAGAAAATTTGGAGCTGGAATAAGTAAATGAAAAGCCATTTCATGCTTATGACACCACAGACTTTTTTTTTCTTAATGTGATACTATGCTAAAAGGTTCTCTAGAGACTTTAAAGCATTAACGCACCTCTCTAATTACCCAACAAGAAGTAAGATGCAGCAAATAAAAATGGTCTTTCAAAACTGGATGAATGCGCTAGCAAAATCCAATTAGTGACAGCCTTCTCCACAGTTGAGACTAAGAACCCATTTCCATTAGGTCCTTCGTCCAGATTTGGGATCATTCTTTTGGAAGTTTCAGTCTCTCCATGATGAACACAGCTTAGTTTAGGATTCTTGAGATCTTAATGCATAATGCACCTATGAAAATGCCTTTCACTTAGAAGCCTCTCTGAAATGAATGAATTAATGAAAGAATAATTAAATATATAGTTACATGGCCAACAGGACAGTCTGTGCATCAGAAATTTTGAGAAGCTGAATGTGACAAAATAATAATATATTAATAACAATAATAGTAGTAAAAAAAATAGTTGCTATAAGGGAAGGCAAATTCATCACTGCTAAAAGTGACACCAATGAATGATATCAGAAAATGCTGTCTCCGTCAGTTTTGGCTGTTATAACAAATACCATAGATGTGTGGCTTAAATGACAAACGTTTATTTCTCACAGTTCTGGAGGCCAGAAATCTGAAATCAGGGTGCTAGTATGGTCAGGTTCTTGGTGAGGGCCCTCCTTTTGGTTATGTCCTCCCGTGGCCGTTCCTTGGTACATGCATGCAGACAGAGGGAGATCTTGTGTCTCCCTCTTTATGTAAGGACATTAATCACATCATGGGAGCTCCACCCTCATGATCTTATCTGGACCTAATTACCTCCCAAAGGCCCCACCTCCAAACACCATTACAATGGGGACTAGAACTACAACATATAAATTTGGGGGCGGTGGGGGGGGGGACACACAAACATTCAGTCCATGGCAAATGCCAACACATCTTATGGAGGCAGAATGTCTCCTTAATCATATTATTATTGGTTACATATTAATCTTTGCCATTGTTTATATAAAGAAAAAACAATGAAAGTTGGGTAGTCAGCATGACTCCTTAGAAAAAAGGAGACATCAGAGAGAAAACTTCACAATACCAACTCAGTGTCTCCAGTGGAGGGTGGATGCTCTAGCCTACAACCCCTCTACCTTGTCCCTGTGGTAGGTGACCCTAGTTTAGAGGCCGATAAATCAGGTCATTACAGGGTGATGCCATTAGGCATTTAAATATTACAATTGTCCTTGCTCCCCTCTCAACCACCGCCACTCTCTCTGATTCCATGTTCACTAAATAGCTTCTGATTGTAATGTGCTTTCCCACACAGATTTCCTACAGGGAGGGAATGTGCTGCTCTTGCAGACTCTAAAAGTCCACGGGATAGCTACAGTTCTCTTCTCAGCTGGCTGTCATTCTCATTTACACAAGCCATCTTCTATGAGCTTATCTGGTCTATGCTAGAGAGTTCGAGATTAAATACAGTCTAGGGATGCTGATCAAACACGATGAAATCTCCTAATTCTTCTACTCATTCATAGAATTTGACCCCTTGCTTACAGTTTTCCTCTTTATCCCAGACTCTACCATCCCCATGGGTGATTTCAACATCCGTATGGATGTCCCACCTAACATTCTGGCCTCCTTGTCCTTTCACATGCACATTTTCTACTCACTTTTCCTTTGCTCCACCTCAGCCCACTGCTCCCATGACCATATCCTAGACCTTGTCACCACCATCTGAAATTGTTTTACATTCCAAATCATTAACTCATATTTCTTGTTCTCTGACTACAACCTTTCCCTTCCTAGCTCGCTAGTGCCCTCCTCTCATGTCAATTGCTTCTTTTTTAAAAATTAATTAATTAATTTGGCTGCGCTGGGTCTTAGTTGCAGCATGTGGGATCTTTTTTAGTTGTGGCATGTGGGATCTAGTTCTGACCAGGGGTCTAACCCGACCCCCTGCATTGGGAGCGTGGAGTCTTAACCACTGGATCACCAGGGAAGTCCCTCAACTGCTTCTTAAGTTCCTTAAAGGAATCAGAACAATTCAGAATTTTCTCACAGACTTTTGTAGTCATTTCCTAAAGATTTTTAGCTATTTGTCTTTCTTTTTTATGTTGTATAACATAAAACTGACCGTCTTCATCACTTTGACATGTACAATTCAGTGGCATTACGTATACTACATTACTGTGCAACCATCCATCTCCAGAACTCTTTTCATCTTGCAAAACTGAAACTCTGCACTCGTTAAATACTAACTCTCTGTTCCCTCCACCTCCCCCACCTCCAGCCCCTGGCAACCACCATTCTACTTTCTGTCTCTGTGAATTTGATTATTCCAGGTACTTCATATAAGTGGAATCATAGAGTAGTCTCTTTTTGTGACTGACTTATTTCACTTAGCATAATGTCCTCAAGGTTCATCCATGTTGTGGGATGTGTCAGAATTTCCTTCCTTTATAAGGCTGAATAATATCCCATTGTATGTATACACCACATCTTGTTTGTCCATTCACCTGCTGATAGCACTTGGGTTGCTTCCACCTTTTAGCTACTGTGAATGATGCTGCCATAAACATGGGTGTACTTACATTTCTTGTTGCTGCCAGCCTCTGAAAGGCTTTATAACTTACTCCTTTACAAACCAAACTAGCACTAAAATAATTCCTCAAATATTTGCCATTTATCTTCTGTCTTTGCTTTTTCTAGAAATAGCAATGATAACTCAGATCCACCTTTGTGATGGTGCTTCATGACTAAGCTGTTTTATGCTTGTAAAATGCTATTCACTGACTCTGCTGTCAATGGATATGAGTACTCTATAAATTCTAACTAGCTAACGTATGTTTATTAAGTATGCAAAGGTATATGGAGGACTTCCCTAAGGGGGTTCAGACTAATAATATGGCTTTCAAATAAGGTTTTTTGAAGGATTTCTAATTAATTACAAGGCCAGCTCTCCTATCCTTCAAGCACGTGGGACAATTTTTACTTCCCTACTATCTTTGCAGTTAGGAGAGAACACAGGACTAGTTCTGATGAATGGTTACAAGTTGAATGTGTGTCTCTTTCAGGCTGAAGCAATGTAGGTTTACTTCTGGGCAAAAGCTCTCTCTTCTTCTGCTGCATCAACTAAGGAAGCCACTTGTTCCAGATGGTACAGCTTTAGGATGGTGGAACTGTTAACTAATGATCACTGAGTAGCCATATGGAAGGCATTTGCCCTGGACAGCTGCCCAGACATTTTGTAAGCAAGAAATAAACCACTGAGATTTGTGGGTTTATTTGTTTCTGTAACATAACCTAGTCTATCCTGACTAATACAGTAAGGAACTATTTAATCAAATTGTGAGTGGTGATACATCCATTAATCACGTAGCTATTTTAAAAGATGAGGCTAATATGTGTTGATATAGAAAGATCCTCCAAATATATTAATGTTAAAAAGCAAGATACCAGGGGCTTCCCTGGTGTTGCAGTGGTTGAGAGTCCGCCTGCCGATGCAGGGAACACGGGTTCGTGCCCCGGTCCGGGAAGATCCTACGTGCCGTGGAGCGGCTGGGTCCGTGAGCCATGGCCGCTGAGCCTGCGTGTCTGGAGCCTGTGCTCCGCAACCGGAGAGGCCACAACAGTGAGAGGCCCGCGTACCGCAAAAAAAAAAAAAAAAAAAGCAAGATACCAAATGCAGTGTATAGTATGTTATCATTTGTATAAACACTTACATAGGCATAGAATATCTGTCCAGATACAAAAAATTGGTAAGAGTGGTTGCCTCTGAGAAAAGGAAGGGAGGACAAACAGGTGTGGGAAAGAGACATTTTTCACTGTTTGAATATTTTTAAGTATTTAATAATATTTAAAAATAATAAATGTGCATGGATTAACTGGTTACAAGTAAATAAGCATTAAAAGCAGTAATGAAAGTCTAAATTAGTCCAATGGTTAAGGGATCTGAAAGAAAACAATAAATTTGAGAAATCATGGAGAAATTAGATTGACAAGATTTGATAGCTTGTAAGTATTAAGCATATGGGGAAGAAGATGTCAGAGATGGCCATAATATAAGTGGGCAAGAATTTTTGCATCTTTATTTTCATTGATAGGAGGCATGGACTGAGTAACTATATAAGATATCAGTTATGGCTATGTTGAAAAAAATGTTTTTGTCCTTTGCAATTTATATTACGTTTGGAAGTAGGTGATGTCTTTCATTTTGTATGTAATGAAATTTCAGTAAATGATTCCTTTATTTTTATTTTGGCCTACTTGTTACCTTCAATTCTGCGTAACTATTTAACAAGAATATGTCAGCAAAAGATAAAAATCAGCCCATGGAAATATGGAATCAAACATAATATTTTCAAATTTATCAAATATTAAATGGTTGAGACTCGAAGGTCTAAAAGAATACAAGCTGTTTGAGAATTCAGCAATCACTTTATAGAAAATAACTTGGCTTTAAGGTATGATAGCATTTATATAAATCTATTTCTACATTTTGTTTAAATTCTTTTGTTTAGAAGCTTCCAGACAATAACACTCAATTGTTTCAAGTTATTATATATTTGCTTAACAGATCTAAGGTTTGGTTCCTTTTTCTTCTCTTCTGATTTGTTGGAATTTTGCACTGATACACTGTAAACAGCATTGCTCACAAGAACTATTACCCTACTTTTTCTTGAGATTTTTGAAGATATTGCAACCATGTAAAGCCGATGGTAGTCTATCATGTGTCATAGAGCAATTTCTAATCTCTCAAACATGGAAGAGGACGACAAATTGCTTGGTTTTTGAGGAACCTCTTTACATGTAAGCACCGCAGTTCTTGCTCCAAATAAAAGGTGTAGAGAATCCTCTCGTAACTCGATGAGGCAGAGGGGATCACCTTTCTTTTTCACAGGCAAAGGTAGCCCAGTGACCCAGAAAGAGAAATGGGAGGCACCCCCCAGTTGCAGAGCTCTGCCTCCCAGCAACTATGCTATGGGCATAGGTGCAGGCGAAAGCCTGCCTGATTCTAAGGATGACTAGGTTTGATCATCAGTGACTCCTGGGCAGAAATCAAGAGGCTTTCACATGTTAAGCAGCTACCTGTAACTCAGCCTCCTTCCTCTGACCCAGAAGATTTCTGACTGCTGCCTGGTCCTGCATGGCCTCAACATTTTCTGGGCTGTTCACATACCACACAGCTGGTACTTTGGCATCTTGTGGGGACTCTACACAGAAAGCTTTTCCCCTGACCCTTCCACTTTCAGATTTATTCCTGCTTTCTCAACGTCTGACCTCATTCATAACTTTTTCTTTGTTGTTGGCATCCCTCCTCCATCATGATTTATACTCACCTCCTTGATGCTGCTGCTTCTGGTTGCTTAGGGAAACACTTCACCTTGACCTGCTTGGCCTTTACCTCCTTTGAGGCTTCTGCAGGCAACACCTCGCAGTGTACCCTTCCTGATCCTTCCAATGGAGCCTAGACAAGTAAATAGGAGATTTCAGGAGCCTGCATCCAAGAAATTATATCATGAGTCACCTCCAGTATCTCAAGGAAATATGACAAACTGTCACTGTCATTTGTCAGCATCATAGGATATTCTGTCCCCAAAAGTTAAATACCATTTCACTAAATTGTATGAATTTACGATTTGTCAAAATTGTATTGGGGGGTTGTCAAAATTCTTTTGCAATATTGGAATTGTGTTGTCTTGAAACGAGGCTTTCAAAGAATTGTTTCAAAAAATTGCATTCATAGAATCACAGATTTTTTAAAAAAGATCTTCCTGTTTATTTTACTTGTAGATTGACTTAATTATTTTAATAAATATACCACATAGTAATTACAGTGATATAAGACAGTTGACTTTTTTATTGCCTTTTTGTGGCAGTGGGAGAGGGGTTCTAGCATCTCAGTCCCCTTTTTATTTGTGCAGAATCCCCAATTTGCAATATCAGAAGCCACGGTAGTCAAGTATTCCATCTTCATGCTCCTGGAGGCTTACACTCAGGCATGTGACCAAGACTCTGTTCATCACAAATTTTTCTTGAGAAATGTGGGGACATCTGAAAATCGTTTATGGTGATTTATCTGAGGGGTTTATCTGAAAGGAGGAAGGCAGTTTTCCTCCTGTGCCATCCTCTTCATTTATTTTTTTAATTTATTATTTATTTTTTTTGGTAGTACGCGGGCCTCTCACTGTTGTGGCCTCTCCCGTTGCGGAGCACAGGCTCCGGACGCGCAGGCTCAGCGGCCATGGCTCACGGGCCCAGCCGCTCCGCGGCATGTGGGATCCTCCCGGACCGGGGAAGGAACCCGCGTCCCCTGCATCAGCAGGCGGACTCTCAACCACTGCACCACCAGGGAAGCCCGCCATCCTCTTTAAACTTATTTCTCCAGACTTGTGAAGAGATTCAAGTTTTAGAATGCTTTGTAGAGATTATAAGGGTGTACACAGAAGGAAAAGTCCAATACAACAAAAGATTTGCATGACTAGAAAGCATCCCAGCTATCTCCTGTGTGCATCTAAACACCTCTTTACCCTCCTGCATGGTAGCAACTACATTTGTTTTTGATAGATTCAGTTTGCCTACACATCACTGTAACCTGGGACTTCTATAGTCTATGTGGTACCTTTGTGGAAATTAGGAAAAGACATTCCTTCTTCAAGACACTTCACTGACATCTATCAGAAAATTGTTACAATTTACTGATTTTATTAGAACAAGACACTTTAATACCTTAAGCCCCCCAAATTGACATAATTTATATACAAGATCCCATAATGTAAACAGCATATCTTTTATGTCACAGACATGACTGTATTTCCCTCTTAGCTTGTTTTCCAGAGGCATGAGGACCCCCAAATGGCTAGATCAAGGTTGTTGCTTCCAGTTCACTGAAACCATAATTGTTAATCTGGTGAAAGAAATCTTTGAGTACTAAGAATGCTAAATCAGCAGAGCCCCAACAAGGAAGGACAAGTAGGTCATTAAGTTTAATAGTGAGAGGTGCTACTCCCAATGCCACCCACTGGTTCTTGGACCCACATATTATTGTTGTAGTGGAAAAGCACCAAATATTTGTCTTTGGTTCACAGTACATACTGCATCTACAGAAGAGCACACCAGACCAGGTTCCCTAAGCTACAAAACTGAATATTTAATCGACAAATCCAATAGGCTACTCTATAAGGCAAACTACTTTCAAGTGATGGCACATATGAGACCTGTGATCCCACGGGCGTCAGGCTATTGCCTTATTTCACTAAAAAGTCAACTTATTAAAAGTAACATTTTGAAAGAGAAGTTGCTAATGAATAAAGTGTTCATTACATCCATAGATAGTGCTGCTTGCAGTTGTATATTTGTCAGGAAAGGCAAATTCAAATCCAAAGTAAATATCCATTCCAATGAAGACAAAAACTGCCCCTTCATGAAGAAATGTACTCTTCCTGACACCAACTGCCTGTCTGGTCTGCCTGGAGTTGGGGACCACAGTGGAGGCTCATGTCTAGTTACTACAAATGTCAAGTTGGACTTCCAGTGGTGGCAATAGTCAGGCCAGCCTTGGGGAGGGCAAGTCCATGCATAGGTTCTATTTGTCTCAGTGTGACCACTTTGTTTACGTGCTCATCAAGAAAGAACAGAGTGTCTCAGGGAATGTCCAATTTTATTGCAAATATCTTATTTATGAGGGTAAGTTTGTGAATGGAGTCCTAAAGACAGGTGTTCAATCTCTACTAGGACCCAATAGCTAGTCAAAGCTAGCTAGGAGAATTATTACTTGGCCAAGAGAATGTGCTCGTTCTCAAACACCCTACAGACCTCTGTTGTGATTGTACATTAAAGTTTTCATAGAGTTTAGAGAGAATTCTAATCCGCTACAGAAATTTTGAGCCCTGTGGGATTCACTAGGTCATAAATGCCAAGTAGCAGAGCTGCCTGCAGTGAAGCTTGAAATGTCTAGCCTTCACAGGTCCCAAGTCCCACTCAAAGCTTGGAGCTTTGAATCAAAGAAGCACACCTCTTCTCTACGTTGCTTCCAAAATCCAGTGAGGCCGATCAAGTGTTGTGCCTCTCTCTGTAGAGGTATCACATGCAAAGTGTATTAACTTGTCCTTCATATTTACAAGGATATTCCTATGTGCTTCAAACAAGTGGGAGGCCCATCTGAAGTCACCACTACCTTCTATTCTGGGTATTTTCAGCATGAAGCAATACTGTATTAGACTAGCATGAGGCCCTACAAAATAGTGAGACAGTCAGGTATGCTATGGTCCAAACTGTGACACAGAGTTCAAGAGCTGTTGCAAGCCTGAGACAAGATAAGTATACTACTGCTCCTGCCAAGTGAAAATAAATTTCTGAGATTCTCTGTTTATTGAAAAAACATTTGCCACATCAATAGATACAAACTAAAACCTGCTTTTATTTGCTCCAGTAAAGAAACTAAGTCTGGACTGGCCACTATGATTTGAAAAACAGATTAAGTTTATGATAATCAACTGGATGAGAATGGTTATGAAATATTTTGGAGTCCTAGGTGATTTCTGCATAGGTCAAACAAGCTACTTCTGAGTCTTTAAAGTCTTTGAAGGTAGCCTTTAACTTTGTATCTCCACTCCCACCTCTCCCAGCCTCCTCCCAAGGATATGGTATGGCTTTTGATTTACATTCTGACAGGGATGGGGAGTTCTAAGAGTTTTCTCTGATCCTCCCTACCATGATAGCTAGAGTGACCATATAACTGATCATCAAAACCAGTTTAGTTTTGATAGCGAAAAGGAATATTACTAATAATTATGCCAGAAAAACAGATACAAACTGATACTTCAGAGACCAGGAATCCAGTGTGGGGATTTGGCCATTTGCTGAGGATATCTATACTGATACTGCATTTAAAAATCAGAAAAATGACCATCAAATAGATTCAGGAACCCACTGGGCCTCCACGATCTGGATTTTTTCACAACTATATTCATTACCTGAACTCTTTTGGTTTTCATTCCAACTAGTGAACCACATTGAGAGTCAACACCATTTCTTGGAATTAGTGTTAGCTCAGAGCCAAAGTCCAAATATCCCTGAAAGGTCTGGGTAGTTCCCTTTTCCCAGTGCAGAGTTACACTGGTAAGTGAATAATTTCCTTTGAGGAAAGCTAGGAAGAAAATCAGAGAACATATTGATGAAGTATTACAATGTCCTTTCTTAAATGCATCCTGCATCATCTCAAAGATCTAGGGATGTCTGTGTAGGGACTCAGGTCTGAGAATTAGGTGAAAAGCTGTGACTCTCTTGTGGTAGCTGAGGGAAGGCCTCTTCAAGTCTAGAGAGGTCTTGTTGTTGTTCTAAAAATCAAACAGGACCTCTGGTGGCTCTTTTCTAGGGACTCTAATTATAGGCCTGGAGGCAATTGGGGTCAGTGGAGGTCAGACACATGGACTCGGATTTCCCTTGTTTGATAACTTCCTCAGGTAAGATTATTACAGGGTCTTCAAGCAAGGCAGTTATAGCCCTATCCCCAAAGGGAGAAGATACTACCCTTTGAGACATTCTATTCCTTCCAAATATCCCTATTCCTATTCTTACAGATCAACTCTCTCTCAATAACTGCTCTAATTTTCATACATGAGACTGGGAAGTGCTGTGGATTTTATTGACAGTATTCAACAACACTTTGGGTCAAATTGTGAGGTTTCTTTTTTTTTTTTTTTTTTGCCATTTTAGCTCAGTAACTTCAAGGATAACAGGTTTTGTATGTTTACTTGCTTGGTTTTTTTTTTTAAAGCATTGCTATAGAAGTCTGTTATCATTTATAAACTTCAACTGTCTGGAACCAAACAAAGCAACTACTCCATCCAACTTTCCTTGATCTTTTCATCTTAGGGTGAACCTAGGGTTTATCATCCACACCAGGACAGTTTAGAGAGTGAAAGGGGATGGTATGCTAATGAAAATTATTCTAGGACTAATAGCCAAGACATGGAAACAACCTAAATGTCCATCAACAGATGAATGGATAAAGAAGATGTGGTACATATATATAATGGAATATAACTCACCCATAAAAAAGAACAAAATAATGCCATCGCAGCAACATGGATGGACTGAGAGATTATCATACTAAGTGAAGTAAGTCAGAAAGAGAAAGACAAATACCATGTGACATCACTTATATGTGGAATCTAAAATATGACACAAATGAACCTATCTACAAAACAGACTCACAGACATAGAGAACAGACTTGTGGTTGCCAAGGGGGATGGGGAGTGAAGGAGGGATGGATAGGGAGTTTGGGATTAGCAGATGCAAACAATTATATATAGAGTGCATAAACAACAAGGTCCTACTGTATAGCACAGGGAACTATATTCAATATCCTGTAATAAATCATAATGGAAAAGAATATGGAAAAGAATGTGTATGTATGTACAACTGAATCACTTTGCTGTACAGCAGAAATTAATACAATGTTGTAAATTAACTATACTTCAACAAAATAAATTTTAAAAAAAGAAAAGAAAACTGTGCTGGGACAATAGACCTCAAATATCCAGGAGAAACTGGACATATAATCACTCTAGTCATGCTCTTTAGATTGTTTTATGGTATTAGCCATGAGGTTGCTCAAAGTCCTTTCTTTAATAGATATTTCATTCTAGATGATAATTTGATTAAATCTGAATGAATAGGCTGACAGAGTAGCATGCCTTAATATTAGCTTAATTTTATTGTCTTTAAGTCCAAGCATTCCAGATAACCAATCCCAGATTCTTTGCATTTCCATCAGGGGCTGTTCTCAAAGTTTCCCTATACTCACTCATCTTACCAATTTCTTATCAGTCAGGGTTCTTAGTATCAATTGATACCTAGCAGAGAGTGTTGGGCCATCTGGATTCCCACTAGGTAACTGTTTGCTTCCTAGGATGGCATGTTCTGGAGCATCTGGAAGATCCGATGTATGCTCAGTAGAATCTGATGCCAACATCAGTCACCACAAAGACAGCATAACAGCTCTCCTCCAGTTATATTTTGGACATCTAATTAATCATGTGTTCTAGTGGGCTATGGCCTATTCAAAAAATTTTACACTAAAAAAAAAAATTTACACTAAGCATTTGCTTTCTACATTAATGAGCACATACTACTCAGTCCTTTAAATGGGTGTTTTAGTCAAGACAGCGTATTTGTGTATTTTGCAGAGCTAATACACAAAAGTCTTTCATCACCCAGAATAAATGAGTGATTCCAGTGTGTGGAACAAGAGAGTAAAGAACAATCCCAATGGAATGGCAACTGTGGCAAAAAGTGATCATTTTCATGCTTTGGAGAGGGGAATTAGGACGGAATCCTCTGGCACTAGGACAGAATTTTGTCTCATCAATAAATCGAGAGTTGGATTGGGTGAACCATATAGGAGTTTCCAGTTCATTATTCTATAAGTTTATAGAACGCCAGCTTGGAAAAACACCCGCATAATTATATATCACTCAGTGATAGAAAAGGATAGGCATAGGAATTCATGAAAATGTGTATGCTTACAAAGTTTAGA
Organism: Leucopleurus acutus; assembly: GCF_964270905.1. NCBI lineage: Eukaryota > Metazoa > Chordata > Mammalia > Artiodactyla > Delphinidae > Leucopleurus > Leucopleurus acutus. The sequence continues at coordinate 74,443,981 of NC_139145.1, read as the reverse complement.
GTGTTTTTTTCTGTTTTTGTTCTTCCTGCATGCAAGAGTGGTGAGCTGAAGGGAGAAGAGCTGCTCCACGCTTATTCCAAGCTTCAGCAGAAGGAAATCACTCAGCCACCAGTCTGGAAGATCCTGAAAAGAGGAGCTTGACAAGACTGTGAGCATGCTGGGATAAAGAGAACCACCCACACGGACACTGCAGATTTCAATTTGGCTGTGGTGCTGTTGACTCTCTCCTTTTTGACACAGATTACACCCCTTACATGCCAAGTTGGATTTCACGCCTTCCCCACTATGGGACTCTACAATTTGCAATGAGGTATATACATTTCCTATGTGGCTACAAGAAGTTTTGCTTTGTGAAAATAAATGTGACTCATGTCCCAAATATTGCAATCCTGAAAATTAAATGATCCTTCATATTACTATTTTGAAAAGTCTTTTGACAGTTATTCATATGACCTGTCTTTCTACCTTTGATGCCAAATAATTGTTACCTTCTTTTGGATGTAAGTTTTGTTAGAGAGTAAATATTCCCCAAAAATATAATTTCAAAAAGAAGCTGAAGAAAATAAATACTTAGAAGAAGGTGTCTTACAACTACTCTTGTGATTTAGAGGCAGGCACAGTTCATCTTGTACCACGTTTGTTTGTTTTGTGTGTGTGACTCTTAGATTTGATTAATGATGATGAAAAAACAATACTGTAAGATCAGGAAAGCATAGATTTGTTCTTTGAAAGTCATTTTTATCGAATCCCTCAAAACTACTGGAATTATACTTATCAAGTAAAACTCTGTGATTTGATGTTCCTTTATTTTGAATCCAGTTTTCCCAGTTAAAATTTTGGGCTTTGATCTTTATCTGTAAATTACTCAACATAGGCCTCAACATGTTCAATTTTGTAAGAAATTATTGTGCTCCACTTCTGGAATGAATTTCCCCAGGGCTTCGTTAATGGTTTGTGCTTTAATGCATGATAATTTAAAATTTTCTCCAATTTGATCAGTTCCTTGTAAATTTAGATGAGATTCTGCTTCTCCTCCTGTACTCAGATAATGCTATTGATTGGCAGTCAGTAGGGCATACACTTTGAATAGATTTTGTAGTTGTGGGGATGTGAATCCATCCAGACTTGGAGACTCTCAGCCACTTCTCCCCTGACTGAAGATTCTGACTGGTTATGACACTGGTGTAGCCTCTAGCTGTGGAACAGAGTGAAACCTGGAAGTCCACACCAGGCTCACTCTCAGCCTGGGGCACCTTGTCAGCATCTTCTAACCAGCAGAATTAACTGTCAGTCAACAATTACTTTCATCTCTGAAGTGTATCTAGGCTTTTGCTGTCTTGTTTTCTCTTTCCATTTCCTTAGGTTGGAACTGCTTTATTTGCTACTACTTCCTAGCTTAGGTTGAGTTTCAAGCCAAGGAGATTCCTGCAAGAGTTGCAAGAATAGAAAATCCATACCATATTGATTGCCAGTGAAAATGATGATGAATAACTTCAATCACCTCTTCGTATTTAAGCCTCATTGTTCTATCTTCCCCATTTATGGCTTTATGAGTTTTTATAATGAAAATGTTGTGACTGAAACAAAGACTTAGAAAAGAAAGTATCATATCTCTACAAGTTTGTAAATTCTTAAATGGTGTGCTTTTCTTTTTTAATCTTTCATCATGGACATAAAAAAGATGATTTTTTTCTTCTTAGGGTTTTTAATTAGAAAAGTGTCATTTTCTTGGTCACATTTATAATAAAATGGCCATGTATAGCCTGATATAATTTAAGGTAAAGACATTGACCTGTCCAAAATAATTTTGACTCAGTTTCAGTACATTGAAAAATATATCATTTGTATGATGATGTATTTATTTTAGATCAAACATTTCTTTCAAACTTTGAGCATGACAGAAAAATATTTAGCAAACCTATTAACTTAGAAATGTTTTACATTTTAGGGAAATCGCAGAGAACTAGGTCAAGGTTTAAGCATTTTGGGGCTTAGGAAAATGTATTCACTAGCTGACAGAAAGTGGGGTGGGAGGAGGTTAAAATGGAGAAGTCTGCGGGGCTTGGTGGGCTCCTGGAGAATCCTGACTCTGCAGAGAGAGGGCAGCTCTTCGGGGCTCTCCAAACTGCAGACTCAGGGACATTGATCCTGACTTTACCTTTGGGTAAGTTGATTCAGAAAAGAGCCCGGAATCTTGCTGTCATCTTTCACACTGAGTCACTTAACAATACTGGTTGTAGGCAACAGAAATGACCTTAGTTATTGAAATGAAAGAGGTAATTCACTAGAGGGATACTGGTATTTCCAAGATGCAGGAAATACTGAAGACACAGACTTCAGAAAGGACTGGAACCAGAAGAGCTTTGGTGATCTAAGTGTCCATTGAAGTCCAGACTGACAAATGAAATAGCCATCAGTTATTTTCAATCTCTTCATTTCTTATTTTGAGATTCAAATTCTGGGATAGAGGGAGGACAATTTACCTACCTAGGGTCCTGAGCCTAGGGTGGGCAAGACTCTTTGATGGACATACTGCTATGCCTTTTTTCTTGGAGGATGGGGAGGGATCTCAAAAGCAAACTAGGAAGCTATTACCAGAAGAAAGGCAGGAAAAACCAACAGATAATCCTTACAGGCAGTATTTTTCTCACCCTAACATTTTAGGACTTGTCATAATCATTGTCCCAATACCCTCTTCTTCGTAGCCCTACACTCTTGACACTATCTTCACCTTTTCCATTATGGGCTTATCTCTGATAAAGAATTGTAAAACTCCAGTTCAGCTTTGAGAAGTCTGTGCATTGAGGAGCTCTTAGTTTGGCTCTAGAATAGGCTCTGCCTTGTTCTTGAGGTCCAGTCTCCTTGTTTCTGAGATTCCAGTTCTAGGGACTAGGACCTTGTCTTATTTCCTGGATCTGAGTTGGACTAGGACCCTGCTTTACTTCTTGCTAGTCCCTCATTCCCACCATAGGATTGGGTGATTTCCTTCACTTCCATTGGGTGCCGGTGTCCTACTATCAAACTCCTCTGAGGCTCTCTGTCTGATTGCTTCTGGATTTCCCAGCACCATGCTTCTTCCATCAGAAGACTTCTGATATTTCTGGTGGGATCCTGATGATGCCAGCTGACTGTCTGCCAAATTTTCTCTCTTTTTTTCAATTTAGAAACACCTCTTTATGCAGTTCTGGCTCATCTAGTATTCCCTTCTAATTCTACCTTTCTTTTTTCCTTTTCTTTTCTTTTTTGTGGTACATGGGCCTCTCACTGGTGTGGCCTCTCCCGTTACGGCAGAGCACAGGCTCCGGATGCACAGGTTCAGCAGCCATGGCTCACGGGCCCAGCCGCTCTGTGGCATGTGGGATCTTCCTGGACTAGGGCACGAACCCGTGTCCCCTGCATCGGCAGGCAGACTCTCAACCACTGTGCCACCAGGGAAGCCCTAATTCTACCTTTTAAGTTTTAGTAAATATTGAATAGATCCCAAATCCTAATTATAATATATGTAAGGTTTAAAGAAATACCAAATAGTTTCCAACATACCCACCACCCAGTTTAAGAAACAGGAAGCAATGTCGTTCTCTCTTAAAGGAACTTTGCTCAACTGGTTAGAATGGGTCCATTTCACTCTGAAGTCAGGGAAACTGTGTTAGAACTTCAGCTCTAATATTGCCTGTGTGATCTTAGCTTCTGAGCCTTAGGTTTAAATTAGATGAAAACATAGTTAGCACTCCACAGGTAGAAATGTACATCCTTTATCCAAATGCTCTCAGTGACTATCTAGTACTCTGGGCCCCCTCTTATGCCTACTCCCCATAGCTGTAACCAACCTGCTTAAGTCCCTTTTGTCCTGAGGTAGGATGCTCACTGACAGTTGAATCAGAGATTCTTAAATCCTTTTCAATTGAATACAAGATGAGCCTTAGAGCAGAGCCCAACAGAGACCTAGGGCTCTATGATCATGGGAAAGAAGGCTACACAGAGGTCCACACTTTCTGAGGATTCATTACCAACATCCCTAAGTTACAAGGTTACATAAGGAACTAAAGGTATCATAACAGGAAATTATTCATCCCTAACATGACCACTTAACATCCAGCCCATTTAAATATCCCTCCTGTCTTAACACCAGTGTTTATTCCAGCCTACTAAGTCATCTTCTTTGTGGGTCAGCCTTTCCTGAAGTACATGTCTCAGTTATAGAATTTTTTATGTTAGATGGTTATGTGTTTAGACGTCTCCCTTCGCACTAGACAGAGCTCCTTAAACGTAGCGATCTTCCTTACTTTTCTTATCGTTTGTCTTCCTGTACTCAGTACCATGACTGACTCTTAGTAGGTACTCAATAAATGTTTGTTTCATGAAAGGTGTAGAGGCAGAGTTCAGCCTTGCCAACCTTTCTTAACATAACTTTGATGTAAACATAGCATTTAAGTATTACACCTGCAAAGAAACTAGATCTAAGATTGCTGCTTTGATACTTAAAAAGAACCAATAATCGAATTTGCACACACAATTCATGGAAACATACAACGGTGCCAGATTGCCTTTTTGTACAAACTTTAAAGCCCTTAGCCTGTATTCCAAACTTCTATTTTATTATTCTAACATTAACTACTCCCCAATTCAGAGTCTCTGTTTCAGGCTGGCCTTGTCTGTTTTTGAGTGGGCAGGGAGAACACTTTATATTCAGTCTGAAGCACAGAGCAGGAGCTCTTAATGGGAACACTGAATCTTCACCACACCTCATACCCCACACTCGCCACCCCCAGGATGCTAAGTATCACATTATGAGTGTAGGGAATACTCTATAAATGCTGGCAGACAGAATCACACCCATAACTTAGTTAATTTCAGCTTATATGGATGTCCAAGTGAATTGCCACCCACATCTGAAATTCCCTGGTTTTTATAGTACAATTTTTTTTTCCTTAAAAGAAACCCCATTCTGCTAGCAATAGAAATTATTCAAAATTTCAACAATTGTGACATTGTCTTGCAAAGATCATCAAGAATCTTTTAAAATTCATCTTAGGAAAAAGTCTATAAATATGTAAAATGTTGCATTTGATTAGGAAAAACAACAGAATTTAACACAGATTCTCAGGAGGACATAATAAGTACTTTAACAGTTACTGTGTGTGGGTTGATTCTGCAGTGGCTGAACAGCTCAGAATATTGAAAGAGCAGTATTTCTATGCGTGGGTAGTGGGCAGGAAGGGATGTCCTATATGCAGGCAGCTAAGCAGCAAATGTTTGTGATTGCACCTCAGGGGAAAACATTGGTAAAGCTTATGACCGTAAAACAATTACACAGAGACTTCCTTGTCAGCCCACATGCATTAAAGCAAGGGGTCAGTAACCTAGAACGCATGGTCTAATTCCGGCTCACTATGAGTTTTAAAAATCCTTGGTCGAGCTCTCACCAGCTCAAACCAGATCTGACCAGAAATATGTTGGCACTTTGAAGTGATGTAACTTTCCTTTTTCCTAACCAACACTGTACCACTCAACTCCATTCCAGTTTCCTGAATTTAGAATTCAACTGGCGTTGGTTGGCTTTATATGACTGTGAAGTAGCTAACTCACATTTTGATGAATAAATTCCAAAATCCATCATTCTTAAAAATATGAATTTCTAGTTTTTTTTTAAGGCATACTGTGTTTTTTTCTATTATCAGTTCTTGGGAGTTTAAAGGCCTTAAGAAAGTGAAACTTACTTGTTTTGGGGGGCGGGAAAGATAAAATCGCCTTCAAAAGCAACTTGAAACCTGGAAGTCATTTTTAAATAAGAATAATAACTAGTAAGTTAAGTGCAGTAGACAAAAGAACAGTCTAAAAATGAAACAGCCACGACGTAAGAAACATCGGTCAAATAACAACTTTTAAATATAAAAAGGGCCTGAAAATGTATGGGGGCAGGGTGGGAAAGAAGAGCATTTGCCAGTTGGAATACTCTAGGAAAAAGACGATACAGTTGACCCTTGAACGAAGCAGACGGGCTGGTTCAGGGCACTGACCCTGCGTGCAGTTACATGCAGTAGAAAATCCGCATGTAATTTATATTCAGCCCTCCACATATTTGATTTCTCCATGTTCAAGTTTCCATACCCGTGGATTCAACCAACTTTGGTTCCTGTAGTACTATAGTATTTGCTGTTGAAAAAAATCCACGTATAAATGGACCTGAGCAGTTGAAATCTGTGTTGTTCAAGGGTCAACTGTACTCTTAGGAAAAAGACAATTTGGCATGCCAGTAAACGCACTCATGAAAGCGATGGGAACCAACACTTTCAGTGTTAGAACTCAGGAGTTCTGGAAAGGTTTGTCTGCAACAAAATTCTCGCCCACGTTTTGGTGTCTCCTTCCCTTAAAATTTCTTTTGGAGAGATCTTGGGGGCAAGAGTGTGGGGTTTTGTCCAAAAGTATCATGATATAAATTGCAAATATTCCTGAAGTGGTAAAGCAATACGTTATTATTAATGCTGAGTTGTTTTATCGAAAACCTAAAGGAATGGAAATTCAGTGAGAATGAAGAGGGAGGATAATTTTGGATTAGGTACCACTGACTTGGGACTCTGAGAGCACAAGGTTGGGGTTGAAATGATGGGAAGGATTCTGAACGTGGAACGTGGAATGTGGAAGTAAAGATGGTGGGAGTCGGAGGAGTGCGAGAAGACATTTTATTTAAATCACATTTTTTCCTGGGATAAGACTATTCTAGTTTTAGTTTTCTAAAGTTAGGACAAGGATGATGTTTTACAGTATCTGGCAGTTTCTTTGAACACCAGATAAAATTTAAAGGGGAAAGAACGCAAGCTTTAGAGTTATAATCTAGTTTTAAACCGCCCTCTACTTCAGGCTTGTTACTTAAACTCTCTGAAGCTAACTGGGGCTAACAATATACCCAGTGGACATATATTGATTGCCTATCTGGCATTCAGTTCTCTTGTCCCCTCTCCTAAGAAAATCCCCTATTTCCCAGCCAGTGGCATTTTGGGAAGCATTGAATCCAACCCTAACTCTAATAGTTGACTTTGATGCATACAGGTTAATTATTTCATCCAATTTACGCTAAAGCTGCATGGAGAGACTTTTGGAGGGTGGTGGTGGGGGCTTCTGGGATACATGCTAACTCTTCTAAATGTCTGCTATATGAGACACCCTCTATTCCTATGTATGGTGTGATGTGCTGACGTGAGTCGTGGAATGACTGCAGCTATTTTGCTACCATGAAGGAAGCCAGCTGAAATTGAATCTGATACACAGAAGGGGGCAAAGCTGAGAGAACTACAGAGAAATTCAGCCAAAGCAATGTTGAAATTGTACCTGAAGACTCACCTACTGTTGAACTTTTTAGTTATACAAGCCAATAAATTCCCTTTATTCCTTAAACTAGGTTTTGATTTACATTTTCTATTATTTGCCACCAGAAGATTGCTAACCAATACATGGATCTGATAGGGTTTTTGTGAGGATTATGGCCTAGCATAGTGCTTGGTGTATAAATATTAGTTCAACTAACACTTCTCTATTAGTTTCTTTTTTTTTTTTCTTTTTCTTTTTTGTGGTACGCGAGCCTCTCACTGCTGTGGCCTCTCCCGTTGCAGAGCACAGGCTCTGGACACGCAGGCTCAGCGGCCATGGCTCACAGGCCCAGCCACTCCGCGGCATGTGGGATCTTCCCAGACCGGGGCACGAACCTGCGTCCCCTGCATCGGCAGGCGGACTCTCAACCACTGTGCCACCAGGGAAGCCCTATTAGTTTCTTTTTAAAATTAATTTAACAAATATATGGTGAACATCCAGAGTGCCATTATGTATTACACATGGCACCAAGTTCTAGGACCATGAAGATAAATGACTGGATCCCTGCTCTTAAGGTGTTCATAAACTACTAAGTGGTATGTACTAGTCTTTCAATAATATTTTGGATATCGCTAGAAAAGTATAAGCAAGCAGCGACTGGGTCCTTTCATCTAGAATAGAAAGTTAGGTTACCTAGAATTGAAAGTTAATTTGTGAATATAGAAATATTGACTATAATGTTAGGTTATCTGAATATATTAATATTGACTATAATAAATAAGGCAATCTAATCAATCCTCTCTTTAGAAACTGATAGATAGCATATAATCAATGTTAAATAGGTTTTAGTTGTGTTTTCACTTCTTTACAAATATCAATAACTGTTAGAGTTCGTTTTGATACCATTTAAAAATATAAACATTCTTCTGTGATTCAAAAAGTAATCTAGTAAGTACATTACAATTTCAAATATGTCTTATTTAAGTAAATTTATTATAGCTCAGAACTTGCAGATCTTCATAACACAGAAGTATTTTTTCCAGGACTTTTAGCTGGACTTCTGGTGCTGCTTCTGCTACTGCTGCTAGTATTTTCTGAGTGGAAGAGTGCTATTTTTAGAGTCAGAATACAGTTGCTATTATAAGATTTCTTAAGAGTAGTATAATACTCTCCAGTGACTATTACTTAAAATTTGGTTGGCTTTTAAAACGATTTAGATTTGCTTCTTGATACTGTTGGCAGTAATACCTGGTATATGGTTATGATGCTACCTTGAACACTTCTTACACTAGCATCACATTGAATTGGGTATTATAACAATTATCTGTGCAGTATAACTTTGCAAAGTTTATCATTTCCCTCTGTTATGTCATTCTTTGCAAAGGGGAGCACCTACCCTGAAGTGGGTGGATCATTCTCAAAAGTGAGTTAAAATATACTGATAAAAAGTTTAAAACTTATTAATGATATAGTAATTGGACTGGTTTCAAAAATAATAACCACTGGACACAAGCTATGTCTAAAATCATTTTCCCTGTTATTTCAATGCAATCCACTTCAACCAAAGGATGTACTGCTCTCTTTAATAACATCAAATGTTGGCCTATTTAATGAAATTTCAATAAGGAGTTTCAAAGAACAGTATCTGATTTCACTTTCACAGGCAGAAGTTGACCAATAATGAATGTATGGAATCAAAATAGTTTCTCTTCAAGGTAGGAAATAAATTCATGTAATGCTTCCTAAGGAAGCAACATGTATTTTCTACAAATGATTAAAAAGAAAAAAGGAAGATAAGGTAGCAAGATAAGAAACAAACATGTTATTGCTAATTACCACCTTGATGTCTCATTCAATCTATGACTGATGAATGATAAACTGTTCTTTGCTTGTCCAATAGTTTGAGCTAAACTTCCTTTTGACTCTGATTGATTGACAGTACAGTTGCTCTCCAAGTTTCATAAATTTTTCACAATCCATATAATTAAATGTTAGATATAAAAAACTTTGCTTTATGTTAAAAATATGAAGCAGAGAGATAAATACCAAGAAAAGACAAGCTGGCCAGCACCTATTACAAAGGAAAGACCTTTGTTCCCTGTTTCATTGTTGTTTTTTGCCTCTTTGCTCATTTGTGCTGTATCAGCTTGAGGTCAATTCCAATGATGAATGGTTCTGTCTCCTCTTCTTCCTCATCTTCATATTAAATCCTTGTCTGCTTATGTAGAATTCAAGTAATTCAAGACCTTCTGGGACTGAGTCAGTCCTTGTGCATCTATGATTAAAAATGAAGGTCACTTCCAAACAGGGTAGGATGGTGTAGACCTGTTTTTCTCGCTCCTCCCTGCTAAGTACAAATATAAACCCTGGAAATGGTGCAAGAGACAGCCAAAGGAGAAATGTGAAATGTGTTTAGAAGAATGCAAGGTGGTTTGTGACCCTAAGATTGTCAGAACAACATAATTGTAGGAACAACAGAATCCCCCTACCCAACAAAGGAAGGCCACCCAGACCCAGAGTTCCTTGACTTTCAACCTAGCAATAGAAGACAGCCCAGGTAGGCTCATTCCTTCCCCAGACTCTCTCTGACAATACCACATGAACCTGACATCACCAGCTAGTGAGACGTATTGGGAACATTGACAGAAATAAGTGACCAGGGGAGCTACTCTCCTTCTCTGCCGGGCCTGAGACTCCCATTTTCCATTGAGAAATACCAAGGTAGGCAGGCAGAACTAGCAAGAGAGACCTAGTACAGTAGCATGCATGGTCTGGGAAGCTTCTTTGTTCTCACAGGCCTGAGACTCTCCTCCCTCACCCAGAAACACCAAGGCAGCAGGTGGAGGTGGGGGTGGGAAAGGGCAGTAATGGTACTTCTTTTAAAGATGAATTAACACCAATTGTACACACTCTCTTCCAGATAATGGAAGAGATAAGGACACTTCCCAACATATTTTATGAGGCCAATATTACCCGGATGCTAAAACCAGACAAAGGCAGCACCAAAAAACAAACAACAAATGTTTAGACCCATATTTCTCATGAACATAGATTCTCAACAAAAATCCTCAACAAAGTATTAGCAAACCAACTTCAACAATGTGTTAAAAAATTATAAAATTATAAAAAATTATACCATGACCAGTGGCAGGTATGACAGGTATGCAAGCTTAGTTAAATATTCAAAAATCAATCAGTGCAATCTACTGTATTAACAACAAAATTCATAATGTGATTTCAATTGATGAATAAACGCTTTTGGCTGCAAAATTCAATACCTGTTTATGATGAAAACTCTCAGCAAATTAGGAGTAGAAGATACATAACACAACTTGGTAAAGAGCATATAAAAAGCCTGCAACTAATATCATACTCAATGGTGGAAGACAGAGATTAAGGCAAGGAGGTCTACTCTCACCATTTTAATCAACATATTACTGGAAGTTCTAACCACTGTGATAAGGCAAAATAAATAAATAAATAGAAGTCATATAGTTTGGAAAAGAAGAAATAAAACAATCTCTAATGTCAGATGACATGACTGTCTACACTGAAAATACCAAGAAATCTACAAAATAAAACCCACAAATTCCTAGCACTAGTAAAGGAGTTCAACAACATGGTTCAAGAGCAATACACAAAAACCAATCACATTTCTACATACAAAAATGAACATGCTGAAATCACAATTTAAAACACAAAACAATTTATAATTTCTCCAAAGAAAATTAAATACTTAGATTTACACTTAAAAAGTATGTACAGAATATGTATGCTGAAAATTATAAAACACCGATGAAGGAAATCAAAGAAAACCTAAGTGAATGGAGGGAAATACCATATTCATAGATTGGAAGGGTCAATTGAGTAAACGTGTCAATTTTCCTCAAATTTATCTGTAGGCTAAATACAATTTGTGCCAAAATTCCAGCAAGAATTTTTGTAGTCATAGATGAGCTTATTTAAAATTTTATATGGAAAATCATAGACCCTAGAATAGCTTTAAAAATCATTACAAAAAATAATAAAGTGGGAAGAATTACTCTTCCTGGTATTAAGGCTTGTTATATAGCTGCTGTGATCAAGAACATGGTATTGGCAGTGGGATACACAATAAGTCAATGGAACAGAAGAAAAAAACCCAGAAATACACCTGCACAAATATGCTCAACTGGTTTTTGACAAAGGGGCAAAAATAAATCAAAGGAGGAACGGTAGACTTTGACAGATAGTGCTGGAATAGTTGAATAAGCAATTGAATAAGTAAAACAAAACAAAACAAAAAACTCAAACCTAATACCTATACAAAAATTCACTCAAAATGAATCATGGCTTAAATGTAAAATGTGAAACTGTAAATCTTTTTTAAAAAATAAGTGATTTATTTATTTATTTTTGGCCGTGCCTCACAGTCTGTGGGATCTTAGTTCCCCGACCAGGGATTGAACCCGGCCCACAGCAGTGAAAGCACCGAGTCCTAACCACTGGACTGCCAGGGAATCCCCCAAAACTTTTAGAAGAAAATAACAAAAAACCTTTAGGATCTCAAGCTAGGCAAAGACTTCTTAGACATGACACCAAAGCATTTTCCATACAAGGAAAATTTGATAAATTGGACTTCATCAAAATCTAAAAATTTGTTCAGAGAAAGACCCAGTTAAGAAAATGAGAAGACTGTGGAGACTGGGAGGAAATGTTTGCAAACCACTTATCTGACAAAAGACTGTTATCTACAATATATAAAGAACCCTCAAAACTCAATAGTAAAAAACCAAACAATCCAGTTAGAAAGTAGACAAAAGACATGAACAGATATTTCACCAAAGAAAGTATATGGATGGCAAGTAATCACATGAAAAGATGTTTAACATCATTAGTTTTTAGGGAAATACACTTTAAAACAATAATGAGATAACACTACACACCTCTCAGAAGTGCTAAAATAAAAAATAGTAACAACACCAAATGTGGGTGAGGATGTGAGGAAACTGAATCACTCATACATTGCTGATGGAAATGTAAAATATTTCAGCCACTCTGGAAAATAGTTTGGTAGTTCCTTAAAAAATTAAACATCTAACTACCATACGACCTAGCAATTGCATTCCTGAGTGTTTCTACCAGAAAAATGAAAACTCAATCGCACAAAAACCTGTACTTAATGTTCATAGCAGCTTTATTCATAATAGCTACAAACTGGAATCAGCTCAGATGTCTTTCAATAGACAAGTGGTTAAATAAACTGTGGTAAATATATAGCATGCAATACTACTTAGCAATAAAAAGAAATGGACTATTAGGTTAAAATTAAAGTTGAAGAAGAAGAAGTAGTAGAAGGAGAAGAAGAAGGAGTACAAGTGGTGGAAAAACAGGAGATATCTGTGAGGAAGGAGAAGGAGGTGGAGGAAGAGGAGGGGGAGGGGGAGGAGGAGGAGAAGAAGAAACACATTAAGGAAGAACCGCTTTCTGAGGAAGAACACGCACCAGCACAGCAATTGCTACTCCAGAGAAAAAGTAGAAAAAGAAAAAAAGACTTAATGAGTACTGGGCTCCCCTGGTGGCGCAGTGGTTGAGAGTCCGCCTGCCGACGCAGGGGACACGGGTTCGTGCCCCGGTCCGGGAAGATCCCATATGCCGCAGAGTGGCTGGGCCTGTGAGCCATGGCCGCTGAGCCATGGGAGAGGCCACAACAGTGAGAGGCCCGCGTACCGCAAAAAAACAAAAAAAGAGTTACTGAGTACTAATGGAAGGAACTATTCTTTCCAAGATTTCACAATTGAATTACCTCGATACATCATGCTTAAGATTCAGTCAGAAATATACCAGAGATGCTCTCTAAAATAATCAATGGGAGGTTGGATGAAACAAAATGATTAATCATCAATAGCATTTCATACCTTGTTGTGTCTTGACATCACTTCAACTCTGTTCATTTTATTATGTCATCATTTCTTAGAATATTTGTTACAGAAATAAAAATATTTTCTTTGTATCTAAAAAAAAAAGAAATGGACTACTGATAGATGCAACAACTTGGAAGAAGCAACAAGAAATTATGCTGAGCAAAAAAAAGCCCATCCCAGTGGACCATGAGTAGAGAACATGGCCGCTCCCTTTCCTGAGATCTCAAAAGTGACGAGTGATGGAAAAGTCCAGTACTGGTCGGCCTATGGGCCTGTAAAGAGAAGAGAACGGACCCGGAACCAACTGTCCTGACCAAACAATAGCAGACAGCAGCAAGATGGCCTGGACCGGCCTGTTGAAAATAAACTTCAAGAATGCAGAGATTGTGCTGCTCAGATTCCTTTTTTCCTAGTATGACAACATGGATCAGAAGGGCCAGCAAGTTACCTTAGAAGTTACTCAAGTATCTCCTTGGAAACCACACATCTTTAATCCTGCTGTGGAGCAAGAGGCAGCTCAGGAATCCAGGCTTTTCCTTGCTGGGAGGACGTTCTGCTCTGGTCAACACAGACTTACGTGGAGGCTGAAGTGGCTCAGCACACACACCTGTGAGGACTTTCCAGGATGTGAACCCAGTGCAGGCCAGAGGGTGCCTGTTAACTGGCAATGCTAGAAAGGTCTCCACTCTTGCCTTTTCTACATAAATCACTTCTTTTTGTGTGGTGATTAATGTATCAAAATTCAGGTGAAGACATTTGATAATTTGAAAGAAGAGGAGAAGAGTGTTAAAGAGAAATATGCACTATCCTAAAATGTTCTCAAAGAGACTTCTAACCTTTAGTCTCAATAGGTAACTCTGGTTCCTCTACTTTTCTCATGGGACACGTTTCAATCAGAAGCTGGCATCACGGAACCTGAAGTTTACCCACCCAAGTTCAAATGCCACTTTTTTAAAAAAATTAGAAACTAGAGCGCCTAGCCTTTTCCCAAGCACACTGACATCTCACACTCTTTGGGTTTATCCCTGCAATGGGTTAAATTACTTTAAATCCTCGGAAGATGGGGGTCATTGTTAATTTCTCATCCAGTGAAAAACTGAAACCTATGATATTTAGAACCAGTTTTATCCTAACCCATGTTCCTTTACCAAGGGATGAGATGGTGACCAAGCCTGGCTCATTTGCTAATCAAAACGGCTGTGAACCTTAAGGGTAACTGTGGTACCTCCTCCCCCTTCCACACACGTGTTCCTGCTACCCATGGCAGTGGTCTTGAGTCTCCTTATTGGAGGGGGCTGTGGGGAAGGCCTCAGAGAATTGTTTAATGGGTAATTCTGCTGAGTATCGGTATTTTAGGAAGCAGTCACAGGTAGAGCAGTCCAAAAGAGTGTTTTTCTAGTTAGGACCCTTGAGCAAAGAAGGGGACACTATTCAGTGTGTCAGACGGTTCCTGGCTCCTTGGTGCTTTCCCAGGTGTTCATTCCTAGGCCTGTCAATTAACCTCCTGAAGCATCTATTCGATGAATGTTTTAACTCTAGTGGGAATGGTAATGTGCCGTAAATTCTTGGTGTGAAGTTTTCTATATCAAACTTATGTTTGCCTTAAAAAAAAAAAGCCCATCCTGAAATTTACATACTGTATGATTCCATTTATATAACACTTTTGAAATATCAAACTTTTAGAAGTGGAGGAAAGAGTACTGGTTGCCAGGGATTAGAGTGAGGAGGGTACTTTTGAGGACAAGGTGGGATAGAGATGAGTATGCTTTAAAACGGTTATTAGTTATTGGTCTAATTTCAGATGCTGAAAAACATGGACAGAATAAAATAATTTGAGATAATTTTACATAGACAATCTATCCATAAGGGATTCCTCTAGGTAATTAGGGGAATTTATGCTCTTCTGAAAATGCTCTTCTGAAAATGTCCTTTGATGCCTCTGAAATTTAATATAGTATTTGGAAATTGGTTGATATCATTTCTAATGTCAGTGACTGCCAATTTTTTGAGGTGTTTTTGAAGGGAAAATTCCTATATAGATTTAATTCCTCCAAATATTTTTAATTTACAAGGAGTAATCTCCCATTATATTCAAGTTTTGTGTTCTTTTCCAGAAAATATAATTTTTAATTAAAGTATAAATTATAAGGAGAACATAGCCTATACTTCAGCTATATTCCATTTTTTGTTTTATATTCCATTTTTGTCCTGAACCAAGTCATGATGTAATCCACTGGGACATTAAGTTCTCTACACTGCCAATTTTATCCTTTTATAATAATTAAGGTCATTGTAAGGAATGTGTAATATAAATCATTCCAAGATATACAAAATATCACCTGTCCAAAGCTCCTTTTAGCACATTTTCAAGAGTCTTCCTATAAGCGACTTTCAAACATGAATTTTTAGTGTGATGCTTTATAAGATACTTTATCTTCTGTTGTCACCTTTAGTTTGGGTTGGAAGAGAGCTGAAAGGGAATAGATTAAAATATCCATTTGTGCTAACATTCTTTTTTTCTCCAGAAGATGAATATACAGAACTTTCAGACCACAAATAGATAAGCTTATGCTTGACACTGTGCCAAATAAATGGCTTTGTATGTCAGTATGGTTTTCACCATGATGTGGTAACAATTTTCACTTGAGCTTAGTCCTGAGGTGCTGGTCTCATTCATCTCTAGCCTATAGAAACATACTTAAGGGTTTAAGTCTAATCTGGGGTAGGTCTATGGTGGCAATAAGGATCCTAAGACCACCGTTAACAGCAAGATTAAATTAATGTGTAAGAATGCAGTGGAGTTAATTCAAACCCATAAGCAGACCAGAAATTACACGCCTAAAAGCCCTTCAATTTGGACATGGTCTGAGTCAGCAAGAATTCCTTGGGCACTCCCACCTCCAAGAGTCAGTGGAAACCAGATCAATTCTCTGAAGCGTGTATGTAAGTGCAGTGGTGGGCATGTTGCCAATACAATCTCTCCATGGTGATCATCTTGTTATGATATCAACCATAGAGAATTGTCAGCCCGTGAAAGACAAAGCAAATGCAAAGGGATGTTTTAATACACAAAATGCAGAGACCTTGGTTAACATTTTAAAAATATATATTAATATTAGATATTTTGTAGTTGTATTAATTTTATAGGTTTTATAAATTCTATTACTATTTGAACTTTTAACAGTCATTGTATTACCTCTTACTCTTTCTGAAATATACTCCGTAGCCTTTAAACTCTTGAGAGTTAATTAAATTACAATTAAATGGTATCCTCACCAGCAGAGAACAATTTCACTAATTAGAAAAGTAAAAGTAGGGCTTTATTTTCAGGATTTTTGTTATAAAAGGATATTATTAAAGGAAGGATGATTTTGTGATCCCTAACTGATAAAGAGTAAAGGAAAAAGACTAATCTTGACCAACATCAATATCCAGAACTTTTTTCTATAACCTATATTAACACCAAGAAATACTCTTATTATGGGGCAGACTGAAACTGTGGTGTGGTGGACAGCCAACTGTTAAATAATGAGGAATTTTTGTAAGATGCCTGATGTTGCACTGGTAGCTTGAAATTGGCCATGGTGGGAATATTTACTTTATGGAAATTAGCAGATTCTACAATCCATAACTCTCCTCCCCAGAGAGCCAGTTGTTAAACATTTACTAGCATACCACTGGAGTTAACTCATACTGGTGGAGAAAGTGGCTTCTTCATTTGTGATTTTGAGGAGGAACTGAGGAAGGTCCTACCCATCTTATAGTAACTTCTTAACTAGTTTACCACAGTAATCATTAGGCCACTGTTAGATGGAAATTGTATCCAGAAAGTCTGTCTGATAGTGAGTTATAACCTAGAAAAGTATAATAAAATTCTTGCATGTAGTCTTGTACAGTCTACAGAGCTCTCAACACAGTTGGTGTCATTTGAACTTTACAACAATCTTAGAAAGTGGGTTTCATTATTATTCTCATTTTATAGGTGTGGTAACTGAGGTGCAAATGGATTTAGTATCTTTTTTCAAGGTTACACACCAGTTGTGGAACTGATAAACTTACACCCTCTATCTCTAACTTTAGAATACCTTCCACCATGTCATGTTTCAGAAGGAAAAGTGCACTAAGTTTGGCACACAGGCTGGTTGGTCTGGAAGGGGAAATCTAGGTTTGAGAAGGGTGGAGAGCATGAACTGCTGCACCAATAATGGGTCAAGTTGTCCCAAGCACCCGGGGGGAGAGAGAGAGAGAGAGAGACAGAGAGAGAGAGAGCCAATTTTGAATGTCAGTTTAGCCCCAGGGGTTTGCTTTCATCTTAAGTGCTGCTTTAGACCTCTATCTGTCTGTACACAGTCAGGGAATGAGAATCCGCTCTAGGTATTTCAAACATAGGTGATTTAATTAAGGTGTTTTTTAAAAAAATGAAAATATTATAAGATCTGGAAGATAAAATAAGGAAGGTGATATCTAGGAATCAGTAAGTGCAGGAAGTTGCTCTCACCCTTAACCTTGAAGATATTTGGAGAGCTAGCTTTATTCAAGAGTCACCTTAGCAATTCATATTTTTCTAGTTAATTGGGGGGTTTGTGTGTATATTGAGGTGGGTCTGGTTGGAGAATAGGGAAGGTAAAAAAAGAGGCCAGGGAGAAATTATCCTAGAAACTTTGTTCTAATGTAGGCAAAAAGACCCACAATGAAGATTATTAGAACCAAAGAATGATTTTGGAATTAGCTCAGGGTCTAGAAGTGAGATTAAAATGGAATTAGCTTCAGCACACTTAGATCTGTTTTAGCTTCCAACGACAGAGGTAACCTTTGCTTCCTGTGCTTTACTCCCAGTAACTTTACCAAGCCAGTCTTCATAATCCAGTCTGAGAGCACATGACACTCTTCAGGATCTGCTTCAACGTGATCTAGAAGTCTACAGTTTCAAACGAGATAGAATTCAAGGTGGAAAAGAGGCATTTATTTCACCAGGGATCAACAAAACTTTACTCTGAAAAGGTTGTGGGTCCAGAAGTGTTTTGGAGCCCATTGTGGTTGAAATTGTTTGCTCATATGAGGTGATACAGAGCCAATGTCACTAAAAGTGTCTGTGAGCTATAATAGTAGGGGTGGATGGATAACATACAAAGCAACTACTTATCTTTCTGTTGGATATCATGTACCTAAACATATTTACATATTATATACACTACTTAACACATGTTATGTCAATTATATATTACCCAAAGGCATATTATCAATATATTATACACATATGCACACATTTATAATGTAGATGGCTACAAACTCACAATGACACCCTTTATGACTGCCCATCCCACCCTGGATCTTGTCCAGTCTTGCCCAATGGTGTGGCGGTAGCCTCATGCCACATTAGAGAATCCGTAAAACATACAATCTACTTGCAGACAGTAGAGAGACATATGGGAAACTCACATTAGTGAGGCCACAATGAAGATATCATAAAGGGAGAAAATATGTTTGAGGCAAAAAGAGGGTAAGAATTAGCTCTTTGGTGGAACTGGAATGTCTACCTCATCATGCTAGTCATTTGAAACACATTTTGTTTTTCAGGAGCTGAAAATTTGGTAACTCACAATAGATTGATTTTAGTCACGTTTCTTAGGCTTGAGACCTGACAAAGATTTAAGCTGTTCTCACATTTTTACCTGAGACTTTCCAGGTTGTTAGAATCCCTGAAGCTTTATTTACTTTACATGTGGAAAATCTGTACTAAGTAGGGGAAGGCATATAGAAGGGGAAAGTCAAGAAATAACTAAGATATTTTGAGGTTTTAATTTACTTCTAAGTTTTTGGCTCCCTAACATCTGTTCCCTCTTGTTTCTCAACACGGAGTGTTCGATGATCTGCTCAAAAGAGAACTGACATGGCATTCACCAAAAGGGAACACAAAGAAAAAGGTGGCAGTTTTCTCCAGCTCTCCCCACAACGAGATCCTACCCCTTTGTTGGAAGGCAGCCTCCCTCAGCAGCATCAAATCACCAAACAAAAGGCTCTGGCCATGGACTGGAAGGATAGGGTAACGCTAAATTCTGCTCATTTGCCATTTGATAACCTTCCTTTAGCCTACTGAAAGCTAGTCTTTGCGAAAGAAAAGTTGTGTACCATAACACACACACACCTATATTAATTAACCTATATTCTGAATCTCACACCTCTCTGCACCTCCATTACTACTTCTCTGCTCCTAGTCATCATGTTGTGTCTGTACTGTTAAAATTGCTTCCTTGGGGCTTCCCTGGTGGCACAGTGGTTGAGAGTCCTTCTGCTGATGCAGGGGACAAGGGTTCGTACCCCGGTCCGGGAAGAACCCACATGCCACGGAACGGCTGGGCCTGTGAGCCATGGCCGCTGAGCCTGCGCGTCCGGAGCCTGTGCTCTGCAATGGGAGAGGCCACAACAGTGAGAGGCCCGCGTACCGCAAAAAAAAAAAAAAAAAAAAAAAAATGCGTCCTTAACGGTTGCCCTTTCAGCCTAACCTCTTCATAGCAGGCAGAGAGACCTTCTTCAGATGTAAATCAAATAATGCCAAGCTCCTTGTTAAATCCCCCAGTGGCTTTCCTTTACATTTCTCATTTGTAAAATGGACTTAATGAAAATGCCTGGGGTTCTGAAAATTAAATGAGATAAGTATATGGTATATAGTAAGCATTCAATAAATGTTCAGTAGTATCATTGCTAATATTATTTTATTTGTTCAATGTGTAATGAGTTGACAGCTATTTGCTACTTGAAACATTTTTTGAATTACTAGGGATGGTTCAGTTGACAATTAATTGGGAGAATCATTAACCATCACTAAATAAATAAGTCCCTGTTACTACACATTTTGGAATAATATATATATAGAATACACCTGTGGAAAGCAGCTTCATATGCAAATGATTGCCTGCTCTTGCTTCTTTGTTTGGGCTTATATTTTAAGATACCATTTTTTCTTTGAGTAAAATACCTTAATTTAATAACACTTTACTCCTAATTTACAGTCATTTCAGTCTTGTTGTACCTCAGTTTTGTCTGCTCCAGAAGATGAATACATTTCTCTTCAAGTTGCCCCTCAGGAACCCCTGGTATGAAATTCAGGAGTGCCACATTTAGGTCACAATAACCCAAATATACTCTCCAAATTTGGAAAAATACTAACAATGTTCATGCAATATGCTAAATAAATAGACAAGCAGAATCTTAATTTTTTCACATATTTTCTGTATTCAGTTTCATTATTAAAGGAGCCAAGGCAGTTTACAAAACTACTTACAGTATAACAATATAAAAGTAAAAGGGGGAAATAATGTATGAAATAAGATTATCCCAGAGTTGGTTCCCAACATGCATGTCAAAAGGTATGTGGACTACCTAGAAATAGGCTAAAAAGTTGGCTCTAGGCTTCCTAGAAATCAGCGCTGGAAGTAAATATGAGTTAATTGATTTATGACATCTGTAAGATGAAAACAAACCAGCTGTTTAAAATAACCATATCTCTTCCTGGTATTGTAACATAAAAGGAATTTATTTCTTGGGTCCTCATGTAAAAGATATGATATGATATAGTAAATATTATCATTAGAGTATTCCTACAGTAATTACTATAATGAGTTTCATAGGGCTGTTTCTTAGAATGTCCCTCAATGAAAGCAATATCACAACAGAAAGGAAGAGTTTGGTAAAGCAAGTCTATGAAGGTGCGTTTTGGGGGGCAGTAGAAGAGACACAAAAGAATGCGGGCCAGATACACCTGACTAAATCCAGTGATAAATTTGAGAGTATCTGTTGAAATTGGACTGCATATTTTTTAGCAAATCCTCCAAAAATATTTTTTAAGATGAATTTTCAGTATCACACAACAAGCAGCTTAAAGTTATACTCTCAAACACGTCTCTCTTGCTAATTAATGGCAGAGCTATTAATTAGATGGACATCCTCTTATCAAAGCTAAGCCTAATCCGGACATGTTAGAACAGATACTACTTAATTTCAAACAATGTAACTTCCTATTGAGTCCTCAAGGATAAACTAGTTGAAAAGAATGCCTGGGGTATAGAATTGTTAGCAGTTAACAGTTGGAGAATGTTTACTAAAAATAATTATTAATAACTATTTGTGTACTTACATGGCTGAAAAGACCTATATACATAACGAAGCCAATTGTACGCAGGTAAATATTGGCTCTTTGGTTTAATGATCCTTTCACTCATTGGGACTTGACATTTGGAATAAGAGTTGATTAAGATGTATTTGACTACAGACCATAGTAATTCTCTGACTGGTGCTGTTTTCTGCGAGTGCTAAAATCCTTGAAGCTGTGCTTAGAAAGAGGTCTTGGTTTTCCTTCAGCCTGTCCTTTTCCAGCCCTCTTTCATATGAATACTTATAGTTGCTCTAGTTCAGCTTGGTATCAATCACTAATTTAGGATCCTCCTTTCCCCCCCTTTCTTTCTCCCTTCCTCTTTCCCTTCTTCCTTCCCTCCTCCTTCTTTCTTTCTTTGCCTGAACAGGTTCAATCTAGAGGTCTGTATTGAAATTTTAGCTCTGCCATTCACTAGCTGAGTGATCAGAACGTTGCTTAAACCCTCTCTGAGTCTTAATTTCTCAACTATGAAAAGGAGAAAAGGACACTTACCTACAACAAAAGGATGGTTTTTAGAAAGTGCCTGACACTCTTTATGCAGGCACTTAGTAGCTGTTAGTTTCAGTCTATCCTATTTATTATTATGTAAGGCTTGTAGGCAATACTGATAAAATTATACTAACAGTGACATTTGTTAAGTGGGTCCTTGTCTTGGCAAATGGGGTTAGGCTCTACTTCCTTAAAAAGAACTCAAATCCTTCTATTTGGTGCCTGTGGTAGGCAGAATAATTGTCCTCCCAAATTGTCCTCCCAAAGATGTCCACACCCTAATTCCCCAAACCTATGAGTATATTATCTCACATAGCAAAAGGGGCTTTGCCTTAAGATTAAGTTAAGGATTTTGAGACCAGGAGATTATCCCGGATTATGCCGGAGAACTCAATGCAGTCACTGAGAGAGGAAGGCAGGAGAGAATCAGAGGAGATGTGATGATGGAAGCAGAATTTGGTGTTATGTGATGATGGCTTTGAAGGTGGAAAGTGGCCATGAGACCGGGAATGCAGGAAGCTTCTGGAATCTGGAAAACACGAGGAAATGAATTCGCCCCTAAAGCCTCCAGAAGGAACATAGCCCTGCCAACAAAAAAATTTCAGCTTAGTGAGAACCCTTTTGGACTTCTGATGTCCAGACCTGTAAGATAATAAATTTGTTTGTTTTAAACCACTAAATTTGTGGTAATTTGTTACACAGCAATAGGAAGATAATATTGTGCTGTTTTCTGCTTGTCTCTCTTCCAAAGGCTCTGTTATTTGTAAAGTGTGGGGACTAAAGGTAATGATTGCAACTGAATTGGGCTTGTTTCTGCACCTTTTCAATGGACGGAGCTAAGAAATACCTATATAAGATTCCTGTGAGTTCATGATGATATTTCCCATCCAAATTCAGGATTATTGGCTGTTTAGTTGGTCTCTTCTTTCATCTGTATCAACAACAGGGATGGTAGAATAAGATACCATAATTATTTTGCTTTATCCCACATTACACATATAACACTCTCAGAAAAACAACAAGACTACCACCAACAATATGATTACTGAAAGGTTAAAAAAAAAAGAAAACTTTTTGCATTTTTTTTTTTTGTCCTTAGGTTATAACCTATGAGGGATATATAGTCAATTTACTATATTTTAAAGTCCCTTGGAATTACAATCTTTTAAAAAATCATTTTACATGTACAGGATAAAATCATCATTCTTTTCCTCTATTTGCCAGTCATCACTCCAATATCTGCCAGATAATTATTTCTATTTCTTTGGACAATGTTTTAGCCTATTGAGTTCAGTAATAATTAACATTTATTATAACAATCACATACAGTTGGGTTTTTCTAATATCTGGAAATGAATCCTAAAGGCAGGTTCTATTTTCTTTTTTGAAACCTTGATCATGACTCTGTTGCCTTTTCGACACCACTTATAAATTTCAAGTGAGATATCAATGTCTGGTTTAAAGGCACGCAGGAGGAAGCTGAAGACGGTAGCTTTGGTTTGGAGTCCAAACACTCCACAACTAGATTCTCTTTAGTATTCCAAAACCAGGATTAAGTTGATTAGATAGCTTGTAAAAACAAGGGGTACCCCATCACTAAGTACTCAAATAGCTATAGTAATTTTAGACTACAGAATTTATTCTACTGTAAAGAGACCAAGTTGATATCTCTGCTGATATGAGTCCAAGTCAGAAGAGCAGAGGTAAAATACGGAAAGGCAATGAGATACAGGATGACATTGGCTTTCATTGTCATGAATATAAATTGACAAATACATACTACTATGTAACAGAGTAACAGTTCTAGAGAGTAGCAAGTACTGGCATTTGGTTGAAGTTTGTTCTTAGTTAATATCAAGTCACCCAAGCTGGGAGAAAACAAAGCATTAAGTCACAGTCCAGAGGGTTAGGTCTGCAATTGGCAGGGTTTCAGCCAGAAGCTTAGGTAGAGGTGCCTGGTGACTGGAGGCAGCTGCACTGAAATACAAAGCTTTGACAGGGTGTGGCCAGCTCTGTCAATTAGGAGAATACAAACCTGAAGCCAGGCAGCCTCACAACAACAGTAAGATAGTCAGAGATTATACTAGGGCGAAGCCAAAGACATGAAGCGGGACTGAACTACAGTTTGGAATTCAAGTGTTCACGTGGACACAGAGCCAGGCCACAAAAGAAAGAATACAAATAGGAGAGACAGTGGTGAGCTGAACCAAAAGCCAGGAATGAAAGCTTAGTGGTCCGGATTCTCCAGTTGCAAACGATAGAAACTTGCTCTGCTAATGCAAGCAAAACAGAATTGAGTGAAAGGCATTGTGTGTGTGTGTGTGTCGGGGGGCTGGGATGGGGGGGTGATAAGGGTGGTCTAACAGAGTTAACAGGAAGCTGGAGGTCCAGGTTTGGGCAGAATCCAAAATGCTCCAAAGGCTGGGAAGTAAGATCATAGCCACTGTCCTAGAGCAGAAACTGTAGGGTCAGAATGCTGCTTTTGGATGGAATGCAATTCCAACTGTTTTCAGATTCCATGTCCCTCTGCTCAAGATTCAAATTTAGGGGCAGGGCATCCATTTGGCATTGTTTGGGCAATGTGTCCCCTATTACTCTTCCCCACCTCATACCATACCTACAGGAAGCCAGAGCCCCAGGTCAAGGAATACAGTGAGATGCAGAAAATTTATCAAAAGGAAATCTGGGTGCCCTTAAGAAAGGGTAAACAGATGCTGGACAGCCAGTCCATCATGAATGTCCAAGTATACATGGTAAAATCAAGAAAAATAGGGCCTGGAGCAAATTAAAATACTGATTTGCTCTGAACCACTAATCCAGTTCCGTAATTCTGGGACTTTTAAAGCTATGGAACAGCTTGGGACCTGATATTTTCAACTATTGATTATCATTCATGTTGAGTTAGAAAATGAAGGTTCTTAGGGGTCACATGGTAGCTAACAATGAACATACATTTAGTGCTTTCTATATGCTAGACACTGTGGTAAGTGGATATATCATTGCATTTAATCTTCCTGATATCTATATGATGTAGGTATTACCAGTTCATTTTACATATGAGCCAACTGAGGTTCTGACTACTTAAATTGTCCAAGGAAGGAAAATAGAAGGAAACTGAAAAAATGGTATAATTCTAATTATAGAAGAAGTAGAATGAGAACTAAATGGAAGTGGGGTTCTAACTAAGGTATCCTCTCACATCAGTTTTAACTTTTGTTGACCTTGTGATCTTGTCCAGTCAGATATGGCATCGGTAGCACTATAGAAACAGGTGGGAGGATGACAATGTGTCAGGAATTTAGCAGTACTGCTTGGTGAAGAGAGTGATGAAGTTAAGACCAAGAATGACCAAACATGACACAGACTAAAGAAACATAATTAAACACAGATTCTGACCCCAATCAAGGTAGTCCTTTGTTCACTGTCCAAAGGGTGCAGGAAGTTCAGGCATGGCTTAGATGAGCTTTGGCAACAATGTGGTACTATCCAGAAGAAGAATATAGTAATCCAGTAAGCCTAGTCAGTGGGTGATATCTGAAGAAGTTTAGTAGTTTGCGCCTCAGAGCAGGACCTTAGCCAATGACCTAGGGTCTAGTCAGAACTTGGACTAGTGAATAATTTTCCAAACCAAGTTTATACCTTCTCTATATTGGATGGGGTTCTGGGAAAGGCTACAGTTTCAATTAGAAAAGGAAACCAAGGGAGAAGTCCAATGCTATAGACGGGGAAACCATAATAAGGAATAACAGATAGAGGAGTGGCACAGTTGGAAGGCTACACTCTAATCCAGAGCTCCTACTTGGCACTCTGCTTCTTCAGCCAGAGGACTGTATGATTCCTGTGGGTGGGGCTGATGAGACACTCAGTCTTGGTCAGATGTAGCCCATGAGCTAGGATGGGCTCTTGAGAAAGATATTGGAAAACATAATTATGGAAAGCAAAAGGAGACCAGGGGAAGGAAAATGGAACAGGGACCAATGATTATGGCCATCTCTAAACCTTAGATTCATATACGATCCAGAATTCAAACTGTTTGTGAAAACATTACCAAAAAAAAAAAAATCACAGCTTTAGCTAACTCTTCCATTTATCACAAAACAGCATCTTTCAAACAGCCAAACTTTCATAAAAGCAGCCAAACTTCAGGTCTTTTAATGGAAAAAAAACAAAAATTAAATTGCCTACTTAGAGATTTAACCACTTTTTTGGCAAGACACTTTTACACTTTTTCATGGTGTTTGTAGCTTTTCTCTATAAACAGTTTTCTTTATTGAAGTTCTTTCTCTTAAGGATGTATTCTTTTCCTCTATGAGGTTTTAATGTTATGTTATTTACAATTGTCTTTCCTTATTTTTATCCTGTCTAACCTTAAGCTTCTCTTTCATTTATAGATGACATACTCTCTACATAGAAAGTATTCCTGGGCTTCCCTGGTGGCGCAGTAGTTGAGAGTCCACCTGCAGATGCAGGGGACACGGGTTCGTGCCCCGGTCCGGGAGGATCTGACATGCTGCCGAGTGGCTGGGCCCGTGAGCCATGGCCGCTGAGCCTGCATGTCCGGAGCCTGTGCTCTGCAACGGGAGAGGCCACGACAGCTAGAGGCCCGCATACCGCAAAAAAAAAAAAAAAAGTATTCCTTTGAGGAATGCTATGGACTGAATTGTGTCCCCCCCAAATTCATATGTTAACACCCTAGGCCCTAATGTGATAGCATTTTGAGATGAGGCCTTTGGAGATAATTAGGTTGAGATGAGCTCATGAGGGTGGGGCTCTCATGATGGGATTGGTGCCCTTTTAGAAAGAGGAAGAGAGAGAGAGATCATATGCATTGAGGAAAGGTCATATGAGTACACAATAAGAAGGCAGCTGGCCATCAGAAAGCCAGGAAGAGAGCTCACACCAGAATATGACCATGCTAGCACCCTGATCTCAGACTTCTAGCCTCCAAAACTGTAAGAAAATAAATTTCTGTTGTTTAAGCCACCCAGTCTATGATATTTTATGTCAGCCTGAGCTAAGACAAGGAGTCTTAAAGATGTGATTATAAAATACAATATTGGAGGTTATGATAATAAAATATGATAAATCCTCTCAGATAAGTTCTGTGATTCTTCTACTTTTATTTTTGCCAACTACAGAATACTTAAAATCGTCCTTCCTGGGATGTATAAAACAGTGTCTTGACCCTTTCTGGCTTTACTCATGTAACAATCTGAAGGAAAGCTTGCTAAGTGGCAGCTTTCCCCAAACCTGACCTAGCTGCTGTCTGTGACTGGCTTTCTCCCAGAATCCTTCCTTTGCCTCCCCTGACTGCAGGCTTCACTGGGGAAGAGGTTATTTTCCTAGTCTGAGTAAAATGTGCTGCTTTGCTCCCAGGCTCTGGCTACTGTTACAGTGTCTCATTTTGCATTCTTCCTGTTTCTACTACCTACTTCTTCTTTTCCTCTTATTATTTTTTAATGTTTAAAAAAATAAAAAATTTTGAGGGCACGTACCTTAAAATTTTTTTCTCTTCCAGTTTTGTTGATATATAATTGACATAGGGCACTGTATAACATTGTGTACAGCATAATAATCTGACTTACATATACATCATGAAATGATTACCACAATAAGATTAGTGAATATCCATCATCTCATATAGACACAAAATAAAAAGAAAAATTTTTTTCCATGAGATGAGAACTCTTAGGATTTAATCTCTTAACTTTCATATATAACATAAAGCAATGTTAATTGTGTTAATCATGTTGTACATTACCTCCCTAGCAGTTATTTATCATATAACTTCCAGTTATAAGACCATTTACTTTTTCCTAATTACATCTGTCCTCCAGGTGAATGAATGTTTCCTGTGTTTTTATTTTGAAAAGTTTTGGTAAAGATTTTAATCACATAATTTTGTATTTTACATTTAACAGGTTATCACTTATATCATCTTGGGCAAGTCAGTTCATCACTTTGAGACCATCCTTCCACTTTCCTAACAGGGAAAAAATAATAATGGCTGCTATATTACTTCATAGGTTGTTGTCAGAATCAGACAGAATCATATAAATCAGAGTTTGTGCAAATGTTGGTTGTTACATTGTTAGTTGGGAAATATCCGCCTGTATTTAACTCAGCCAGATTGGCCACATAGTTAAGTGTAGATTAGTCTTTGGTGCTTATTTGTATTTTTAGGGTATTTCTTTTTCTTTTCTTTTCTTTTTTTTTTTTTTTGCGGTACGCGGGCCTCTTACTGCTGTGGCCTCTTCCGTTGCAGAGCACAGGCTCCGGATGCGCAGGCTCAGCGGCCATGGCTCACGGGCCCAGCCGCTCCACGGCATGAGGGATCTTCCCGGACCGGAGCGTGAAACCGTGTCCCCTGCATTGGCAGGCGGACTCTCAACCACTGCGCCACCAGGGAAGCCCTTAGGGTATTTCTTGACCAATCTGTGCAAAACAAGTTTGGCTTAGGAGAGTATTTTAATGGTATGAATGAGGGGTGGAGGGGAAAATGATTATAACACAAATCTATGTGTTAGTGCTCATAATCTTTAATGGTACCCTGGAAACTTGTATTTATCAAATTTCTCTTTTGACAAATGCTTTCTTTTCATGTCTTACAAGTGCTTTGCTTGAGAGAGAGATTGATAGGTATATTTTGCGGAAAGTAAAGCTGGTCATTTTTTCTTTTTTGGTAAGCAGCAAGATTTCAAGGGCTTCCCTGGTGGCGCAGTGGTTAAGAATCCATCTGCCAATGCAGGGGACACGGGTTTGAGCCCTGGTTCGGGAAGATCCCACATGCCGCGGAGCAACTAAACCTACGCACCACAACTACTGAGCCTGCGCTCTAGATCCCGCGAGCCACAACTACTGAAGCCTGTACACCTAGAGCCTGTGCTCTGCAACAAGAGAAGCCACCACAATGAGAAGCCTGCGCACTGCAACTAGAGAATGCCCGCACGAAGCAACGAAGACCCAGTGCAGCCAAAAATAAATTAAAAAAAAAATAAATTTATTTAAAAAAAAAAGATTTCAACTGGGAGAAAGAAATGGAATAGTTTTCCTGCTCTAATTGAAGGTCTTATTCCTACAGTCTCTCCACTCTGTTTGTATGGGTGTGTCTATGTGTGTACGTTGGCATGGCTGGGCAACCACAGTGAGTGTGCAGAAGGGTGAGAAGAAGAGAAATAGTAACAGAAGTAAAGAATCAAAAGATGTAAGGGAGATATTGGAACACTTATACTATCTCAGATATGCAATTAAAGGCACCCAGAAATTTTACTTTCTTTTTCTTCCCTTTTCAAATTCCCACTTGATAAATTGTTTTTTTCCTAAGGAATTCATGATAGTTTTAGACTGAAGTCATTTTGAAGTAATTCTCCCATCCCCGCTTGTTTTAATAGAAATATATTAGTAAAGCTTCTTTTGCTTTTATCTTGTTTTTCATAGTAATCATAACAGTTGTTGCATGCCCAAATGTTGGGACAAATATTTACTTATATCTATAGAGATATAAATTCAACAGAATAAAGTTCAGGGTGATAAAAAATATGACACTGCTTTGGGAAACATGAAAACATATTAATAGTATATAAACACTTGAAGAGTAGCAAATGCTAGGAAATATGGGGTGACACAAAAAATTAACTATATCTGATGTACAATATAGCAGATGGAAATTATGATCTGTCTGCTTATGTTGAGACATCACGCTACAGAACAAAGAGTTTTGATTGAGATGCAAGTAATTTGGTCTTTCCCTCTTTAACACAGGCTGTTTTCATATTGCCAGTTTTTTCCTTACAAGTTAATACAATGACATGAAATTTTATTGGCTTCCTACCTAGGTTACCTGCAGATTTTAATCTATAGGAGCGTCTAGGTCAAATTTTAACAAAAAGCAGCCTTTTCTGAGGTGTTTAAAAACATAAATGTTTATTCCTATCCATATATAATTTAAAAATGTGATTTGATGATCTATTTATAAACTTGTATTTCTTAAACATTTATCAGAACTTTGAGGGGTCAGTAGAGGTGTTCTTGATCTAAACTGAGGTTTTTGAGATGGAGAGTATAAAATGGTTTGTTGGTCATTGATGACAATAGTTAGAGTTCCCAGTATTGTAGACATTTCTTCTCCATTTAGTGAGATAGGGTTAACTTTGTTTCTTGTCTAGTTTCGGGTCCTGGGATATATCAGAAAAGTGGAGATGTCTTATTTATTAGGCAAATTATTCTCCATCCTGAGCATGCACAAATCTTCATTCCTTTTGAGTCTCTAACAGAAAGATGGTAGTGTGGTAAACAGAGAAGCAGTCCTTACTATCACTTTCCTCTAAGATGGGTGATACCAGTCACTTCATAACCTTCAGTTTGAGAAAGCATAAGAGTAGAGTTAAAAAAAGGCACTGTTGTATTACAAAAACAAAAACGGCATCTTTCCATACTAACTACCCCCTGCAGATTACACATCGACCCTATCATCAGTCTGCTAAAGTAGAAATGGAGAATGAGATAAATCCTCAATTATTTTAAAGTGCATTTGTTTCACTGGAGCCTTTCAAATTTTTCGTGTGTGTGTGTGAGAGAGAGAGAGAGAGAGAGAGAGAGAGAGAGAAAGAGAGAGAGAGAGAGAAAGAGAGAGAGGGAGAGAGAAGAGACTAAAGACTTCCTTGATGCAGCAAGTGTACTGAAAATATAAAAATGTTTGATAAATATTTAAACATAGCACCAGACTATGATTTTTCTTCATGCACACCTTTATGTCTGACTTTTGAAAGGTCTTTAGACACAATTTTTTAAAAATGATAGTTTCAGAGTCTTCTACAATGCCTTCATGGTGGGTCGATTTCCATATAGGTCTTCCATAGTAACATATCTTCATCCCAGTTAACCAACCATAAGAGAAAGAATGTAATCTTCTGCCTCCCCTCTGTGGGCAGAGTGGACAGTAGAGTCAGAAAACATCGGTTCCAATTTGTGTCTACAATTTGATGACTTGAGTGATGCTGGGCCTCTAGGAACTTTAGAAGGTTCACTAGAAAAACCGAGATAATAGCTACCACATTATATAGTCGAGAGGGTTACCTGAGCTCACAAACGAAGTTCTCTATAGACAGCAAACGGAATGCAAACGTGAGCCACACTTTATATTTCTAAGCAGCTGAATCCCTGATACAGCCCTGGATTTACAAGAAAGTGGGGGAAAATGTCAACCCAGTGAGGTCACTCCCTCTGGCCGGGCCCTAAAATTCTTTGGCACCTGAAGGGCTGTGCTCTGTACACTCGGAAAAGCCTCGGCACCCCGACTTGGCACAATGGCGCCCTTAGGCGCCTGCTCACTCAAGCAGCGGGGAACTTTTCGTAGCTCCTCTAAACCATGGGAGCGTTTTCGCCCAGCTCTCTCCACAGACCTCGCCAAACGTCTCCTCCCAAGGCCTCACCCAGGGAGACATCTCGCATCCACAATTACTCGACGCTCGCTACGCTCACCGCCGGTGCGGAGGTGGGGAGAAAGGCGTGACTTCGCTTTTATAAGCCTTGCCAGCCAATGAGCGTGCTGCCTCTCTTCCGGTCGGCGAGCCAACCAATCCGAGCAAGTCGGTGTAACCTTCGGCTCTACTCGGCTCTTTTCGCTGATGCGGGCAGCTCGAGTGGCCGCCGCCGCTAGAAAGACGCTTTCCTTTTTAATTTTTTTTCCAAGCGTTCACTTCCGGGTCCGGCGCCGATCCGGATGCCCGAGGCAGAAGGATGTTTGACCTCCGGATAAGCGAGGCGCCGCTGTGCATTCATTCCCAGCTGCATTGGTGGCGACAGCCGCGGCCCGGGCGGCGACTCTCCGGCCAGAGGCGGCGGTAGGACGCATCGGCAGTAGTGCGGCGACCGAGTCCGAGCTGCGTTATCTCCCTCGCTTGTTCCTTCCCCCCTACCTCGCTCGCTCCCTCCCTGCGTGCCTCGCTTTCCTCCTCCGGCCGCCGGCGGGTGCGATGTGCCGCCGCCGCTGCCCCAGCCGCCGCTGACTGACGGACCGGGGGGCGCCGCCCGCGCCCGGGACCGACCCGCCACTTGGCGGCCGCGCCTTTGAGGTAAAGCCCCGTTCGCGTTGGCGCCTGGCCGGGAGGCCCCGGCCCGGCGGCTGCCTCGGCGCGGCCGCGGCGCCTTCCTCCCCGGGTGGGGCTGGGCGGACTGGGGTCCCGGGCTGGGTGGGGTGGGGTGCGGCGGGGGCGGTGCCGCCGGCGGGGGCCCCGGGGAGGGGTGGGCGAGGACCCGGGCAGGCGGCGCGGAGGCGCGGGCTGGAGGCGGCCGCAGTCGTGGCCGGGGGGCGAGGGCGCCTTGGGCTCGCTGGGCAGGGAGGGGGCCGCGGGTGGCTGGCCGGGCTGGCCGCAGAAGTTGCCCGAGTGGTGCGGAGCGAGTGGGGACGGCGGGGAGGTGGGCGAGCTGGGAAAAGGCAGAGGCTTTTGGGGGGAGGGTTGAGAGGTCGGGAGTGCAGCCCCCAGCGCCCCGCGATTGTGTCCAGACAATTCCCTTTGGAGCGGGGATTTTAGGCAGGCCCTTCGGAGTGGGGATTTTAGGCAGGAGGGAGGGAGCCGTCTGTCGGCTGGAGGAGGTGTCAGGGGTCAGCATTCATTTCTGGGAGAAACTTCCCGATGGGGTATTTGTTTTAAGGGGGGGTAGGGATTTACCTATTCGATAGAGCTTTTGACTTAGCTCAGAACTTATCCAAGGCATTAGTCGGGGGCTCAAAATTACTCTGATGGTTACTGTTAGGGTGCTGCTTTGTTTGTTTCTCCCACTTGCAAAGGGGAAGTGACCCACAGGAGCGTCGGCTCTCTTGGTCCACAGCCCCCGCGTTTCTTTTCTGCGGGGTGGTGATGGAGATGTGTGTTTGCTCCTGGGGTGAGGGTAGTTAGGCCTGTGTTACGATCATTCCAGTTCTCCCAGGGAAGGAGGAAAAGTTAATGGGTGGGAGTGTGTGTGGGAGATGGCTACTGTTGCTACTCTGTGCGAATTAGTTTTAACTCTGTTGTAATGAGTACCAAGGCTGGTCAGCAAGTGACCCTTTTTTAACCTTTGGTTTTAGAACATCGACTTTAATTGGAGAATTAAAAACCTACTGATTTTTAATAAGTTAAGGAAAGAAGTTAGTACTTATTTCTTTTACGTTTGCAATTACTTCTTGTATAGGAATGACATTTGCCCACAGATAGTAAAAGAGGTTAAACTATATCTGAGTTAGAATACTTTTTAAAATTAAAAATATTAATTAGTAAAACCATGTATATATTTTTGAAGAATATTTGCTTTCCCTGTAAATAAGCAGATTGTGAAAGAAAAATATCACAGAAGTTATAAGATGTGAGGCCAGTTTAAGAAAACATTTCCCACCAAAAATCAGATCTGGTTTGTGACATTCTTAATAACTTTTTTGGCAGAGAGGAGTGGAGAGTTGTGTTTAGTGTATTTTGTAATTATTCCCAAACTTTGGTCCAACTGTATTCTGAGTTAAGATCAATTATTTTCTTATTTTATATACATTAGCCTTTATAGTTGCACAAAAGATGAAAATCATATTTATGGGAATTGGAAGAAAGGTGTAATAAGATAAATTGCGTGGCTTTGGTATAGATTTGTAGCAGAGTGTATAGACACTTTTGCATTCAGGGTGCTTGCATTTCTGAATAAGCCTCAGGTATAAGGAGTAAGTAGTTCTTATTAGAACGGGGGGACAGAAAGTTTAATTTTGATGTTGATATGTATGAGACTTTTGGGGGAATCTTGGAAAATGATTATCTTTTCTGATGGTTTATTGTGCTCACTGACCTCTTCTGCCATTCATCAACTTAAAAACTAATGCATTGTATAATTATTGACATTTTCATTGTTAGATTTGCAAGCATTAACTATTAACAAAATCTTCAGCACACAGAAGTCACTTATTCCTTCAAATAAAAGAACTAGGATTAGAACAAAGGAATAGTTTAGTTCAACCTGAACCTTTACTTTGTGTAGGGGACTTTTACTATGTGGTGAGGGTGGAAGAGTGATAGAAACATGAGGAGGACTAAGACCCAGGACTAAGACCTTTAAGGGAGAAGCAGACATACACAGAAATAATTGCAACACAGGACTCCTGTGGGGTTTATTAGAAATGTATGGAAGCATGCGTGTGTGTGTGTGTGTGTGTGTGTGTGTGTGTGTGTGAGTGTGATACCAATTTTGACTGGGGAATTATAAACGAGGTTAGAGCTGGTAATACTCCATTTGGGGCTTAAAATATTTTAATGGTCAAAATGGGTCAGTGTGTGTGTGGGGTGGTGTGGGTAGTTTTGTAGGTGAAGGGAGCAGTTGAGAACCGGCTTGCTGGTTTGCTATCATGGGGCCTGTTGAGCTGGACCTAAGGCTGCTGTGCCAGGAGGTCTCTGTGGGAATAGAAGCTGTAAAATTAGGTGGGGATCAGTCAGTCCATGGACATCTAGAATGCCTTGTATTTAAAAGTGAGTCAGTTTAAGGTATGAAGGTCCAAGTGTATAGATTCTATGCTGATAGCAAGTAGGTAGGCAAATAAGGCTAGTAAGTTTAAAGGAAACAAATTAGAATAGTCAGTTTGTTATCATTCATGCTAATGGAGGAAAGCAGAAGAGTATGTAATCGAAAACAGTTCCTGCATGGTTTTGTCATATTTCTTTGCTTGCCTTTGGATATGAGTGTGTGGTAACCTGGTAATTGGTTTTATATGAAATAAATCTAGATTTTAAACATATGACTTGGGAAGAAATGGGAATCTTTTCCTTTTCTTCTCTGGGTGCCCTCTGTAATCCCCTTCATGCTGGGAATAGACCATCGTTCTGGTGTGGTTTATTGGTTCAGATTTTTTCAGAATGGAACAAGTAGTTGTTTAGTTTCAAAGGGCTTTCCAAAAGGATGTATCAAACTAAATAGTGGGAATCTGAAACAATAAATAACAAAATACAGGTCATTGGATAGTTATATTATTGTTAATACACTTTAAGGTGAGATTTGCTATGGATAAAGTGAAATGTGAAGAATCTACATAGGAAGAGAATTGACTATACCAGTAAGATGACAACATGAGAGACTTCCACAGTTATGGATAAATATATACAGGGTTTTTAGTCATCTTAAATATTGACGACTCTAAAAAAATTTAATCCCAAACTTAATCATTATCAAAGGAGTGCTTAGAAAAATATCACCCTTATGACGCCATTGTTTAATCATCTAGTCATGTAACAGGGGAGATTGTTCGATAGTTTTTTACTGACTATTCCCCTCTTAGTGTTCAATAAGGATTTACATTATAACTGAATTTGTATCTTGAACCTCCCGATAATAACAATACCTATTACAATTTATTAAGTGCCCACTTGGTCTGAGGACCATAAATGATAACTGTTAAGATGACTCTGTGAGTTAGGTGGTGTAAGCCTTGCCTTTGACAGTAGGAGGCAGAGTTTTCTAGAATTTAAGCAACCTGTTTAAGATATATCTTGGAAGTAGCAGAGTGCATATTTAAATCTTTTTCTTTTTTTTTCCTGACTTCACAGTCTTAGACCAATGATGTCTTCTCTAATCTTCCATATTCTTCCTTTTTGTCTTTTCTCATGCAGTTGGCACTTAGTGGTATTGATTGATGTTGTTAGTATGTGTTTGGGTGTTTGTTCTTTAAGATATAATTTCTTTGGAAATGGCGGTTTTGGGATATCTGTAGTTCTCTACTAGTAGTGACTCTCTAGGAGCAGAAGATACGGTTCTAGTAACATAAGCTACCTCAGTATCATTTTTGTGCTGATCTGTAGGAAAGAACCATACATGAGGTTGTTAATGTGTGGAAATCAAGTGTGTATTGTCTATTAATGTGAAGTGACTTTGGAGAGCCTCTGAACTAGTCAGAAAACATGGAATGGGACAGATAATCGGGGATAGGTAAGTTTTAGAGACACAGAGGAGACTCCTGTTAGCCATGTTTTTTCTAACTCCCTTCTCAAAGCTGAGATTTAGGAACTATAAATGTTTGGGTTTCCTTCTATAATGGGACCTATGGAAGGTGCATAGTGATTTGTTCTTAAACTCTCTTATATTATGTTCTCTCCTTCTACTCCCTGCCAATCATCCTAGTTCTGAGGAAGAATTCTTAACAGTGAACTTGAAGTACTTGTGTATTTGGTAGATAAGACACACATTTTGATCATTTTCTTTACTAATGATATATCACATAGTTATAATGTAATTAAATGAAAATCTATAGCTAAAACCAATGTCCACATGACTATATCATGTCCACATTTTTTATAGCGTTTACTGTAATTAGTAAAATCTCATGATGTATATACTCTTTTTCTTAAACACAAATTTCTAATGCTTTCTTCTTCAGTGAGGTAATGCAGATTTTAACTGTATTCAAATTTATTACATATATTTAGTTGATTTTGTGTTGAACTACTTTCCTTAGCTGATAGCTACGTTGGAAAAACAAGGGGGCGGGGAGAGGGTTTCTCTGCCATTATATTCTTCATCCCGATTGAGGAAATTCATATAAAGTGCCATGATGTGATGCCTGGCACATAGCAGGCACTATGCAGATATTCTCTTAAATTTAGGAGTTGCTGATATATATGAGTTGTCAGAGTGTTGATTGGTGCGTAGAATGAGCAAAGACTTTTGGGGATAGCCTATTACAGGAGAATCTCTGAGCTCACCTCTCTTTAACCCACTCAAAAGATTAAGTTATACTCTTCATTCATTTACTACTTGATGTCCATGCTACATTAAATGGCAGTAGACTACCCTCTAGTTTGTTCTTGAACTTTTATTCCCACCGGTTATTGTATACTGTGTATACCTACCAAGAATCATTTGTCTGTGTACCCAGCAAATTGTTAATGGCAGTTGTACTTGTTGTAATTACATAGTTTAATGAGATGTTATTCAGTGAACTATGAAGGCGAAAAGGTGTTTGTATGAGAGCCAGTGGCTGCTTTGGAAACAGGTGAGTAGCTGAAGTCACTTCCAGTTAAAATCGGTGTAGGTGAAATTAAATGACTAGGGAAAAAACCCTAAAAGTTGTAGATTTTGCAATAAGATGCTGCAATAAAATTGCTTATAAGTGTTTGTGAGATGTCTTTCCATGTTTAAGAAACTGGAAATCACAGGTGATGTACTATGGGTGTGGTTTTTGCAAGAAAGATAAAGTAGAACTATAATCCATGGACTCATGCTTGAAGGAAAGACCTTGGCCCTGCATTAAAAGACTGTCTTGTGGGCTTCCCTGGTGGTGTAGTGGTTGAGGGTCCGCCTGCCGATGCGGGGGACGTGGGTTCGTGCCCCGTTCCGGGAGGATCCCACGTGCCGCGGAGCGGCTGGGCCCGTGGGCCGTGGCCGCTGGGCCTGCGCGTCCGGAGCCTGTGCACCGCAACGGGAGAGGCCACAACAGTGAGAGGCCCGCGTACCGCAAAAAAAAAAAAAAAAAAAGACTGTCTTGTGATTGTATATTTTGGTGTTTTAGTTGCATTAAAATGCTTAAGGTAGATTCTTTTATGATTCCCCTTTTAAACTAAGTTATGAACTGTTGGTTAATAATAGTATATTAAAGGGGTATCTACTTCTAAAGTAACACCTAGTTTATAATCTCTCATAGAGATTTGTTTAACAGCATCCTCTTTTAAAAAAGAGAAATACTGGTATTCCTGAACATACAGTCATTCATATGTTAGGGGGAATTGTTTAATTATTAGGTCACATGGTTCCCACATGTTTCCTGATAGGATCCCTCGTCTGATTTCGTATGTTACCTTTCAGCTTTTATTACAGCATCAGGGTTGGAGAGAGCCTTCTTGTAATTCCACCATCTCCTCAACCTGAGTAGGGACTGCAGGAGTGAATTGGTAGAGGAAATTGTCCTTTGGAAGAGGAAATGCCATACCCAGGAGCAGTTGAGCTTGGTGCAAAGGGTGCTGGTCTAACAGCTTACAGTAACTACTTGCCTTTCTCGTCTAGCTCAGCCCAAAGGCAAAGGAAAGCTTATAGGTGTTGAAAAAGGAGGTCGAAGTTGGAGAAGGAAAGGTAGATGGGGTATACTCTTTATCTTGGTGTCACCACATTACAACACCTGAAATGCAGTAGCTGAAATGGAATGCTGAACTATGAAGGCAGGGTTAGTTTTTCAGAGCTTTGGTTAGCCTCTGTGAAATTTACTTGGCTCTGCTTTCCCATGTGTGTTGGATTCATCCTCAGACTGGTAGCAAGATCCTGGTGCACTGGCCAGGACATCTTTTGCGCAAGCCTACCAACATATTTTCCCCTTCATGTTTTATTGACCAGAATTAGGTCACGTACACTTCCAAACCAGTTATGACAAGGGGGACAGGGTTATCATAGTGAGTTTCTACCAATCAGGATATATACCCTTGCAACTGGCGATGGGGTCACATTTCCCTGAGTTACATGGTGGAGGGAGGATATTTTTAAAAATTGTGGGAAGGAGGAATATAGGGGAAACGGATGTTAGAGAGGCAATCAATAGTAACCACCACATCTACACATCTGCTTGTTTTAAGGAAGAAAATAAATAATGCATCTAAATGCACTTTGAACTTTAAAGTGTTGTACAAATGTAACGGATGAAAGATTAGAAGGCTGCTTCTATGTGACTATCTTAAATATGCTCAGGTATGAATATTTTAGGAACTGAAAACACTGCTAGTTTTCTTATTGACTAACTTTGAGTCAGTAAAATCAGTTAAAGATTATACTTTTTTTCATGGAACTCATAAAGCTATTTTAACTTTAAATTAAACATTTGTACTTGAAAACTTATTTAAATTTTTTCTGTGTTGCTACCCTCCTTCTTGGACAAAACTTGTCCACATCTTTGATCTCATCATATTTCTTTGTCATACCTGGAGGAGAATAGATGCCTTGAGGAAATTGGAATTTATCAGTCAGAGAAATGGTTTATTTTGAATCAAGGAATCTGATTGAGGTAGGAGGGAAAGGTGTTACATATCTTAAATACAGCAAAAAAATAAAAAATAAATAAAAATTGTGGGGGCTGGGGAGAATCACAGACTTTTAGAATTGAAATGAATTGTGGGAAGGTTGAGTGAAATGCTTAAGTCACACACCTGGTTGGTAGAACTCTCCTATCCTCATTGATAGTGTAGTGCTCTTTCTGACCAAAAAGTGGGAGGCCATGAAAAGTTTTGTCTACTTTGCAGTTTTGCTCAGGACCATGGGCTAGTTATGTAAAGCAGTCAGCCAAGTACCTTTAATACAGATATCTGGGTTCTCAGGGTTTGGAAATTTGTAGCCAGAGTTGGTGTGTGTGTGTGTCTGTGTGTGTACGTGTTTAAGTAAAACAAGCAAACAGACAAATCTTTTAATCTTCTCTCAAGCAGTCGACAAAAACAGCATGCATACACACACACAGACACACACACACACCCCCCCTGGACTGCTGAAACGAAAATGCAGAAGCAGAATGAGTGCTTGGAACAATTCATATATTTTTATTTTCAAGAAAGTTGTTATCTTAAAGATTTCTTTGTTTTCAGTATATGTAAAAGAAAATTGTGTGTGTATGTGTATGGGGACATATATGGAGATACATGTATGTATAAATACATAATTAATATACAGAATTAATTGTTGTAATTCTAATTGTTGCAGTGTTGTTATAAATATACAGAGTAAATCCATCCATCCCCTGGAAGGATATTTACGTTAATGACAGATATTTATAGATTTGGAATGATTTTTATTTTTATACTTTTTATACTTCTCTGTAGTGTTTGGATGTTCAGCTATGATTATGCATTATTTTTACCATTGGGAAAAAATATTACTTTTTTTTTTTTTTTGAGGGAAGAAAATAAAATTCTGGGGTGGAATGTTTTCTACCAACCTAGAATTTAACATATAATTCCGCTTTCATTGTATATTACCTTAAATAGAGTGTGCCTTGAATGCGCTGATACTTTGTAATAGTATTTATTTTAAAAATTGGACTTATTACAAATTATATATCTTAAAATTTTAAGTTGAGGGGCTTCCCTGGTGTTGCAGTGGTTGAGAGTCCGCCTGCCGATGCAGGGGACACGGGTTCGTGCCCCGGTCCGGGAAGATCCCACATGCCGCGGAGCGGCTGGGCCCGTGAGCCATGGCCGCTGAGCCTGCGCGTCCGGAGCCTGTGCTCCGCAACGGGAGAGGCCACAGCAGTGAGAGGCCCAAGTACCGCAAAAAAAAAAAAAAAAAAAAAAAAAAAAATTTAAGTTGTAATTGGCCGTATGATACCATTTGATACAAGTATATTTTATGAAAGTGGACTTCTGAATTTTTCTAATTATTAATTTGTTATCTATTTTTTTAACTTGTTTGGTTTTGACTTCAAGTGGTATACTTGGCAAGGTATCAGAGTATGATATATTGGAGTCAAAGTTATAGTCAGAGTTTCCTGTAGTAAAAAGGGAAGTGAAAATTTTTTTTTCCCTTACATCCAGTCTGTGTTATGTTTATTTTCTATTTCTGTGAAATACTTATTATATATTCTAGCAATGAATACTTTCAAATGGCAGGCAAATACAGTAGGTAATGTTATAGGGAGAGAAAATTCCCATAAGACTCTTCCACTAGTCTAACGGTGTATGTACACATGGCTATAAGGCCTTTTCATAAAATCCTAATTTGGTGTGCAAAAATAACCTAGTATTGTTTTGGAGGTGAAACTAGTAGGTATCAGTTGTTGATGACATTTGAAAAAGAAACTGGTATTTGTAGATGCATATTTTTGTAAAACATTATTTTATTTTCTCCTTTTGTTCCAAGGATCTGAAAACAACATGAACACCGCCACCCCCCCACCCCCCAAAAGAAGTGTAAATCTTAAAGATGTGGAATCTTGTAATGCCAGTTTTTATTTTAAAAAGTGGTAGATTATTTACTGAGCTCTTTTTCTATCATATGAGTGTCGGCATATTATGGCTAATATTTCTTTATATATTTGGGATTCTGAAAATGTTTGTAGTTAAATCAAAATGTAATCAGCTCTTTAAACGCATTCTCTTGAGTATTTTCTGATAGTCTGTTGGAAGTTGATAACTGGAATGTGTATTGTGTGTTTATTGTATATTGTTACTCTAAATACTCTACTAACGAAGGTTGTTTTTTGAAGGCTGATTGAAAAATAAAATTCTGAGCACTGGGAATGAGAATTTCAAATAAGTTAAAATAAATTTTACCATACCCACTTTAAAAAAAATCTTCCAACTGAAAATTAGTAAAATTTTTTCTGTGACAGAGTAAACGAGAGAACAAAATTGGGCAATTTTAATGACAGTGCTTTCAATCCTTGCTGTAGGGCTGGGAGTGCTAACTTACTAGTAGATGAGAAAAAAGGATTTGTGGAGAAGGCAGCTTGGACCAGTGGTTCTCAGCCCTGACTTCACATTAACATTTTCTGGGGAGCTTGAAAAAATTACAGATATTGGGATTCTTGAATCTGGGGATGGGGCCAAGGCATTGATCTATTTTAGGATTTCTACAGGTGATTCCAGTGCGCTTCAGGGTTGAAAATGACTGATTTCTCCTTCTTTTTATACACATCTCTTAGCTTTTTTTGAAAAAACGTCTTCCTTTTACTTTCAAATTCTCTTTTTAATCAGAGATGGAGGTGTGAAGATGAGATAGAAATGCATAGAAAATATATGCAAGAGGACCAGGTTAATGAAATGACTTCTCTTCAGGGTTTCATACTCAGAATGCTTAGTGAAGACACTATTTATTCCTTGTTCATTAGCAGCTTTTGAATAGTGTAGCACCAAAACTAGAAGTTTGGAAAATTTGTTAAAGGGAAATTTATCTAGAATAAATTAAGGTACCAATTCAGATGCCCCTAGAAATCTTAAGAAACCTAAGTGATGAAAGCAATCCTATCTTTAAAGTTAGTATAAGAATGTTGCTCATCAAAATTTGATTGGTTTTAGTTATCATATTTTATTAGTTATATTTATCATATTTGCAATATCATTGAGTTGTATTTTTCATGGAACGTAAGGATGGAAGGGGCCTTAATGGTTGTTTAGTATAACTGTACTTCTACCGCTTTACTCTCTTTATTTATTTATTTTTTTTTTGTGGTATGCGGGCCTCTCACTGTTGTGGCCTCTCCCGTTGTGGAGCACAGGCTCCGGACGCGCAGGCTCAGCGGCCATGGCTCACGGGCCCAGCCGCTCCATGGCATGTGGGATCTTCCCGGACCGGGGCACGAACCCGTGTCCCCTGCTTTGGCAGGCGGACTCTCAACCACTGCGCCACCAGGGAAGCCCTTTACTCTCTTTTATACCGTTGTTGATGAGGTACTGTCTCTGTTTTTCCCCTCGGTAGAAATAGTTTAGTAATTAAGTTATAGTATATTGTGCATGTAGTATATTGTTTATATTGTATGTAATCAGTAAATATATACATATAAATGCACTATGATAATAGGGTTTTATGATTATTGTGTCTTATCATTTATGGCAAATTAGGGTCCATGGTAACTTATTTGC
This sequence comes from Leucopleurus acutus, assembly GCF_964270905.1. Lineage (NCBI taxonomy): Eukaryota > Metazoa > Chordata > Mammalia > Artiodactyla > Delphinidae > Leucopleurus > Leucopleurus acutus. Next base: position 74,401,583 of record NC_139145.1, on the reverse strand, counting down.
TGCTGCTTCCTAGGTCAGGAACACTCTTACATTTTTCTTGTGACAACATAAGAGCAAGCCATTTTATGAGTTCAATGCATTAAATTCCATTCAATGAACATTTTTTGCATGGTGGCAAAATTGGATTTGCATTTCTTCTATAAATTTCAAGGGTTAGATTTCTGTAAACTGCCCTGATAGGAGAATTTGTGTTAGAGAAATTTAAGGGTGGATAGAGTGTAGAGGGCATATTATGTGTGAACCATTGGGAGACTTTTAGAATTATTTTGAGTTCATCAAACTACTACAATAAAAGCACATGATAAAGAGGTTACCAGTTACATTTTGCACATATAATTAGTAATAGAGTAATGGGTACTGTTCTATAGGACCACAATTCCTCATCAACAATTCTGACATCTAAAATGCTCTGAAAACCAAAATTCTTTTTTTGTATGTTTGGCACAAATTGGTTTTCTTCACAAAACCTGTTGTGAACTGTTTGTCTTTATTTCATGTATTTGTAGGTTTCACTGCAGAAATAGTAAATGTTTAATCATAGTGTGCTGTCCCAGACTTCTCTGTGCCATTACAGCTTTCTCTATGGGTGTTAAAAAGTATATGGTGTTTACACACTGTATCACCTGTCAGAAATGCCCTGAAAGGGCTTCCCTGCTGGCGCAGTGGTTGAGAGTCCGCCTGCTGATGCAGGGGACAAGGGTTCGTGCCCCGGTCCGGGAAAATCCCACGTGCCGCGGAGCGGCTGGGCCCGTGAGCCATGGCCGCTGAGCCTGCGCATCCGGAGCCTGTGTTCCGCAATGGGAGAGGCCACAACAGTGAGAGGCCCGCATACTGCAAAAAAAAAAAAAAAAAAAAAGCCCTGAAATTCTGAATTGCAAAATGTTTAACTGCAGGAGCTTTGGAAAAGGAACTGTGGAACTGCATTAATTTGCTTCTGCCATTTATTTCTTGATAGAAACTACTCAGCATCTTAGTCCTCTGAGATGGAGTTTGAGTAAGATCCTGGTAAATTTCTTTTGCTTTTTACTCTTGTAAATATGTATATACCAAGAGGCACTTTATTTTAATCTGTGTTTATTTCTTTAGCAGTTGAAAGTTTTTCTGGTTTTTTGATACTGGGTCTTGTGGGGCCCACTGTGGTCCCAGAAGCATTGTGTAATTAGGATTCTTGAGATGGAAAATGTTTAGGGTAACTTTGGCATAGCTGAGTATTCATCACACTCTCTTTAGTCCTTGGGGTTATGTAATTTTACCTCTGTACATGGTAACTTCATGCCACAACACCTGCAGGCAGCCCTCTTTTTACATATCTTGGCTTCCTTTTTCATAACAAAGAAGAGGTGTGGTTGCAGTGCCTCTATTTTAGTTTCCTTAAACTTCCTTAATTTGTTTTTAAGAGTTCACTGCAAAAACCTTTATACCTACTCAGGCTTCTTTTTTTTCCCCATCCTGTCTGTTTCTTTTTCTCTTTTTCTTTTCTTTATTACTTCCCTGCCCCCACCCCCTTTAAAATAATATTCCTCAGCCAGAGAAGTTCATACTTATGGTATTCTGTATCAGAAAAATGTTTGCTGGAAAGGTGACAGAAGTAAATCTGCATATTCTGGTATTTCTCTAAAGAGGACCTTTTGTAGGGGAGTGATTATTGTACTGCTTGTGCAGTGATAGTGTTCTGTGTATGTGGTTTTTGCTTTCTTTCCATCCTTAAATACTGAAGGGTAATGGGGTCGTGAGCACTGTGGTACATGTATTTTTGTGTTTACTAAGATTCCAGGCACTTTAAGGTATAGATCCTAATGGGAAATTTAGACCTTATGTGGTTAGGTTATGTGCACTTGCTATGTGCTCTGAAAGCACTATAATTCTCTTGTAGGACAAATTATACCTTGTATTATTGTTTGTTTAAGCTATGTGATGGCCGGGATTACAGTGGTCTTATTTGTATTTCCTGTGTTTGGTACATAATAGACCTCTAATGATTACTAATTTGTTGAATGAATAGATTAATCATTTCATCTTTATTAGGGAGAATTTTAACATGGAAGAACCTTGATTAAATGCCTCCTGAGGCACCATGCTCATCCCAAACCAATTTAGTTTGCATCATCACAGCTGTATGAGACAAATTTCAAACACATAAATTGGGCCTAATTTAAATAAAAGAATAAACACAAGCCTGTGACTTATTTACTCAGGCTTAAAAGTAGAGAAACACATTCTAGAAAGATTTCTGAAATGAAATGCATTCATGGGCTATGAATTTAGTTAGAGGAAATATTCTATTTTTTTGAGCATTTCAGTTAATTGTGATTGTATTGTAAGATATTTTTTATATTAAAGTTTTTCTTTTTTCTGTTTCTAACGCAGCAAAATTCATTCCCCCTCACAATCAAATTAGAAAACAATTTCATCACCTTAAAATATTCCCTCATGCTGCTCCTTTGTAGCCAACCCCTTTTCCCACTCTGGCCCCTAACAACCACTACTCTATCTTATAATTTTGCCAGATATCATATAACTTATAGGAATAATGAATCATGAATATAATATAAATTATAGGAATCATGTGGTATGTAGCCTTTTGAATCTGTCTTCTTCCACTGTGCAGAATGCATTTGAGATTAATCCATGTTGTAGTGTGTATCAGTACTTTTTTTTTTTGCTGAGCAGTATTCCATTATATGGATGTACTTCAGCATGTTTATCCATTCACCAGTTGAAGTATTTGTTTCTAGTTTTTGTGATAATGAATAAAGCTGCCACAAACCTTTGGGTGCAGTTTTTGTTTTGTGTGTGAATCTGAGTTTTCATTTCTCTTGGGGAAGTTTTTAGGGGAATTGTTAGATCATATGGCAAGTGTGTGTTTAACTTTATAACAAACTGTCAAACTGTTTTCTAAAGCAGCTGTACCATTTTGCATTCCCACCAGTAATGTGGGAGAGTTCTAGTAATAAGCAGTTTGTAAAATTTAAATTGGCTCTATTGAATTACTTTTTAGTAATTCGTTGGTTTGATTGCACAGCAGACTATCTTGACAATAATATTAGTTCTGAACATGATATTTTTATAGCTGTAGATCTGTCAGACAGAGATGTAATTTAGGGGAGCCTCACTTTTCAGTGAACGCAGTCTTCCATATGCTTTGGAACTGTTCTTTCTTGCTGATCATGCAGCCCTGAGCTTTGTAAGAAAAACTAGGCCTAACTAACCCTGGTTCATATTGGGGATTCAGGTGCCTTTGGATCAATTCTGTGTTATCTGTCTTCAGGTTTACAGCACTTACTTTGGATTCTTGTCATTTGGACTGGGCAGAAGGAAATCCTTCCTGTGGAGAAGTGGTTGGACTTTCAGCTTATTTTTGTCACCTGTTGTGTGTTTCATTCCAGTTTTGTAGAAGTCAACTTGCTTATTCATGGTTTACTGTCAATCATACTATTCAGTCCTTTCTATGTTGAGAGTTGACAATATTAGCTTCATAACTGAAATTTCCAAATGCTAATACCCTTGAATGACTGTTTTAAGTCTGTGGCCTTTGCGTATACTAGACTGTTGTTTGTAATTATGTATTTTTATAAATTAGGAAATAAGCATTGTAGTTAAGAAGAAAGGATATAACTTTGTTATGAGAACCATGCATGAAACAGCTACTGAGGTTCCTGAAGTATTTTCTCATTTATCTGGCATTATTAGGGAACAACCTGTTAGATACATTAGGACCTTGAATTTATACTTAAATATTTTCTTATTTAAATTTTTTTAAATGGTAAACTTTACAGGGTAGTACTGTTTTCTCAGTGTTTTCTAAACATACCAGATCTTGCTGATGCAGGGCTCTCATTCTGAACATCAGTTATAAAGTATGCTATTATGCATAGATGTCTATGAATTTATTGAAGTCTATAAGGTTGTTTTCTGCCTGTTCTCTCATGTTTTTACTGTTCACCTCATATTTTCTCTTTTGATTTCCAGTGTAAACTTGTTAGAATTATATTAAAATTAAAATGGAGTTTAGGGGCTCTTATTTAATGAACAGAATATGCATTTTGTGACCTCCTTTAGTGAATTTATTTCTTCTGATTCATAGCTCTTGGAAAGTTGAAATTACAGTATAAATGACCTTTGATTTGTGAGGTGTTATTCCACTTGCTTGTAGTATCTCTCAGACCTATAAATTGCTGCCTGCCCGCCCATACCTTTTTCTTTCCTCCTTTATTTGGAAAAGAGATGATCATATAAATTAACATTCTTAAATTTTTAAGAGAGTTCATTTGTTCATTCATTCATTTACTTGTTTCTTCAACAAAGTTTTAACCAGTGTCTGCTGTGTGCTATGTATTATAACAGATAATGGGGAGACAGAGTCAAATAAATTATGATCCCTGTCCTTGAGGACATCAGATTAAAAAATGGGCTATCTTAAAATTAAAGAGTAAAAGCATTGTCCCCTGTCTTCCCTGTAAATTGGTTGTGAGATGTAGAGATTTGATCAGATTCAGTTTCAATTTTTTTCTTCCATCAGGAAGATCAAAGGTTGTTTTTTCTTTTTGTGATGTTAGTGGCAATTGATGATCCTTGCCTAGTTCCATTAATTCCTTAGGAGTTGCATAATGATGAGATTTGAATTCTGTCATTTCTTACTTTATTAGACTGGAATACATTTAAAGAAAAAATTTCCCTTCATCGATTAGCGTTGATTGGTATTATTCCCAGATTCTATATTTGCACATTTGTCTACTTGCTAAAATTTATTTGTAACCCCTGAATCAGTATCCCTTGTGCTTTGCCATTCATGAGCTTGGGTAGAGTGGCAAAAACTTTGAGTCACTGGAGGGGCATGTTCCCAGCTGAAGTCAAACTAGGTGTTCTGCTGTCTTGTTTTGCTTTTAAGGCCTATTTAGTGCTTTTGCGGTGATTTTACTGTTTAAATTGGCCCCCAAATGTAGTGCTGCACTGCTGCCTAGTGTTCCTAAACCCAAAAAGGCTGTGATATGCCCTATGGAGAAAATACATTAGATGAGCTTAGTTCAGGCATGAGTTACAGTGCTGTTGGCTGTGAGTTCAGTGTTAATGACTCAACAATATGCAGCTGACCCTTGAACAACAGGGATATGAAGCATGTGGGTCCACTAATATACTGGGATTATATTCATTATTAGTACTACAGTACTATACGATGTCCAGTTGGTTGAATCTGCAGGTGCGGAACCACGGATCGGGTGAGGGAGGGACTGTGTATATGGAGGGTCACCCACGAGTTATATGTGAATTTTCAACTGCGTGAAGGGTAGGTGCCCCACTCCTGTGTTGTTCAAAGGTCAGCTGTATATTAAATAAGTTGTCTTTAAACAGAATCACACATAAAACAAGGATATGTATTGATCAGTTGATGAAAATGTTATGACCAGAGGATTGTAGGAACCTAACCCTGTATTTTTCGTAGGAGCAATGGTTCAGTGTTTTCAACCTTTATAAAACGTTAACTACTGTGAATCAACTGTTTTTGGTTTTGCTGAGGTACAGAAGAATATCCTTTTTTAACTGATGTAAAAAATATACAACAGAAAGTTGTAAGTCATGGAAGTAGAGAGTCATTAAGAGGCTTGGTGAGACCTTTTCTGGGGAAGTTCATTGCTTCTTGGGTCATTTCTGTGCCTGGTACAGGGTAAATACTCAATAAATATTTGTTGGATGTAAGTAAGTGCCGCCAAATAGAACATGATTTTCCTTGAAAGCTTGGAGTTTAAATTTAATATCATTCCTGTGATTGGGATTTGCAGTCAAGTTTGTGCTTAGAGGTAGTGAGATACCTACTCTTAGAGATTGATATTGGGAATATTTCAGTAATGTAAATTTAGTATGATGTCTACTTGATTTTTGATTTCCATCACGTAGGAGATGAGGGTGATCTATTCTTCTCTCGTATTTATAATAAGTGCTTAAGGGGCTGGACATTTTCAAATTAAACATTCCCTTCTCTTCCAAATATTGAGACTCATTAGCTATGATAATGGACATTACCAATGGGAGTATAAAGTCACCTGGAAATTGAAAAGAGGAGGCACAAAAAGACATTTTGAGGACCAATGAAACAGTCATATCCTAGTTACTAGAGAATAGTCAGACCTGGATAATTAGAAAATTTACTTAATTAGACTTTCAGTAATATTTGTATATGTTAAGAAAGTTTAGCTTTTAATACAATTTCCTATATAAAATTGACTTAGTTATAACTGATTATAATATGGTATGTTTTGCTATTCCTTTGCTATTATGTATTATACAGTAGCTTTCAAACTTAGAAATATTTTTGACTACAACTCATTGAAATACATTTACCACAACTTACAGAAATATATTTTACATTGTGACCTAGTGATACTTATGTATTCATATAAAGAACCCAAACACAATCTCACTAAACACACTGTTCTTACTACATTTATGCACTCCATTTTCTTTCTTTTTTTGATACTATTTTATTTAAAAAACTGTTGCTTAAGACCCATTAAGTTGGTTTACAGACTCAATAATGGGTCATAGTCCACGTGTTGGAGAACAACACTGCTTTCTTAGTAGGAATATACAAGGGACATCACTGAAATCAGGTTTCAAAAATGTAAAGTGTTGTAGATGATAGTTACTAAACATTTCTGAGACAAAATAAGTTTCCCTAGTATGTAATTAGAAAAATTGATCTCCATTTTTGACATTACAGTTAATGATTTAGCTTTTAAAAATAAGTGTTTAGCCTTTTCTTAGACAACCAGAGTTGAGCTCATGCCAGAAACCAGTAACTGGGACACTTGCTGCTGATAGAAGCATGTGATGTAACGGCTAGCCATCACATCACAAATATCCTTACTCATTTAAATTTTGGAGAAGCTTGTAGACATGTAGTGTCATTTTTATAGAGACTGCATAAGGCATTTGAAACACCGAATGGCTCATTTAGTGTATTAAAAATGTATTTTTAAATTTAAGATAACAAAGCAGTGAGAAATCAATGCTGAGGCAAGTAACTTGTGAAAAAAATTAATTAAAAAATTTTCATTCCTTGTGATTTTCTATTTACAAAGGACACTGAATAGCATGCTGAACATGAAAAGATACCTATAGAAACTTTTAATATCACAGGTACATGAAACAATTCTATATTGATTGCAATAATATTTTGGAAGATAGGTAGAGTACTAATAATTATTTTAAAAAATTTAGAACTGCTCATTAATGTTTACTTGAAAGCTTTAGCTAGCTGTGGTGGAGGTAGAACATACATACTAATATGTTCTCAGACTACTTTGATTTATCTAGTTGCAACTTCAAGGAGGTCAGTTGGCTCTGTAATGTCCTAAATTATTGGGCCACGCAGATTAGAGAATCTGATTTTCTGTTTTCTGTTTTGAAGATTCATCAGTGATCATCAAATTAGAAGTATGCCTGTGGCCTACATTTCTACTCATGTATAATCAGATTATATCTAATGTTTTCTGTATTTAGCAGCTCATTTTTATCTTTATTAGTGGATGATACTCCATCAAAATTGTAATTGTTTATGAAAGCAAAGTAATTGATTACTTTAGATAGGATAGATGAATAGATTATTCATCTATTCTCGAGGATAATTTGAAAATTCATCCTTTTGATCAATTATGTCTTTTTAATATAGATATTTAAGTAAGTCAGTGTGCTGAGAATTATGATAGAATCAAACATAATTTAAAATATTTTGTTACCATTTGTGTGCATTCATGTCAGTTTAATCACATTAAATACATGTTTATTCTTTTTGGTTGTGTATAATGTTTAAGGTTTCAGTTAAAGAGGTAATATCTCTTATAAAAATTAAAATATCCTTAAGCCCTGTAAATCACTACTTTGTGTTATAAGAAATTGTAAGCCAGGCATATTTGTATGAAACTGTCTTTTCTCAATAGTTTTTATTTCTATGGTTGTCTAATTTTTAAGTTTTCAAGCTGTATTTTTCTATTCTCTTCCTTGTAATTTTTGAATTTAAAGCTTCTGAGAGAAATTTTCAGTTATTACTATTGACTGAATCTGTAGATATAATACAATACTAAGATTAATTGTGGGCTTTTTATCAACTGGTATAATTTTCATGGACACTCTGAATCTTACCTACTCATATTTCTGTTTTTGCTTCTCTACTAGAAAGTGGAAAAATTAAGTATGGGTGCTGAACTGCATGTTATCCATTTCCTGTTAGTATTACATAGTTTTATTTCTAATATTATTTTACTTCCCTCCTGATTTCTTTACTTAAAACTGTTCTCAGTCTTTTGGTAGTGTGTGTGTATTGTAAACTGCCCTATATACTTTTCTATAACAAGATTGGCTTTTAAATTAAGTACAGATGTTATTTAATTTTAGGATACATTGTTTCTAAGAATATATTTATAAAGTAATACAGTGAGAAAATAACAGTTTACTTTTCAGTGGTTCTTAACTTTTTTAGCGTCATACAATCTGTTGAAAGCTATGGATTCTCTCTTAAGAAAATGCTTAGGAGGTCCATGGATTTCAGGTTAAGAACTCTATACCTGTCTTTAGTATTGGTGGACTCTGTTATCATGCAAAGCAAAAGTAGGGCAAATCAAATCAAAACAAAAACTATAGTTCATGGAAGTGCTTAATACTTTACTATTCAATTATTTGAAATATTCTTATCAAGTTTTGACAGTATTTTTTAGTTATTTATTTTAGGGTGAAAGTTACCTGTTCGTAGTAGAGTTAATCTTTTTATTAAGTTAATGCTTATATATGGTAGAATATTAAAATAATACAGAAATAGTCTCTTGCCTCATGTCTTTGAATTTTTCAGTAGATGAAACCACTTTTTTTTTCCTTGAGGAAATATTAAAAGCCTGTCATTAGATGATAAAAGAAGAAAAGAACACTACTTTGAATAGGACCATTTAATCAGGATCCTAGATAGAAGAAAATTTGATGTTTAAAGGATGGGTCATTTTGATATTTTTCAGAGTACTCTAAAGTGAAAAGGAATTTATTGTTTTCACAAACTTTAATATTTAAGTATATAGATTGTAAACTCTCCCGTGTCTAGTTCTAGATTCCTTCCTCTCTCCCAAACTCCATATCTAAACTGTCTCTAAGACTGAGCATGTTTGAAACCACTTTTAATTACTTCACTTTTAAATGCTTCAGGTGGTTACTAACATAACTTAAAATAAGGTGCATACAGTGTTCTCTTTGATTCTGTGTCAAGTTTTGCATTCTTTTTTTAAAACTAATTTTAACTTTATTTTTCCAGCTTTTTTGAGGCAAATAAAATTGTATCTATTAAAAGTGTACACTGTGATGTTTTGGTGTATGTATGCATTGTGAAATCATTATCAATATCAAGTTAATTAACACATCCATTATGTCACATGGTTACCTTTTTTCCCCCCCATGGTTAGAACAGTTAAGATCTACTCTGTTAGCAAACTTAAAGTATACAATACAGTATTATTTACTATAGTCATCAGGCCAAACATTAGATCCTCAGAACTTATTTTTTATAACTGAATGTTTGTATCCTTTGATCAGCATCTTCCATTTCTCCCAGCCCCTGGCAACCACCCTTCTACTCCCTGTTTCTATGAGTTTGACTTTTTTGTTTTTTTTTTTATGATTCCAGAAACAAGTGATGCCATACAGTATCTTGTCTTTCTCTGGCTTATTTCACTTAGCATAATGCCTTCCAGGTTCATCCATGTTATTACAGTGGCAGGACTTCCTTTTTTTTATGACTGAATAATATTCCATTGAATAGACCATATTGTCTTTATCCATTCATCCTTTTTCATCATTGCTTTGGCTATTTGGGGTCTTTTGTGTTTCTATCTGAATTTTTTTCTATTTCTGTGGGAAAAAAGCCATTGGAGTTTTAAGGATTTCATTGAATCTGTTGATCACTTCTGGTAATATAGACATTTTAACAATATTAGGTCGTCGAATACAAGAACGTGGGATATCTTTTGATGTAGTTGTGCCTTTTTCAGTTTCTTTCATTAATATCTTACAGTTTTGAATGTAAAGGTCTTTCACTCTTTGATTAACTTTATTCCTAAGTATTTTATTCTTTTTCATAAGATTGTAAATGGGATGGCTTTCATAATTTCTCTTTCAGAGAATTCATTGTTAGCGTATGGAAATGCGACTGAGTTTTGTATGTTGATTGTGTATCCTATAACCTTTACTGAATTTGTGTATTATATCTAATAGCTTTTTGGTAGAGTCTTTGGAAACATATTGTACCAAAACTTACGGGATGAAGCAAAAGCAGTTCCAAGAGGGACATTTATAGCAATATATGCCTACATTAAGAAAAAAACAAAGGCCTCAAATAAACAAACCTAACTTTACACCTCAAGGAACAAGAAAAAGAAGAACAAACTAAGTCAAAAGTTAGAAGGAAGGAAGGAAAGAACAAAGATCAGAGCAAAAATCAATGAAATAGAGCCTAGAAAAACAATAGAAAAGATGAATGAAACAGATTTTTTCTTAAAAGATAAAATTGTCAAACTCTTAGCTAGACTAAGGAAAAAGAGAGAAGACTCAAATAAAATCAGAAATAAAAGAGGAGATATTACACCTGATGCCACAGAAATACAAAGGATCCTAAGAGACTACTGTGAGTAATTAGATGCCAACAAATTGGATAATCTGGAAGAAACAGATAAAGTCATAGAAACATACAACCTACCAAGACTGAATCAGGAAGAAACAAAATCTGAATAGACCTGTAATTGCTAAGGAGATTGAAACAGTAATCAAAAATCTTCTAACAAAAGCCCAGGACCAGATGGCTTTAGTGGTGAATTCTACCAAACATTTAAAGAAGTAACATCAGTTTTACTCAGACTCTTCCAAAAAATTGAAGAGGAGGGAACACTTTCAGACTTACTTCTCGAGGCCAGTATTATCCTGATACCATAGCCAGATAAGGGCATTACAAGAAGAGAATATTACAGGCCAATATCCCTGATGAATATATATGCAGAAATTCTCAATAAGGTATAAACAACGTGAATTTAACAGAACATCTGAAAGATTATACACCATGATCAAGTGGGATTCATCCCTGGGATGCAAGGATGATTCAACATACACAAATCAATAAATGTTATACATGACATTAATATAATGAAGGATAAAAATTGTGTGATCATCTTAATAGGTGCGTAAAAAGCATTTGACAAAATTCAGCATCCCTTTATGATAGAACTCTTAACAAATTAGGTATAGAAGGAATGTATCTCGACATAATAAAAGGCCACATGTGACAAGTCTACAGCTAACATCTTACTTAATGGTGACAGGTTGAAAGCTTTTCCTCTAAGATCAGGAACATACAAGGATTTCCACTCTCACCACTTCTGTTGAATATAATATGGGGAATCCTAGCTAGTGCAATTCAGCAAGAAAAAGAAAGGTACCCAAATTGGAAAGGAAAAAGTAAAATTGTCTGTGTTTGCAGATGCATTATCTTTTGTCTACTGAGGGATGAGATTTTAGCTCACATACTACCTCTTCCCCTTCTGTGTTTAAACGTTTGGATGGTTATTATGTTTACTTTATCTTTTGCTCACCTTTTTTTTGTTGTTGTTTTAGCAAATTTTACATTATCTCATTAATCTGAATTTAGTAAGGTGCAGATGTTCATATCCCTGCCCTTCCCTCTACCTCTTCTACTCCTCCTTAACAGCTGAGTGTCTGTCATTTGTAGTGTTATTTTAACACTGTTAAGGTTGGAAACATTTATATTTTCTTCAATAACATTTATCTTGTTTTTTGGGGGGATAAGATTGATTCTAAAAGCTGAAAATCAATTAACCTTGCTTACACTTTTAGGACTTACAGTAGAATGCCAGGGTTAGTTTTGTTTCTAGATTAGCCCTCTGGGCCGTTTTTGCTATAACTCAGGAAAAATTTCTTTTTCTTAACTTCCTCTGTCCTTCATATTAATTTCTCTTATTATTTGGAAGTTGGAGGTATTGGATTGCTTCTTTCTGTCTCTTTTCCTTTATTTTTTGTTTCTTTATATTTTTGTTTCACATAATAGGATTGTTCCCCACCTTGTCTTTGATTATTCTATATAATATAGCATTATTTTCTTATTCTGTGTATATATTATTGTCCTTCTCAAAAGTGTCTGAGGATTTTTTTTTAAGTTTTCATATTTTTTAAAATTTCCTTTTTTGTGGGTATTTTTCTTTCATATTGTTACCTTTCTTCATAAATCTAGCGATTCTTGATCGTCAGTTCATATGTGTGAAGGAGTGATAGGTTGATATTTCTGCGTAAATGGCTTGGGTTTTCTTTGCTGTTCTATTTGCTTTGCTGTTTTTTTCTTTATCAATCTCTTGAATCTTGTTTACACAGATGGGGCTTATTGATTGGCACATTCCACATCAGGTATGCACTCAGGGAATTAGTTTTTAGGCAAAGAGTTCTTTAAAATGTCAGATGGGAACAGGTTTTATTCTGTGATGCCAGCAAATACTCCCCCCTCCCCCCCTTCTTTGGAACTTCCTTTGATTTCTTTAGAGATTTATTTTTCTTTTTGTTTTGTGTTGTTCTTTTACATAGGAGACAGTAACAACAGTTAGTAGCAATTATCCACCTCCCCCATTTTGTCCCTGCCTCCCTTCCCTTTTTCACTCCTGCTTATTACCTTTTCACCTAACTTCCTTTAGGAAGCCTTTTGGAAGTCTGTTTGGCAGATCAGTTCCTTACTCTGCTGTGGTCTTCTCCAGCACTTAGTTTGAGCATTAGCTTCCTTCATTGCTTCATCTGTCAGTATATGCTTCTGGGCTTCCCTGGTGGCGCAGTGGTTAGGAATCCGCCTGCTAATGCAGGGGACATGGGTTCGAGCCCTGGTCCGGGAAGATCCCACGTGCCGTGGAGCAACTAAGCCCTGGTCCGGGAAGATCCCACATGCCGTGGAGCAACTAAGCCCATGTGCCACAACTACCGAGCCTGCGAGCCACAACTACTGAAGCCCGCGCGCCTAGAGCCCGTGCTCAGCAACAAGAGAAGCCACTGCAGTGAGAAGCCCGTGCACTGCAACAAAGAGTAGCCCCCGCTCACTGCAACTAGAGAAAGCCTGTGTGCAGCAACGAAGACCCAATGCAGCCAAAAAAATAAATAAATAAATTTATTTATTTAAAAAAAATATATACTTTTCTTCCCATCTTCTAAAAGTTTTTTTTTAATATTTCTTGTCTCACTTTAAGCCTTCTTATTGATAGGGAAATACAAAGTTGCAGTTGTTAACTCAAAAAAATCTAATATCACCACAGGAGGGTGTATCATAGTAAGAAAACACATTGCGGTTTTGTGGGTTAATGTTTCTTTTGCTGTTGTGTATGTATATTGTCTTTTTGTTCATAAATGTCTCAGAGCCCTGTGCACATGGCGGGGCTTATTGACTGGTGAGTACCCCCTCCCATCTCCTTTGTTGGCTCAAATTAGGATCTGGCGACGCTGAGGTATTGTAGAGAGAGACAGTATAGGCTGGCAAGAAGGGACAGAGTGATGCTGCTGATCCAGAGAGAAAGGCACAGTTCAGACTTCAGGAGGTCAGAGAATTAGCAAAACCATCACCAGAGGTAAAGTGGGTAAGAATATGAACTCAGGAGTCTGACTCTTTGTAGTCATATTCTCACTGTACCATTTACTGACTTTATGATGCAGGTCAAGTTGTGTAACTTCTCTAAATTTTAGTTTCCTTATTGGTAAAAATAGGGATTGAAATAGTACCTTATAACTGTGAGAACTGATGAGTTAATCTATTTAAAATACTTAGCACAGTAAGTGCTCAGCAAATGGCAACTAGAGAGATTTTATGTAAAATCCAGGTTTCTGGATTTTCTACAAAAATTTGAACATCTGGGCCTCCCTGGTGGCGCAGTGGTTGAGAGTCCACCTGCTGACGCAGGGGACACAGGTTCGTGCCCCGGTCCGGGAAGATCCCACATGCCGCGGAGCGTCTGGGCCCATGAGCCATGGCCTCTGAGCCTACGCATCCAGAGCCTGTGCTCTGCAACGGAAGAGGTCACAACAGTGAGAGGCTTGCGTGCCACAAAAAAAAAAAAAAAAATTGAACATCTGATGTTCCTGAATGGCAGCAATTGTTTACAGCTGAGTAGTAGGTGCCTGTTTTAATTGGGGTATTTGCTTTCCAGTTTGCCATACCCCCAGTACTCCTTATTGCCTCATACTCAGTTTGATTCACTCTCTTTATGTTACCTTCCTCGTCTTTTTGGGCATTTGGATTTGTGACTTCTGATGTACTGGTATTAGCTGTAGCTGAAAGAATATCTGCAGTTTTCAGAGCTGATTTTTCTTTGGTGTTGGGCTGAATCAGTACCGAAGGCACAAACATAGACCGTATTAGAAGACTAATTCAGGCAAGGGAATGCTGTCACATACAGGAAATTCTTGGGAGTACTTGGGAGTATCACACTGGTTGGTGAGGTTCAGTGATGTGCTTCAGGTGAATGAAGAGACTGATGTTAGGGGGTGTGGTGATAAGTAACTGGGAGGGCTTTAGGTAGGAAGCCCACAACTAAAACCTAGAAATGTTTAGAGATAGAAAAAACTCATTTCTTAATGTATAATATCTATTGACTGTCCTAGGTGCCTGGCAGTGTGCTAGGTTCAGAGATCACCAAGTTACATATAACAAGAGTCCTTGTCATCAAATACAACAGGCAGTTATAATATTGTGTATAATATAAGAATATCCTCAGAAATCTCCTAGTCTAATCCTCCTATTTTATAATTATTAAAATAAGCTTAGACAGATTAAGCCTTGCCTAAGGCTTCACGAGTAGTTGGGACTCTTAAGACTTCTTTTTTCTAATCCAGTGCTCTTTCTAGTACATAGACAAGGCAGGCAGCATCAAAGAGGTTTGGAAGCAGATGGCAGGGATTCCAAGACCTGGGAGAACTGGTGTATTGGAGCAGGGTACAAAGATTGGGATTTAGCTGTGAGAGAAGGTTATGTTGCCTTATTTAAGACTTACTCTCAAAAGATTGGAGCTAGAGATTTTTCTTAGGGGCATGAGGAAGTAAGTGGCCATGTTGGAGAAGTCCATGTGGCAGGGAACTGTAGGCAGCTTCTAGGGACTGTAGATACCGTGTAGGACTTGAGGGTGGCCTGTGAGAGCCAGCTAAAAGCTGACGCCCTCAGTTATACACTGCAAGGATATGAATTCTGCCCGCAATCTGAAGGAGGCTTGGAAGAAGATTCTTTCCCACTTTCGTCTCCAGATAAGAATGTAGTCTAGCTGATACTTTGAATGAAACCTGTGGAACCCTGAGCAAATGACTCAGCTGAGCCGTGCCCAGATTTCTGATCCACGGAAACTGTGCACTAATAAATATACTGCTATAAGGTGCTAAGTTTTTGGTAATTTGTTACACAGCAATAGAAAACTAATACTTTTGGTCATGTCCAAGTATATTCTTTAGTGTAGTTTCATTACATAATAAACACAGTGCTTTGCCATCTATTATAATTTGAAATACATAATCCAGACTTCACTGTGCCTTAAAAGCATGAAAATCACTGTAGTTTGTGATGCTCTGGGCAGCACTGTGAAATGATAAGAGTGCCACATATGGTCTCAAAACTACTTTTCTCTGGTAGTATGAAGCAGCTGTAACAATGCATAAATGAGTTAGCATGGATTCATTCTTATGAAAGTTTATTTATGAACACCAAAATTTGAATTTCATATAATTTTCATGTGTCACAAAATATTATTTTAATTTTTTCCCCAAATATGTAAAAATGTAAAGATGATTCTTAGTTTGCAGACTGTACATAATAGACAATAGGCTGAATTTAGCCTGCAGGCTGGAGTTTGCTGACCATGGCTATAGACAAACTTGTCGATACTAATACTGTTTGATAGGTGCAAAACGGGAAGTACTAGCACTGTTTAAGATCCTTAATAAAAATATTTTAATCAAAAATCCAACTTGTTAAATATATTTTAAAAAGTAAAAAAACCTAGCATGACAGGTTTTTGAACAGTTTCTTGAATGTGGTAAAAAGGATGGAGTAAAATACGAAACAGCCTCATTTCTCACTAACCACTACTTCTATACTTTGATTATTCTTTTTTCCCCACTCATAAATGATATCCTGGTCAGTTTCCATTGATTCTTGCCACATATTTATAGGAATAAGTTCAGTTTTGGCAAGACTTATTTTGGGGTGTTAAATATACTTGGGCCATCTTTTTTGGGAGGGCATTAAAAAATTTTTTTTAACATCTTTATTAGAGTATAATTGCTTTACAATGGTGTGTCAGTTTCTGCTGTATAACAAAGTGAATCAGCTATACATATACATACATTCCCATATCTCCTCCCTCTTGCATCTCCCTCCCACCCTCCCTATCCCACCCCTCTAGGTGGTCACAAAGCACCAAGCTGATCTCCCTGTGCTATGTGGCTGCTTCCCACTAGTTATCTAGTTTACATTTGGTAGTGTATATATGTCAGTGTCACTCTCTCACTTCGTCCCAGCTTAACTTCCCCATCCCCATGTCCTCAAGTCCATTCTCTACGTCTGCACCTTTATTCCTGTCCTGCCCCAAGTTTCTTCAGAACCTTTTTTTTTTTAAAAGATTCCATATATATGTGTTAGTGTATGGTATTTGTTTTTCTCTTTCTGACTCACTGCACTCTGTATGACAGACTCTAGGTCCATCCACCTCACTACAAATAACTCAATTTCTTTTCCTTTTATGGCTGAGTAATAGTCCATTGTATATATGTGCCACATCTTTTTTATCCATTCATCTGTCGATGGACAATTAGGTTGCTTCCATGTCCTGGCTATTGTAAATACAGCTGCAATGAACATTGTGGTACATGAGTCTTTTTGAATTATGGTTTTCTCAGGGTATATGCCCGGTAGTGGGATTGCTGAGTCAAATGGTAGTTCTATTTTTAGTTTTTTAAGGAACCTCCATACTGTTCTCCATAGTGTCTGTATCAATTAACATTCCCACCAACAGTGCAAGAGCGTTCCCTTTTCTCCACACCCTCTCCAACATTTACTGTTTGTAGAGTTTTTGATATTGGCCATTCTGACCGGTGTGAGGTGATACCTCATTGTAGTCTTGATTTGCATTTCTCTAATGATTAGTGATGTTGAGCATCCTTTCATGTGTTTGTTGGCAATCTATATATCTTCTTTGGAGAAATGTCTATTTAGGTCTTCTTCCCATTTTTGGATTGGGTTGTTTTTTTGATATTGAGCTGTATGAGCTGCTTGTATATTTTGGAGATTAATCCTTTGTCAGTTGCTTCTTTAGCAAATATTTTCTCCCATTCTAAGGGTTGTCTCTTTGTCTTGTCTGATATGAGAATTGCTACTCCAGCTCTCTCTTTTTTTTTTTTTCTGCAGTATGCGGGCCTCTCAGTGTTGTGGCCTCTCCCGTTGTGGAGCACAGGCTCCGGACGTGCAGGCCCAGTGGTCATGGCTCACGGGCCCAGCCGCTCCGCGGCATGTGGGATCTTCCCGGACCGGGGCACGAACCCATGTCCCCTGCATCAGCAGGCGGACTCTCAACCACTGAGCCACCAGGGGAGCCCTCCAGCTCTCTTTTGATTTCCATTTGCATGGGATATCTTTTTCCATCCCCTCACTTTCAGTCTGTATGTGTCCCTGGGTCTGAAGTGGGTCTCTTGTAGACAGCATATGTATGGGTCTTGTTTTGGTATCCATTCAGCCAGTCTTTGTCTTTTGGTTAGAGCATCTAATCCATTTACATTTAAGGTAGTTATTGATATGTATGTTCCTGTTACCATTTTCTTAATTGTTTTGGGTTTGTTATTGTAAGTCTTTTCCTTCTCTTGCGTTTCCTGCTTAGAGAAATTCCTTTAGCATTTGTTGTAGAGCTGGTTTGGTGGTGCTGAATTCTCTTAGCTTTTGCTTGTCTGTAAAGGTTTTAATTTCTCTGTCGAATCGGAATGAGATCCTTGCTGGGTAAAGTAATCTTGGTTGTAGGTTTTTCCCTTTCATCACTTTAAATATGTCCTGCCACGCACTGCTGTCTTGCAGAGTTTCTTCTGAAAGATCAGCTGTTAACCTTATGGGGATTCCCTTGTACTTCCTTGCTTTTCCCTTGCTGCTTTTAATATTTTTTCTTTGTATTTAATTTTTGATAGTTTCATTAATATGTGTCTTGGCATGTTTCTCCTTGGATTTATCCTGTATGGGACTCTCTGCGCTTCCTGCACTTGATTGACTATTTCCTTTCCCATATTAAGGAAGTTTTCAACTATAATCTCTTCAAATATTTTTCTCAGTCCCTTTCTTTTTCTCTTCTTCTCCTGGGACCCCTATAATTCGAATGTTGTTGCATTTACTGTTGTACCAGAGGTCTCTGAGATTGTCCTCAATTCTTTCCATTCTTTTTTCTTTATTCTTCTCTGTGGTAGTTATTTCCACTATTTTATCTTCCAGGTCACTTATCCGTTCTTCTGCCTCAGTTATTCTGCTATTGATTCCTTCTAGAGAATTTTTAATTTTATTTATTGTGGTGTTCATCATTGTGTGTTTGCTCTTTAGTTCTTCTAGGTCCTGGTTAAACGTTTCTTGTATTTTCTTCATTCTATTTCCAAGATTTTGGATCATCTTTACTATCATTACTCTGCTTCTTTTTCATGTAGACTACCTATTTTCTCTTCATTTGTTTGGTCTGGTGGGTTTTTACCTTGCTCCTTCATCTGCTGCGTGTTTCTCTGTCTTCTCATTTTGTTTAACTTACTGTGTTTGGGGTCTCCTTTTTGCAGGCTGCAGGTTCGTAGTTCCCGTTGTTTCTGGTGTCTGCTCCCAGTGGGTAAGGGTGGTTCACTGGGTTGTGTAGGCTTCCTGGTGGAGGGGACTGGTGCCTGTGTTCTGGTGGATGAAGCTGGAGCTTGTTGTTCTGGTGGGCAGGACCACGTCCGGTGGTGTGTATTGGGATGTCAGTGAACTTATTATGATTTTAGGCAGCCTCTCTGCTAATGGGTGGGTTTGTGTTCCTGTCTTGCTAGTTGTCTGGCATAGACGGTCTAGCACTGTAGCTTGCTGGTCGTTGAGTGGAGCTGGGTCTTAGTGTTGAGATGGTGATCTCTGGAAGAGTTTTTGCCCTTTGATATTACTTGGGGTTGGGAGGTCTCTGGTGGACCAATGTCCTGAACTTGGCTCTCCCACCTCAGAGGCTCAGGCCTGACACCTGACGAGAGCACCAAGAGCCTGTTATCCACACCGATCAGAAGAAAAGGGAGAAAAAGGAAGGAAGGAAAGAAGGAAGGAAGGACGGAAGGAAGGAAGAAAATAAAGTTATCAAAATAGAAAAATTATTAACAGCCTGAGGCGCAGTGTGTTCTCCAAGGGAAGTTGTCCCTGGATCACGGGACCCTGGCAGTGGCTGGCTGCACAGGCTCCTGGGAGAGGAGGTGTGGATGGTGACCTGTGCTCGCACACAGGCTTCTTGGCGGCTGCAGCAGCAGCCTTAGCGTTTCATGCCCATCTCTGGTGTCCGCGCTGATAGCCGTGGCTCGCATCTGTCTCTGGAGCTCCTTTAAGCGGAGCTCTTAATCCCCGCTCCCCGCGCACCGCGGAACAATGGTCTCTTGACTCTTAGGCAGTTCCAGAGTTTTTCCCAGATTCCCTCCCGGCTAGCTGTGGCACACTAGCCCCCTTCAGGCTGTGTTCACGCAGCCAACCCCAGTCCTCTCCCTGGCATCCGACCTCTGAAGCCGGAGCCTCAGCTCCCAGCCCCGCCCGCCCCGGCGGGTGAGCACACAAGCCTCTCGGGCTGGTGAGTGCTGGTCGCACCGATCCTCTGTGCGGGAATCTCTCCACTTTGCCCTCCGCACCCCTGTTGCTGTGCTCTCCTCCGCGGCTCTGAAGCTTCCCCCTCCGCCACCCGCAGTCTCCGCCCGCGAAGGGGCTTCCTAGTGTGTGGAAACCTTTCCTCCTTCACGGCTCCCTCCCACTGGTGCAGGTCCTGTCCCTATTCCCTTGTCTCTGTTTTTACATTTTTCTTTTGCCCTACCCAGCTATGTGGGGAGTTTCTTGCCTTTTGGGATGTCTGAGGTCTTCTGCCAGCGTTCAGTAGGTGTTCTGTAGGAGTTGTTCCACATGTAGATGTATTTCTGATGTATTTGTGGGGAGGAAGGTGATCTCCGCATCTTATCCTCCGCCATCTTGAAGGCGTGTCCCACTTGTGCCATATTTGAAGTTCAATTTTAAGCTAATTGATCACTTCTTCCTGCTTCTGTTTTCCCACCTCCTAGTTTCAGGCTTGGCCACTCGTTCAGGGATTTCTCTTGGGGAAGGAATTTGGCGTTGTCTCTTGACTTTTCTTCCTGCCTCCTCAGCCATTCATTATGCTGGCCCTTGCTCCTCCAGGGTTCATGTGGAATGGTTGGGTATGAAAGGGAAAAGGCAAAAGTTTTTCAATGTATGATATGCTTTCAAATGCTGTTTCTTTTGTGAGGAAGTTTTGGTTCTTCAGAGGCTTTACACTGACCTCTTCTGTAAAACAAACAAGCAGACTTACAAATACTGCTATACTTAAATATATGCATGCACAGGCATTACTAAAAAGGTCTGGGCCATACAAAACAAATTGAAAGTAATGTTTACCTCTGAGTAGAGCAAGCGGAATGAGGGACAAGGGGTATGGGCATCTCAAGGGTATTTTTACTTTGTATTATTTGAATTCTTATAACATGTAGAATGTATTTTGGATATTTGGTAAACAAAAAGCTATATATTGAAAATAACATGAAACATTGCAAATGGGAAATTACCTCCTTCTAAATAGAAAAAGTGTAGAAGGGCCCTTTTAAAGAAAACAGTCTAAAACAAAATATGTATATGTTCATTAACTTTAAAAAACTGTAGTGTTTTCAGGTGAGTTTTATGATAAAGTTATAATAGGGAAAAAACTTAGAGATACAGCTTTGATTTATTTTTGGTGTGGGTTGTTCCTAAAAATCATGTTTTGAAGCATCATCTACATATAATATAAAACATAGATTTTTAGTGTCGTTTGAAGAGTTTAGACAAATGTATACACCTGTGTAATCCCCTCCCAATCAAGATATAGAACATTCCTTTCCTACCATAAAGTTCCCTTATGCCACTTTCCAAACTTCCCACCACCCTAGGCAACACCTGATCTGATTTCTGTCACCACAGCTTATTTTTGTGGATTCTGGAACTTCATATAACAAGAGTCATATAATATGTACTCATTTGTGCCTGACTTACCTCAATCTCATATCTGAGAGATTGATCCATGTTGTTACATGTATCAGCAGTTCTTTCCTTTTTATTTACTGAGTAGTATTCCATTGAATGAATATATCAGTTTATATATCTATTCTCCTGTTACTAGACAATAGGATTGTTTCCAGTTTTTGGCCTTTATGAATAAGCTGCTATAAATACTGGTGTACAAATCTTTCTCTAAACATATGTTTTCAGTTCTCTTGAGTAAATACCTAAGGGTGGTATTGTTAGGTCATAGGATAGGTATATATTTTAATTACAATAAACTATCAAACTTTTCCCCAAAGTTGTACTATTTTATATTTCCATCAGGAATTGCAAATTCATTTATTCCTCATTCTTGCCTGGAGTTTTGTTTGTTGAGAGGTTTTTGACTACTGATTCAGTATCCTTACTTGCTATTGTTCTGTTGAGATTTCTTTTTTTTTTTTTTCTTTACTGATTCCCACAGATTCCCTCAGTGATCCTGATGAGGCGAGACCTGAGTGGGCCTCCCAGGAAGCATCCTGCCATACCTGGGGAGCTGGATGTCCATCTTGGACTCTTGTTTTCCCGCTGGAGAAACCATAGGCTTGGGGGGTCCTGTAGGTGTAGTGCTGTGCCAGGCTTGGGGGAGGGACAGTGTGGTCAGAGTGTAGCCACTCCTCTTACCCTTCTCTGTCTCTCTGGTCCAGGAGGGTGCTTTAGCCTTACCCCCGGGTTCTGGGATTTTTTTTTAGTGTTGTTGGTGGATAGTTACTAGTTGGTCTTCTTGTGAGGGGGACTGAAGTTGGGAATGACCTGTGTTGCTCTCTTGATGACGTCACCCTATAAGGTTTTCTGCACACACAGTCATGATGTCTCTGAATAACAACAGTTTTGCCTTTTCCTTTCCAGTTTTCATGCCTTTTGCATCTTTTCTTGCCTTATTGTACAGGCTAGTTCTTCTGTACAATGTTGAATAGAAGATCTGAGAGCAAACATTCTTGTGTTTTCTCCTAGTCTTGGTGAAGAGTTCAGTGTTTCACCATTTAAATGTGATATTGGCTGTAGCTTTTTTTGTAGGAAAAACCCTTTTATTAGGTTTAAGTTTGATTCTCTTTCTGGATTACTGAGAGGTTTTAATCATTAACAGGTTGAATTTTGTCAAATGTATTTTCTTGTCTATTGAGATATTTTCTTTTCCTACTAATTTGGTGAATTTATTTCAAATATTAAGTCTTACATTTCTAGTATTAAACCCTGTTTGATTATTATTTATTAAATTTTTTATATATTTGCTTATATTTTGTGAAGAACTTTTTTATCTATTCTTATGAGAAACACTGGTCTAATTTTCTTTGCTTCAAGTGTTAGTCAGGCTTTTTTTCAGAGTTCTGCTGATCTCACAAAGTAAATTGACAAGTATTCCTTATTCTTGTTTTTTCTGAAAGAGTTTTTGTAAGAATAGTATTATTTTTTCCCTTAAATATTTGATAGATTCACCAGTGATACTGTCTTTATGGGAAGATTTTTTTTTAAAGAAATTCAATTTAGATTCAGAACTATTGATATTTTCTGTTTCATCTTGTATCCCTATGTTGTTTCATCTTGTATCCCTATGTTGGATTTTTCAAAGAATTTTTAAAATTTCATCTAAGTTATCAAATTTATTGTATAAAGTTGCTCATAATAGTTCTTTATTCTTATAGTATTTATAAGATCTTTAGTAATATCCCTCCTTTCATTCTTGTTATTGGTTATTTGTATATTTTCCCTTTTTATTCTTGATCATTTTTGCTAGGCAATACCAATTTTATTGA
Organism: Leucopleurus acutus; assembly: GCF_964270905.1. Taxonomy (NCBI): domain Eukaryota; kingdom Metazoa; phylum Chordata; class Mammalia; order Artiodactyla; family Delphinidae; genus Leucopleurus; species Leucopleurus acutus. The sequence goes on along the minus strand of NC_139145.1, from coordinate 74,378,465 downwards.
CTGTTTTCAAAGAGTAAACTTTGGCTTTATTTTCTCTATTGTATTGATTTTGCTCCCTGCATAATTTCTTTAGATCTCCTTTCAGGTTTGTTGACACCTTCTGCTTTATCCAGTCTACTTTTGAGTGTATCCAATGACGTTTTTCATTTCAGATATGATCCTTTTTATTCTAGCGTTTCTGTTGTTTGTTTGTTTTGTTTTGTTTCTTTGATATTCTCCTAGTTATCTGCCGAGAATTCCAATGTTTTCACTTGTTAAGACTATGTTTTCATGTAAGCCTATGGAGTATTAACAATAGTGCTATTAAAGTACTTCCTCAAGTTATGTCTATTTTTTCTAACATTGTAAGGAGAAAATCTAGATCATTGATTAAATACTTCTTTTCTAATCTAGGCATTTAAAGCTTCTAATTTTCTTCTGAGCATTGCTTGAGTTGCAACCTACAAAATTTAATGTGTTATATTTCCTTATTGCTCTGTGAAAAATTCTTTCTAGTTTCCCATCTGACTTATTTTTCAACTCATGAGTTACTTAAAAGTGTGTTTAAATTTCAAATATTTGGGGATTTTCTAGATATCATATAATTATTGTTTCTTTATCTAATTCTGTTTTGATCAGAGAGTATACTCTAATGTTTGAGTTATTTGAGACTTAAATAATGACAGCATATGGTCTTTCTTGATGAACATTGAAAGGGAATATTATTCTTCAGTTTTGGATATTGTATTTTATAAATGTCAGTTAGTTCAGGGTAATCAATGGTATTATTTACGTCTCCTGTGTCAGTATACATACTGATATTTTTGTCTTCTACTTTATCAGTTATTGAAACAACAGTGTGTTAACATTTCAACTATGATTGTCTTTTTCAAACAATCATTTCAAACAAATCATTGTTTTTTAAAGTCTCCTTCATTTTGCTCATTTTTATGATTTTTATGTCTTTCTGTTGAATTGATATTTTTGTTATTATGAAGTGGACCTCTGTATCTTTGGAGATACTCCCTTGTTTTGGTGTTTACTTTGTATGATAATATAGTCTCAAGCTTATTTTACTTGCTGTTTGCATAGTATCTCTTTTTCTATTCTTCCTTTTTTTAAAAAATAAATTTATTTTATTTTTGGCTGCGCTGGGTCTTCGTTGCAGTGTGCAGGTTTTCTCTAGTTGTGGTGAGCAGGGACTATTCTTTGTTGCACTGCGCGGACTTCTCATTGTGGTGGCTTCTCGTTGCAGAGCATGGGCTCTAGGTGTGTGGGCTTCAGTTGTTGTGGTGCATGGGCTCAGTAGTCGTGGCTCGCAGGCTTCAGAGCACAGGCTCAGTAGTTGTGGCACAGGGGCTTAGTTGCTCCGCGGCATGTGGGACCTTTCCAGACCAGGCCTTGAACCCATGTCCTCTGCATTGGCAGGAGGATTCCTAACCGCTGCGCCACCAGGAAAGCCCTCTTTTTCTATTCTTTCACTTTCAGTCTATCTGTGTCTTTGTATTTAAAGTTGTTTCTTAGAGACAGCATATAGTTGGATCTTGATTTTTTAATATAGCCTTTTGCCTTTTATTAGGAAAACATGATCCATTTTCATTATATGTGTGTTTTTAAGTCTATTCTCTTGCTGTTTTCCTTTTTGTCTCATATCTCTTATTTCTCTTCTTTTGTTTTAATCAAATGTTTGTCATTCTACTTTATTTCTTGTGTTAACTTTTTAGATATTTATGTTGTAATTAATTTTTAGTATTTGGTCTAGGTATCACAATATGCATTTTTAACTTAACATGGGCTTCTTAAAATTAATACTGAACCACTTCATTCTTAACAAATATAAGAATCTTAAAATAATATAATTCCATTTACTACCTGCCCCTGCCATTTCTCTTTGTTATACACATATTTTATTTCCACATATGTTATAAGTGACACTAAGAAATTATTTGTGCTTTAAAGAGTAATTTATCTTTTAAGGAAATGAATACACATGCATTTCCCATTTCTAGTGTGCCTCATTTCTTCTTGAAGTTTCAGATTTCTGTCTGGTATCATGTGATTTAATTAAGCCTAATGCACTATTTAAAAAGTATTTGTTGTGCAAGTGTGCTGGTGACTAATTCTTAGCTTCCTTCTTCTGAAAATGGCTTTCTTTCACTTCCAGTTTTAAAGACTAATTTTTATTGGATGTCATGTTCTGGGTTGAGAGTTCTTTTCCTCCTTTCATTGCTTTGAACGTATTCTCCCATTTTCTTTCGGGTCTCCATTGTTTCTGATAAGAAGTTAGAAGTTCACCTGTATGTCGTGTAGTTTTTCTCTGTCTGCTTTCAAGATTTTCCCTTTATTTTGGGGTTTTGGCAGTTTGATGTACCTAGGTTTAATTTTCTTTGTACCTATCCTTTATGGGATTGCTGAGTTTCCTCATTTTGTAGGTTAGTGTTTTTCAGTAAATTTGGGAAATTTTCAACCACTATTTCTTCAAATATTTTTTTCTGCTCCAGTCTCTTTCTTTAATGTAATAGGACTTCAACAGCTATTTAGTAATTTTGAAGTCCTGTCTTCTAATATCAATATCAGGGTCATCTTGGAGTCTATTTCCTTTGATGGCTTTGTTTCCTGTCTGCATGTCACATTTACTGCTCATTTTCATGTCTGGACATTATGAATTCACCATTGTTGAAAGTCTGGTTTTGGGTTTTTTTTCCTCTGTTTTAAGTGTGTCAAGTTTCATTCTGGAATGTAGTTAGTGTAATTGGAGGTATTCTTAATCCTATCTAGGCTTGGTTTTAGGCTTTAGTTGGCCAGTGTGTAGTAGTCCTTACTCTAGGGTATGGTCCTTACTCTAAAGACTTGGTCTTTCTGGTATTTCAGCTAAATTCTGGGATATTAATGAGGTTCCTCCACCATGACTAGGTAGGAACTTTAAGATATTCTAGCATTGCACAGCCTTTAGTATCTCCATTCTTTATTTAACCCCATAGTAGCCTTTGTCTGCTAGCCTAGCTTCTGCCCTGTCACCTCCTATCCCTAAAACTGTACAATTGCCTCACCTTCAGTACTGTGAGGTCCTGCAAATTCCACTAGCTTCAACAGTCCCAAACTCTGATCTATGATCACTGAGCCTGAGCCTCCATTTCCCTGTGCTGTAGTCAGAAAATTGTCCCTAGCTGGAGATCTTGGGTGAAGGTGGAAATCACCTTCTGTGTTTCTGTTTTCTCTTACACTGCCTATTATCCAGTGCCTGAAAACAGGTGCTTCATATGTTTTGTCCAGTTTCATAATTATTTATAGCAAGAGGGGAAGTTCAGTATCAGTTACTCTATTATAGCTGGAAAGAGAGCAAACAGTATATGTAAAAATGATTCAATTTTACTTATACCAAACAGATGCTTATAGTTTCATCTGCAATATTGAGTATGGCAAATATAATAAGAAACTTTATAAATAGATTAGGTGTTAGGAATAATTGCATATTTGGTGGGTTGCTAAAAGCTGATGAGAAAATACTATTTATTTCAACCCTTGTTATGATTGCTCCATTCCCATATATAGTTATAGATAATATATACTTAATGGGTAATAAATATTTGAATAAATGAAGATCAAATGAGAATGTATATTTGAAAAGCCTTTGAAAATTATTAAGTGTATGAATATATGGAAGATATTTTTATTAAGATCTTTTACTAATTTGCAAAATGTATTCTCTCTGCTTTAATTTAAATTGAAAATCTTATATTGACTTACTGGAATTCTTTGAGTATTTTTTTTTTTTAATTGAAATGATTCTAAGTTGGAAGGACTTGGTTAGTGAATGTATACTGGCTTATGAAACACTCAATACATTTTTTCTTTTAAACAGTGATTTTATTTATTTTTATTTTTTCTTTATTTTTAGCCATGTTGGGTCTTAGTTGTGGCATGCGAGATCTTTCGTTGTGACACGGGCTCTTCGTTGTGGTGCGCAGGCCTCTCTCTAGTTGCGGCGTGTGGGTTTTCTCTCTCCAGTTGTGGTGCACCGGCTCCAGAGCGCATGGGCTCTGTAGTTTGCGGCATATGGGCTCTCTTGTTGAGGCGTGTGAGCTGAGTAGTTTTGGCACGCGGGCTTAGTTGCGCCACGGCATGTAGGATCTTAGTTCCCCAACCAGGGATTGAACCTGCGTCCCCTGCGTTGGAGGGCGGATTCTTTACCCCTGGACCACCAGGGAAGTCCCTCTCAATACATTTTTGTTACTTTTATTTATTTTTAAGAAGTAACCAAATCACTGATTTCTTTGTTTGGTTTTGTTTTTGTGATCCCTTTGGTATTAAAGTATAGGAATAAAGGGTAATGATTAAGAGTCTACTGAGGTTAGATTTCAGTGGGCATCAACAAATAGTGATAGTCCATTGCCTAAACTTTGGTTATGTTATTAATTTCCCAAACATATGTTTTTTGATTCTCTAAGTTGACTGATTTTCTTTTCTTACTATTCTAGGTCACTATCAATATCAGCTCACATCATTGAAAAGCTAATTTTGAAGACATGTTTTGCTGAAAAGAAAACTGAGAAAAATTTTACGAATGGGATGAACACGCATCAGTTAATTGACTACGTACTGCAATTTGAATGTTAACATTACCCACCTGGTACAGTTACCTAGTGATGTACCTGTTCTCACGATACCCTATTTCAGTGTGGTCGTCTTGATTAAAGAATTCAAAGTGGAGTACCGCAAACTTGATATGGATAATAAAAAGAAAGACAAGGACAAATCAGATGATAGAATGGCACGACCTAGTGGTCGGTCAGGACACAACACTCGAGGAACTGGTTCTTCATCCTCTGGAGTTTTAATGGTTGGACCTAACTTTAGAGTCGGAAAAAAAATTGGATGTGGGAATTTTGGAGAATTACGATTAGGTAAGACTATTTCATTTATTCCATAAAGTTGGGAGCATTTTTTAAAATGAAAGATACTTTTTAATGAAGTGATTTAGTTACTTGTTTAGTTGTTTGTTGTGGTAATTTTAAAGAATATAGATATTAGGAATTTCTAATATACTTCTATTTTCATTTGTCAGTAATTCCCTAGTATAACAATGTCTGTTTACTTGAGATAAACCATCCAGAATATGAGAAAAAAGAAAGTAAATTAAAAAGCCCCAAGAGGCTGAAATAGATACCAGGAAAGCCTTTGCAATGTATTTTTTAGGAATGATATTTAGGCTACCTTTTCTGATTTGAAAACATTTAGTAACTGGTTACTTTAGGAGGATATGTATGGCTTAAAATCAAGGTAATATGCTGAAACTGCATCAAAAATCAGTGAAATTTACAGTGTTGTAATCTATTCTCCCCTTCCCCCAAGTATATCCAGGGTAGTTTAGGAATCTATATTCTTAATAAGGGACACAAAGTACTGACTCAGTTTATTCTTATAATCAGGTAAGTTTGGGAAGCACTGGTCTAATTTACACCTCCTAACTACATTTAAGGCATTTGAAACTCAGTGAGGGAAGGTTTCTTGACAAATGTCATACAGCAATTTAAGATGGACTCGCGATCCAAATCTACATTTTTAACTCCTAGTGCAATAAAGATATGGCTATCTTCACTGAAGAGAAACAAGAAGAAGGGTAGCACAGTTTTATGGGAGTAAAATACTCCAGTAAATACTGAGGTACCCTGAGGGCTCTCTGGTCAATGCAAGAGTGTAAACTTCGGAAATAAAAAGAAAAAACTTGGCTTCACAATTTTCATTAGATTCAACCCTGGTGTTAGAAATATAGGCAATTGTATGTTCATCTACTCGACTACTTCTCCTTTTTCATTGTGTAAAACACTCTAATTTGTAGTTATTCCTTCATTTTATTACTGTTTTATGTAGCTAGTGTACATTAAATCTTTGAAGCAAGGCAATAAAAGGCAACGACATATTTTGTACATTGCTGTTAAATGATGTGTTTGACAGACTCTTCTGCGTTTTAGAAGGGACGCAAATATTTGAAAGGGTGAATGTTCTACATTTTATTTTTTGAAGGATATTGAATTAGATATTTTGAAATTCTTAAATTGTTTCTGATTTTGGCATTAGAAAAAAAACCAGGTTATTTACTTATCCAACCTTGAACTATTATACGTCCATCTATCCATTCAAAATTTATGGCATGTCTACAGTATTATGTATGAGGCATGATTAGGCACTGATACACTAGAAAAATATAAAATTTGTCTCTGCCATTATGGAATATATAAGTCATTTAACTATGTGGGGCTTCAAATTTCTCAACTTTAAAATGGGATTATTTCCACTTCCTAAATTATTGTGAAGATTAAATTTAGATAATAGTATAAAAGGACCAGCACTATACTTGCCTGTTTTAGGAAAACAATGATTGTTCTGCTCCATTAAAAAGATATCAAGATATTTGTTTTTAATTAAAATTATAGCATGTTATATGTATATTTATTTAAATTTATTTATATAAATTAGTTTTATAGCTATATATTTTGTCGTATATAAATATTTGTACTTCACCTGTCACTCTGTCTCTCTTTGTGTATACGACTATAGTACCGTAGTACTTCGGCATTTTTTATTCAAAATTGGTTTCATGTAATTTATTTCAGAATAGCTACATATGTATACATCTGTGTGTGTGCATGTATGTATATATGTGTGTGTGTATGTGTGTGTATACACACAAAACAATCTAGTGGAGCATTTTAACTAGGGCAATATGAGAAACTGTATGTACCCATATATACTGAAACTATATATGCTATGTACTGAAAAAACAGCAAAATAACCCTTTCTTTTGCAGTCTGTGAATGAGCAGGAATAGGCATAAGATGACTTACTAGTCCATCCATCCATCCATCTATCCATCATCTATCTATCTCTCTGTACCTGATCTATCTATGGGTTTTAATTATATATTTGTGTACATCTATTTATTTAAATGTATTATCTATACATGTAACTGTGTTTTATGTGTACTTATGATACATGTAACATATACACTTGAAGAACTAATTTAATCATATTTTTCTCTCTTGATAGACTACTAAATAAAGGGACGTTTTATTCCTTTTTCTAAAGGTCCCAAGTGATTTCTCTGTACAGAAAAAGTTGTGATAAGTATCATTCTTTCTGTACCTGGATAAGCATGCTAATGTTAAAAGCTGGTTTGAATTCTTAAGGTGCTTTCTTTAAAACCATGTTAATAAACATTTGATTTCTGGCACTGAAATTTTTGTGCTTAGTATTGGGTAAAAAAGAATATAAGGTTACAGGTAAGGGATTTTCAACGAAGATGCTATTAGCACCTTGGGCTGGACAGTTTTTTTTTGTTGTTGTTGTTGAGGACTGTCCAGTGTACTGCATGGTGTTTAGAACTTCAGACTTCTTGGGCACTAAATAGGAGTTGCATCTCCACATGCAACCCCAAATGCCCTTCCCCCAACCTCCACTGCCATTTCTAAATGCCCCAAGGAGAGACACTATTACCCTCTGTTGAAAGTACAGAAAAAAAAAGAAAGTTGGACATAAAAATTGAACTTGAGATTAAAAAAAAATAGTTGAACTTTTGAAATAATCTAAAATTAAGTAAATGTATTTACTATCATTTTATCTGTATTTTTAATTGTAAAATGATGAATTGATATATTTTTGGTTTTATTTTATCTTTGTATTATGGTAAGGCTTGCATCCTGCTGCATGTTAGATGTAGTTCTAGCTTAGACAATGAACCAAAACCCCTAGAAATGTTTTTAACAGGCACTGAATGAGATAAAACAAAGCTAGCTAAAATGTGGGGTTATACTGTATATATTTTTTATTTTCCCATGATGCTTTAACATCTTTAAAAAACCTTTCTGGTCAACCATATTTCAATTAAAAAAAACAAAAACAAAAACCTGAGGTGAGACCTCTTACTGCAGATGTGTTCCAGAATATATGGCGTATCTTTCTGCTTTACAGTTCAGCCAACATAACATTGCTTTAATAATAAAAACAAAAAAACCTCAAAACCTTTCTAGCTGTGGAGAGACTGCTCCTCTACAGGCTAGCCAGTTCTTAAAGATAGCAAAGGACTCAACTGGGAGCATGCCTTGATCTGCAAACTAAACAATCCAGAGCCATACCTCCTCTCTGGCCCATACACTCCAGAAGGCAATTTTCCTCTTCCTTAACTCATCCCATAGCCAAGTACAAGACAACTAGAGACTGCCCACCAAAGGCTAACAGAATTATTCAAATTACCCAGTCCTAAGCTGTTTACCCTGCCCCGCCTTGCCTTTCCTGCAGAAACACCCATAAAGGCCTTGGCCTAAGCTCTTCCCTTGCTCCTGTCTTCTACCACCTGACCAAAACATGATGCTTCTTCTGTGACCCCCTTTCTAGGACCTGGAGTATAATAAACTTTGTTTTCCTGAGCTTCTTCTGTGTCCCCTCTTGTGGCTAAACCTGACTGACCATGACGTAAAGGAACACAGAACAAGGGTGTTATATATTTGTCTATGAATTCCCATTATCTGAAATAGGATATTGTAAATTTTGATATAATTAAGTAGACCACAGGAGTTTTTATAACTTCTTTTATTTTTGTTTTTTCTCCTCTTGTTCCTGTATAGCTTATAACTCTTCTTAATTTATTGTTTATATTTAAGAATTGTTTTGTTGAAAATTCTGCAGGCCTTACAGTATATATCAAGTAAATATACAGATTTGAGTGGATTCATCATTTTTATAAGTGTTTATTGATTTTCTACTAATTCAAGCTTCAAACTTATCTGAAAAACGTAATAATAAGGAATAGACTATGATGCTATAACAAAGAGATCCTAGAATATAGTGGTGTTAGGAAAATCGTTTCTTTCTTTTTCACATAACACAGACCAGAAGGACAGCACCCAGAGCTGCAGGGTATCTCCGCATGCTCAATATGTGGCTTCAGTCTCTCTTCCAGCCAGCCAGCAAGAAGAAGAAAAAGGGCCAGAAGAGCACATGTTCATTCTTGGAAGTGGGGAGTGACATACCTTAACATCGACTCATATCCAGAACTTGATCACGTGGTCACACCAAGCTGAAAGAGAGGCTAGAAATTTAGTCGAGCTGGACACCATTTTAAAACTCGGGAATTCTATTATTAGGGAAGGGGCACAAGTATATTTTGGTTAATTCGTAATCCCTGATATAAACATATATGTAGTTTCTGTAGAACATAGTTTTATAACAATGACCACCCAAATGCCACAAAATTGGTAAAACCATCTTTTCAAGTTCAGTGTGGCACAAAGCTCTGTTGGAAATGTCTTTTGAAATTGGATTTAAAACATCAGTTAGCTGGAACCCAGTCTACTTGGAGCCTTCTCTTAACTGCATTCCCTCTATACATATACTCCCTCTCTTTTGCTCGTATTTTACCCACAAACACATATTCTGTGCATTGTTAGTTCATATGTATAACAAATATCGATTAAAAGCCAATTATTTAAGGCTATGCCTATGCAAGGTGACAAAAATGCATTGGTAGTGTTGTTCAACCTATGTTCATCTTTATAAATATAACCCTCAAAGTTCAGCAAAATGTCTAATGTTCAAAAAAAGGTGATGCTTTTAGGATTTTGTACTTTCTGCTGTGACTTAAAAGTAGACATTTGAACATGTAAATGCCAACAAAAACAGTACTTTTAGAAGTATATGGTTTATTTTGATTCTGTGGAATTTGTGTTTAACCTAACTTCTTGTCCTATGAATATTTTTCCCTGTGCGCTTGTGAATAAATATCATATACAGGATAATTATGAAAAGATGATAATGTCTTGAGGAAATGTAAATTCCATATTTAAACTCAAAACACAATTGTTCCTTTGTTAGATACCAGTTTCTCAAGATTAAGTTTTTCATTGTACCATTAAATTATTCACCTCAAGCTTACTAGAGGAAGACTACAATTTTATACATAACGCATTCTTGAAAATATATATGAAGGCACATCTAAATGCTGAACTTATTGGCTAAAAATATGGTATGTTTTCTAAAATTTTTTTATATTTATGGGCTCAGTGAGTACCTCACTATAGCTTAGCATTCACCACTTTGGCTCCTCCTGTTGAACTCCGTCTTTGTGATAAGTGTGACAGGTTTATGAGACTCATGCTATTTAGCATTAGAATGAATGCTTTTTTTTTCACTCATTTTTATAAAATAAGGACAAAACTCAGAAAAGCATTATAATATTTATATGAACAAACACTGCTGTACAGTGGTGGCAACGGTTCTAGGTATTTTCGCCATAAGTCTTTGCTGCAAGCAGTTTTACTGTTTGGCCATACAACTCATTGGCCATAAGGCAGTTTTGCTGTAAGGGGTGAAATAACTGATTTGACGATTTGGTTTCAGTGCTGTAATAGATAAAATAACTGGTTGACATTTTGGTTTGACAGTTTGGTTTCGACTGGTTGACAGTTTGGTTTCACTTCTCCACTGATGCAGTGCTTTCATTTTTTTTTTTTTTTTTTTTGTGGTACGCGGGCCTCTCACTGCTGTGGCCTCTCCCGTTGCGGAGCACGGGCTCCGGACGCACAGGCTCAGCGGCCATGGCTCACGCGCCCAGCCGCTCCGCGGCACGTGGGATCTTCCCGGACCGGGGCACGAACCCGTGTCCCCTGCGTCGGCAGGCGGACTCTCAACCACTGCGCCACCAGGGAAGCCCAGTGCTTTCATTTTTAATTTTTATTTTATATTGGAGTATACTTGATTTACAGTGTTATGTTTCAGGTGTACAGCAATATGATTTAGTTATATGTATATCTATTCTTTTTCAGATTCTTTTCCCATATAGGTTATTACAGAGTATTGAGTAGAGTTCCCTGTGCTATACAGTAGGTCCTTGTTGATTATCTATTTAATATATAGTAGTGTGTCTATCCCAACCTCCTAACCTCCTTATATTTTTATTTTATATAAATCTTAGGCCTCATAATGGTCTAAATAGCGACGAGTAGCATGGTGGTCTTAAAATAGTGAATAAAACAACTACATATATTGACTTGATAGAAAATAAAATGATAAGAAAACTTACTAGAGGTATGACATAAGAGAGTGAAAAGCCAGATTGCATACAGTACTAGAAAATGAGAACATCACTTTGCAGATCCTTCAGTGAACACAGGCATCCCTGCCACACCTCAAACCAAAAGCTTACCAAGCTATAGCAAATATAAAGAAGCAGCTAGTAACTCACAACAGTCATCCAGAGCATTAATTGTCAGTTCTTTGGCTAATCTAGATACAACAGCTTGCGCTCTAATGCTGTCTTTATCAGATTTATCATGCAATATTAGAAGTTGGAGGCAAAAGAAGAATCAAGCTCTTCCTATCCCCCATAAAGAAATGGTTACGTGATTCCTGATGAGTGTAAGTTTCTTGAAAATGGTGAAAATTTTTGCTATTTGATAGTGGAGAACATTATGGAGACAGAACTTTTGTATTTGTTACAGAATCTGGCTTAGATGATTTGGTAAAACATAAAGACTGGTCATGTGATGGAACATTTAAATGTAGTCTAGAGATTTACTACCAGTTATATAGGTTACATATATTGATAATAAATAGGAGCATCCCTCGATTGTTCATTTTATTTCCAGGGATATCTGTGGAGACTTAGAGTTACTTTTTTTATGTTGTAGAGAACTTAGGTCCAACATGAGATTCTGAATCCGTAATGATTGACTTTGACAAAGGAAGTATCACCTTTTCTCAGATATACCATAATACAACTATAATCATGAATCTATACACGTTTTAAATGTATTCAGATATTTTTTGTATTTTCATTTTGACAGTAGAATCTTTAAAATATTTTATTACTAGTTTTTCATGTGTCATTGTGTCCTTTTTAATGTTCATTTTAAATTTTATTTTCATTTTAATTTCATATAAAATTTTCACATTTATATCAAAATATAGTTTTCAATTTTTCCATCAAAATTGCCTCTTGGGCAATTAGCTGTGCTGCGAAACTGCTTGTGGCAAAGATTCTTATGGTGAAAATACTGCTCACTGTGGCAGCATATCCAAGACTGAAATTTTGTCTAGAAGTTTTACTGCCATTTATTAGCTGTTGTATAAAATGAAGTTAGGTGTATTATGTTGGAAAAATCACATGTGTGAAAGTTGATGATTACCTCTTTTGTGTTAAGTAGCCAGTGTGACCAGGGCCAGTTACTATCGCAGTTAAAAACAACAACGATCAGTGTTCTGTTTTTCTTACTATAAAAATAGTACATGCTTATTGAAAGAATACTGGAAATCCAGAAATCAAATATTGTTCTATTTTTTATTCTTTGAACTGTACTTGTAAAGAAGCACATTAATTTCTGTATCAGATTTTCTTCATATACTTAATTCTCCATAGTATTTTACTTGAACTATAGATGTTGACCCCTTGGAATTTTCTAGATTATTTTCAACTTGCTGGTGCCAATAATTACTGTAATTCATTTGAATTCTTTACATATTAATTATATTAAATCTTTATTCTGATTTGTCTTTCACTTGTTCTTTGTATATAATAGTTTTTTTCAACTTACAGAAGTTTAAAATATTTTAAGCTATCAAATCTGTATAAAATCTTCTGATCTTTTAATCTTTTTCCATTTATTTTTAATGCTCAAAAAGGCATCTGTATACTGGCCTGATAAATATTTTTTCTTGTTTTATGGCTTATATCTAACTCTTAAAATACCTGGAATTTAATTTGGTTATAAGGCAAGTTCTTAATAACCCTTCTTCCCCTCAGAGTAGTTAACTAGTTTGTCAAAGCCAATTATTGAATAATACTTTTGAAGTTTTATTTTAAAGGTATTCCACATTTTTTCTATATATTTGATCTATTTACTAGATTACATATGAGCCCTATTAAGATCACATCCCGTAATAATGAAGGATTTAAAATGAGGTGGTGATCGAGAAAGGAATTTTGTACTCCAATTTCTATATAGGGTTCTAGTTTTGAAATTTAGTTTAGCATGTGTTTGCCTACTGATTACTTTGTAAATTGTATGCAGTATTCCAACAAAATAAGAATTTTTTTTAAATAAATGGTCTAAAGTATTTATTAGTATTACTTTCTACTCTGAATCTAGGTGAAATACTGAATGTGTTATGGAGTTGATCATAAATTTAAATATTTCCTTGTTATTGAGACTTCTGCTAAATAGTTGGAAGCAAAAACCTATGTTTCATTTAAATGTGTTATGTGCTTCCCCTGACCCCCCAAAGTACAGTTTTACATAATGTATCTTTAAAAATTCATTGCTGGTAGAATCTGACATTTTTCTTTTTTTTTCCAAGGGAAAAATTTATATACAAATGAATATGTGGCAATTAAACTGGTAAGTTCATGTTTCTTATTTTTCTTTAATTATTTTCTTATTATTTCTTTAATGATTAAGTTGCATTTTCATTAATTTTTTTTCGTATCCTTTTAACTTGAGTGTTTATTGGGAAAGTGATAAGTGTAACTGACCTTTTGTTATTAAGCTCCTAGCATCTTCATGCCTCTCAAGTGTATGATAATGTATATATAAGATATCTGTGTCTTTGTGTGTTACAAAAACTTAATCCCTTTACTTTGGCAGCATTATAGAACTGAATTTAAAAAATTTTGAATTTAAGGAAGCTGGCATATTGGCATTTTTTATTAGATAAAAGTTAGAATGCAAGATTTTTCTTCCTGATTCAAGCACTTGGACAAAGGTGTCCTTAGTATTCAGGATTACATTATTTGAAAATGTATTTGAGGTACCTTCCAACATCTCTTTTTCTGTTGATGTTTTTATATTTGGTAAAACTTGGCCATTGCTTGACCTTCAAGGATTCAGAAATTCTTGATGTGGGTGGATAGCCAGGCAAGCAAACTCCCCTGGGAATGTTTTGAAGTCCCAGATGTGCCTGGTATGACAGCTATAAGGCAGCTTTTTTTTTTTGAATAGTTGGGATCTGGGAATTTTTATAAGATATAACTTTCTGCTGGCACATCTGTTCTATCTGGTTTGCCAGCCATGTTTCCTTGAGGTTGAGCATGGCTTGGTTTTCCCAGCCTGCCTGCCAGTCTCAATCTTGTCTCTGCCAATATAACCATTGTTATTAGGGTAATGTGACTTTAATATAGAAGGAGAGACTATTTGAGGAAGAGGCAAGTGGGAGAAATAAAAAAAAAAAACGTTGGGGATGAGATAGAAAACTGTGCTACTTAATTTTAAGTATCCTGTGAGTGTAAACCAAGTTTCACTGCAACAAATGCTGTTTACTTTTACTGGGAAATAAAAATGCACAGAAGGGTTGTGGTGCCACCAGGAGAGACTGGCTGGCTGACATGTGAGTTGGCACTGGCATTTACCTGGCATGAGTTCACCTAGGTTTAAGTTCTGGTCCTTGACTTTATGACAGAAAATCTGGTTAGGTTGTCTCATTAAGATTGTCACTGTTAATCAGAAGTGGATTCACAGTATTAATCAATTCATGCAATCAGTCAAGCTCTCAGAGGTGTAAATATTTAGAAAGAGTTAATTTCTAACTTACAGTGAGGTATTTTACTATTATGGGTCCAGAATGCCCACATCAGAATAAATAATATGTTTTCTTTCTGTAGGCTGATATACATAGAATGCTAAGTTAAAATTACAAGGTTCCTTCCTGGGTGTGAAATCAGGACGGGGCGGGGGTGGGGGGTGGGGGGTGGGGGGGAGTTAGTTTGTGTGAATCACAATAGTGAGGCCCAGGATGCAGGGAATGGGCACTGCTGACTTTTTCTTTGGATTTCTCTCTTTTCCCATGTTCTAGGCCAGTGGTCTGGGATCTAGTTGTTGTACGGTGTTGGGAGTTGGGGTGGCACACAAGGATGGAAGTGTGGCAACACCCATATTCTGTGTTATTGATGGCCCGTAGTGAGTAGCTTCAGATATCTATCAGATATTTAACTGACGTTAGGGCAAATAAACCACTGTGTCAAAATAGGAGCCCCTCTAGGCTGACCTTTACTTGTCCATTTCAGTCATTAACTGGTGACCCTTAGGTCCTGTTATTTTCAGATTTGGAACTTGTTAACCCTGTTGACGTCTTTGATGCCTTGGTAAACATGTATTATGTCATCTTTTAGCCTTCTTATGTATACACACATAAGTCACTTTTTTTAGTTTACCTTCATGCCATATCACTATCCCCTTATTTTTCTTCTTTTTTTTGGTGGGCAGACATTCACAGTGATCAGGACTACATATAAAAATTGTGGTTATTTGGTATTCTTTGGGAGAACTGGGAATATTTTTGGATCCCTTTGTGGTATTTTGAGGTTGAAGTATGGTATAGAGTCATGCTTGCCTCAGATTCATCCAAAAAATATATTGGCAGGGCAGAAAATTTTTCACATAAACTGTTGGACCATGGTTCGGTACTTAATTTACTAAATATTTGTGTGTGTGTGTGTGTGTGTGTGTGTATGTATTATACATATATATATAGTGTCCTTATATATATTTTTGTATCTTATGTTTGTATCTATTGTCTCTGTTTATAGAAGATAATATAATTTTGTTCAGAACCTGCCTAAAAAGTAACCACTTGAAAATGTTATGTCTGTATACCTTCAGTGCTATCTTATTTTTGTACATTGGTACAAATAAAGGCATTATTTGTTGACAGTGGTGTTCAAAGAGCAAACTTCAGTGACTACTTTTAGCTCTGTTATCTCCTATAAAGGTTTTCACATTTATTTAATGTTACCCTAGTTCATACTGGTCGTTTGTTTCAAAGTAATTTGTTAAATTTGACCTCAGCCACCACCCTCATATCTTGTTGTTTGTAGTTATATAGTAACCCGTTGTTCATGAATAATGAAAAATTCATCCTGTGGTGAGGTGACTTTTGTTATATGGTGGCACAATAAAATTTTACTGCTAGTAAAGTATTGGAATCAAGTTGAACTGCCTCAACTAAGTTAGATCTGGGTTTCTGTTTTTACCTAGGGAATATTAGTGATTGAATAAGTTATGTATTTAATTTTACTTGTGATTGCCTGAGTGGGCATCTTTTATTATATCTTATGGTTATATACTTTTATATAGTTAAAACTGAAGAATTCCACTATGTGGAAGGAGCTATTTTAAGTCATATATATGTATATATAAACAAAATGAGAAAGAATATTCTATCCCTCTTTCATAGATGAGGAAACTGAAAAGTACATAAAGATTAAGTAACTTGCCAAAGTCTCTACAACAGCTAGTAAGTAGTGAATTTAGGGTTCAAACCCAATACAATTTAGTTTCAGTGCCTATGCTTTTAACTAGAGTTGTACCCTACCATTCTGCCTCTCAAGAACTAAGCTGATTGTTTTCTCTTCTAATAATCTTTATGATTATAATTGTTCCACTGGGACTTTACAGGTTCTTTATCTGAAGTCTGTCGTTGGTTCTTTCATTACAATATATCTTAGTATAAATATGTTAGTTATTCTGTTTGGGATTCACATTCCTCTTGAATCTCTGGTTTATCTTTCATCAGTTCTTGCATTTATTTCTTCAGTTATTGCCTCTGCTCACTTTTCTCTCAAGACACTTATCAAATGCATATTAGACCTTCACATTATATTGTCCAGATCTCTAATCTTTTTCCTATTTCTATTTTTCTTCCTTCATAATGCATTTTGTATACTTTATATAGATGCAGTCTACAAAATTTTCTCATTCTTTAGACATTTTTCTATCTCCCAATTTCCAAATTCTCTTTTCTGTTGTGTTAATGTGCTGGTAGATTAGTTTTAAATTTTGTTGTTGTAGTTTTTTGTACTTCTTGAAGTTTTGTTGGTTTTGTTTAAATTTTGTTACCTTGCTGTACTTTCCTGTTGAATCTTATTCAATTTTCCTGTGTTATTGCTCTGTTATAGTTTTGTTTCCTGCAAATATTTTCACACATTTATTATTTCTTATATGTTAAATCTATTTTGCTTCTGTTTATGTTCTCTGTGTGTGTGTGTGTGTGAGACTGTAAAAATCTCAAAAACATTATGTGGAAGGAAAAAAGCCAGACACATACATATAAAACATGCATTGTATAATGTCATTTGTATGAAATCCAACAACGGACAAAACAAATCCAAAGGTGATAGAAGTCCAAAAGTGATTATCTCTGAGAGAAGGGTGATGGAAATGCTCTAAACTTTAGAGGCTAAAGGTTTTTTGAGATGGTGGTTGCAGGGATATATACCATTTACAAAGCTCATGGGCCTAATACTTATGAACTGTGTATTTTATTGTAAGCTGTACTCCAGCTAAAAATTAAAAAAATATATATTGTTGCTACTATCAGAATTTTCCTATCTCTGTCTTTGTTCTTTCTTACTTTTCTGTAATTTCTTACTTTTCTTTACATTAGAAATATATAGTTTAGAGGTGAATTCCTGGAAACAGGAGAAATAGAATCAGGGCCACCATTCTAGTCATGAATGTTCACAGTATACTCTTCTTCAGGGTCAAAGAGTCAAACACAGATTTCCCTAATGCTTGATCTAATAGCCCCTTAACCTTGTGTACATTTATGGCATTAATTTATTTTACGCTGCGCTTAAAGTTGACTATGTGGATTTAACCTTACGGAGACAAAGATGACTAATAGATTATTACATTATAGAAGAGTTGAGAGTCCCTCCCATCAGGAAAGCTGCACAAGCCTCCATGATAGCCTCATCCACCAGAGGACAGACAGCAGAAGCAAGAACTACAATCTTGCAGCCTGTGGAACAAAACCACATTCACAGAAGGATAGACAAGATGAAAAGGCAGGGGGCTATGTACGAGATGAAGGAACAAGATAAACCCCCAGAAATACAACTAAGTGAAGTGGAGATAGGCAGCCTTCCAGAAAAAGAATTCAGAATAATGATAGTGAAGATGATCCAGGACCTCAGAAAAGAATGGAGGCAAAGATTGAGAAGATGCAAGAAATGTTTAAAACACACCTAGAAGAATTAAAGAACCAACAAACAGAGGTGAACAATACAATAACTGAAATGAAAACTACACTAGAAGGAATCAATAGCAGAATAACTGAGGCAGAAGAACGGATAAGTGACCTGGAAGACAGAATGGTGGAATTCACTGCTGTGGAACAGAATAAAGAAAAAAGAATGAAAAGAAATGAAGACAGCCTAAGAGACCTCTGGGACAACATTAAACGCAACAACATTCACACTACAGGGGTCCCAGAAGGAGAAGAGAGAGAGAAAGGACCCGAGAAAATATTTGAAGAGATTATAGTCAAAAACTTCCCTAACATGGGAAAGGAAATAGCCACCCACGTCCAGGAACTGCAGAGTCCCATACAGGAAAAATCCAAGGAGAAACACAGCGAGACACATAGTAATCAAATTGGCAAAAATTAAAGACAAAGAAAAATTATTGAAAGCAGCAAGGGAAAAACAACAAATAACATACAAGGGAACTCCCATAAAGTTAACAGCTGATTTCTCAGCAGAAACTGTACAAACCAGAAGGGAGTGGCATGATATACTTAAAGTGATGAAAGGGAAGAACCTACAACCAAGACTACCCGGCAAGGAGCTCATTCAGATTTGATGGAGAAATCAAAAGCTTTACAGACAAGCAAAAGCTAAAGAATTCAGCACCTCCAAACCAGCTCTACAACAAATTCTAAAGAAACTTCTGTAAGTGGGAAACACAAGGGAAGAAAAGAACCTACAGAAACAAACCCAAAACAATTAAGAAAATGGTCATAGGAACATACATATCGATAATTACCTTAAACATGAATGGCTTAAAAGCTCCAACCAAAAGAAACAGGCTTGCTGAATGGATACAAAAACAAGACCCATATATATGCTGTCTACAAGAGACCCACTTCAGACCTAGGGACACATACAGACTGAAAGTGAGGGGATGGATAAAGATATTCCATGCAAATGGAAATCAAAAGAAAGCTGGAGTAGCAATACTCATATCAGATAAAATAGACTTCAAAATAAAGAATGTTACAAGAGACAAGGAAGGACACTTCATAATGATCAAGGGATCAATCCAAGAAGAAGATATAACAATTATAAATATATATGCACCCAACATTGGAGCACCTCAATGCATAAGGCAACTGCTAACAGCTGTAAAAGGGGAAATCGACAGTAACACAATAATAGTGGGGGACTTTAACACCTCACTTACACCAATGGACAGATCCTCCAAAATGAAAATAAATAAGGAAACAGCTTTAAATGACACAATAGACCAGATAGAGTTAATTGATATTTATAGGACATTCCATCCAAAAACAGCAGATTACACTTTCTTCTCAAGTGCGCAAGGAACATTCTCCAGGATAGATCACATCTTGGGTCACAAATCAAACCTCAGTAAATATAAGAAAATTGAAATCATATCAAGCATCTTTTCTGATCACAGAGCTATGAGATTAGAAATCAGTTACAGGGGCAAAAACGCAAAAAACACAAACACATGGAGGCTAAACACTACGTTACTAAATAACCAAGAGATCACTGAAGAAGTCAAAGAGGAAATCAAACAATACCTCGAGACAAATGACAATGAAAACGTGACAATCCAAAACCTATGGGATGGCAGCAAAAGCAGTTCTAAGAGGGAAGTTTATAGCTATACAAGCCTACCTCAAGAAACAAGAAAAATCTCAAATAAATAATCTAACCTTACACCTAAAGGAACTAGAGAGAGAAGAACAAACAAAACCCAAAGTTAGCAGAAGGAAAGAAATCATAAAGATCAGAGCAGAAATAAATGAAATAGAAACAAAGGAAACAATAGCAAAGGTCAATAAAAGTAAAAGCTGGTTCTTTGAGAAGATAAACAAAATTGATAAACCATTAGCCAGACTCATCAAGAAAAAGAGGGAGAGGACTCAAATCAATAAAATTAGAAATGACAAAGGAGAAGTGACATCAGACACCACAGAAATACAAAGCATCCTAAGAGACTACTACAAGGAACTCTATGCCAATAAAATGGACAACCTAGAAGAAATGGAGAAATTCTTAGAAAGGTATAACCTTCCATGATTGAACCAGGAAGAAATAGAAAATATGAACAGACCAATCACAAGTAATGAAATTGAAACTGTGATTAAAAATCTTCCAACTAACAAAAGTACAGGACCAGATGGCTTCACAGGTGAATTCTATCAAACATTTAGAGAAGAGCTAACACCCATCCTTCTCAAGCTCTTCCAAAACATTTTGGAGGAAGGAATACTCCCAAACTCATTCTATGAGGCCACCATCACCCTGATACCAAAACCAGACAAAGATACTACAAAAAAAGAAAATTAGCGACCAATATCACTGATGAATATAGATGCAAAAATCCTCAACAAAATACTAGCAAACAGAATCCAACAGCACATTAAAAGGATCATAAACCATGATCAAGTGGGATTTATCCCAGGGGTGCAAGGATTCTTCAGTATATGCAAATCAATCAATGTGATACACCATATTAACAAATTGAAGAATAAAAACCATATGATCATCTCAATAGATGCAGAGAAAGCTTTTGACAAAATTCAACAGCCATTTATGATAAAAACTCCAGAAAGTGGGCATAGAGGGAACGTACTTCAACTAATAAAGGTCACATATGACAGACCCACAGCAAACATCATTCTCAGTGGTGAAGAACTGAAAGCATTTCCTCTAAGATCAGGAACAAGAAAAGGATGTCCACTCTTGCCACTATTATTCAACATAGTTTTGGAAGTCCTAGCCTCAGCAGTCAGAGAAGAAAAAGAAATAAAAAGAATACAAATCAGAAAAGAAGAAGTAAAACTGTCACTGTTTGCAGATGACACGATACTATACATAGAGAATCCTAAAGATGCCACCAGGAAACGAGTTAATCAATGAATTTGGTAAAGTTGCTGGATACAAAATTAATGCACAGAAATCTCTTGCATTCCTATACACTAATGATGAAAAGTCTGAAAGAGGAATTAAGGAAACACTCCCATTTACTATTGCAACAAAAAGAATAAAATACCTAGGATTAAACCTACCTAGGGAGACAAAAGGCCTGTATGCAGAAAACTCTAAGACACTGATGAAAGAAATTAAAGATGATACCAACAGGTGGAGAGATATACTATGTTCTTGGATTGGAAGAATCAATATTGTGAAAATGACTATACTACCCAAAGCAATCTACAGATTCAATGCAATCCGTGTCAAATTACCAATGGCATTTTTTATGGAACTAGAACAAAAAATCTTAAAATTTGTATGGAGACACAAAAGACCCCGAATAGCCAAAGCAGTCTTGAGGGAAAAAAACGGAACTGGAGGAATCAGACTCCCTGACTTCAGACTATACTACAAATCTACAGTAATCAAGGCAGTATGGTACTGGCAGAAAAACAGGAACGTAGATCAATGGAACAGGTAGAAAGCCCAGAGGTAAACCCACGCAACTATGGTCAACTAATCTATGACAAAGGAGGCAAGGATATACAATGAAGAAAAGACAGTCTCTTCAGTAAGTGGTGCTGGGGAAACTGGACAGCTACGTGTAAAAGAATGAAATTAGAACACTCCCTAACACCATACACAAAAATAAACTCAAAATGGATTTGAGACCTAAATGTAAGTCCGGACGCTACTAAAGTCTTAGAGGAAACCATAGGAAGAACACTCTTTGACATAGATCACAGCAAGATCTTTTTTGATCCACCTTCTAGAGTAATGGAAATACAAACAAAAATAAACAAATGGGACCTAATGAAACTTAAAAGCTTTTGCACAGCAAAGGAAACCATAAACAAGACGAAAAGACAACCCTAAGAATGGGAGAAAATATTTGCAAACGAATCAACGGACAAAGGATTAATCTCCGAAATATATAAACAGCTCATGCAGCTCAATATTAAAAAAACAAACAACCCAATCCAAAAATGGGCAGAAGACCTAAGTAGACATTTCTCCAAAGAAGACATACAGATGGCCAAGAAGCACATGAAAAGCTGCTCAACATCACTAATTATTAGAGAAATGCAAATCAAAACTACAATTCAAATCACACCAGTTAGAATGAGCTTCATCTGAAAATCTACAAACGACAAATGCTGGAGAGCATGTGGAGAAAAGGGAACCCTCTTGCACTGTTGGTGGGAATGTAAATTGATACAGCCACTATGGAGAACAGTATGGAGGTTCCTTAAAAAGTAAAAATAGAATTTCCATATGATCCAGCAATCCCACTACTGGGCATACACCCTGAGAAAACCATAATTCAAAAAGAGTCATGTACCAAAATGTTCATTGCAGCTCTATTTACCAGGACATGTAAGCAACCTAAGCGTCCATCAAAAGAAGATATGACACATATATACAATGGAATATTACTCAGCCATAAAAAGGAACGAAACTGAGTTATTTGTAGTGAGGTGGATGGACCTAGAGACTGTCATACAGAGTGAAGTAAGTCAGAAAGAGAAAAACAAATAACCGTATACTAACACATGTATATGGAATCTAAATTAAAAAAGAAAAAGAAAACGGTCCGAAGAACCTAGGGGCAAGGTGGGAATAAAGATGCAGACCTACTAGAGCATAGACTTGAGGATACGGGGAGGGAGAAGGGTAAGCTGGGACAAAATGAGAGAGTGGCATGGACATATATACACTACCAACCGTAAAATAGCTAGCTAGTGGGAATCAGCTGCATAGCACAGGGAGATCAGCTTGGTGCTTTGTGGCCACCTAGAGGGGTGGGATAGGGAGGGTGGGAGGGAGGGAGATGCAAGAGGGAAGAGATATAGGGACATATGTATGTGTATAACTGATTCACTTTGTTAGAAAGCAGAAACTGACACACCATTGTAAAGCAATTATACCCTAATAAAGATGTTAAAAAAAACCCAAAAAGGCACATGCACCCCAATGTTCATTGCAGCACTATTTACAATAGCCAGGTCATGGAAGCAACCTAAATGCCCATCGACAGACGAATGGATAAAGAAGATGTGGTACATATATACAGTGGAATATTACTCAGCCATAAAAAGGAACGAAATTGGGTCATTTGTTGAGACGTGGATGGATCTAGAGACTGTCATACAGAGTGAAGTAAGTCAGAAAGAGAAAAACAAATATCATATATTAACGCATATATGTGGAACCTAGAAAAATGGTATGGATGAACCGGTTTTCAGGACAGAAATTGAGACACAGATATAGAGAAAAAACGTATGCACACCAAGGGGGGAAAGCAGCGGGTGGGTGGTGGTGGTGGTGTGATGAATTGGACTATTGGGATTGACATGTATACACTAATGTGTATAAAATGGATGACTAATGAGAACCTGCTGTATAAAAAAAAAGTGATCAAATGTATTTTATTGGAAAGAAGCAAAAATAGACCATATTTACTGCCTAAAAAAAATATATATATATATTGATCTTTAATAAAAAAATCAACAGAAATTAAAAATTCACCTTTGACCTTACTCAAAGCTAGATCCCTCTCCTGAGTTAACTACTGGTTTATTATGTAGCTTTTAAAGACCTTTTCTAATGCATTCATATGCTTCTGAATGTTTGAAATATTAAATATTTTTTTGCTTTATTGAGGTGGGTCTTTCCATATGTATGGATACTATATGTATTTGTGGAAATTGTTGAACACAGGTTTACTCTGTCTCAGATTGTATTTTAATCAAGGCAAGACGTTGAAATATTATAAAGAACAATGCTTGGAATACCAAAAAAAAAAAATTGTTGACACCAAGATTTATAAATTTGGAATTGGGGCCTGGTGATATTTTAATAACTTAAATATTTTTTGTTGTTGCTTTTTTTTTTTAAATTAGGAGCCCATGAAATCCAGAGCACCACAACTACATTTGGAATACAGATTCTACAAGCAGCTAGGATCTGGAGGTAAAGTCTTATATTAATTTTTTAATTTGTAATAAAACGGATTGTCATGATAAGAACTCTGTGGTTTCAAAGAATAGTATGTTAAATTTAGTTAATATTAATCACTTCTTAAGGCAATGCTTAGTAGATATTTTCTTACTACAGTCTTCCCTTTTTATTCTAAATATGACATTTTTGGAGCTTTTTGTGTTGGTACTAATATAAATAGAGAACATTGTAAAAAAATTTAATTTGAGAATATAAGGTGCATATAGTTTCCAGGTGCTTAGCCTTTTTGGTGGTATTATAGTTATTGAAATGATTTATGACATGGTGGTAGGCTGAAAAATGGCTGCATAAAAAATATCCATATCATAATCCCTGGAATCTGTAAATGTTACCTTATAGTAAAGACTTCAAAGGTATGATTAAGTTAAGGATCTTGAGATCAGGAGGTTATTCTGGGTTATCTGGGTGGCCCCTAAATGCAGTCACAAATGTCCTTGTAAAAGAGAGTCAGAAGAACCATTAACATACACAGAAGAAGAAAAGGCAAAGTGGCTACAGAGGCCAAGATTGGAGTGATATAGCCATAAGCCAAGGAATGCTGGCAGCCATGAAAACCTGGTATAGGATTGTCCTATAGAACCTCCTTGATTCAGCCTGTTGAAACTGATTTCAAATGTTTGGCCTCCAGAACTGTGAGAAATAAATTTTTGTTATTTTAAGCCACAGGTGTGTAGTAATTACAGTGGCTGTAGGAAATTAATACAGGTATATTTTTACATAAACCCTAAATCTAAGTGAGAATGGATATTTTGTGCCATTGGAAAAAACTAATGAGAAAATTTCCCATTTTTCGTTGCATTTACTTTATGTTAACGTTTCTCTCAACTCCACTTTTTCTGTTCACTACTATTCTAACTGTAATGATTTTATACATACAGTTTCTTATCAAGTAGGGATATTTTGTTTCCCCAGATTTAATAAAATGGAAGTTTTTGATGTGTTTTTTGTAAGCACGTGTTTACATTCTACTTGGTACAGTTGTACATTTTTTAATACATTTATCAATTTTGCATTCTTTTTTTTCCCTAAGAGCATACTTTCAAATGAGTAGTCATTGTGGGGACAATAAGTTGACATTTTGTAATGTTTTATCATTATAAACGTTCTATAATGCATGTTTAAGTCTGATACAGACAGGCCTCCAGGACTTATCAAAATTATCACTGACAACTGAGATGTAAATGATAAGGGGACACAATTATATGTGAAACCATGCATATTAGTTAGGACTGGCAAGTGACAGAAAGCCCTAAGAAGCTAAGTGGGGAAAAAAAAAAAAGGAGTTATTGACTATGTACTGTAAATTCAGGGAAAGGACTTATCTATAAGACATTGCAGTACTGTCATCAGGGACACCGTTGAGTTTGTCTTTATGCTCTGCCTTTTTGTGTGTGTGTAAGCTTTTTTCTCTGATTGGCCCTTCTTATGAGACGGCAAAGGTGCTTACCAACAGCCCAGCTTAGCAATTTTAAAAGTATCTGTTAACTAAAAATTTCAGCAAAAGTTCTAGGACTGAACCTTACTGTCTTATTTTGTGTCTAATGATTTAATCACTGAATTTGATTGCCCAGACTTACTCATCTCAGGCACTACCTGTGAAGTTCAGGGACTGAGAATGGGTAGAGGTGTTGTCTAATGGGAAATTGAGGTGTTAACAGAAGAAGGAAGATTGGATGCTGGGGAGATGAAAATAAGAGATCTATCTATTTAAGTAGTAAAATTATCATTTGGAAAAATATGATGGAGTACTTTAATTGGATAAGAATGAATAAGTTAATTTGGAGTTTAGGGAGTCATTGAATTGAATACCATGGTGCACTTACTTTTATTATTATATTCTTTACTTTTTTTAACTTTAAAATTTATGTCAGGGATAGTAATAATAAAGTGGAACATACATCTGTTAGCACTTGAATGCCAAAGGGCTGTTGTGCCCCACGACTCCAGGGACCGCCATTTAGTCTGCATATATAAGGGTGCTCCCCTGTACTCCACGGCATAGCACTTACATAAATTGAAATATGAGTGTTATTGCTTGAAGGTGTGTGTTATGGTGGCTCTGAAACTCTGACAGGTGTGTGTAGTTTTGAGTGTTTCACGTGAATCATGTGAATTTTAGTTACTTGTTAGTGTTTTTATCGATCATGAATTTTAAAAACATTTTTGCGTACTCGTGAGCTTTATAGAAAAACAAGAGTGTTTAATTGTTTTGAGGAGAGACTGATGACTTAAAAATTATTTGATTTTGGAATTGCTACTTGAAAGGATTGTATTTTCAGACTGCTCTTAATCATAAGTGGGGCATTCATAGTAATTTAATCTATAATTCTTTTATGATATTGTAAGTTTCATTTAAGTAGCAACTTGCTTGTTAGTGTTCTCTTTAAAAATAGATATACTGGGCTTCCCTGGTGACGCAGTGGTTAAGAATTCACCTGCCAGTGCAGGGGACATGGGTTTGAGCCCTGGTCCGGGAAGATGCCACATGCTGCGGAGCAACTAAGCCCATGCGCCACAACTACTGAGCCTGCACTCTAGAGCCTGTGCTCCGCAACAAGAGAAGCCACCGCCATGAGAAGCCCGCGCAGCACAACAAAGAGTAGCCCCCGCTCTCCGCAACTAAAGAAAGCCCGCGCACAGCAACGAAGACCCAGTGCAGCCAAAAATAAATAAAATAAATAAATTTAAAAAATAGATATATTTAATCAATATTCAGAATATATAGGGGCTTCCCAGATGGCGCAGTGGTTGGGGGTTCGCCTGCCGATGCAGGGGACGCGGGTTCGTGCCCCGGTCCGGGAGGATCCCACGTGCTGCGGAGCGGCTGAGCCCGTGGGCCATGACCGCTGAGCCTGCGCATCTGGAGCCTGTGCTCCGCAGCGGGGGAGGCCACAGCGGTGAGAGGCCCGCGTACTGCCAAAAAAAAAAAAAAAAAAAGAATATATAAAGAAGTCCTAAAACTCAACAGCAAAAATACAAACAATCCAACTTTAAAGTGGGCACAGAACTTGAATAGACATTTTTCTAAAGAAGATAGATATACAAATAGCCAATAAGCACATGAAAAGATGCTGAATATCACAAATCATTAGGAAAATGTAAGTCAGACCCACAAAGACATACCACTTCGCACCCATTAGGGTGGCTGTTATTAACTAAATAAAGGAAAAGCAAACCGAAAACCAGTAAACAGCTAGTGTTGGTGTGAATATGGAGAAATTGGAATCTTTGTGCATTACTGGTGGGAATGTGGATTGCTGCAGCTGCTGTGGAAAACAGTACGACTGTTCCTCAAAAAATTAAACATAGAATTACCATTTGATTCAGCAGTTCCATTTCTAATTATATGCATAAAAGAACTGAAAGCAGGGACTTAAACAGATAGTTGTACACCCATGTTCATAGCAGTGTGATTTGCAATAGCCAAAAGGTGGAAACAACTTTGAATGGATATACAAAGTGTGGTTTTATACATAGAAGGGAATATTATTCAGCCCTAAAAAGGAAGGAAATTCTGACACGTGCTACAGTATAGAGGAACCTTGAGAACGTTATGCTAAATGAAGTAAGCTAGTCACAAAAGGACAAATGCTGTGTGATTCCACACTTTGAGATACCCAGAGTAGTCAGATTCATAGAGACGGAATTCAGAATGGTGGTTGCCAGGGGCTGAGAGGAGAGGGGAGTGGGAAAATATTGTTTAATGGGTATAGAGTTTCAGCCTGGGATGATGAAAAAGTTCTGGAGGTGGATAGTGGTGGTGGTTGCACAACAATGTGACTCTACGTGATGCCACTGAACTGTACATTTAAAAATGGTTAAAATGATAAATTTTCTATTATGTATATTTTGCCACAGCAAAAACAAACTAAAGCAGATTTATTTAGAATTATTTACTGAAATATCTGTGAAATAATATACAGTTTATCTAGTTCTACTCTCTAGGTTTTGATTCTCCTGTACGTCTTTCTCCTTATCTAACCTCCTTGGCAGTATCCCACTTTTCTCTCTTATTTGTTCACTGAATCTGTTACATATATACAGTAGGACTGTACAGCTTTACTGCAGTGTGCGTATGAGGGTTGACTCCTTATATTATTTATAGCTTTCCATAGGATTAGAGTATTGTTTTATACCATTATCAGTTTCTCTGATAACAAAAATTTAATGTTTCAAATGGTCTTGTTTGTAATATCCACTCAGCATTTATTGAGTAAAATGAAGATCTAGATTTGGGAGTCATCAACACATAGGTGGTTTTTAAAGCTAAGGGAATGGATGAGGTCTCCCATAGGAGAGTGTAGAGAGTGTCAAGAGAAGAGGAACATAGGCAAAACCATGATGACCACTGCATTGGGTAGGAATAAATTTGACTGTCAGTATCAAAAATCATGACAGCAGTAGCTTAAACAAGTAAAGCAATGTTATGTGAGGAAAAATAAACAAGGAGTCCTGAAGTAGACAATTGTAGGATTGATATGGCTACACAGAAGTAAGGAATCAGGCTCGCTCTAGCTTCTTCCTTCTGTTTTTCGTATGTGGCTTTCATTTTTATGATTCTGGATTTTTTTGTAACAGGAGGGAGGAAGGAAAGGATGAAATTACCATCTATATACGGATAATTTCCAATTCTTTATCCCGGCCTTCATTCTTAAAATCTAGTCATACGTGTATGTCTCTACTAGAATCAGCAATTCTGTATACCCAGAATTTCTCTCCCTATCTTCTTTCCCCTTACTTTTCCAATGATTTCTCTCTCTTCCAAAAGACCTGTTTTTCTGGATTATCTTATTCCATTAGTGGCTCACCCATTCAAGCTGAAAGTGTTAGTCACCTTTAATTTTGACTTTTTGGGATAATCATCAAAAAGGTCCGTCAGTTATGTCTCTTAAGAGATCTGTTGACTTCATTCTCTTCTCCCAGTCTTCATTGTCACCTATTTTTGAATTGGGCTTCTTTTTGTGCATCTCACTTCCTTCTTCCCTACATTCCTCTTAGAGACTTGTCATTTAGTATAAAGTCCACATTTCTTTCTCTTTCTATTTGACCCACTTTTTAGTTGCACTAAACTTAGTGTTCTCTGAATAGATCTTATTATTTTCATATATCCATATTCTTCTTTCTGGAATGTCTTTCTTTCTTGATGAATTTCTTCTTTCTTCAGTCCCCAGCTAAAGTATCTCCTCTTTTGCAGTACATTTTCTGGCATCTGTTTCATTCCAGAAAAAGCTTCTTCTTTGACTTGAAATTATTTTGAATACATCTTCATTTTTCTTTCATCATACCACATTATATTTATATTTGCTTATGTCTCTCTCCTCCATTAAAATTTGAACTCTTTGAGGGCAGTGAGAATCATCTTTTTATCCTTGAAACTGAGCAGAATGATTGACAATTGTAGGCCCTTGGTGAATGGTTGAAATGGTAAATTCTTTAATGAGAATAATAGACTGTTTTCTATCATCAGATGTGAAGTTGTAGTACATAATCTCCAATATTTCCTATAGCTTTTTAGCTTTTGTGATCATATGTTTAAAGTTTGATATATTAATATTATGTAAAATCATATTATTACATTTTGAGTTTATTCCACTTTTGACAAATAGACATAACCATGTAATTTCAAAAATTTATTTATTTTAATTAATGTCATTTGTATCACCCTATGATTAGGTAAATTTAGAGATCCAGAAATAGAAGGAAAAAAAGTCAGTGATGAGTAATTTTTAAATGATCAGAAATGATAAACCAAGGGCATATGCAGGTAGTTATTTAATTAACTGGCTGTACAATTCAGCTGCCTAAAAATAATCACTTTCTAGAGAAGCATAGGTTTTAATTATTAGAATTAATTCAGTTTTTTTTTAATCTACTTGAAAAATAGTTTAGTTGAATTGTTGATATGATACTTCATGAAAATGCATGGGATATATTTTGCAATGTATGGGGAAAAGTGTTTTGAAGATCTGTGATTCCGAATAATGCTTCTGTGTCTTAAATTATTTCCTTGACATCAGATGGTTTATATAGGCCATATTGACCTAATTTGCAATCATTTATTCCTTGGAATTTCTTTATCAGCTGATACTTCATCACAGAAAGTCAAATAACCTTTTTTTTTCTGTCATAAATTACTATTCTTGGAAGATCTCTAACTATGGAAATGATGTTAAATATACTATTTGAGACTGTGCATATGTTAAATTGTTAAATAATTTTTTCTCAAGTGAGTGGCTTGCCTTTTTAAAATTTATTTTTAACATCTTTATTGGAGTATAATAGCTTTACAATGGTGTGTTAGTTTCTGCTTTATAACAAAGTGAATCAGTTATGCATATACATATGTCCCCATATCTCTTCCCGCTTGCATCTCCCTCCCTCCCACCCTCCCTATCCCACTGCTCTAGGTGGTCACAAAGCACCGAGCTGATCTCCCTGTGCTGTGCGGCCGCTTCCCACTAGCTAGCTATTTTACGTTTGGTAGTGTATATATGTCCATGCCACTCTCTCACTTTGTCCCAGCTTACCCTTTCCCCTTCCCGTATCCTCAAGTCCATTCTCTAGTAGGTCTGCATCTTTATTCCCGTCTTGCCCCTAGGTTCTTCTGACCATTTTTTTTCTTTTTCTTTTTAGATTGCATATATATGTGTTAGCATACGGTATTTGTTTTTCTCTTTCTGACTCACTTCACTCTGTATGACAGTCTCTAGGTCCATCCACCTCACTACAAATAACTCAGTTTTGTTCCTTTTTATGGCTGAGTAATATTCCATTGTATATATGTGCCACATCTTCTTTATCCATTCATCTGTTGATGGACACTTAGGTTGCTTCCATGTCCTGGCTATTGTAAATAGAGCTGCAATGAACATTTTGGTACATGAGTCTTTTTGAATTATGGTTTTCTCAGGGTATATGCCCAGTAGTGGGATTGCTGGGTTGTATGGTAGTTCTATTTTTAGTTTTTTAAGGAACCTCCATACTATTCTCCATAGTGTCTGTATCAATTTACATTCCCACCAGCAGTGCAAGAGGGTTCCCTTTTCTCCTCACCCTCTCCAGCATTTATTGTTTCTAGATTTTTTGATGATGGCCATTCTGACCGGTGTGAGATGATATCTCATTGTAGTTTTGATTTGCATTTCTCTTATGATTAATGATGTTGAGCATTCTTTCATGTGTTTGTTGGCAATCTGTATATCTTCTTTGGAGAAATGTCTATTTAGGTCTTCTGCCCATTTTTGGATTGGGTTGTTTGTTTTTTTGATATTGAGCTGCATGAGTTGCTTGTATGTTTTGGAGATGAATCCTTTGTCAGTTGCTTCATTTGCAAATATTTTCTCCCATCTGAGGGTTGTCTTTTCATCTTGTTTATGGTTTCCTTTGCTGTGCAAAAGCTTTTAAGTTTCATTAGGTCCCATTTATTTTTGTTTTTATTTCTATTTCTCTAGGAGGTGGGTCAAAAAGGATCTTGCTGTGATTTAAGTCAGAGTGTTCTGCTTATGTTTTCCTCTAAGAGTTTGATGGTGTCTGGCCTTACATTTAGGTCTTTAATCCATTTTGAGTTTTTTTTTGTGTATAAAAATATGGAACGCTTCACGAATTTGCGTGTCATCCTTGCGCAGGGGCCATGCTGATCTTCTCTGTATCGTTCCAGTTTTAGTATATGTGCTGCCGAAGCGAGCACGGCTTGACTTTTTGATGTTTCCTGAACTATGTAGTTCTAAAGAATAATTTGATAATAGCAGCAGTGGCTGTTTCTAAAATTAACACTTGTCATAGTATTGCCTTCTAAGAATTAGAAAAACTTCTCTTCATTCTTTATACTGACCCTTCTGCCTTCTTGGTTTATGTCTTGTTTATTGGTGTATTTAGCCCTGTCTCCTAGCTAAGTGGGCTTTGGTGATTCCATATTGTATGAACACTTTATCATACTGTTCACTTTTGAGAAAGGTTGTAGGTGATAGTATAAGCCTTTAAACATGGGTATATGCATTAAATAATTTCTAAAATTTCTTACATTCATTAAGTTGGCAGATTAGAGTTTCTCTGACCGTGTTTTAAGAACTTAAGAAATTCTGCTCTTAAAGAATACTGCTTGGTACTTGGTACCAAGTACCAAGAAAGAAAATATTGTCAAAACCATGAAAGTTAAGTGAATAAAATAATTAGAACATTACCTGTTATATTTTGGTTTTAACAAAAATAATGAAGAATACTATACAGGTGAGGTGGTGGTTAGTGTAAACTTATTTCAGCCTAAATAACAAACAGTTTAAGTAGCAGCTTCTTAGACTTCCTTTTTCTGTATTAGCTTAAGTGCATTTAGAAGACATCTTAAGTGAATGTAATATTTCTATCTCTTTTTAGAGGCCTTTCTGTATGGGAATTTCTATAAGTTATGCATTGCAAAACTTTTACTAATTTATATGTGAATAAGTATATTGGTACTGTTGGATAGAAGTGTACAACATTTTTCTGTTAAATTTGTAGTTTATGGAGAATGTGTGTGTTTAAAGAATGCTATGCATTATCAATATAAGAAAGAAAGGTTAACCGATAGTGGTTTCAATTTGGTTTATATGGTCCAGGTATTAGGACAGTTTATGTTGTGTGGTAATTATACTATTAATATTTTCAGTGATTAATTAATACACAGTAATCTTACATAAAAAACAGACCTTATTTTTGAATAGGGTATAACTAAATGGTGATGAAGGACTTAATTTTCTGAAATACAGCATCATTTTTGTAATTCCCTATGTAATCATAAGAAGTATAAAGCCATGAAAAATAATACGATTTCATGTTTTATTTTTGATTTAAATATAAAGAAGCATATTGTGAGAAGAACAGATTTGTAAGCTTGCAGATTGGGGGTAAAAATGGTGAGAGAGGATCCATTTTTTCTTAACTGTTTATGCCTAAAGAGGATAGAAACTGAATAATATATAATATTTATTCAGTATTCCATATATTATAATAAACATTACTTGTTTGTAGGTGATGTTACTTTTTAATGTCCTTTGAAATTAAGACTAATTTTTAAATGTGTAAATAGAATTATCACTGAAAGGACTCTTCTGTTTTACAGTGGGGTGGCTTTTCCTTTTATTTGGGGTTAATTGCTAGAATATTACTAAATGTGGATGATGTGGTATTTTAATGGAATGACTGTTACCGAGTTTGGAACTCATTGCACCTGTTTGTTCATATCAGGGCTTCCTAATTGGACAGAACAGTAATTCTCAAACTTTTGGGTCTCATGATCCTTTTAGACTCCTAAAACTTTTTGAGGATCCCAGAGGGCTTTTGTTATTGTGGGTTATAGCTATGGATATTTACCATATGAGAAATTAAAACAAATATAAAAATATTGCTGTATTCATTTTAAAATAAAAACAGTAGTATTTTAAAATCACAACTAGCGCTGTTTTCCAAATTTGAGAAAAGTGGCCTTGTTTTACATGTTGTGCACATCTCCTTAATGTCTGGCTTAATAAAAAACAATGGATTCTGCCTTCAATCCATTGCCATATCACATTCACGTAGCCTCTGGAAAACTTGACTTTCACTTGTGAGAGAATGAGAGTGAAAAAGATAAATAACATCTTGGTGTTATTATAAAAATAATTTTGATGTCACTGCCCTCCTGAAAGTGTCTCATGGACCACCTACTCCTGTCCCTAAGTGTCTCTGGACCATGTGATGAGAACTGCTGAGCTAGAAGTATAAGCATTTGTGCTAAAGGTTAAGAATGCCTGAAAGCAAAACTTCCTTGGAAAAGAACATAGCCTGTATGATAATTCTGTACTTAGTATTTCTAATCAGATTTTAGTTTTTCTTTTTTTTTTTAATGGTCTTAGTTGCAGTACATGGGGTCTTCCGTTGCGGTGTGCAGGCTTCTCTCTAGTTGTGGCGCATGGGCTCCAGAGTACATGGGCTCTGTAGTGTGGTACTTGGGCTCTCTAGCTGTGGTGTACAGGCTTAGTTGCCCCGCAGCATGTGGGATCTTTGTTCCCCGACCAGGGATTGACCAGCGTCCCCTACATTGCAAGATGGATTCTTAACCACTGGACCACCAGGGAAGTCCCAGATTTTAGTTTTTCTTGATCAAATCTGTAGAGTTTAAATTTCCTGTTAAGAATGTTAATACTGTTGTTCTAATCCTTCCTACATGAACAATACTGGACCTGAAAATGGAAAGAAACATCATGATAATATTTCTTTTAATAACATGCTTAACTGTTGCCCACCTATAAGGAACTGAAGTACCAAGCAGTATTGACAGTATTAGACCTCCAAGTGTTATTTTCTGACTTTAATTAATTAATGTTGTTTTGTCACTTAAGTGGAATGCTGAAACATAAAATGAAGTGTTCAATTAAATTAATTTTGGGAGAGTGATGGTGAGATTGTATTTTCATATAATGTGTGAATTTTGTATTCTTGCCCATTCTTGAGCTTTTCTTGGGAAAAAATATACTTGTCTTGAATATTGGGGATGCTGATAAGCATCACTGAAAATTAGTGATGTTTGAAGCTATCAGACTAACTTTCATCAACTCACCATCAATGACTTTTTATAGTAGTCAAAAATACTCTTAGAACAATTGGAATTGGGTGGAGTAAAAGTTTATAGTTGAAAATTCACTGGGTGTAAGAACAAATAAAAAAGCTTGCTTTTGCCCATGAGTTGGATTGCATTCGTGCAGTTCAGTAGCCAAAAACTTTGATCAAGAGACACAGCTGGTAACTTAAAACATTCATTACTCTTTGTTCTCAGCCTTCTTTCTGAGTCTCTCTTCTTTCTTGCCCTCTTGTCCTTCACCTCTCCCACTTTGAAAAACCCCTTTCTTGTGTATCATATTTATATTGATGTGGTTGTTTTGTTTGGTGTTTGCTTAGGGTACTCCTCAGCCCCTGTTTGTTAGTTGCAACTTTTCCTAACTCATAACAATTTAATTTGTTTGCTCAGTGTTAGAAAACTGCCCAGACTTGTCCTGGGAAATGAAATTTTAGTTTGGTCTTTACAGCGTTTGCTTTATATTCTTGATTTGAAAAAAATATATGACTCTTGATCCTATACTTCAATGATAAAATATGTGTTGAAATACATTAGTAGTTACGTAAGAAGTTTTTGCATTCATTGACTCATAAAACAATATGTATCTCAAAGAGTCAGAGTGAAATCGTCTTTTTTTTCACCAAATATCTGTGCTGAGTCATGTTTTAAGGTAAAATTATGTTGCTTGATAAAGCTGAGGTATTTTTATTTGGATTTGAGACTAAATGTCTGTTTAATTTACTCAGTGAAATGTAATGCTGTTTGTGGAATTTATCCATCTTGGGTAAGGTAGAGATAGATATTTTTGAGACACTTTGAAACCATTAAAGAAAGGAAGTCTTGAAGAAAATTGAAGCAGTTCTCATTTGTCCCTTTATTGATCTTTTTCTTGGTGTTATTTTAGAAACCCAAAGTTATATTATCTGTATAGCTTGATTGAATGTACATGTTAGGTACACAGTAATTCTCTCAACGAGTTGGCTTATATGAAATACAGCAGATCAGATTTACTTATGTTACATCTCTTCAACTCTGAGAAATTCTGTGTGAATAATTATGAATTTTGAGTCATGCTTAATAGATAAGTTTGAAAAGAGGAGACTTGAAGGTTGGGTAAAAGGAAAAGTTGGCAATTTGGATAGCAGAACTGTGGTAGAAAAATTTGAAATGCAGCCTTAGAAAAGCTCAAACAGTAAGGCAGAATAAATCTGAGCCTTAGAATGGATCCATTTCTTCTGTTAAGGACGTATGGTAGGAAGGGAGAGGAAGCCAAAATTATTTAATAGGGCGACAGAGTCTGAATAGTGCACAGTTGACCTTTGAACAGTGTGGGTTTGAACAGTGTGGGTCCACTTATTCATGGATTTTTTTCAATAGTAAATACTACAGTGCTATACAATATAAGGTCGGTTGAATCCGAGGATCTGGAACCACAGACACAGAGGAACTGAAATATGTATATGGAGGGCTGACTATAAGTTATACATGGATTTTTGACTGCATGGAAGGGTCAGTGCCCCTAATTCCTGTGTTTTTCGAGGGTCAACTCTACTTTGCTTAATTCCGAGTAGCTCCAAAATGAAGTTAATAGTTAAGAGTAGAAGTAAGGCTCTGTAACTTTAAATATTAGGGAGAGTATTTGAGAAATACTTGCTCAGTTATAGTTAATACTTGGATTAAATAAATGTGGTCTAAATCTTTTTCCAATTCAAGTTTTTCTTTGTAGTCCCAGAATAATATTTTTAAGTTATGTAAGTTTCAGGTGTGCAGCATTATAATTTGACATCTGTACAGGCATACCTTGTTTCATTGTGCTTTGCTTTATTGTGCTTCACAGATTTCTTTTTTCTTTTTTTTTTACAAATTGAAAGTTTGTGGCAACCCTACAATGAGCAAGTCTTCGATGCCATTTTTCCGACAGCATCTGCTCACACCTTGTCTCTGTGTCACATTTTGGTAATATTTACAGTATTTCAAACTTTTCCATTATTATTATATTTGTTATAGTGATCTGTGATCAGTGATCTTTGATGTTACTACTATGACTCACTGAAGGGTCAGATGATGGTTAGCATTTGTAGCCATAAAGTGTTTTTAAGGCATTAATAAGATATGTACGTGGTATTTTTAGACAGTGCTACTGTACACTTAATAGACTACAGTATAGTATAAATATAACTTTTGTATGCACCAGGAAACCAAAAAATTCATCTGACTTTATTTCAGTATTTATTCCCTTTATTGTGGTGGTCTGGAACTGAACCCAAAATATCTCCTAAATATGCCTGTACACACTACAAAGTGATCATCAGCACGTTTCTAGTTACCATCCATCACCATACAGCTGACCCCCTTTACCCATTTCACCCATTCCACCCAACTCCCTTTCCCTTTGGTAAACACTAATCTTATCTCTGTATCTATGAGTTTGTTTTTGTTTTATTTTGCTTGTTCATTTGTTTTTTTACATTCCACACATGAGTGAAATTTTATGGTATTTGTCTTTCTTAACTTACATCACTTAACATAAAACTTTCAGGGTCCATCCGTGTTGTCGCAAATGGCAGGATTGGATTTAATTCTTTTTTTTTGGTGGGGTAGTTTTCCTTTGTGTATATGTACCACATTTTCTTTATCCATTCATGCACCCATGGACACTTAGGTTATTTCCATATCTTGGCCGTTGTAAATAATGCTGCAATAAACATAGGGGTTCATATATCTTTTCAAATTGTTTTTGTATTCTTCAGATAATACCTAGAAATAGAATAGCTGGGTCAGATGGGAGTTCTATTCTTAATTTTTTGAGGAATCTCTATACTGTTTTCCATGGTGGCTGCACCAATTTTCAGTCCCACCAACAGTGTACAAGGGTTTCCTTTTCTCCACATCTTCTCCAATATTCATAATTTTTTTCTTTTTGCCAATAGCCATTCTGACAGGTGTGAGGTGATCTCTCATTGTGGTTTTGATTTGCATTTCCCTCATAATTAGTGATGTTGAACATCTTTTCATGTACCTTTTGGCCATCTGTATGTCTTCTTTAGAAAAATGTCTATTCATTACAAAATGTCCATTTTTAAATCAACTTGTTTGTTTTTAAGTTGTATGCGTTCTTTATATATTTTGGATAATAATCCCTTATTGGATTTACAAATATCTTCTCCCATTCAGTAGGTTGCCTTTTCGTTTTGATGATGGTTTCCTTCACTGTGCAGAAGCTTTTTAGTTTGATATAGTCCCATTTGTTCATTTTTGCTTTTGTTTCCCTTGCTTTTGGAATTAGATCCACAAAAATATCTCTAAAACTCATATAAATGAAGTTACCTCCTATGTTTTCTTCTAGGAGTTTTATGGTTTCAGGTCTTACATTCAGATCTTTAATCCATTTTGAGTTAATTTTTGTGTGTGGTGTGAGATAGTGGTCTAGTTTGATTCTTTTGGCTGTAGCTGTCCAGTTTTCCCAGCACCATTTATTGAAGAGACTATTCTTTCTCCATGTATGTTCTTTGCTCCTATGTTGTCAATTAATTGCCCATATATTTGTGGTTTTATTTCTGGACTCTCAGTTCTGTTCCATTGATCTGTGTGTCTGTTTTTGTGTGAGTTCCATACTGTTTTGATTACTGTAGTTTTGTAGAATACAGTTGACCCTTGAACATTATGGAGGTTAGGGTTACCACTCTCTATGCAGTTGCAAATTCATGTATAACTTATAATTGGCCCTTGGTATACACAGTTCCTCCATATCCATGGTTCTGCATCCTTGGATTAAACCAACCTTGGATTGTGTAGTACTCTATCTAGTATTTATTATTGAAAAAAATCCGTGGGTAAGTGCATTTCAAACATGTGCTGTTTAAAGGTTTGCTGTAGTTTGAAATCAGGGAGCATGATAACCTCCAGCTTTGTTCTTCTTTCTCAGGATTGTTTTGGCTATTTGGTGTCTTTTGTGGTTCCATACAAATTTTAAGATTGTTTTAGTCATGTGAAATATGCCATTGGAATTTTGATAGGGATTGCATTGAATCTATAGATTGCTTTGGGTAGTATAGACATTCTAACAATATAAATTCTTTCAGTCCATAAGCATGAAATATCTTTCCATTCATTTGTGTCTTCTTTGATTTCTTTCATCAGTGTCTTAAAGTTTTCAGTGTATTAGGTCTTTCACCTCCTTGGTTAAATTTATTGCTAGGTATTTTATTCTTTTTTATGTAGTGGTAAATGGGATTTTCTTAATTTCTGTTTCTGATAGTTCATTCTTAGTGTATAGAAAAACCACAGACTTCAGTATATTGATTTTGTATCCTGTGACTTTACTGAATTCATTTATTTGTTTGAACAGGTTTTATTTGTGGCATCATTAGAACTTTGTATATATAGTATCATGTCATCTGCAAATAGTGACAGTTTTACTTCTTTCTTTCTGATTTGGATCACTTTTATTAATTTTTCTTGTCTAATTGCTACGGCTAGGATTTCCAGTACTGTGTTGAATAGAAGTGGTGAGAGTGCGTATCCTTCTCTTGTTCCTGATCATCACTGAGTATGATGTTAGCTGTGGCTTTGTCATATATGGCCTTTATTAGGTTGAGGTATGTTCACTCCATACCCACTTGGTTGAGAATTTTTATCATAAATGGATGTTGAATTTTGTCAGATGCTTTTTCTGCATCTAATGAGATGATCATGTGATTTCTATCCTTCATTTTGTTAATATATGGTATCATGTTGATTGATTTGCAGATGTTGAACATTCTTGCATCCTTGGAATAAATCCCACTTGATCATGGTGTATGAGTTTTTTAACGTATTGCTTGATTTGGTTTGCTCATATTTTGTTGAGGGCTTTTGCATCTTTGTTCATCAAGGATATTGGCCTGTAATTTTCTTTTATGGTGTCCTTGTCTGGTTTTGGTATCAGCATAATGGTAGCTTCATAAAATGTGTTTGGAAGGTTTTCTTCCTCTTTAATTTTTTGGAAGAGTTTGAGAAGGAGTTTGACAAGGATTGGTATTCTTTGAATGTTTTGTATAATTTGCCAGTGAAGCCATCTGATCCTAGACTTCTGTTTGTTGGGAGCTTTTGATTATAGTTTCAGTCTCCTTACTAGTAATTGTTCTATTCAGATTTTCTATTTCTTCTTGATTCAGTCTTGGAAGCTTGGATGTTTCTAGGAATTTTCCGTTTTTTCTAGGTTGTCTAATTTGTTGGTGTAGAATTGTTCATAGTAGTACCTTATGATATTTTGTATTTCTGTGATATCAGTTGTAATTTCTCCTCTTTCATTCTGATTTTGTTTGAGTCCCCTCTTTTTCTTTTTCTGGAGGGGTTAGTCTAGCTGACGATTTGTCAATTTTGGTTATCTTTTCAAAGAACTAGCTCTTAGGTTCATTGATCTTTTCTGTTGTTTTTTAAATGTCTATTTCATTTATTTCCACTCAGATCTTTATTATTTCCTTTCTTCGAATGTGGAGCTTCATTTATTCTTTTTATGTTTTCTTTATGTGTAAATTTAGATTATTTATTTTGGATTTTTCTCGTTTCTTGAGGTAGGCCTATATTGCTATGGTCTTTCTTCTTTGAACTGCTTTTGCTGCATCTCATGGATTTTGGTACGTTATATCTCTGCTTTCATTTGTCTCTAGGTATTTTTTTGATTTCTTTAGTGACCTGTTGGTTGTTTGGTAGCATGTTTAATTTCCACGTTTCTGTGGTTTTTACTATTTTCTTTTTGTGATTGATATTTAGTTTCATAGTATTGTGGCCAGAGAATATGCTTGATATGATTTCAGCCTTTCTGAATTTATATTGAGACTTTTTTTGTGACCTAATATATGATCTATCCTGGAGAATGTTTCAGGTGCACTTGAAAAGAATGTATATTTTGGTGCTTTTGGATGGAATGTTCTATATGTTAAGTCTGTGTGATCTAATGTGTGATTTAAGTTTGATGTTTTCTTTTTAATTTTTTTTCTGGATGATCTATCCATTGATGTAAGTAGGGTGTTAAAGTCCTCTGCTATTATTGTTTTGCTTTCAGTTTCTCCCTTTAAGTCTGTTAATATTTGTGTTGTATATCTTAGTGCTCCTCTACTGGATGCATATACATTTATAAATGTTATATCTTCTTGCTGGATTGACACCTTTATCATTATGTTTGCCCTTGTTGTCTTTTAATATAGTCTTTGTTTTAAAGTCTGTTTTGTCTGATATGAGTATAGCTACTCCAACTTTCCTTTTATTTACATTTGCATTGAAATTTTTTCCATTCCTTCACTTTCAGTCTGTGTGAGTCCTTTCTCCAGAAGTAAGTCTTGTGTAGGCAGCATATAGATGGATCTGTTTTTTGTTTCTTTTTTTAATTTAAACAGTCCCTCACTGTCTTTTTCTTGGCTATTTTAGTCCATTTGAAGTAATTATTGGTAAGTATGTACTTGTCATTTTGTTAATTGTTTTCTGGTTGTTTTTGTAGTTCCTCTCTGTTCCTTTCTTCTCTTTCCCTCTTCCTTCGTGTTTTGGTGGTTTTCTTCAGTGTTATATTTAAAGTTCTTTCCATTTTCTTTTGTATATTTACTATAAGTTTTTTTCCCTGTTACTGTAAAGTTCATATATAACAACCTATGTAAGTAGTAGCCTGTTTTAAGCTGGTAGCAAATTAAATTTGAACACATTCCAAAGCTTTATCTTTTTACTACTCCAGCCCCCTGCCCCAATGTTTTATACTTTTGATGATACATTTTACCTCTTAATTTTATGCATCCCTTAACTAACTATTGGAATTTAATTTAAATTTACTACTTCTTGTCTTTAAACCATCATGTTTGCTTTATAAGTGATTGATCTACTACCTTTATTATATATTTACCTTTTCCAGAAAGACTTTTTACTTGCATGTGTTTTCTTATTATTAACTAGTGCTTTTTCTTTTCAGCTTAAGAACTCTCTTAAATATTTCTTGTAGGGCCAGTTTTGTGGTGATGAACTCCTTTAAGCTTTTGTTTATCTGGGAAACTTGATCCCTTCTTCAATTCTGAATGATAAATTTGCTAGGTGGAGAATTCTTGTTGGGGGTTTTTTCCTTTTAGCACTTTGAATAGGTTATGCCACTCACTACTGGCCTGTAAAGTTTCTGCTGAAAAATCTGCTGATAGTCTTAT
The DNA here is from genome assembly GCF_964270905.1 of Leucopleurus acutus. NCBI lineage: Eukaryota > Metazoa > Chordata > Mammalia > Artiodactyla > Delphinidae > Leucopleurus > Leucopleurus acutus. Next base: position 74,336,746 of record NC_139145.1, on the reverse strand, counting down.
GGAGTTTACTTTGTATGTAACAAGTTGGTTTTCTCTCACTGCTTTTAGCATCTTCTCTTTATCCTGAACTTACACCATTTTAACTATAATGTGTCTTGGTGTATGTCTATTTGAGTTAATCTTTTTTGAAACTCTCTGGGATTCCTGGACCTGGATATTTGTTTCCTTCCCCAGATTAGAGAAATTTTTGGCCATATTTCTTCAGGTAGTTTTTCTGGCCCCTTTTCTCTCTCTTCTTCTTCTGGGATCCATATAATGCAAATGTTATTTTGCTTGATGCTGTCTCAATGGTTTCTTAAATTAATTTCACTTTTTAAAATTCTACTTTTCATTTTGCTTCTCTGTCTGGATGAATTCAGTTGTTTTGTCTTGCAGCTCACTGATTCATTCTTTTACTTCATCCAGTCTACTGTTGAACTCCTCTAGTATATTTTTCAATTGAGTTATAACCTCTTTGGTACTTTCCTATATTTCAATCCCTGTTGAAGCTCTCACTGTGTTCATCCATTCTCCTCCTGAGTTTGGTGAACATCTTTATGACCAAGAAGCAACAAACTAAAGAGTGGAAATGGGTTATTAAGAGATTGCTAAATTAAGAGCATAGAAGTTAGCACTTTCAGTGGAATAGAGGGGGGAAAGCATTGTAGAAATATTTTTTAAAACTCAGTAGCTGAGAGCTATTGGTAAGTCTTAATTGCATCTCTAGGCTCTTGATGTATATAGCATACTAAAATCAGTATTTCAGAGTTGAATAAATGTTAGAGTCTCTCATCCACTATTTCTAAGCCTTTTATCTGTTTTTACTTATAATGGGGGTAGATATGACTCAAATATGATATGAGTGGCTCTAGTAAGAAGATAATGATTCTCAGTGGCAGGGGGAAGTGTGTGTGTGTGTGTGTGTGTGTGTGTGTGTGGTGTGGTGTGGTACAGGGTGGTGATGTGTACACATGGGGGTGTATGAGAATCTCTATTTTGGGGGAGGAGACCATGTACACAGTTTGAACTTGTCTCCTTCCCCTACCCCTGTCATGATTATATTATCTTACCTTCCTATCTTCAGCTGTTCTGCTGCCTTTCTCATACTCACATTTTAGAAAAACTGGTCTTATCTAAACTACTAATATAGATAAACTGAAGTCAGCTTGAGAGGTTGAATAGTTAGTATTAAGCCAAACTAAGAACCTAGCTATCCTGGCTTCTAGTTCAATGTTTTGTTTTGCCCATGCAATAATTATTATGCAAAATGATAAAATAAACAACAGTAAAATTATGTTTTCCATACTCTTTATTTTAAAAAGGATGGGAAGGTTTTAGTATATTTTAGAAAGTTTTTTTCCTTTCTAAAATCGTTACACCAAACAAAACAAAAAATACTCATAAGTAAAACTGAGACGTTTAAGATGGAAGTTGTTCATTTCCTCATAACGAATAAATAGATACAATGTTAAGATAAAATGATCCCCTATTATATGTTAGTTTATTGGGAGTCTGTTAGTTCTAAAAATAAAATACGGGTGATTTTTGTGTATTTAGACTTTATATTTGGAGTTTGTATTATTTTGTGTTGTTGCGTAATGATTTATTTAGTAATTAGTGACATAGAATAAGAGACTTTATTATCTTCCAATTTCTATTGGTCATGAGTCCAGGCATAGCTTAGCTTTGTCCTTTGTTGAGGGTCTTTCCAGGCTTAAATCAAGGTGTCATTTTGTTGGGTCTGAGTCCTTTTCCAAGCTCCTTTTCCAACCAGTCCTTTTCCAAGCTCACTGGTTATTTCTAGAATTCAGTTCCTCATGGCTGTGTGATGAGGCTCTCAGTTCCTGGGGCCTGCCCACCATTTCCTGGCATGTGGCCCTCTTCCACAACATAGTAGTTTGTGTCTTTAAGGTCAACAGGAGAACTGCTCTGCTGCTTTGATTATCTCTGACTTCTAGACTTGCTTTTTAAACATCTTACCTGATTAAGTCATGCCCAACAGAATAATCTCCCTTTTGATTAATTTAACCTCCACTAACAGGGATCTTAATTTTGTTACCTTTGCCATATAACATAATCTAATGACAAGAGTGAAATCTGGGAATCTTGCCCACACTTGTGGGGAAAGGATTATATGGGTTGTGTACACCAGAGGATGGAAATCTTGGGGGTTGAACTTAGCATTATACCTACCACAGGGTTATGAAAGAGTGCAGTAACTCCTTTGTTCAATAAAAATAAGATCTTTCCTATGTGCCAAGCATTTCTGTAGGCCATGGAAATACAAGTCTCAAGGGCACAGTTCCTTTCTATAGTGAGGTTGGTGGAGACCAACAATGAAGCACTGTTTATAATGTAGTTCAGTAATGCAGGTTCAGTAGAAGTGTAACCAGGCTACTCTGTGAACATGAAGGAGAAGGTATAGGGAGGGAGGAGGCTGGGTCAGGAGAAGTTTATTGTTGGTATGGAAAAAATAAAAATACTGCTGCAGTTCTTGAAGCTACAAAATGATTAAAAAATTGTTTATTGTTATTCTTTTCCTCCAGATGGTATACCTCAAGTTTACTATTTTGGCCCTTGTGGGAAATACAACGCTATGGTGCTGGAACTGCTGGGACCTAGTTTGGAAGATTTGTTTGATTTGTGTGACAGAACATTTTCTCTTAAAACGGTTCTCATGATAGCTATCCAACTGGTAAGTAAAGCAGGATGTTTTGAAGCTGTTTGAACAATTGTGTGGTTCATTTGGTCACTAATTTACACTGAAAGTTTAAAGTTTTGTGACATTATCTTCCACAGCATTTGACCTAATAAAAATGTCTGCTTTTCATATCATTGTCCTTTTAGGATGACTGTAACTTAAAATAACTGAATCAGGTGTATTTTATTTGTATGAAAAAATTAATATCTTACTACTTTAAGGTCAGAATGCTCAGTTTGGGAATTAAGTTGTTTCCAGCACTCTTTTCAGGTCGAAAATGAATACTTAGAGAAGAGAGCCCTCAGAAAGATGGGTTTTTAATCTTGGTAATAAATTAAAATGGCCTAGAAAAAGAAGAAACAAACTAATGAGAAAGTCTTATAAATCATTTAAATTTCAGGGAGCCTATGGGGAAATAACTTAAGAGGATAATTTTAAGGCAGTTTTGAAATAAATGCCAGTAAGTGTATGCTGCAGAAGTCTTAAAATTGTTTTTATCTGTTGACTCATTACTTCTACAGATTTATCCAATGGAAGTATTCAGATGTACTTAAAGCTTGTTGTGCAAAGACATCTATAATAAAGTGGGAAACAACCCGAATGCACAGAAATAACAGTGTTAGTTGGATAAATTATTAATAGCCATAAAATAATATGCAGCCACTAAAAAGTGTATATTAAAAGAATGTTTCATGACCTGGAAAATGCTCATAATATATTGTTAATGAGAACTATAGGTTATAGAATAGTATATGTTATATGATCCAAAATTTGTTAACAAACTAAAATGGCTTGAGTGACTGTGTTCACTTACATTGTATTGTCAACCATGAATATCATTAAATGAAGCACTTTTATTATTTGTAATGTTCTGTTTTCTGACAGTTTATACAATAAACATTATTTGAGAATGTGTAAAGCAATGAATAAAAATGTATTATATTATTATTAGAGTTGGATTCCAAAGTTTTCTAGTCTCAAGATCTTTTTAAATGTTTAATACCTAAGGAAAAAAGTAAACAAGTTATAAAAAAGATAACAAAGTGCTCTGTTAATTCTTTTATTTAACAGTCTAGACTCTTTAAGTTTCTTTAGTGTAATTATAAAATTTTCTCCATTATTGAACAGATAAGAATAAATTGCAACTTTGTGAATATATCTGTTTATATTTTTGAGTTCAAGATTTTGTATTAGTAAAGCTTTTTAATTCTATAAGGTAGCATCATCTGAAAGTGTTGATTTAATCAGGCTTCCTGATAAGAAAGGAATTCATAAAATTCAAGCACTTTCCTATATAAGTGCCCAAAATAGTAAAAAGCAAAGATATTTAATCATAATTGGACATATATTTAAGAAACTATTGAGTGATATCATGTTTCTTTTAAAGGGTTCAAACAATTTCTGATTTTTTCTTCTTAATGTTGTTTTCATTGTAAAAATTGTCTTGCCTCTATCATACTATTTTATGCTAGTCAAAGCCTAAAATAAAATGTATCTTTTTTTTTTTTTTTGAATCAAGATCTCTCGCATGGAGTATGTCCATTCAAAGAACTTGATATACAGAGATGTGAAGCCTGAGAACTTCTTAATAGGACGACCAGGAAACAAAACCCAGCAAGTTATTCATATTATAGATTTTGGTTTGGCAAAGGAATATATTGATCCAGAGACAAAGAAACACATACCATACAGAGAACATAAGAGCCTTACAGGAACAGCTAGATATATGAGCATAAACACACATTTAGGAAAAGGTATGTGTACCTTTCGTAAGTATGGAAGTTTGAACTCAGTACGCTAATAGTGTGGGTTTTTATTTGTTATTATGGTTTAGTTTTCGCAGGTTACAGTCGCTTCTATTGTAATTTTTATTTATCACATCTAACTAGAGTTTACTTTCATTTACATTTAGTAAGTCTTTTAAAGTAAGTTGCTTTAAAATAAATGAATGACAGATATCCTTATATTCACTATATCTTTTTTATTTTACTTGAAATATTCAACTTTGATACACTTAGGGTGATCCATTTAATTATTTCTATTAAAGAATATGAGAGAACACTTAATTTTAACTGCATTTAATGTGTGTAAAGGTTTTTGATTGAGACTATAACTCTTTGATACAGCTGTCCAGGGAGGTAGCCACCTGCCTAATACATTGAATACTGAGAATACATATCTTACAGGTACTGTTTACTTTGTACTAGCTATTATTTAACCTTTTTAAGAGGGTTCCTTATTTATAAAAAGGGTAAAATATCAACTGCACAGGGTTTCTTGTAGCTTTTTTTCTTCCTGGTCCAGGATCCAATCCAGGATCACATATTTCACCTAATCGTCCTATCTCTTTTGTTTCCTTTCATCTGGTACAGTTCCTTGCCTTTCTTTATGGTTCATGAAGTTAATATTTTTGTAGAGTACAGGTTGTTTTGTAGCATGTCCTGTGTTTGAAGCTGTCTGATATTTCTTCATGACTATATTTGGGTATCCAGTTTTAGCACAAGTATCATAGAAGTGATGTGTTGTCAGTGCATCATGTCAGAAGGCACATGTCACTTGGTTCCAAGTAGCTTTGATCACTTGCTTAGGGTAGTGACTGCTAAGTTTCTCCACTTAAAAGTTTCTTATTTTCCCTTTGTAGTTAGAAAATATTTTCTAAGTCAGTTTTTGAGATTATGTAAATATGTTGTTTCTCATCAAATTTTTACCCACTAGATTTAATATCAATTGATGATTTTCTAACTCCATCGTTCCTTATGAATTTACTAGTTTCATTCTAATGTAAGCAAAAGCTTTCCCTTCTTCCCTTATTTATTGACTTACATCAGTATGGACTCATGGACTCATGGATTCTTAACTGGATGTATTATAGTCCATTACTATCATTATTTATATCATTATTTATTTTGATGCTCAGATTGTCCCAGATTTGGCTACTGGTTGCTCTCTCAAGCTGTTTAGCTGTTCCTTTGGCATGTTCTCATGATTCTTGGAAAACTTCTTTCTTGTCTTGTGCAACAAGTTGTTCCAGGCTTATCTTACAGTTTCTTGGCTCTAGCCCAGATACAACATTTTTCTAAGAAGCCCTGGTTCCTTTATTGGATAATGGTATGTAGAAACCAAGATTTTGTAACACTAGGTGTATTTATTGCTCCTAGTATGTTATTGTTTCTAAGGCCTTTCTGTAGCAGAACTAGGAAATGTGTACATGTCTGTGTGTGTGAATATACACATATATACTCATTTGTGTGTATATACAACACACATTTATGTACACGTACAGATACGCCTACACATGTGTATGCACTTATACACATATGTTAATATCTATCTATTAAAAACTATGAGTTTATACTGATACTTCTAATTTCAGTCTAACAGCACAAAGTAGGATCCCCTCCTTTTCATATTTGTAATTCCCTTCCCTTTTCTATGTTTATATCTTCCTTTGCCAACATTGAGAAATCTGGCTACCACTACTCTAGTATATTTACTCATTTTTAGAAGCCTAGGACACTCAGAATGTAGTTTCAGAATTGGTAACTGATAACACTGTGTCAATGCAAGCTTACTAGAATTGCGATATTTGTAATTCTTATTTTATTGAAGAGTCCTTTTTAAAATTGACTCAAGTAGGACTTCCCTGGTGGTGCAGTGGTTAGGAATCCGCCTGCCAATGCAGGGGACACAGGTTCAAGCCCTGGTCTGGGAAGATCCCCCAGCCGCGGAGCAACTAAGCCCGTGCACCACAATGAAGAATAGCCCTCGCTTGCCACAACTAGAGAAAGCCTGCGTAAGGCAACGAAGACCCAACACAGCCAAAAATATAAATAAATAAATAAATAAATAAATTGACTCAAGTAAAATATACATTGAGTAAAGTGCACAACGTTTGAGTGTATAACTTATTAGTATTAATAAATGTATACAGCTGTATAACCCGCAAGTCTACCAAGATTTAGAACACTATTCACTCCTTAGACTTCCCTCTTGCTGTTCCTCAGTGTCTACGAAAGCAACTGTTGATCTGATTTCTATCACCATAAGTTTAGTTTTGCTGACTCTAATTCTTATAAATGAAATCATATGACTTATTTTGTTCAGTCTAATATGTATGAGATTCATCTAAGTTGATTCGGGTTTGTTCCTGTGCAACGGAGTAGTATTCCATTGCATAAATATGAATATACCACAAATTGTTTATCTGTCCTAACGTTGATGAGCATTTTGATTATTAACAGTATTTTGCTATTATGAATAAAACTGCTATGGCATCCTTGCAAATCTTCCAGCACACATATGTTTTCAGTTCTTTTGGGTAAATACCTAAGATTGGAATTGTTGGGTCATATTGTAGGTACTAACTTTATAGGAACCTGTCAATCAGTTCCCCAAAACATTCATACCATTTTCTGTTTCTACCAGCAGTGAATGCGAGTTCTGTTTGTTTCACATTCTTGACAACATTTGGTGTTGTCGGTCTTTTTCATTCTAGCCATTCTGGTGAATTTATGTAGTGGTATTGTATTTTACTGTGACTAATGATTGTGAGCACTTTTCATGTGCTTATTGACCACTTGTATGTCTTCTTTTGTGTTGTGTACATCGTTTCATTGTGGATTTGTAGGAATTCTTTATATATTCTGGATATAAGTCCTTTGGCAAATACATGCTCTGTGGACATCGTCTTCTAGTCTGTGGCTTGTCTAGTCATTTTCCTAGTGTTGACAATTGACGAGCAAAAGTTGTAAATATTTATGAAGTCTAATTTATCAAATTTTTCTTTTATGATTACTACTTTTTAAATCCTAAGAAATCTTTACCCCTTGTAATGAGAACATTTTGTGTTTTCTTCTGCCATCTAGAATTCATTTTTTTGTATGGTGTGAGATAGGGATTGAGATATTCTTTTTATGATATCATATTCTTTCCCATCAAATTACTTTTGTGTGTTTCTAAAAAAATCAGTTCTAGGTTGTGTTTACAATAGATTATTCCTAAGTCTTAAGCCATGGTCGGTTTTTATATCACAGGAAGTCCAATAACTTAATTTTATGCTTTTAGATTCTATATCTAACATCTTTTTCATAAGGGAGAATAGACAGGAATGTAAACTGATTGGTACTTATCCACTGTCACTGCTCAGATGTACCTTACAATACAATCACAATTTGTCCAGAACCTTAGAAGTCATCTAATCCAACCTCTAACTCCTAGTCTTAGCTTCTTCTCTAACCATTCTCCCCAGACCTATCTGCTGCCCACTGTGTTTCCCTGCTTCTGCATCTCAATCAGAACTAAATAGCACTTGGCATCGTCCCCTGACAGCTTACCTGATAGTAGGCTCATGGTATTTTTTCAGGTGTTTGAAATACCTGAAAATGTAGGTTTGCCTTTCTTTAAGAAAAGTCAGTAGTATTTACATTTCAGGTGGCATTTGGGCAAGTGTGTTTCAATAGCAAACTTTCCTGATAGATTTAAAATATGATTGGGTAGATATACAACTTTCAGGATTGTCTCTTCTGTTAAAACCAGGCACATCTGTGTTTATATGAACAGTGTCTGTGAGAAATTTTCATTTCATGGTAGTTGTTAAGACTGTTTTATAACAACTAACAAAGGTTCACCACCATTTTATTGTGAGCCATGAAGTCACGACTTCCTTCTGGCCTGGTGTTCTTTATCCGAACAATGGTAAATGTAACAGCATTCTATTTGTAGAAAGGGCAAAATAAGTCTGATATGTTTGTCCTTGTTAGGAAAAGCCTTCAGAGCTTGGGAAATGGCATTTAACTATTGTAATAATCTCTTTTTACTCTTCTTTCAGGAAGAAAACAAAAAATTATTTATTTGGCAAGTACTGCAAAGAACAAAAGCTTTAATCCTTACTTTCTCTCATTTGTAAAAGCCCTGCTTCTCAGTTTTGATGTAGAACTTGGGAGTAGATGGGTAAAAATAGAACATTTATTTGACAGATTACGTGATTTCCTTTTTTTTAAAATTGTAGAGTGAGTTTGAGTGCCAAAGAGTTAAAGTATTCTGTAAGTTTGAGATGGCTGTGAACATGGAATATTTAGTGGTGTTTTGAGTTTAGAGCACTTGGCTTTGTGAGGAATCAGGAAGAGATTAAGAAAAAAGAACAGTGAAAGTGTGACCTTTTAGTGCTGATTTTAATTTGTGTATATATAATTTCTTCCTTTCATCTGAACTTTGGTTGTTACTTTTAAAGCCTTCTTATTCATTCATTCACTCTTGTGCATTCAAAGACTTGCTACTCACATGAACTTTTCAAAATAGAGAATTTGGTCAGAGGAACATTTGTGCAGGTTTATATGTATTTTTCCTTTGTGGAGATGGACACTGTATCAGATTCGAAAAGAAAGCGTTGTCCCTTAACATAATATTATGGAGGAATAGTGTAAAATCACATTGTAGAATTTATCGTCTTTATTCCTGTGGTGTGTGTCTATTGATCTTAATTAGGTGATATCTGTTCAGAAGGCAGATGTAGTGATTCATTTGTACACCTTTCATATACCTCCTGAAGTCACTGATCAAGATGAAATCTCAATAAAGCTGCATGTGACAGATGTGGATTTCCTTGGTCTGCTTTAATGGAAGCATTCTTTAGTACTGTCAGGTTGAATTGTTATTTTTAATTGTGTCTCATCAAGTATCTTTTTAATATCTTTTTAAAGCCTTTTTTTTTTGTCAAGTGCTTTGAACTTCATTTTATAATCTTCCTTTGGATTACTTTTTTTCCCTTTATGTCTTAATTGAAGTGATTTGAAATTAAGTAAATAAGAGAAATGTATTTCTCTTTAGTAAGTGTCTTGAAATAAAATGGTCTTTTATTTTTAAATATTATTGAGTATTCATGAATAAAAAGACCAGGATTTGAGGAATAAGTTGCCAGTTGCTTTTTAAGTGTTAAGAAAAATCTGTGTTCCATAGAAAAATGATATTTCAAGCCCCTAAATGGTAAGCTTTCAGAGTGGGAGAGAAGTAATCACAGAATTATGGTGTTACAAAAATGCCTTCTTTCTGTGTTATCATTCTGTGGTGTGTTTCATATAATTTCCAGCTAATTGCTACAATCCTGAGGCCTACTCTTTAAGTCTCCCAAACAGCTTTTTAACAGTTTAAAAACATGTATTTACGTTTTATGATTACATTTTAACAGTTTAAAAATGTATTATACAATTCCTTGCTTTTTGAAACAAAGTATGATAAACCTAATTGATGTTTTCTTGATATTTCAGTATCATAATTTTTGTACGATTACTATTATATAGTGACACCTTCAAGATCATTTGGAGAATGTTAGTATGTATGTCTTAAAAAAGTTTAGAGAAAATTCATTTGAATAGTAGTGTATTTTTAAAAGTAACATTATTTTTAGAGCTGTTTTAAATTCACAGCAAAATTAGGCAGAAGGTACAGAGGTTTCTCTTTTACCCCTGTCCCCACACGTGCTCACTATCATACTATCACGCCAGAGTGGTACATTTGTTATTATTGATGAACCTACACTGACACATCATTATTGCCTAGAGTCCATAGTTTACTTTAACTTTCACTCTTGGTGTTGTATATTATCTGGGTTTGGACAAATTTATAATGACATGTATTTACCATTATAGTGTCCTACAGAGTAGTTTCACTTTCTAAGCATCCTCTATGCTTCACCTAATCCCTCCCTTTCTCCGGCCCCTGACAACCACTAGTCTTTTTCCTGTCTCCATAGTTCTGCCTTTTCCAGATGCCATATAGTTGGAATCATACAGTATGTAGCCTTTTCAGATTGGCTTCTTTCACTTAGTAATATGCAGTTAAGTTTCCTCCATGATTTTTAATTGCTTGATAGCTCATTTCTTTTAGTGCTGAGTAATATTCCATTGTCTGGAGATAACACAGATTATTTATCCATTCACCTACTGAAGGACCTCTTCATTGCTTCCAAGTTTTTGCAATTATGACTAAAGCTGCTATAAACAACCTTGTGTAGTTTTTGTATAAACATAAGTTTTCAACTCCTTTGTGTAAATACCAAGGAGCTCTGTTGCTGGATCATGTGGTATGAGTGTGTTTAGTTTTATAAGAAGCCCCCAAATTGTCTTCCAAAATGCTATACCATTTTGCATTCCCACTACCGATGAATGAGAATTCTTGTTGCTCAACATTCTCACCAACATTTGGTATTGTTAGTGTTCTGGATTTATACCATTCTAATAGGTGTGTAGTGTTACCTCATTTTAATTTGAATTTCCTGATGACATATGATATGGAGCATCTTTTCATATGCTTATTTGTCATCTGCGTATCTTCTTTGGTGAGGTGCCTGTTAAGGTCTTTGGCCCATTTTAATCAATTTGTTTGTTTTCTTATTGTTGAATTTTAAGAGTTCTTTATCTATTTTAGATAACAGTTTCTTATGAGATGTGTTTTGCAAATATATTGTTCCAGCCTGTGGCTTATCTTTTTATTCTCTCGATGGTGTCTTTTGCAGAGTGGAAGTTTTAATGAAGTCCAACTCATCAATTATTTCTTTCACGTATTGTGCTTATGGTATTATATCTGAAACATCATTGCCAAACCCAGGGTCATCTAGATTTTCTCCTATGTTATCTTCTAGGAACTTTGTAATTTTGTGTTTTACGTTCAGGTGTCTTACCCATTTTGGTTATTTTTGCACGGTGAATGATGTAAGTTCTGTGTCTAGATTCATTTTTTTACATGTGGATGTTCAGTTGTTTTAGCACCATTTGTTAAAAAGACTTATCTTTGCTCCCTTGTATTGCCTTTGCTTCTTTGTCAGAGATCAGCTGACTATATATATTTATGTGGGTCTATTTTTGGGCTCTCTATTCTGTCCATTGATCTATTTGTCTGTTCCTTAGCCAATACCATACTATGTTGAGTGCTGTAGCTTTACAGTAAGTCTTGAAGTAGTGTATTTTTTAACAGATTTTTTTCCATTCAACTGTATTTTTGCTTACTTTTTTTATTACTGCTGGCAGCACTTTCTCATCTTTTGATTTGCTTCTTCTGACCTGATAGCCAAACTTACCGGAATTATATCTAAATTAAGAGAACTAGATTTCAAGGGGACTTCTTGAGGAATCAGATGAATGCATGTTCTGAGTTCCATTGCTCAGAAATGTACTTTTTTCTTTCTGAGTTCTTGATATTGCTAGATTAGGTATCTGGATTATTGGGTTGTTGCTGCGAATTGTCTTGCATGATAGTGCTTTTTTTCTTTTGGGTTTGTGTTCTCACTTCTAAAAAACTCAAATTATGTCATTATGAAAAATGTAAATGAGCTCAGTGAATCTTGTGGAAAAGTTGTTTGTTTTTTCTTTTGTGAGGTGCCAAGGAAATGTACCTTTTAACGTTTTAGAAGGAAATATAAAGTGAAACTTCTATTTGCTTATAGTAATTTTTGTTTTTATTGTTTTGGTTACATATAAATAATGATTTAAACCTTCTTCAGTGAGAATTTTGTTGTTCAACTCTCTTGTCATGCCTGTTTTTATTTAGTTAACTGACATGTCTTTTGGCCTCATTTTTTTTTTTTGCAGGGAAATGCAGTAGTAAATTTATTTTTGCTAGTATGCACATGTATATTAGAAAGTTTCCTACTTTTAAGTGAGGTTTTTGATTTTTTGGGGGGCAGAGAGGTAAATTTCAGCTCATTTAAAACAGAATATTTTTCTGTTGTTGAAAATTGATTAGAAATTCAGTTGAAATGGGAACAGTGCTAGGTAAATGAGGAATAAAATCAGTTTTAAAAAGAGAAAACTAATGTTGAGATGCAAGAGTAGAATTTTTAAATAGAAAAGGATTGCAGAGGTTTGTAATAAACATTTGATTGATTGGTTCTTCCTTGTTTTATGAAATGAAAAGAAGTCCAGATATGTGGTCTGAAATCCTGCATAATTTTGAGCTAGTCACAACCATTCTGAGCCTTAGTTTCTTTATTGGGTTATTACTGACACTTTGAGTATAGCTACAGTGGTTTTTTTTTTTGATCCTCAGCCCCAGTCAAGCCTTCAGATGACTGGAGCTCCATCTTTTTTAAAAAAATGTTGTTATTATTATTATTTTTTTTACAATGGTGTGTTAGTTTCTGCTTTATAACAAAATGAATCAGCTATACATATACATATATCCTCATATGCCCTCCCTCTTGCGTCTCACTCCCACCGTCCCTATCCCACCCCTCAAGGTGGTCACAGAGCACCGAGCTGATCTCCCTGTGCTATGTGGCTGCTTCCCACTAGCTATCAGTTTTACATTTGATAGTGTACACATGTCCATGACACTCTCTCACTTTGTCCCAGCTTGCCCTTCCCCCTCCCTGTGTCCTCAAGTCCATTCTCTAGTAGGTCTGTGTCTTTATTCCCATCCTGCCCCTGGGTTCTTCATGACCATTTTTTTTTCTTTTTTTTTTTTAGATTCCAAATATATGTGTAAGAATATGGAATTTGTTTTTCTCTTTCAACTTACTTCACTCTGTATGACAGAGTCTAGGTCCATCCACCTCACTACAAATAACTCAATTTCATTTCCTTTTATGGCTGAGTAATAGTCCATTGTATACATGTGCCACATGTTCTTTATCCATTCATCTGTTGATGGACACTTAGGTTGCTTCCATGTCCTGGCTATTGTAAATACAGCTGCAATGAACATTGTGGTACATGACTGTTTTTGAATTATGGTTTTCTCAGGGTGTATGCCCAGTAGTGGGATTGCTGGGTCATATGGTAGTTCTATTTTTAAGGAACCTCCATACTGTTCTCTGTAGTGGCTGTATCAATTTACATTCCCACCAACAGTGCAAGAGCGTTCCCTTTTCTCCACACCCTCTCCAGCATTTATTGTTTGTAGATTTTTTGATGATGGCCATTCTGACTGGTGTGAGGTGATATCTCACTGTAGTTTTGATTTGCATTTCTCTAATGATTAATGATGTTGAGCATCCTTTCATGTGTTTGTTGGCAATCTGTATATCTTCTTTGGAGAAATGTCTATTTAGGTCTTCTGCCCATTTTTGGATTGGGTTGTTTGTTTTTTTGATATTGAGCTGCATGAGCTGCTTGTAAATTTTGGAGATGAATCCTTTGTCAGTTGCTTCATTTGCAAATATTTTCTCCCGTTTTGAGGGTTGTCTTTTCATCTTCTTTATGGTTTCCTTTGCTGTGAAAAGCTTTTAAGTTTCATTAGGTCCCATTTGTTTATTTTTGTTTTTATTTCCATTTCTCTAGGAGGTGGGTCAAAAAGGATCTTGCTGTGATAAGTGTTCTGCCTATATTTTCCTCTAAGAGTTTGATAGTGTGTGGCCTTACATTTAGGTCTTTAATCCATTTTGAGTTTATTTTTGTGTATGGTGTTAGGGAGTGTTCTAATTTCATTCTTTTACATGTAGATGTCCAGTTTTCCCAGCACCACTTATTGAAGAGGCTGTTTTTTCTCCATTGTATATTCTTGCCTCCTTTATCAAAAATAAGGTGACCATATGTGCGTGGGTTTATCTCTGGGCTTTCTGTCCTGTTCCATTGATCTATATTTCTGTTTTTGTGCCAGTACCATACTGTCTTGATTACTGTAGCTTTGTAGTATAGTCTGAAGTCAGGGAATAGATACAGTTTTAAAAGATCATCTGTATGAAGCACTGACACATACTAGGATATTAATATGTTGGTTGTATATTTTATGTGATACATATATTCCTGAGGAGCAAAATTTTAATTGACTCTTTACATAACTTTAAAATTTACTGGAGAACCTATTTAAAATAATCTTTAATGTTACCTGTTGTAAAGAAAATTGTCACTTTTTAATGTTTCAGTTGCTTAAAGCAAGGGTTCCTATAATAAGGATTTTTGCCTTTGAGAAAAACATCCATTTTCAAACAGGCCTTTGTAGTTAAGTGCTTTAAAAATGTGAACAGGGTTTAATAAGGGCCATATTACCTTTGGGAGAATGTTTTTCATCTAACACAATTGTTAAAAACCAGAAGGATGTATTCTTTAGTTACAGTGTTTCAAAGAGAAAGCCTTCCTCATGACTTCTATTTCTTGGCAAATTTTACTTCCAAATTTGTCAGTTTATGATAGAACACAAAGAAAGGAATTACGAGGGTAAGGAGCATTAGCAGACTGAGTTTCAGTAGTCCACTTATTTTACTAGCTCATAGTTGTGGCTTGAATTTTTACATACTGTGTAGGTTATGAGACTACTACTGTTCTCTGAGACAAGCATGTAGGCAAGATCACCTTACGATCATGGCTTATTGTCACTGTGGTAACTAAAGTCCCCCCTTGGATTGAATTCAAAGAATTGCCTTTATGGTGAATTCTTTTCCTTAATAAAGAATCCTACTGTAGGGCTCAGTACACTTGTCCCTTGGTATCCATGAATTGGTTCCAGGACCCCCTGAGGATACCAAAATCTGGGGGTGCTCAAACCCTTAATATAAAATCGCATAGTATTTGCATATAACCTACACACATTCTCCCATATACTTTAAATCATCTCTCGCTTATTTATAATAATTAATACAATGTAAACGCTTTGTAAATAGCTGCCAGCCCATGGCAAGTTCAAGTTTTGCTTTTTGGAACTTTCTGGAATTATTTTTTCATGGATATTTTCAGTCTGTGGTTGGTTGAATCCACAGATGCAGAACCCATAGATATGGTGGGCTCACTATATTTATATATCACTTAGCATTTAGCTTTAAAACCATATGCTATAATATACAGGTCTTGCTTGTGTATTGATTAATCTGTCCCCACATCTTTCATGTTTTTTGATGCTGTTGTAAATTTTATTGCTGTTCAGATTCATTTTCCAATTGTTCATTGCTAGTATAGAAATACAATTAAATTTTTTTTTTTTGCGGTACGCGGGCCTCTCACTGTTGTGGCCTCTCCCGTTGCGAAGCACAGGCTCCGGACGCACAGGCCCAGCGGCCATGGCTCCCAGGCCCAGACACTCTCGTGGCATGTGGGATCTTCCCGGACCAGGGCACGAACCCGCGTCCCCTGCATTGGCAGGCAGATTCTTAACCACTGCGCCACCAGGGAAGCCCCTACAATTAATTTTTATATGTTGACCTTGTATCCTATATTCTTGCTAAAACTCATTTACTAGTTCTAATAGATTTTTTTTTTTAGGATTTTTTTACATAAAAAATCATGTTGTCTGCAAAGAAGGATAGGTTCATTTCTTCATTTACAGTCTGAATATCTTTTAATTTTTTTTTCTTGCTTTTTTTGTACTGACAAGAACTTCCAGTACAACATTGAATAGAAAATGTGAGAGTGAACACCCTTGCTTTGTTCCTGATCTTAGGGGTGCCTTTCCTCATGTAAGAATTATATCGGTTGTAGGTTTTTCATAGAAGGCCTTTGTCAGAATGAAGAAGTTTCCTTCTTTTCCTCATTTGATGAGAGTTTTTATCATAAATGCATATTAGATTTTCTCAAGTACTTCTTCCATATTTTTTGAGACGATCTTATGATTTATATCTTTTCTTCTTTAATTATGGAGAATTACATCGACTGCTTTTTGAAAGTTAAACCAACCTTAAAGTCATAGGGTGAACCCCACTTAGTCTGGTGTACTATCTTTTTAAGGATTTTGCATTTGTGTTGATGAGAGATATTTCCTGTAGTTTTCTTTGCTTATAATGCCTTTGTCTGGCTTTGGTAACGGTGTAATGAATTAACTTGGGAAGGGTTTCCTTCTCTTCTATTTCCTGAAAGAGTTTGTATAGAAATAGTATTGTTCCTTAAATGTTTAATAGAATTCACCAGTGATGGCATCTGGGCTTAGGGTTATATTTTGGGAAGATCAGAAATTAGAAATTAAATTTTGTTTAATTGGTATAGAGCTATTCACATTTTCTTCTTGAGGCAGTTTTGGTAATTTGTAGCTTTCAAGATATTTGTCCATTTCATCTAGGTTGTTGAATGTATTGGCATAATGTTAGTTTGTAATATTCCTTTATCATCCTTTTAATGTCTGTAGGCTCTGTCCTGATGTCCCCTTGTTGCCCCGATAGTAGTAATTTGTGTTTTCTTTCCTGTATCCTAATGAGGGGATTAATTTTATTGAACTTTTCAAATAACCAGCATTTGATTTCAAAATTTTTTCTACTGGTTATCCATTTTCTCATTGTTGGTTTTCTGATTTGTCATTATTTTCTCCTTCTACTTATTTTGGACGGTCTTAGCATCAACATAGATAAGTGAATCATAATACAGTCTTGAAATAGACCCATACATAGAAGCTCAATTGATTTTTGAGGATGGTGCAGAAGTTATTCAAGGGGAAAAGATAGCCTTGTCAAGAAACTGTGTGAGGAAACAAGGCATCAATATGGAAAAAAAGGAATCTAAACCCTTACCCCACAACAAAAGCAAACAAACAAAAAATACTTCAAATGATTCGTAGATGTAAGCGTTAGAACCAAAGCTATAGGATTTCTTTGAAGGAAAAATAGGAGAAAATATTTGTGACCTTCTGTTCTTTGAAAGATACTGTTAAGAAAATGAAAAAAGCAAGCTACAGTGTGAGAGAAAGTATTTGCAAAATTTATATCTGAAAATGACTTATATCCAAAATATACAAACAGCTCTTACAGATTTATTATAAGACAAATAGTACAATTTTTAAAAAATGAGTAAAATGTTTGGAAATGTGACAAAAAGATATATGAATGACCAGTAACACACCTGAAACAACATTCAAAAAAGGTCACCAGTGAAATTCAAATTAAATGACAGTGAGCCAACACTTCATGGCCATTAGCATGGCTAAATTTGAAAGAGCGACCATACTAAGTGTTTGACAGGCTCTAGAGCAACTGGAAGTCTCATGTATTGCTGGTGGAAATATAAAATGGCACAACCCCTTTGGAAAACAATATAGAAGTTTCTTTTCTTTCTTTTTTTAAAAAAATAAATTTATTTATTTATTTTTGGCTGCATTGGGTCTTTGTTGCTGTGCATGGGTTTTCTCTAGTTGTGGTGAGCGGGAGCTCCTCTTCATTTTGGTGCGTGGGCTTCCTATTGCTTGGCTTCTCTTGTCGCGGAGCACGGGCTCTAGGTGCATGGGCTTCAGTAGTTGTGGCATGTGGGCTCAGTAGTTGTGGCTCGTGGGCTCTAGAGTGCAGGCTCAGTAGTTGTGGTGCAGGGGCTTAGCTGCTGCTCTGCAGCATGTGGGATCTTTCCAGACCAGGGCTCAAACCTGTGTCCCCTGCATTGGCAGGCAGATTCCTAACCACTGTCCCGCTAGGGAAGTCCCTAGAAGTTTCTTATAAAGTTAAACCTACACTTTCCATATGACGCAGTAATCCCACACCTGGATATTTACCCAGAGAAATGAAAACATATGTCCACACAAAGACTTGTACAAGAACGTTCCTAACAGCCTTATTCACATTAACTCAAAACTGGAAGTTACTCAAAGGTCCATCAATAAGCGAACGGATAAATAATTGTGGCAGTTAAAAGTAATGAGGTACTAATGCATACAACAACAGGAATGAAGCAAAAGAATCCAGACACTAGAGTCCATACTGTATGATCCTATTCATGTGAAACTCTGTAAAAAATCAAATTTACTATAGAGTGACAGAAAACAGGTGAGTGGTTGAGACCAGGGGAGGGGGAGAATAACAGGCAAGGGGTAAAAGGGAATCTTTTGGAGTGTTGGAAATAATTCTTGATTGTGGCAGTACTTAGTTCTGTGTATTGTCAAAATTTATCAAACTGTACCCTTTAATAAGTATATTTTATTATATGTAAAATTATACTAAAGTAAAAGAAGTTTCTTGTTTAGTGATTATCAAATCTGGTTGTACTTCAGAATCATCTGCTAAGCTTTTTAAAGTGTACATTCTTCTACCCTATGTCATACCCAAAGAATCAATGTTCAGCATTAGGCCTGCTCATTTGAGGTTCTTAAGAGTTTCAGAGGTGATTCTGATTCTCAGTGGGACTTCAAAAATAACTTTTTTTCTTCCATGACTTTTCATTCTTAAGACTCCTAGGATCTAATAAAGTAAAATTTTAGCTATAAAAGGCATTACTGATTTTTTTCATGAATTCACATCCTGCTTTCATTAATGGCTTTTAGAAGAACTTTATATTACTTATTTTGGAAGTTTGCTATTTTTAATAGCATATGCTTACATTGTTAAAATATGAAAAATAAGAAAAATTCCCATTATATCACATTTTTGAGTATATGAAATGAACTATTGAAATGTCCTGTTTAGTCCTCCAGTCTCATACCCCTAATTACTAATGATTTGATGCATATTTTCTAGATATTTCCCTATGCTTATAGAAAAGAGATATATTCTAATCTAGTTTTATATGTTTTTAAGTAGTCATTTATATATTTAAGTAGTATGCATTGAGTGCCTGCTCTGTGGCAGCCGTTACACTAGGCCCTGAGGCTGTTGAGCCAAAGCGATATCTGCTCTCCTGTGATGTTGTCAGATGGGAGGATAGATGTTGATTAAATAAAAACACAAACATATATATTAAAACTGTAGCAGGTGTTACAGAAGACAATTATAGAATATTGTAAGATTATATAGTAAAAATTAAAACCTTTTTTGACCCTTTTACCCTAGTTTGGTTCCATCCTTTGAAAAGTGTGCTTTTTCTAAAGTATTTAGTACTGCTTGGGTAGTATGAGTATTCATTTGCATGAAACAACTTGCACATGAACATCCCCATATTAAAGTATTATTTTCTCCTCTCAGTGTTAGTCAGCATTCTTGTATTATTTTAAAATACAAAGAAGACTTAAATATTTAACTTAAGTGACAAAAAATTGAAAAAAGATTCACTCAGCAAATATTTGTAAGTACCTCCCTGAGTCTTGGTCTGTGATTATCATTCAGTTATATGCTATACAACATTCTGTTACTAGAACAACAGTAGCAACTTGAAAGTGGCAATTTGTTCTGGCAGCATATTTTTGGTGCTGTCAGAGGAGTTATTACTGTTGGAGTGTGTCAAACACAGTGCTTTTAAAAATATGTTACACAATATACTAATTGTATTTGATATTAATAGAGAGTATGTGGGGTGGAATTTTTGTGCTCATACAAGTTTAGGAAATGGAGAGCTAAAGTTAAACATTTTTAGCTCTAGGTATTTTCAAAACTTTTAATATGTTACATTCTGAATCTTTTAAGATGGAGCTGTAGTACACAGTGACTCTCTTTCTGATCATGGAACCCTTTCCTCCTTGCCTTATAGTTCTATGAATAGATATTTAAGGAAAGAAATAAATCTCCAGTAATATCTAAAAAAATCATAGTGGCATGTTTTAAAGATGCATGATAATTTTAATGTAAAACATTATTGTTTAAACATGATTTTTCTCTCTCGTAAGCACCAGATCTGTATTTTATATTTATATGCTGAGCTTTGGGGAATTAATTTACATATAAGGAAAGAATCATTTCTCCATTTCTGCATCCTAAACTGGGAAAAGAAAATGAAATTTATGTTTCTCTTATATTTCAGAACAAAGTAGAAGAGATGACTTAGAAGCTTTAGGTCATATGTTCATGTATTTTCTGAGAGGCAGTCTTCCTTGGCAAGGTTTAAAGGTAATTGTTTTTGTGTTTCCTTATTGAATTTCATAAATTGTTAATATATTAAGATACTGTCTTCCACGTATTTAATTTTAAAATTATGTCTCAAGATTCTTTTTCTTTCTGTTTTAGGCGGACACATTAAAAGAGAGGTATCAGAAAATTGGAGATACAAAACGAGCCACACCAATAGAAGTGTTATGTGAAAATTTTCCAGGTAATGAATAATGCTGCTTGATACATGTGCTTATTATACACAGAAAACTAGAACTGTTCATTTTCATCGCTTAAGTTGATAAGTACTTTTTTCATGCTTAAAAAATACGATTCAAAAGATGTCAGCAGGACTTCCCTGGTGGCACAGTGGTTGGGAGTCCGCCTGCCAATGCAGGGGACATGGGTTTGATCCCTGGTCCAGGAAGATCCCACATGCCGTGGAGCAGCTAGGCCCATGCCCCACAACTACTGAGTCTGAGCTCTGGAGCCTGTGAGCCACAACTGCTGAGCCTATGTGCCACAACTGCTGAAGCCCATGCGCCTAGAGCCCATGCTCCACAGCGAGAGAGGCCACTGCAATGAGAAGCCCGTGCACCACAACAAGTGGCCCCTGCTCGCCACAGCTAGAGAGGGCCTGCGTGAAGCAACAAAGACCCAATGCAGCCAAAAATAAATAAATAAATAAATTAATTAATTTAAAAAAGGAAAAAAAAGATGTCAGCATTTGATACACAGACCACAGGGCAATGTGTATATTCACTTTTGTAAAACAGTGTTAATGGAAGAAAATTCATCTTTTAATACTGTTGACCAGTACCAGCTAAAGTAATATTTTCTTCAGTAGCATACTTTTAATAAGTTGAAATATTTGCTTAGAAATACTAACTAAAGTTTTGGTATCCAATATTAGTCATTTGAGTCTCAATGTCAAGCTCAAAGGAGGTATGTGATATATGATTTAGTCTAGTTTTCCAAGTACAGTAAAATCTTACTAACCTTACTACTTTTAGGCTAATTTTGTATTAGGGAGCTTTATGAAGATAGATTTGCTCTCATGTAGATTTTTGGCAACTCACGTGAAATCAACAAAAATTTACTTAAGATTCCTAAATCAATTAAGGGATAAGAATAATGTGTCCCCAATGTGTTAAAATACCTGTTGTGATTTATGCAATAACGTTAAATGAGAACCAAACTTGAAGATAGAAGATGGAACTTATATCTCACTTCAGTATTTACAGGTTCTCCTGTACAGTGCTGGCATTATTATTGTAATAGTATCAGCAGCATAATCTCAGATAGCCCTTTTTCAAGTTTGCTTTTATTATTCATTGACAGTAAACTTTAATTATGTATTTTGCTTTCTTGCTATAACATATAGAACTGGAAGATTAAAAGAAAAAATAGATTGATAGTACTAACAGTTTAGGTGTAGGCAGATTGGCTATACCTTATTAAGAAGCTTATACAAATTTCTGCAGGAAAAATGGGGGTGTCAAAGTAAATTAGCCAGGTGATTAGCTAGAAAGTGGAATAGTGGGAGAGTCACCATGTGACTGGGTCACTGGGTGCTACTTTCATGCCTGTTAGGCTATGGGTGATCCTCTTCTTATCAGCTGCCATGAACAAATTGGATCAAAAAAGCAGCTAGGTGTAACCTACCATCTCTTATAATAGTGCTTTTATGTGCTCTGATGGTTAAACACTGTTTTACTAATTGCCGACCATTTTGCTTATTGATTTTTATGGCTTTTTCTTTCTTTTACTTCTGGAAAATATGACCTTTAAAAAAATACATATCTCTAATATATTTGGGAATTATAATAGCATGCAAAGGTTTATGTATTATGAAATAATTGTTACATTTATGACCAGAAATTAAGAGAAGAATTAAACTGTTTTAGCTTTATGTTGCTAGGTCAGTTGATTAGAATACCATTTAACCAAGGTTAAGAATTTGAATCTTCTATTGGTCATTTAGCGTCACTGATTCTAAAGGAAATCCAGCAAGGTAGTAGTGCAAATGCTTTCATGTATAAATCAATTCCTATCAGTATTTAAAATAATTTAAAAAAATATGAGCTTAGTATGGTGTTTTGTGATTAAATAATTATGCATTATTAAGTTTCTATTTCAACCTTGGATACTGTCCGAGGTTTCTATTAAAAATAATGTAAAATAAAAATTTTAGCCTTTCCTAATGAATTGAAACAAAAATAATGTTTGTTAAATCTCTGATTTATCTTTTGTCCCTATTTCCTTTCTTACCTTCTTTCCCCCTTTTAATTTCATTGTTATTAAGTTCATAATATTTTAAATTTTAGTAGAATTTTGTTACTTTTTCATGTTTTTATAATACCCTGTGCTTTTAGGTATTTATAATTTTATTATTAATGAGTATTAGAAAAGTTTAATGAGAGACAATTTTTATTTCCGTTCTAGAAGAAATGGCAACATATCTTCGTTATGTAAGAAGGCTAGATTTTTTTGAAAAACCAGACTATGACTACCTAAGAAAACTTTTTACTGACTTGTTTGATCGAAAAGGGTATATGTTTGATTATGAATATGACTGGATTGGTAAGCAGTTGGTGAGTACTCTAGGCTATATAATAAAAATAAAAGATTATTTGTAGTACTTAACCTTCTTTTTCATAGTACAGATCCTTTATTTAAAAAGAGTTGAGAACAAATAATTTTTTATTTTGAAGTATAATTGATTTACAATATTATATTAGTTTTAGGTGTACAACAGTGATTCAATATTTTTATAGATTATACTCCATTTAAAGTTATTACAAAATAATAGCTATATTTTTCTGCACTGTACAGTATATCCTTATTGTTGATTTATTTCATACATAGTAGTTTGTCTCTTAATCCCATACTCCTGTCTTGCCCCTCCCCCCTTCTTTCTCCTCACCAGTAACCACTAGTTTGTTCTCTATATGTGTAAGTCTGTTCCTATTTTGTTATATACATTTGGTTGTTTTATTTTTTAGATTCTACATATCAGTGATAACAGAGTATTTGTCTTTCTCTGTCTGAGTTATTTCACTAAGCATAGTACTCTAGGTCCATCCACATTGTTGCAGATAGCAGAATTTCATTCTTTTTTTTTATGGCTGAGTAATATTCATATATGTGTGTGTGTGTGTGTGTGTGTGTGTGTGTATCCATATCTATATGTGTATCATCTCCATATCTTCTTTATCCATTCGTCCATTGGGCACTTAGTTTGCTTCCATATCTTCAATATTTTGGCTGTTGTGAATAATGCTGTTATGAACATTGGGGTGCATTAGTGTTTTCGTTTTCTTTGGATATATACCCAGCAGTGGAATTGCTGGATCATTTGGTAGTTCTGCTTTTAGTTTTTTGAGGAATCTCCTTACTGTTTACCATAGTGGCTGCACCAATTTAAATTCCCACCAGTAATGCACAAGGGTTCCATTTTTTCCATATCCTCACCAACACTTACTATGTCTTGTCTTTTTTATAATGGCCATTCTGGCAAGTGTGAGGTGATATCTCATTATGGTTTTGATTTGCATTTCTCTGATGATTCGCAGTGTTGAGCATTTTTTAATGTACCTGTTAGCCATCTGTATGTTTTCTTTGGAAAAATATTTATCCAGGTTGTCTGCCCATTTTTTAAAAGGTCCTTTGTTTTTTTTGGTATTGTATGAGCTGTTTATAAATTTTGGATATTAACCTCTTGTAGGTTGTATCATTTGCAAATATTTTTTCCCATTCAGTAGGTTGTCTTTTCATTTTGTTGATGGTTTTCTTTGCTGTGCAAAAGCTTTTAAGTTTAATTAGGTCCCATTTGTTTATTTTTGCTTTTGTTTCTCTGCCTTAAGAGACAGATCTAATAAATATTGCTACAATTTATGTCAAAGAGTGTTCTGCTTATGTTCTCTTCTAGGAATTTTATGGTTTCATAGATAAAGGTCTTTAATCCATTTTGAGTTTATTTTTGTATATGGTGTTAGGAAATGTTCTAATCTCATTCATTTACATGTAGCTGTCCAGTTTTCCCGTCACCACTTATAAAGAGACTGTCTTTTCTTCATTGTATATTCTTGCCTCCTCTTTCATACATTAATTGACTACAAGTGTGTGGGTTTATTTCTGGGCTGTCTGTTCTACTCCATTGACGTATGTGTCTGTTGTTGTGCCAGTACCATGCTGATTTGATTACTGTAGCTTTGTAGTATAGTCTGAAATCAGGGAGTGTGATACTTCCAGTTTTGTTCTTTTTTTCTCAAGATTGCCTTGGCATTTCAGGGTCTTTTGTGGTTCCATATACATTTTAGGATTGAGAATAAATAGTTTTTTAAAGGGTTCATTTTATTTCTTTTTTATGGATGTTTCAGGTAGCATAATATAAAAATTATTCTTTGAATTTTGTAAAAACCTTACATTTGGAATCTACTTTTTACAGTGATGAGTTATTTTGAATGTTTTACTTTTGATTTAGTTCTTACTGTCAAATATACTTTTTAAAAATATAATATTCTAGTGATAACTTTTAAAAGATCAGCTAGTTTTTTTCCTTTAGTCATCTTTCAAAGCATTTGTAATTTTAAAATATGTGTTAATTATTCTAGCAGTTTTAGGTTATCTTGGAATAGACTGATACTTATATATTGGAGCATGTTTAGGTTTTTAAAACTGTACCAAGTTTTCATAGTTAAAAAAAAATTGTCTTGATCATAACTGTGGGATGGGTGTCATTACTTAAATGAAGTTATCATTAAATTCTTTCTTTGAAGTTGTGACTTCCAGAAAATCAAATATGTATTCTCACTAGTCTTTTATTTTTAAATAAGTAAGAATGCCTTACAAAATTTTCTATAATTATGGCTCACTGTTAGCAAATTTTTTTCCAGATTTGGAACTGCTGAACTCTCAGATTTAAGTATTTTTGAACAACTGACTTACTTAAGCGTTTAATCTGTATTTTTCTTAACTCCAAAGTGATTTGAATATATATGGTATCTAAAATGCAAATCTGAATATACTTTGATTAAAGTATTTATATGAAGTTTTGAATTATATTTGAAAATTTAAATTTTATATAAGCCTCTTCTGAGCTAAAATATTGACAGTAAGCAATTTTATTAGCTTATTTAAAAAATTATTCCCTTAATTTTCTTAAAATAATTTTTTCCGTTTATATATTGGCTTTGGGAATGAGAAACATAAACAAATACACTTTCATTTTTTGATATGAAAAAGTAACCTAAAAGTAATGACAGTATTAGAAGGTCTTTTGTTGATATAAAAATAAATAGTTGATAAAGTATTTAAATATTTTGAAAATACTTTAAAAAGTAGCTATAATCTCTTTGTTGTATTTAACAACATATTTTAGGAAAGATATCTTTTCTTAAGGCCTTACTTTATTTAACAGTGTCTTTTTTTTTCCCTGATTATGTTAAGTAGCTAAATAATTTTAAATAAGAGTTCTGAAATTGAATGCATTGATTCTAATTGTTATTGTATTGTAGCCTACTCCAGTGGGTGCAGTTCAGCAAGATCCTGCTCTGTCATCAAACAGAGAAGCACATCAACACAGAGATAAGATACAACAATCCAAAAATCAGGTTTGCTGCCCTTTTAGATATGAAATGTCTTAATTTGCTTCTGTATTACCTTCTCACAGTTTATAAATATATTTGGTGTTTTATCATGTGCAGATGACAGCTTTATATGTGTATGCATTTGCGTGTATACATACTTGTATATACGTATTGAAGGATTGAAGGATTTCTTTTATAAAGCAGACTATATACACACATATTAAGGATAGAAAATGCATATATTTTCAATAGCTAGACTCTTTCCCCTAATGTTCACATTAAAAATGTTTAATCATAAATCCTAATTAGTGGTATAAGTTAGTATAATAAACTTTGAGCAATGTTTGATATTCTGTTAGAATGGAAGTATCTGGATACCCTGTTGGAATGAATTGTAATAGCAGTTGGTCTTTCTAACTATAGTCTAGTTTAGTGAACTAAATTATCTACTGAGTTCCTGTTATTTGAAAACTACTATTCTCCACAATGCAGAAATTCAGAAGTAAGGAAAACATATAACCTGTAAGAAATGATTTTGTAATCAGTGGCTAAGACCTCTCTCAGCCTCTGGAATCAGTCATACCTGGATATGGCTCGACCCTGGGCAGATTACTCATTCACTCAAAGCCTCAGTTCTCATCTATAAAATAAAAACAATTCATTTAATTCCTAGCATATAGTAAGCTTTCATTAAGTCTCAACTCTCGTGGCTGGTATTACTGTTATCATTATTACAATAAATTCACAAATAACTACATTACAATGCAGAATAAACTCTGCCATAGGAAATACATTAATAAAGTGCCAAGGAGGATCATTGGAATATGTAGGATCTATAAAGATTTTATGGCAAAGATAGCTTTTGAGATGAGCCTGAAGAATGAATGGAATTTTTAAAGGCAGGTGAAGGAATAAGAGCATTTTGGGGAGAGTGAACAGTAAAAAATATAAAGCAGAAGTTTAAAAATGTAGAATATGTTTGAGGAGAAATAAGCAGTTGGCTTGGAGCAGAGAGTAGGCTCAAGACAAGGCATAGAAGGTTCATTGAAGAGTTTGTATTTCCTGGGTAAGGTATATTGGAAGCTGTTGAAATTTTTGAACAACGTTTTCACTCTTCTTATTTTTGTATAAGGAAGCTTTATTGAATCCTTCTGACGTAAAAATTTTTGCTGTCACCCTGAGTTAAACAGGCCTTTAGAATTTTGGGTTATAACCCTTTTTGGAGGAGGATAGTGTGTTATCCTTTTTGTATCCCATCAGGGTTCAGGTGAGGGTTAAATAAGAAATGAAATCAAAGAAAAAACACAACTTATTAAAAATAATAGCCAAATAAAATGCTGCATTTAAGAAATATTTAACAACATTATGCTTTAAAGTATAGAGAATTTTAAAAGATTAGTTTTATAATTCACCTTAGAAAAATTGGGACAGTAAAGGATATTATATATAAATTACAACTTGTTGATAGCTTGAGTACTCTGATAAGATGCTGTATATAGAAAGAAATGGGAGAAATCAAAACTTGGAGTTTGTGTTTTATAAATCAGTTAATTTCTCAAATGTATGTGGAAGATGATCAGTAATTCATGTTCTGTGAAGATCTCCACTTGAGCTGTTAGGTATCGTAATAAGTGAAACTCTTCTTTTATTGTTGAGTTAAATTTTTGTTGAAATAAATTTAAATGTTTTAAAGGTTAACTTTCTACATGTTTCATATATATCTTGCTAGCTCGATTGCCAGCTCACTGAGGGTGGGAACCATATTTTGTTGATGTAGTACTTGTTGCACTAAATGTAAGGAGTCCGTTTTTTTCTCAGGAAATCCTTTAGGATAGCTTACATATTGAATTTGAAACCAGGACATGCAGATTCTTACCATGATAGAAGCATTGTATATCTAGAAAAAATTTCTTAACTATCTGTGATATAGTAAACAGCTTAAGTTGTGTGATAAACCCATAGTTCACAATCCCAAAAGAAGAAAGGTTAATTCTTTAAATGTCTGAAACCTTTGTAATGTCCCCAGATAAACAATTGTAACTTAGAGTCAATGGTTGAAGTTCAGGGAATCTGGAAATTTTACAGAAAATGTTGGGTGCATGCAAATGTTTATCCTGAGGCGAGGTTGCATAGCTCTTACTGTCTTCTTAAAAGGTCCATGGTTCCCAAATGTTGCCTGCTGTCTTACGCAACATTTAGATCTTTGTCTCTCTTTTAGTATGATTTTCATTCTTTCATCTTGTTAAGATTTGGTCTTGTCTAATTTATTTCACTATAACCCTACAAATCTGCTAAATTCTGGTGATAAATTTGGAGGATTTAATGAAAAGATATTATAGAACTGTCATAATTGCTTTGATGACATATTTCATGCCAAAGAATGCAGTTTTTCGTTGTACAGTTTAATTTAGGAAGTTTAGTGCCGGAACATTTATTCTTTGTGTCCACTTGATTTCAACATCTCTTCCCCTAAAGGGTTACTCTGGTTCCTGATATGCTTAGGCTCCGTATAGCCCAGTGTACTTGGCACTTTGTGGCAAGATTTTCCTTACTTTGGTTGAAAAAGAAAGAAAAGAGCCCTGAAGTCTTTAGAACATAATGTAATTGTGATAAGGAGCTAGGTAGTAATATTGGAAGAGCAGTAGGCTCTCAGTTTAAATCCTTTGTGTACTCTTTGCTACCTCTATGACCTTAGAGAAGTATTTACTGTTTCAGTGTCTTCATCAGTAAAATGAGGGTGATGCTGTCTATCTCAAAAATGAGATAACACATATAAAGCAGCTAATGCAGAACCAAACATGTAATAGAAACTTAAATATTGTATACCTTCCCCCTCTTCTTATTAGTGCTGTCCACATTTTCCTGAAACATAGAAATTGACCCCTATTAAGCAGTTACTCCTAATTCTGTTACTAGATTATTATTAGTTTGTGGTTATTGCCATACAAGTTTGCTAGATCATCTAAAAGCTTCAAGAATTATCAGCCTATTTCATGGAAATGGGTTTCTTAACTTGAACCAGATAAAAAGATCAAGGAGGCAAAGAGATTCATATATGTAAGATTGTCACTTAAAAAAATTGTTTACCATATCCTTTTGGTATTCTATATAGCACTTCTCGCTTTTCAAAGAATTTTTCTGTTTTCTTGTATTATCCTCATAATCAGAAACAGGGTACTAAGCAAGAAGAGAAAAGTTTTCTGGGACCTTAAGTATGGCTGTTTGAGTACTATCTTTTTATTCACCTTGCTAGAAGTAGTTCCTCATCAGAAAACTAATGGGGACCTCTACTGTAAGAAAATATAGTGGATGGCTTTTTAAAACATTTCATGGTTTATTTGGAGTACTTTCTTGACCACGTCATTTTTATCTCTCTAGTTTTTGTTAACTTTATAAAGTTAACGAGTGGAGTCTATGATATCTAAAGTCCTTTCACTTCTAAAATTCTGTGATTCTATTTTATTTTTGTGGTTGATCATTACATTATTGTAGCATTTTAACTGAAATCTCTCCATGTTCAATATGCAAAGATAACTGCATCTGTGACTCAGAATAGTAAGGGTATTTTAAATTTCCTTTTATACGATTGTTTTCTATATTATAAGGATGAGATGTTTAACATTTTGGGTTTCTCTTCTTCCATGCATGCCACATGCATTAAATAAATGGCAGTCGGCAGACCACAGGGCAGCTTGGGACTCCCAGCAGGCAAATCCCCATCATTTGAGAGCTCACCTTGCAGCAGACAGACATGGTGGCTCGGTACAGGTATTTTCTGATTTTTGCATGAGTGATTATTTCCCAAATCTATACAACTAACCCTTTTTGGAACTCATGGCATGATTTCATATCCTAATGAAAATCTTGTTGCTGAACCTCCATAATTCTATTCCTTTGTATTTAACCAAAAAGCAGAATTAACATGGTCTAGCAAGACCACCAGGGATACTAAGATTTTTGCCTTTGTTCATTTTTGCAAGCATATGCAACAGTATTTAAGTAAGTTGTACTCACAATAGGTTAGAAAAACAAAATGTATTACTTGAAATATGTGTTAAACTTGATTTTCCAATAATAAGCTCAGTCTTTTTTCATGCTTTAAGTAATAGAACATTTTTTATATCTTTTCCCTTTCATTGATTTTGCCTTCTTCAAACTTAGTTAAGTAGATATCTAACTTTTTCATCCTCAGTCCTTAGAATGTACTTTCTGATTAATTGGTCAAATAAACATGACCCTAATTTTTTTTTTTTTTTTTTTGCGTTATGCGGGCCTCTCACTGTTGTGGCCTCTCCTATTGCGGAGCACAGGCTCCGGACGCGCAGGCTCAGCGGCCATGGCTCACGGGCCCAGCCGCTCCACGGCATGTGGGATCCTCCCGGACCAGGGCACGAACCTGTGTCCCCTGCATCAGCAGGCGGACTCTCAACCACTGCACCACCAGGGAAGCCCCATGACCCTAATTTTATCATTACGTATTTTGTTTGTACTTGGAGAAAATAGCACATGGAGAAAATAATTTCAAGGACGAGTATTTATTAAATATTTCCCTCAACTTTCTGGATATTTACAAAAGTTTAAAGCTGTCCCTTATTCTTTTTGATGTGTTCCTTTTTCCCCCCTTTTCTATATATTTAGAGATAGCTACTATATTCTGCCCTCACATGCCCCCCTAAATTTTAACCTTTTGTATGTATTATAAAAATAGAAAAAGATTACTGAGTCTCTTATTTCTTTTAAAAATGTCAGTTTAAGGTAATCTGAATGCTGGTTTAAAGAAATTGAGATGATAAATGTTATCTTAATCCATTTCAATCTAGAACCTAGATTTGATTTTTTTTCTCCACATATTTCCACTTGAACAATTTTCTATTATGTTTTACCAAATCTGCATTTTTCTTAGTATGTATATATACATACATATATATATATACACACACACACACACATATGTAATCTGAATCTATGCTTGGGTTTTATTCTTTATTGATTTGAATTCTGAAAGATCAGTTCTTACTAGTTATCATGTTTTTCCCATCTTTAACTTTTAGAGGTAATTTAAATTGTGAAACCAAGTATTTTTTAAAGAACTTCGTAGTCTATGGAACTTTCAGTCATGTGTGTAACACAAGTATTTGAATAGCGCTGTCAAAGTCTAGAGTGAGGGATTCAGAGGCAAGGGTGCCTGAATTGTAAAATTTTTTGTGACCCAAATTCATATCACTGGAAAGTTAATTGAGAAAATTATGTTTAATTCCCATAAACACAAACTGGATTGTGTATGTATCTGTGTACGTTTATGTG
This sequence comes from Leucopleurus acutus, assembly GCF_964270905.1. Taxonomy (NCBI): domain Eukaryota; kingdom Metazoa; phylum Chordata; class Mammalia; order Artiodactyla; family Delphinidae; genus Leucopleurus; species Leucopleurus acutus. The sequence goes on along the minus strand of NC_139145.1, from coordinate 74,305,545 downwards.
TTTCTAAGTGTTGTATGTTTTTATAGCAGGTGTCTTGCTCAGTGTTCAGGGAAATCTGTAACAATTAAGACACTATTAGAAAGCTTTCCTACCACTTCTGTACCATTACCACAAATTTATCTTTAGTTTTTTCTTACTTTGTGGAATTCCCAGAGATGGCTCATGGGATCTCTTTGGACTGTCAAAGGGTGAATGAGTTTGATTATTGGCTCATCACTCAAAAACTTTGTTCTATTTTTTCACATGTTCTCAAAGGTATATTTCAACTCTGCTCATGTCTCATCATCTCTTTAAAACTTTACTGCCTTGTAGAGATTACATCTGGCTTCATTCTAATATTCCATAAGTGATCAGTTTACTTACTAGAATTCTGGTAATACATAAGTAAGACAAAAAATTTTACACTATTTTTCATTTACTTCCTGAATTAACTAACTTGATGTGATGAACATTAAGGTAGTTTTACTTTCATGAAGAATTTGCTAGCAGCCTAGGTAAGATCATGCCTGAATCTTGCCCTACTCCAAAATGTTGAATTTATTTATAATTTTTATCCTACCCACTTTCAAAATTTGAAAAGTTATAATATGACACTGGTATAATTGGACTAATGAAATTGTAATTTAAAAATTAATAATAGAGGAAATAAAAATACCTTAAATCTGAGCTTATATGATTATTACGATAATTGAATACTATATTTGACTTTGAATGAAGGAAGAAAGGAAAACAATGTGTTCTTTCATTCTCATTATCTGATAAAGAGAAAAATCTTTTTACTAATACAAAAGGATGAGTAGAATTTGCCTTGAGGGTCTTTGTTCTATGGTTCTTAAACCACCTGTTGGACAATGTTCAGGTATTGGCTTTGCAAGAAATATAAAGACTTTAAATGGCAATTGAAAAAATTATCCTCAACAAATACTAAGGGCATATCATCAAATAGTTTCTCAGGAAAGACATTTCCAAAATAAGTAGGTTGGTATCTGTTAATAAAATGTATGCCAGCACCTCTTGCCTTTTTGACTGGACCTACAGAAAAATCCTCAGATACTCATTATTTCACATGTTCTTTTAATAGGAACTGCACGTTGGAGTCTACATTTGAACTCCTTATCTTTTCACAATTATTATGTATATTATTGCAGATCAGACATATAGGTTACCAAGTTGATTTAATTGTGGTGAGCAGCATAAGCATAAGTTCAAATTCTGTACCTTAGATTATTCATCAGTGACATGGAGATAATAATAGCTCTACCTTATGGTTTTGTTGTGAGAATTTTTTTTAAAAGTATTTAGCATAGAGGCTGGGGCTTAGGAAGTACTAAATAGTAGAATAATCTGTTGCTTTTGCAAATTAGGAAACTTGACTAGTGTTTTTTTTTTTTTTTTTTTTTTTTTTTTTTTGCGGTACGCGGGCCTCTCACCGTGTGGCTTCTCCCGTTGCGGAGCACAGGCTCCGGACGCGCAGGCTCAGCGGCCATGGCTCACGGGCCCAGCCGCTCCGCAGCATGTGGGATCTTCCCGGACCGGGGCACGAACCCGTGTCCCCTGCATTGGCAGGCGGACTCTCAACCACTGCGCCACCAGGGAAGCCCTTGACTAGTATTTTTATCCATCTCTGAGAAGTGAAGTATAGAGATACAGCCAAACGAATGCATTGTGAAATGGGATTTATCTAATTTTATTCTTTCTCCTTAGTGAAATCATGTTAATTTACTAACCAGAAGGATAATGCTATACATTTGATAAACTTTTCCCACTTAAGAGACTAAGAATAATATTCACATACCTTAAAGAGTTTATTTTGAATCTGTTCTTGGCTTTTATGTGTTTTGGAAAAGCTCTTAGGGGAACAAGTATGCCCCCTCCTGCTCCCCTTAGAATCACTGGTAATAAATATGGCTGAGAAGCCTAGACCTACCACTTTCAGTTTCTTGGCTATTCATTATTCAGCAAATATATATAAATGTCTACTGGGTGCTCGGCAATGTGCTAGGTTCTTTGAATAAAAGGGAGAATAACAAATATGGTGCCTGTCCCCGTGGAGCTTTCAGTTAATGGGAAAGGCTAATAAACGGGCAGTGTGATAAGTGGAGAAAGTACAAGGTGCTATGAGAATATATAGTAGGAGCACCTAACTTGGGTTTAGCGGGTTAAGTTTTCCTGGAAAAAAATGGTATTACTTATATTCTATTTTTTTACACATTTTCAGTGAAGAATCAGTAGGGCTTAGCAGTCGAAGAAGGTAGAAGGGGTTAAGAAAGGGAGTGTACCAGGCAGAGAAAACAACATACCTAAGACTGTGGAGGAGAGATTGACAGATTGAGGAATTAAATGCAGTTTGGTTAAGCTGGTACGTATTGAGAAATGAGACTGACAGGTAGGCAGGAGGCAAGTCGTGTAGGGCCTAAAAGGTCTTGTTATTAAATTTGGACTTTGGTCTGAGGGTATTGGGTAGCCATAAAGAGAATTAGATAGAGAACTAATTTGATTAGGTTAGTATTTACAAAGCTTACTTTTGCTGGAGACTATATTGAAGGGAGACAAGTCTAAGGCAAGGACACAACACTCAAAAGTCCACAGCTGAGGAGAGATGATGGGTAGTGGAGATGAAGCGAAATAAAAGGACTTGAAAGATAATTAGAAGATAGAATTTAGTTGGGTATGGGGGTTGAGGGAAAGGGATGGGTCAGTTATCCCTCTCTGATATTTTCTACCTGGCAAATCAGGATTTCCAAAATTAGGTTTTAAAATGTACCGCTCGCAGCAGATAGTACTAGTCTCTAATTCCACTGTGTTGAGCCTTTCACTGTAACACAGTCCATGGAGCTCGATGCTGACTAAAAATCTGATCCAAAAAAGGCTGAGAGGGCATGGCAAGCAGAGGAAGGAAGACAGCTGTTAAGGGCACTACTATTTTACATGGTATGGGATACCTTCTGATTGTTTGGAAAGCTCCTCTGCTTTGCATTTAAGGAACAATGTGACACTGGGGAAAAAAGGACAGAATCACAAGTGGTGCAGATGTGTTATGCAGCCAAAATAACATTATGAAATGTAAGAATAACATTTATTGTTGTAATAAGCAGTCTGATATTTTAGTCGGTGTCACTTCAGAAATACAGATACAGGTGATGATAACAGAAAAAGAATTAGACACATGTATCCTGAAACGGTAAGGAAACATATGTGATTAAAAGTCAGAGGAGTAATAGATGTCATATCTGAGTCAGTTCTCCATCATGCTAATTGTTAATGCAGACTTTCTAAAATGTTTCAGATAACCAGTTTCAGTTTTCTTTATCAAGTCTTTGAAAACACTGAGGTACTAACAAGGAAAAGAATTGAGTAACTAGAACAGTCATATCTTTCTATTCATTGTTTCCTGGGGTACTGAAGTCTGAATAAGAGAGGGAGTTGTGGAAGGGGAGTAGTTGCTGCCTTTATTACATAAATAATTTCCAGTTCATCTTTTTTATTTAGTTTAGGGAATTCCTTGTTTAGTTATAATTGGGGTAAATCAGCATTACGCATTTGTTTCGATATTCTTTTTTTTTTTTTCCTGGCAGTAAAGAAAGATTTTAATAACTACTGTAGTAGGGAAGAGAATATAGTGTAAACTGAGCTCGCTTTTCCCAAAACAAAAGGCAGGAGACTTTTTAAGTGCTGTGGTTTTCTCGACTAAAAATATATATTCACAACCTAAAAGTTTAGAGTTATGTTTAATTCGGCAGGAAGTTTTAGGACGTCAAGCCCAGAAGGCAGCATGTCAAGTAACCCTTAGAGAACTGCTCCAAGGAGGTGATGGGGGGAGCTAGGATAAATAGGAGTTTTGCAGCAAAGGGCAGGTAGTGTGAACATCAAAAGATTTTTGTTAATTAAAGAAAACCAGATATCTCAAGTTAAGGAATTTAGCACTTTGCCAGTAACATCTCGAAAGACTGAAATACTCAAATAGAGTGCTCTGCTTAATACTTCTGTAAGTGAACATTAGATTGAGAATCCATTTTGGTTTCTCTTTTGTCGAAAGTCACTGAGAATGTCACTGGGCCTTTGGATTATTAGTTGGAATATCAAGAATATTAATTGTAGCTCTATAGCTTTTAGAATATGTTAGAAAGTTGGTTTCATATAGTTATGTGAACCCTAGCACAGGTCCAGTAAACTCTTTGGAAGTTACTCTTTTAACTATATCTTATTTACTAGTGTGCTTTCTTATAGATGACTTTTAGAAAAAGCTGAGTGGGTAAGTAAAATAGGTAATCTTTTAATATTTCTAATATATTTATTGGATAGATGAAGATCTGGTTAATTAATATATTGTGCCTCTACTGAGTGCTTGGTAACACTCTTCAAGACTCCAAATTAAGAAGATAGTAGTGTAACTAATTTGAATTAATTATATTTGGAAACTGTATTAATTGGCCTTTTGACATGGTTGATCACAAAGATACCATGTGTTATCTTTGTACTCAAGTCCGTGAGAATGACTTCTTTTGGAATTAGATTGGGCAGGCAGCCATTAAATGGACCATTGTTTTTCTCCCACGCTTAGCTGCACGCTGTTTCCCCACCGCCTCCCCTTCAATTCTGATACAGTGATAGTAAAACTTGGCCTAGTTGCCTTTTTTTATAAACCTCTTAAAACGAGAATTGCACTGTTTCTTATCAAGTGGGAATAACAGAAACTTTCTTTAAGAACAAGAACAGCAGCAACAAAAACCCTGAATTTTCTTTTGAAATGTCAAACCTCAAGGCATCTGTGATTTTTAGATATACTTTTGTTAAGGAGCCTGATAAACACTAATATTTCAGAGATTCTTATATTCTAATGTGAGTTATAATTCTAGAAATGTCACCTAAATGGAATCATTCTTCAAAATTTGGCTTACAAAAATAAGCCAAATTTCGGTTTCCAGGAAGATATTGACATATTATTTATAATATTATGTCTTTGGTTCTTCCTCTAAAATCTGTTTGCAAAAAGACCACTAGGTTTCTTAAGTGGAAACAATTTTAATGCTGTGATACATTCTCACATCACTACTTTTAAGTGGGTCAGCTTCACAGAACTCTGTCACCACATTGATTCTCTTCTGACCCTGGGATATTGGCCTTTACTCAGAGGGTTAGGGAATCTGGGAAGCCCAGGGAAAATTACATTAAAAAAATTCATAAAGTCGGATGTTACTTCCTTTGGATCTGGTTCTGATCAGCGAAGAATGAAGCTTGAAACATTTCACTAAAATAAAGACTGTTAAAATCACTTATGACTGTGTGTGAAGTGACATAAATCAGATTTTATAATTATAATACATATATAGTTACTGTTGCTGGAAATTTAGAGTACTTGAGTTTCAAATTTTCATTTGTGCTGCTTAAGTAGGGGAAGATACTTTTGGGGAGCTGCCTATAAGTTGAGGGGGCCTCCCTCCACCTATTTAGGGCCATTGAACAAAAGTGGGAAAAGAAACCCATTGAATAATTATTGTTCAGGAAAGAACAATGGAAATTGTTCAGTGAACTGTTTCGATTATCCACTATATGCAAGGCACTCTGCTATTTAAAGGTGGTGGAGAATACAAAAGTATAGGATAAGAATTCTGCTTTCTAATTCCTTTCCAGTTCATTGCAGAGGCTCTAACATTTTAAAAATTAAGAATAAAGAACCCAATTACATTTAGTAATTACAACAAATAAGTATTTTTTAATGTGTTCAGAAAGAGGGAGAATTTTAAGAGAAAAAATTGACACAGAGCCACAGAGATCAATAGAATGACAGAAAGGAGGAAGCAGGTGCCACAGAAGCAGAGAGGGCGACTTAGACATAGGAGTATTCCTCCCATTGGATTGCCTCTAAAGATGATGAAGGCAGTTTTATATTTTCAGCTGTAGGCACAAATGCATTTCTAAGTACTTGTTCCATGTAGGATGTATATAAATCATGACTTAATCTAGATACATTGATTGATTTCTGGTTATTCTTCTTGAGTTGGTGGGGAGAGAGCATATTTCTCCAAACTAGACTATTAAGTCCACAAGGGCAGGGATGTTTGTCTCTCTTGTTTACTATGGTATTCCAAGTTCCTAGAGCAGTGCCTGACGTGTTGTAGCCTCTTTGAACTTAAGTTTTAGAAATATGTGGGCTTCCGTAAATGGAAGTCTTAAGTCTAGTAGTCACCTGTCAACTCTGATGCTTAGGCCCTTGTTACATTATAAAGAGATCAGGTAGAGAAAACATTAAAAATGATTCTTAGATTTTGAGCCTGGAGGTCTGGGAAGAGGCTAGGGCTTTAACAGAAATAGGAACTATAGGGAAAGTAACAGATTTAAAAGGGAGTATGATAAATTAGGTTTTAGAAATACTGAGTGAGGTGCCAAACTTGGTCTAGCTAACTGGCCATGTGGGTGAGTGGTGAGGCTCAGGGAACCCTTTACATAGAGATGACAGTTGAAGCCACACTTTAGGTCAGACTGACAGTAATAATGATGGCCACCATTTGTTGAACTCTTACTATATGCCAGTCACTGCGCTTTATATATTAATTTCATTTCATCCTGATATCAACCTTATTAAATGGATACTTCTGTTTCCAATTTCATAGTTGAGAACACTGAGGTTTAGCAATGTAAGATGTCTTTCCAGGGTCACATAGCTGGTAAGTGGTAGAACTAGGTTTTGAATCTAGATTCGTCTTACTCCTAAGTTATTAATTAGCTGGTGCCAAGTCATAGGGAGATGTACAGGCAAATGAAGACTGAACAAAGACTATTAACATATTTTCTAGGAACCATTGGCAACCTTCAAATAAACTCTTATTTGAGTTCTGATGTAGGGACAGAGTGTAGATTGGGAGGAGTTAAGGAATAAATGGAGAATTTTATAAAAATGGAAGTGGTAAATTAAGACAATAGTTTTCAAGAAGTTTGGAGGAAAACAAGAGATAAGACAGTAAGGTCACTTTGTAGGACCAAGAGAATTTGGGAGTTTTGTTATGGTTTTTATCTTGCTTTAAGATTTCATACATGCATGCATGTACTCATTTATTTCAACAAATATTTATTGAGTGCCTATTCTGTGCCAGATAGAGTGGGGAGATCTCTTGGGGAACAACACAAGGCTCTTGCTGTTACGGAGCTTAATTTTTTTTTGTTTGTTTTTAAAGAAGATGTTGGGGGTAGGAGTTTATTAATTTATTTTTGGCTGTGTTGGGTCTTCATTTCTGTGCGAGGGCTTTCTCTAGTTGTGGCAAGCGGGGGCCACTCCTCATCGCAGTGTGCGGGCCTCTCACTATGGCGGCCTCTCTTGTTGCGGAGCACAGGCTCCAGACGCGCAGGCTCAGCAGTTGTGGCTCACGGGCCTAGTTGCTCCGCGGCATGTGGGATCCTCCCAGACCAGGGCTCGAACCCGTGTCCCCTGCACCAGCAGGCAGATTCTCAACCACTGCGCCACCAGGGAAGCCCGGAGCTTAATTTTAATGGAGATGGGGGTGGGTATCAAGAAACACATCAATCAGTCAATCAGAAAAACATCAACATGGATAAATGCTATACAAAGAATTAAAAGTGAAGTATAACATGTAAGAGTGTGCCTGCATGGAAGTTCTAGATTGTATGTTGGAAAAGTCCTGTTTTAGAGATGTTCTCTGAGAATCTGAAAGGTAAGAAGACAGACAATAAGCAAGAAGAGAATTCCAGGGAGTGAGAATAGATAGTTCCAATAGATAGTTCCAAGGCCTTAAGGTAGAAATAACCTTGACATTGGTTGGAGGCTAGTGAGCAAAGGGAAAGTGCTATGAGATCAGAGAGGTAGGCAGGATTCAGATCTTGTGGGGCTTTGTAAATTGGAGTAAAGAGTGTGGTTGTTTATTTTAAAGGAAATCAGGAAGTTGACATTAGAAGAGCTTTAAGCAGAGAATTATGTGTTATCTAATTTACATCTTAAAAGGAGCACCTTGGTTGTTGTGTAGACAATCCATTAACGGGAGGTGGACACGGGTAAAAGCAGACCAGTTAATAGGTTTTTGTTCTTCTTCACTCAAGAGATAATGGTGGTCTGGACTGCAGATCTGGTAGTCATAGAGTGGGGAGGACCGATTAGGTTTGGGGTGTGTGTCAGGGGAAGGTTTAACAGGATCTGCTGATGGTTTAAGTCAAAGAGTGGAATCACAGTAACTTCTGGATTTGGAGCTTGAACAACTGGGTGAATGAATGGGCAACATGAGAGTGAGACCTGAGCATGATTACAGATTGAAATGAAGGATCCATTGGAAGGAACAATATTGAAGTTTCCAAAGGAAGTAATTCATGATGTAGCAAGGTACCAAAAGATACTGGCACACAAGAGGGAACTGATTGCGTTAGCCTTAAAAACCAGAGGACAGATTTCAAGATGAAAAGGAAGTAAGTTGCAAAGCAAATAATGAGTGACCTTATCTTTAATAAAATGTAGACCTATTAGTATATTCAGTTATGAACAACTGCATACTAATTGTTTTGTGTTCCTCATATTAACTTTCTAATTTAAATACTTTGTTTATCATTGTATAACCTATTACTTTGTGTGTGTGTGTGTGTGTGTGTGTGTGTGTGTGTATTTTTTCTTTTTTGCAGGTTGTAAGTTCTACAAATGGAGAATTAAACACAGATGATCCTACTGCAGGACGTTCAAATGCACCTATCACAGCCCCTACGGAAGTAGAAGTGATGGATGAAACCAAGTATGTATTGGTTTTTCCTGATTTAGTAACTTTTCTTTCTTAAACTGTGCATGTTTGAGATTTATAGTCATTACAGTTATTTAAGGAAATATTTTTCAAGGAATAGATGCATGCAAAACAAGTGGTATATTTAATTTTTTTAATCACTAAGTTTAAAATAGAGCTATTTCAGTAGATGTTTTAATAATACAAAAATAGTTATTTAAGAACTATGCTCAAATTCTTATTTAGAGTTAACAGCATATTTTTATTTTTAGGAATGTTGATGCATGAAAGTTATTGCTATACTATAGATGCTCATTTTTTCTGTAAACATAAGAATAAATAACAATTTTGTAGTATGCTGCATGTATTAATATTAGTTTTAAGTTACTTTTTTTTGTTAAAGTAAATTATAATAATTCTGCTTGGAAAAAAATTAAGCTTGAAAAACAATGTGATAATTTCAATGTGGGCAGTTTCTGATGATCTCTCTTTCTCTCTCTCTCTTTTTCCTTGTATTTTTTTTTGTGTTTAGCTGCCAGAAAGTGTTGAACATGTGGTGAGTTCTCAAGTGTAGGCAGGCAGAAATAGCTCCGTTGACTGTAATTTCAAAGATTTAGCACCATTTTGTGTTTTTTAAAAACAAACTTTTCAACATAGAAATTATAATTGGTAAAAGTTGTCCAAAAGTATTTGATGTCATTTACATTAGCTCTGAAAAGCAAGAAATAATTGAGGAGCTCTTTTGCCTGCTGCAGCTTTTTGCTTCAAGTGACATAGATTTGGGGGCACTTTTTTATTGAGTAGATGATACACCAACCTTGCTTGCGCTTATGTATTTGTTTTGTAACACAAGGCTTTATTTGCTATTTTAAATAGAAAGGCAAGTTTTTGAGTTAAGCTTTCTTTTTTTCCTGTTAGTAATTGTTAAATACCCATAGCAATAGTATCACTAAACCAGTATTTCACTTACTAATTATATTGCCATTGAATACACATGGTATACATTGATAAATTTCATGATCAACTATAGTGAAAGTGTTATGAAAAATCCTCATCTAAATAGTTCCTGCTAATTACAGATATTATGAAAAATAATATTCTTATCTGTTGCAATAATGTTGAATTTAAACTATTTTCTTGCCCTTGCCTTTAGTTATAACGCTGTGTTTAAAATGCTTCGCTCAATTTCAGGACAAATTTTGAGTCAGCCTTGGAGTGAATAAAGACAGTTGTTTAAATTAGTAAATTTTGGAACATTTACTCATCTACTCATTATCCAAAGGGAACCTTACATAAGTGCTCATTTGCTGGCTGCAAGATGAGGAAACTTTTGTGGATATTTCTTTTTAAAGAGTAATGATCAAATGTCCATTTTAACCAGTTTGACTGTGGAATTTATTCATGGTCAGTATGACTTAGTTTGGTGGATTTCAGGATATAATTAGTCAGCTACGTACTTGTGTATTTTTATGTCAGAAATAAAAGCAACAGTATATATGTGCTTGTGCAATCCTAAGCACAGTTATAAAGGTGGGTGGCATGTGGCAGATGAGAATGCACATGGCCTTTGCAATTAAACTTAGGTTGTAGAATCCTACTTCTGCCACTGTTCGTTTCCTTCTTCAAGCTTGTTTCTTTTCCTGTAAAATGAGGCTAATAATAGCTGCCTCATAGGTTGTTGAGAAAATTAAATGTGATAAAGCACAGTTATTTTGTCTGGCACATGGCAAGTGCTCAGTTGCCATTATCACCCTTATCTGTTTCTCCCCTTCCGGCTGCCAGTGACCTCTCATCTGTGCTCTTCCCAGGCTTGTGCCTCTTCCGTCAGTGTTCTGTATTTTTATCTTCACACCACTCTTCACTGGAACTGACTCTTCTGTGTCCGCATCCTCCGAGAGACCTGCTTTCCACCAAATCTATTACATTTTTCCATGTATTCATTCAACAGTTACACTGCTTGGATTTCAGAAATATCTGATACTGTCCTTGCCCTTAAGTAGATCATATCCAGTGGGGGTAATTGCAGTTGTTTTAGCATTTATCAATGTATGATAAATACTATGAAAAAGGTATGAAAAATCCGTTAGAGCTTGTAAAGAAAATGAGTGTTTACTGACAGGATGATCAGAGAATGCTTTTTGGAGGGGGCTTTGAAGAATGAGTAGTAATTTATTTAGCTGAGATGGGCGTGAGTGTGTGTATTTATGGTTTGGGTTTTTATCTGTAGGTGTTGGAAAATGAGAAAAAGGAAAATGGTGGGAAGGCTCTTCCTGAAGTTGAGGTTCTCTTTTGCATAGAGCGTCAAATCTAGATCACTTGGCAAGGCACCAGGCCCTTCATGCCTTTCCTGGTCTGGCTCCTGCCTGTCTTTCCCAGCCTCATTTTCCATTCTGAAGTCTATGTTCCGTCAGTTCCTTAAGTTGGCCACTGATATGTTATTCTCTTTATCTATCTCTCACTTCTTGAAACTTCTTGGATTTCTTAAAAACAAGGTCTTTTTTATCTTAAGATCCCCAAGACCTCAACAAATTATTACTAAATAATTGACTACATAAGGTAGTGTATCCATACAATGGACTATCAGTTAACAATATAAAAAATGAAATTGAAAACATGATGCTAAGTGACACAAGCCAGACATAAAAGGCCACGTATTATATCCATTTACATGAAATATCCAGAATAAGCAAATATATAGAGACAGAAAATAGACAGTGATTGCCTCCAGCAGCTTTGAGGAAGATGGGAGTGACTGCTGATAGGTTATATGGTTTCTTTATAGAGTGAAGAAAATGTTTTGAAGTTAAGTAGCGGTGAGGGCTGCAAAACTCTTTGAATATATTAAAAACCACTGAATTGTACACTTTAAAAAGGTGAATTTAATGATGTGTGAATTATATCTGAATAAAGCAGTTATTTAGAAAAATGGATAGCAATCCATGATTTCAGTGAAGCTTTATCCCAGATAGGTTACAGAAATCCTCAGAACTTCCCTAACTCTTCACTAGTTAAAAAAACTTTTAAAACACACAACATTTTGTCTTGTCTCTAATCAGGGTTATTCTGACATTCCTACAGGCTTATTATTGCATTCCTTATATCCTCTTAGTCTGTGATTAAGAAACATGAGCATGATTTCTTTTTCTAAATTGCATCTAATGCTTCTCTTCTCTCTTCCATCATTTTATGGGTAGCTAGAGACCTGCTTAGAATTCTCTTTCAGAATTTGTTTCCTACTTCCTTCTTTTCTTCTTGCCTCTGATTGGCAGAGATCCCTCTCACCCCATCTCATTACTAGAATGTATTCTACAACAGATATTTTAGAGTCTCATGTTTCCTAGAATAGTACCTCAATAGTACCTCATGGGGTAAATGTATGATTTCCAAGTGATGGAAAATAGTCTCTTCCCCCAAGATAAAGTGGCTCCTTCATTAGTAATGAGATTTTGCCTTACCTTTTTTTACTGTAGTGGAGAATTTTTTTTTTAAGGCAGGTGATACAAATGATAGCACCCTCATCATTTCTTCCAGGAATTTAGGAGAACAAGGCTTCCTTTAAGTTTCGTTATTGAGTTTTTAAGTATTGTGAAGTCATCTTTTTTCCTTTGTTTCTCTGTTTCTCTTTTATTCCCCCTTTCCATCATTTACTGAACAGTTGTTGTGTGTTTGGTAATATGATGATTATGAAGATAAGTCAAGGCCCTTTCGTTCCATTAGAGAAGATAGTAAGTACACCGGTGACTTTTACATAGTGGTTCTCACCCTGGCTTCATATCACAATCATCTGGGGAGTTTTAAAAATATGCCAATACTTAAGTTGTACTTTCTGAGTGGTAGGGTCTGGTTACCAGTATTTTTTTTTTTTTTGCGGTACGCGGGCCTCTCACTGCTGTGGCCTCTCCCATTACGGAGCGCAGGCTCCGTGCAGGCTCAGCGGGCATGGCTCACAGGCCCAGCCGCTACGCGGCACGTGGGATCTTCCCGGACCGGGGCACGAACCTGTGTCCCCTGCGTCGGCAGGCGGACTCTCAACCACTTGCGCCACCAGGGAAGCCCACCAGTATTTTTAAAATGCCTTTAGGCCAATTCTAAGGAGCAACCAGGATTGAGAATCACTGGTCTAAAGCAAGGTATTATAGGATTAGCAGTATGGAGTTCAGAGACTGGAGTATGCACTTCTAGCTGAAGATCAGGAAGTCTTCGTGGGTAAGGATACATTTGCAGTAGTTCTCAAAGATGCGTATGATTTGGCAAGGGAATGTGGGTCAGAGAGAAGAAGAGGTTGAGCGACAATGTGGAGCAAGGAAAGAATGGGTTAGTTTGAGTACTAACCCGTGCACATAGAGAGTGTGAATATATTAATGGGAACTGAAATAGGCTAAGTGCCCAATCTCCAAGGGCCTTTAGTAGCACGTTAAAATATAAATAAATTGGACATGATCTTTCTTAGCACAAGAAAGCGTGCTGTGGGTTTTTTTTTTTTTTTTACTATGTAAAACACTTTACCCACAATGCCATACTAGACCTTAAAACAATTTTGAGATGTTCCCAGTATTCTTAATTTTTTTTTTAACATCTTTATTGGGGTATAATTGCTTTACAATGGTGTGTTAGTTTCTGCTTTATAACAAAGTGAATCAGTCATACATAAACATATGTTCCCATATGTCTTCCCTGTTGCGTCTCCCTCCCTCCCACCCTCCCTATCCCACCCCTCCAGGCTGTCACAAAGCACCGAGCCGATATCCCTGTGCCATGCGGCTGCTTCCCACTAGCTATCTACCTTACTACGTTTGTTAGTGCTGTGGGTTTTAAGCCAAGAAATGGTATAATCAGATTGAATCTTAAGAAAATTAATTCAGCAGCAGTTTGAGACTTATGTTGCTTCCTGGGTTTCTCAGATTGCAGGAAATCTCCATTCCCTCCTTCCCTGCCTCCCTCCCTCCCCCCTTTCCTTCCTTCCTCCTAAAGTACAGGCTGCCTGGTAAGGAAGGCTGATGGAGGATGAGACTGAGAGGAGAGTAGAAGTAGGTTGGAACCAAATTTTAAAAGCTGTGTGGACTTAATGCCTCAGACAGTGGAGAACCATTGCTGAGATTTAAGAGGAAAAGGGCATGGCCATATTATGATGGGGGAAGTTTGGATGGCAGATTGGAGAGAGGAGGGTCTTACGCTAGAAGTCAGTTAAAAGGCTCTTAGCCGTGGTGGAGGCAAGAAGTTATGAAATAAGCCAGCATGAGAGTGTGGGGAGATTTTAAAAGTCATTTCAGACTTGAGGAACTAATTGCACATGGATGGAGAGGAAGAAATTGAAGGTGAGGATGGGTCTGCAGGTTCTTAGTTAGAGTAGTTACATGGTCTTGCTCTCTGATCTAAACTTAATTGCCTAACCAAACAGTTTCTCATTTTTATAATCAAGAGACCTAGAGAAATGAAATTACATTTCAAGTATGAGTTTTAAGGGGAAAAATCCTTTGTCAGTGAACTAAAGTTTAGACGTCATGAAAGATATTTTCTATATACTCATCAACGAGACAGGAGAGGCTAGGTTCTGGAGTCCTAAGTGGGTGGGATCTGGCAGGTACCAACAGTCCCTCAACCAGTGGATGAGCCAGTGAGTCATTATAGGGACAGATAAGAACTTCAGATCCAATAAACCCACACATGTATGGTCACCTTATTTTTGATAAAGGAGGCAAGGATGTACAATGGAGAAAAGACAGCCTCTTCAATAAGTGGTGCTGGGAAAACTGGACAGCTACATGTAAAAGAATGAAATTAGAACACTCCGTAACACCATACGCAAAAATAAACTCAAAATGGATTAAAGACCTAAATGTAAGGCCAGACACTATCAAACTCTTACAGGAAAACATAGGCAGAACACCCTATGACATAAATCACAGCAAGATCCTTTTTGACCCACCTCCTAGAGAAATGGAAATAAAAACAAAAATTTAAAAATGGGATCTAATGAAGCTTAAAAGCTTTTGCACAGCAAAGGAAACCATAAGCAAGACAAAAAGACAACCCTCAGAATGGGAGAAAATATTTGCAAATGAAGCAACTGACAAAGGATTAATCCCCAAAATTTACAAGCAGCTCATGCAGCTCAACATCAAAAAAACAAACAACCCAATCCAAAAATGGGCAGAAAATCTAAATAGATATTTCTCCAAAGAAGGTATACCAATTGACAACAAACACATGAAAGAATGCTCAACACCTAACTAATCATTAGAGAAATGCAAATCAAAACTACAATGAGGTATCGCCTCACACCAGTCAGAATGGTCATCATCAAAAATCTACAAACAATAAATGCTGGAGAGGGTGTGGAGAAAAGGGAACCCTCTTGCACTGTTGGTGGGAATGTACATTGATACAGCCACTATGGAGAACAGTATGGAGGTTCCTTAAAAAACTAAAAATAGACCTACCATACAACCCAGCAATCCCACTACTGGGCATATACCCTGAGAAAACCATAATTCAGAGAGTCATGTACCACAATGTTCATTGCAGCTCTATTTACAATAGACATGGAAGCAACCTAAGTGTCCATTGACAGATGAATGGATAAAAAAAATGTGGCACATATATATAATGGACTATTACTCAGCCATAAAAAGAAACGAAATTGAGTTATTTGTAGTGAGGTGGATAGACCTAGAGACTGTCATACAGAGTGAAGTAAGTCAGAAAGAGAAAAACAAATACCGTATGCTAACACATATATATGGAATCTTAAAAAAAAGAAAATGGTTCTGAAGAACCTAGGGGCAGGGCAGGAATAAAGACGCAGACATAGAGAATGGGAGAATGAACTTGAGGACACGGGGAGGGGGAAGGGTAAGCTGGGACAAAGTGAGAGACTGGCATGGACTTACATATACTACCAAATGTAAAATAGATAGCTAGTGGGAAGCAGGGAGATCAGCTCGGTGCTTTGTGACCACCTAGAGGGGTGGGATAGGAGGGTGGGAGGGAGACGCAAGAGGGAGGAGATATGGGGATATATGTATATGTATAGTTGATTCACTTTGTTATAAAGCAGAAACTAACACACCATTGGAAAGCAATTGTACTGCAGTAAAAATGTTAAAAAAAAAAAAGAATGTAAAATCAAGAAGAAACTATTTTAAATTAAAAAAAACCAAAAACTTCAGATCCAGACAGAGGAACATGCTTCAGTTTCTGGGTAGACTTTTGAGAAGAAAGTATATGACATAAATCCAGGAAGACAAGCCATATTCTCCAAGAAGAAAAGGGCAGTCAGTAACGGGAAATGGTGGTGTGATGTCAATAGGAAAACCTTGGCTATTATCATCCATGTTTTCTACAGAGTTTAGGACGTTGACCCATTATGATTTCTTGTTTCCTACCTAACAGTATTTCAGGCAACAGCCTTAATGTTCATCAGAAGCAGAACTTAACATTTATTCCCAAATGATTTAAGACTAGAGATGTGGCTTCAAAGCTTCTAGGGTAGCCACCAGATGATCAGGTCAGAAGCATGAACCTGACTTGTGAGGGCGTATTGGCTCACTGTAACCACACAAGGAATTATCAAGAAAGAGCCAAGAAAAAGAGAATCATTGACAAGAACATGATTTAAATGTCTGGTCAGCTTATTCTTTCCCCAAGGTAGTTGTCAGTAGCCTAGATCTGAGGAGACCCCACATGAGGTATGAACTAGTGGATAAGAAAATGTAGCCACTGAGCAGCAAGGAGAGAAAATATCCTTGAAAATTGTAAAGGTGTGAGTTATTTTCTAAGACCAGATAATTTAATTTATTGATAAAGTAACTTGCTCACGTCATCTGTGAAAACTTCTCTATGTGCTGATTCCTGGAATCTGTGCTGTTATTTGCAGTTATTGTTTCCGATACCACCCGCCCCACAACTGTACCAAGTTAAAATTACATGGTTTCTTTTTATGCATTTGCCTGCTCTCATGTGAACTGATGACATGGTGTCCACTCAGTATCTCCAGTGGTCAGCTCATTGCATCCAGGATGAGGCCTCATATTTGAAATGGAGACGCGAGAGGGTGACCTGGCAGTTGGATCTAGAAAGCAGTGCTTCTTGCGATTCAGTCCTTTAATAATTTGGTGCAAATAATCTCTCTCCAGAAAAGCTTCCACGGGCACTAAAATCTGTATTTTGTAAGGTTTCACTAGGGTCTGTGGCCCAAGGGTAAGAGCTTTAGCTTTAGAACATGCTTTAGAATTTTGACCAGGTTCTTACTCTAGAAGTTAGTTGCATTTATGAGGCAAATCATTCATTAATTCAATAGGCATTAAATGAGTACCAATTTTGTGCCCATTTGTGGGATGTATCTGTGAGCAGGACCTTAGGAAACTTACATTCTATGTGGAGGTAGATAATAAGTAAATAAATAAAATAAATTCAGATTAGTACTATGTACTGAGAGGAAAATAACACGGTCGTTTGTCAGAGTGGCCATATGCAAGAAACTGTTTTAGACTGAGTGCCCAGGGCAATTGAGATGAGACCTAATTCATTAATCACTAAGACTATAAATCAGCTGTTTTGATAATGACTTTTAAGAAGTCAGCCACAAGGTTAATATCAATTTCCTTCTTAACTGCTGTAAGTATATCATATTTTGAGAGCATCTCTGTTCTCTGTACTTGGATGCATTCATATCGCATAAAGTAATGCTGTCCTCTGGTGGTAGTCAGTTTAATAGCATGCCAGCTCTACTTAGGCAAATGGCAAATCTGTTTCAAGGGTGTACTGAATGCAAGGGTGTATTCAGTGGGATTTATTTCTAAAAAATAGATGTCTTTTTTAGATTGCTTTTGATTTTAAAAGGTCTCTACAATTATAATGCATTTGAAGATCTTATTTAATCTTAAATAAATGCTTGGAGTAGTTTTCTGTGTTCAACAATACTTACACAATGGAAGGAAAGATTACCTAGGAAATAGGAAGCACTCAACTCTCAGAACTGAAAGCAGATTAATGGTAAAAAATAAATCAGACAAAGTGAAGTGCTAATTCAAGTGTGGTAAAGCTGAGACTTGAACTTGTTCATCAAAACATCTATTATATTCAATTCCCCATTCCAAAAGGCTTATGTATACCTTACAACACTTTATTAGTAGAAAACTTTTTAAAAGAATATACTTTGGAATTTGAAAAGACAAATGACATTATTTAGGAACAGTGAACATTGTTAATAAAACTTTATATTTATTAAACAATAAAGTTCCATTGATATATGCCCATATTCTTAAATTTAATATTCTAATTATTTGGTCTTTCTTTTAAATACCAATTTTTTAATATTTTGTTTTCTGCAATATGGACATTTTCTAACTCTTTTCTAAGTTTTTAATTGAAAGATTCTTTTTAGAATAATGATTTTTATCTCCTAGTAGTTTTTTGTTTTGCTTTTTTATTTTAGAAAATATATATAACAGATTTGAGAAAGTATTAGGTACCTAACAGTTAGAAAATTCTGACTTACTTCTCTAAGTCTAGGAAAAATGTATTGTGGCTAGAGTCTTCTTTTACAGTGGTGTCTCTTTTTAAGGCCCTTGATTGGGTAATTTATTTCCATTCTTTCTGGTAGTTACCTCAATAAGAGTAAAACCCGTCAAGATTGATAACGGCACATATTTCTAGTTGAATCTTTATCAGCTGATATATACAATTTTGAATTATTCACATTCCATGGTCTAGTCATTATGTACTACTTGAATGCAATTGTATAATTTGGTTTTGAATGCCCGATAGTGATTTCATAATTATGGCATAAATCACAATAAATGGTCTGAAATTATTTTTGACTAAAGATAATGTGAGTGGAGAGAGTATGTAATTTAACTGGACAGTGTGGATTTTTGTTTACATTTATTTCACAGAAATAATGATATCTAGCCTTTATTCCATCTTCCATGATCTTTTGCTGGATAGGACACCTGAAGCTCCATGGTCTCTTTTATTTTATGCTTAGCTTGAAAATGTTGAGCTAATATTGTTTTATGAAGGTGGGCTGGTAAGAATTAAAGGAACATCTTTGTAAGGACTTCAGTGGGAAAAAAAAAAAGGAGCCTCTCTAGATGTGGTACCTGTCATCTTGATATTCTGATAGATTGACTTTCTTTTAGGTATGGAAGGGGAAAACGGCCAGACCTTTATTTGAAGGAATGCTAGACTTTTAGAATATATATACCTGTGTGTATATTTGTTTTGTTGGTTGCTGATCAGTGATTTTCATTTAACTTTCAGTTCATACCAACCTCAGCATTGCTCTACATTTGTTGCATCTTCTCATGACTAGGAGAATTTACTGTGAGAAAAACTAGTTCTCTCAGGGATCATGTCTACATTTTTTCCACCTAGGAGTAAAAACCAGATATTTCTTAAATAGACTACAAAAACTGAATGAGTTTTCAATTGCAAAACTGAATCACCTTGATTATGCTGTTTTAAATGTTAAGCATATTTTTCTCTTAATTAAAATAACATGATAAGCTTGACCTTCTTTAACCTCTAAAGAATTAAAAGTGCCAATCTTAGCATTCTTACTCTATTTAATGTATTTTCTCTCTTCCACTTCGTAAATATGATGGAAAATGTTTGTTGAAGAGTGTTTTGGGGATTTATCTTTTTAGTTTTGGAATCTAAACTAATTTTTAATGAAAATAAAATCCCCAAATTAGGCTCATTATTGCTTTTCTAACAATGGCTTCAACAATCATATATGAATACCAGGAAAAAAGGGAAAGAATACATAAAATGAACTTTATATAACAGCATGCCATTGCCAGAAATTAGTATCTAAAATAGAATGTGATGGGTCAGTTGGGGTTCAGAACTTTATGGCTTTTTAGTTAGTCTTCGTGCAGAGCCTTTTCAGTTTAGTGGCTCCTTTTAATGTTGCATAGAATGTCTTGCTATTCTAAAAAGGCACACTGATGAAATGATAGTAACAACTCTGCCATCGTTTCACTAATATATATGCTTCATTGGTATGTTCACTGTTTATGTTGCACTAGCCCGTGGCTTTCTATGGCATTTAAATTAGTATGATAGATTCAGCCTTACTTTGCAACATTTTAGTATTTTTATAATAAAAGGAGTATTTCCCTCCATCTGCAGGTGCTGCTGCTTTTTCAAACGAAGGAAAAGGAAAACCATACAGCGCCACAAATGACTCTGGACACAGACAGATCATGGGGAGTTACTTACATGTTCATCTGCTGTCTTGTGATTAAAATCATCTCTGTAGTGACCACATATATTTTCAAGAACTCACTGTTAGAAACAAAAATGTCATACTTTCATACTTCATTTTGTGGTTGTCTTACATTCGTATTTTTTTCTAATTTAACTTTTATGGAAGCTTTAAAGTTTTGTCAAAACATGAGTGCTTTGCCCATCATTGAATGGAATGGACCAATGAGGTGGTATTGATGAATTACAGTTCTGTAGAACATTTTTCAGAAGCTCTCCTCCTGTTGTAGAAAGCAGTACAGTATCTTAAATGTCAACCAATTATATACCTAATCTGATTTTTATAACTTCTGTGAGAGAATAATCAACAAGGAATTTTCTCCCCAGTGGATAATGCAACAGAGAAAACAGAGTTGCCCAAATATTTAAAAGAAGTTATCCCTTGAGAAGATCATTATCTGTGTGACATCTGCATTGATTTCACTGTTACTGTCGGTACTGCTATTCATGAGTCATATTAACATTCTCTCTGTGAAATCATGGTACAGTTACTGCCCAGAGGTACTGAGGAAAAAGCTCTATGGGTTTGGCAGATGGTAGTGGTAAAATGAATCACAAATAGTGTGGTAAATATGAGCTCTGCTTTTGTTGCACCACTAAGTGAAGTACAGTGTTGTCGAAGTGGCAAAAGCGCTTATTTTTTAAAAATGCAAAATATTTGTATAATGTAACTTTATGCTTCCAGATAATAATGTATGTTAGACAGCAAGAAATGAATACTTTGAGAAGTGAGATATGTTGGAGTTTTTTGAAAAATACACTAAGGAGAAGGAATAAATGTGAATCTCACCGCATCATATGAGGCTGAAATCTAAGGAGATCCCACTGAAACCTGCTGCTGAACGATTACATTCACCTTAAGCAGAAAACTTTGGATGTGCCACACAATGGTGTCTGTTTATTAATTATTTGCCCTTTGATTTTAAAAGAAGACCCTCAACAATAAAAACAGGGTCACTCTATTGCCCTCTGCGCACGTTAGTCTGTTGTATCCAACTTTGCTGGTTCTCTGGAATTTTCCTACTTTTTAGCGTAATTGTGATGATTGAAAACTATTTCGGAGAGGATGGGTCAGGTGCTTTGTCCCCATAGTCTTTTGAAGTGCCTGCATATGAACAAAGTAATGGTTCTGTAAAGAAAGGAAACCCATTCCACTTTTCAAGTATGCTTTGTTTTAAGCCATGAAGACACAGGTATACTTTTGTCACATTCTACTAGCCAGAATTTGCAAGGAGAGTTAAGACAAAAAGACTGGCTAGAAAGATAATTATGTTGTTCGAATCTCACATTCACCTTTCCTTCATGAACTTGTTGCTTACTCCTTCCACTCAGCCCCTTCTTTTTGTCTTTACGTGTGTGCCTCCGGGCATGCTTATTTATTTTTATTGTCTCAAGGTAACATTTAAAATATGTAATTAAAGTAAATAAATCTACATTTTTGACATTATTGCATTTACAGGAATTTAACTGTACTTTGTAATTTATTTTTCTTATTAGCCAAAAGTTCAGTGCATTGTTTTTGATGAATTAGGCACCCATATGAATACTGCAAATCAGGACATTATCATTGTTGCTCTGAATCTATGAATGATCTTTATAAGTTCTTGATTTTAAAGACCTACACTCAGCCTAGAAAACACTTGTTGTATAATTTGGTCAACAGTTTCCATTTTATCTATTTGTATACTGTCATGATGTCTTAAACTACAGGAGTTACATACTGAGTTTTTATTTTTGTTTGCTTTGAGCAAGGTAGATGGATGTTTTGGCCATTATAATGTGAAACCACTTCTTTCTTTACAGTATTTGACCAAATTTGTGTGTCTATGATATTTGTAAATACATGCGATATCTGTATTTCTTATCATAAGCCTGTTTAGTTTTATTCTCAGTAGGGTTTTTGGACTGTACAGTGTTTATATGATCTGAACTCCTTATACATAAGAAGGTGTGTATATTAATCCAATTATGGACTTAAAATATTTTAAAACTATAAATACCCTTATTTGCTGCAAAGACCAGTGTGTAGACATTTGCTTTTTAGCAATATTTTTAAGTGCTCCATTTTAATGCCAAGGAATAAGTCTTTTGGCAACACAAACTGGTCAATAATAGGTAATGCAGGTATGTTCAGGTTAAGCCAACAATGTTTTGCATTTTTATGCTTCTTTTCTGTCAACACTAATGAAGTCAACATTGCCTGAATGTCTGAATAATGAAACACATCCCTGTTTAAAAGTATGTAACTGAAAAAGAAATAAAAAATAAAGGTAGTTTTTTTAAACTTGCTCTTTCCCCTTTCCTCTAATATGGGTAAAATAATGCCACTTACTAATTGAAGACAGGAATTTTAAAAATTCAGTTTATTTAATTTACTAAATGTGAAAAGCAGAGCTAAAGGAACATTCATTCGTTTGTGTTTTTTGATTTTGTTTTGCTTTGTTGGAACCCTATTGTAAAGAGTACATACCTGGAAGTATCTAAGCTTTCTTTAATGAAAGTTAAAAAAAATTTTTTATACTTCTCTGAACTCCTTAATAGAGCAATTAATTAGAACTAATGCCACTAATAAACCGAGGGAAACAAACTGAATCATTTCATTCCTTTTCAAAAATGAAATCATATTATGATGTTCACAGAAATGAAATATTATTAAATCTAATTTTAAGTGAATGACTTTAATATCATTCCAGATAAAGAGCATATATCTGTGACAGTATCTCACAGTTCATCATTGTGCTAGGTGCTTTAAGGTGCTTTGCTTACTGAAAGATGCCAAAGGTAAGATAAGTCAAAGCAGCACACACTAAGCCCGTGTGTGTCCATTAAGCACCACCATTCAGAAAGAATAAGATATAGAGATGAAACGTAACAGGTTAAGCATGGGTTAAAAGGCCCTGTCTAGAAATATCTGAACTAAGATTAGGTTTCAATCTGAATGACTATAGTTGCATTAGCACCCTTTGCTTTTGCAAGTGACAGAAACTTAACATGGCTTCAGCAATAGGCATGCACATTGTTACATTTAACTGAAAAGTCCAGTGATAGGAGTAGCTTCAGGCATGCTTGGTCCTGGTGCAAAGTTCAGGAGTCTGTTTTTCTCTGTATCTCTCAGTTTTGCTTCCTACTCTGCTGTTTTCATTGTCAGGGAGATTCTTCATGTGTGATGGTAAAGTGACCACCCAGCAGCTTCAGACTTCTGCCATAATCTCAGCCAAAACAAAGGACAGTTTCTCTCAACAGTTCCAACAAAAGCCTAAGACTGACATTTATTCCTTCATTGGTTCACATGCCCACCCTCGAGCCAACTACTGTGACCCAGGGAATGTTGTTCTCCCATCTTCAGAGGACACACTGAACTGAGAAATAAGGTAGAAGGGGGTGTTCCCCAAAAGGAAATGAGGATATTGTTACCAGAAGGAGAGTGAGTGGATTCTGCGCAGGCAATCTAGATATCTTCAGTCATGGTGAGAAAAACAAAATAGAGTATAAAGGCAAACTTAATTGTTTTAAATTAGAAAACATTGTTATTACTGAGGCTTTTATTAATGTGAATATATTATTGGAAATCACTAATATAGTGAATGAATACATTTGAAAAATGTTTTGGACTCAGGTAAAAACAGGTCATAAGTACCCTATTTGATGTGCTTTTGTTTAGTTTTAAAGGTTTTTGTGATAGAATTGGATTAGTAGAGTTAAAAGCTAACCTTTCTTCTAGAAGAGAAATAAATTGAATTATAAAGCTTTGCTGATGTTTGGGTTAACTAGTTTCTTCTCTGACCATCTCTAATACAGACCCACATATTATTTTCTTAGGAAATTTACTTCATAAGAATACATGGATCGTAACCAAAGAAAGAACTACATATAGAAGTATTATCAGGTAATACTGCTGGGATATGAAAATGGTTTTAGAAAGAACAGTTGTTCACAGCAACGTTTACCATACTGTGATTTTACTCAAATTGAAGAACACTCCTCCACTGCTCTAGACTAGGGGTTGGCAAACTTTTTTGTAAAGTTTAGGATTTATGGGCCAAAAGGCAAAATTAAGGCTTTTATATACTTGTGTAATGAGAAAGAAAACAAATTTCCACTACTTTTTTATTGATGAAATTAAAAATATATATGAACACTTGAGTACAAATTTTTTGTAATACAGGTCTAATGGTAAAAATTAAGTTATTTTGAGAGGATAATATTTCACTTAATTGGGGTTTGAAATCGATTGCAAATGTTCATCTGTTATGCTGATCTGTAATGTGATTTTACGTATTTCATCTCTGAAAATGTCTTCATACAGATAGATACTACCATATACTGTTATCAGTCCACAAGTGTGTGGATGTTAATTGAGCATATTCACCATTTGGAAGGTGTTTATAGAATTCCATTAGATTCTGCTCTTGATATTTGCCTTTGACATATCATTACATCGCAGATTAATTACTTCCTTTTAAAGTTTAGATGGATGCTCCTTATTTATACACTTAAGTGGATTTTGTAATATGGAAATTTCCTGTGCACTTGGATTGAGATCCAGAGATGTAGCTGGAACTGCAGTTGAGTTTGGAAAACACATCCACTGCAAATTTGTGTGGGAATGGATATCTTGCTGCTCGTGTTAACTAGACAGCATGGGAAGTGTCTAAAGCAGCTTGACATAACTTGTGATTTAAACAGCATTAGTTGTCATCAAAATGACTTTGTTGCAGTATAAATTTCATATATAAGTGCTGTTTTGTCTTGTAATTTTTAAGTTGAAGTTATTAAGAAACATTATCAAATCTGCAGCAAAAGCTAATTTTCAAATCCATTCAGTGTTCGTTAATAATAGGTGAGGGTGATACTCATTCAGAAATGAGTCCTGAGCTCAAAAAATTGCAATAAAACTTTATTACTTCTATCAAATTGCTGTGTAGTTGGGCAAGTCAGGATATTCAGTTTCTGTTTCTAATAAAAATGGAAGTAATGATAGTTAAGACTGCCAAGAGTGAATGAAATTCACCATTGACTTTACTAGTTCATTAACATGATATTCAAATAGTTCCCACAAAATACCTGCTGATGAGTAATATAAAGCATAAACATTGACTTTAAACATTTTACATTTTCACAAGCTTTGTAAATTTGCCCAGTAAACCTTTTTCTGCTCCACATGTCTTTACCACCATTAAGTTACTTCACATCTTAGCAGATTCTCCTTTAATTAGCACTGATGTTTTCTCAAGTTCTTTAAAAATATTCTTTCTTATAGTTGTTCCATGGAGACTATTCACAGAGGGTACTTCTTGAGGCACTTCAAACTCAGTATTGACTTCCCTAGTAATCAATAGCTGGCAGTATTGGTAACATCTGTTGACTCTTCAAAAGCCAAATCATTTTGCCTTGTCTTTTAGTTGGCAATTGATGTCTTCAAGCAACTGTCCTTGCTAAAAAGCTAGTGGTCTTCAACATGTTTTTCTCCTCTGGACACACTTTTTAGCTGCTGCAGTCAAACACAATTAGCTTTAACTCACCATCAATAAAGAGCATTCTTTGCTTGGCTAACAAATGAGCCACTTGGAAAGTAAGTGGCTTGCACCCTGATTCTCATTTTTTTTGTGTTTGAATAAATTCTATTGTGATGAGATATTCTGTTTTAAAGTTTTCTAATTGTTCTTACTGTTGCTTTTCTGTGAGCTGGGGATATTGTGATGAGTGCTTAGTCTGGTAATGTGAAAATAAATTGTATTCTTTTAACACAGCTGAAGTGTCATTGCATAATAAACATGATGCTTTGCCATATAATTGTATAACAAAATAATCCACGTTCAACTGTGCCTTAGAAGCGCAACACTCAAAGTTCACCTTACTTTTTTTTTACATAATTAATATTCATTAGTAATAAAAAATAATAAAATGTCTGTATGACAGTATGTGTGGCACTTGAAATGCTGTCAAATTATAACCGCATCACTGAGATTTGTAGTGTGTTGAACAGCAGTGTAAAGCAGTGAGAGCACCACATATGGTCTCTGTCACAACTATTCAACTCTGCCTTTGTAGCATGAAAGCAGCCATAGACAATATGTAAATGAATGAGTATGGCTGTGTTCCAATAAAATTTTATTTATGGACACTGAAATTTGAATTTCATATAGTTTTTATGTGTCATGAAGTATTCTTTTGATTTTTTTTAACCCATTTAAAAATGTAAGTACCATACTTAGCTCGTGGGCCAAGTAATAACAGGAGGCGGGCTAGATTTGACTTGTAGACTGTAGTTTGCCAACCTCTGTTCTAGACCACATTGGAAAGATATGGATGTTGGAGGTTAATTTTTTTTAACCTAATTGAGTGACACAACTTATCAAAAGATAACTTTTCTTCACTTTATAAAAGGAAGGGTCATTTTGAAGTAACATCAAGAATTATGATAATGTTAAAGAAAATGCATCATTAGCACTTACGGGAGTTAGAAATAAATGAGATAATTCCAGCTCCCATATGAACTTAGATGTTGAAGCAGTGAATGGTCTTGGAAAGAGCATGAATTTGGGGACCAAACAAATTTAATTTGATTCTCAGCTTCTTCACTTTCCTTGTGAGAACTGTGGCAAGTTATTTGACTTCTTAGCATCAATTTCCTCACCTCAGATTGGAGTAATGCCTTCTTTGCAGCATGTCTCTGACGTTTGGCAATGATATTTATAATAGCTCTCCGTGCAAGCTGCCATTTACCATTTCTTTCATGATAAACTATAATTGAAAACTGAGCAGCACCTTTATTTCTCACACAGAGTGTATGCTTCTGCTCCTTGAGACAGGAACAAGGTCTGGTATTTATTAAACTGTGTCTTAGATTGAAGCTGTCATTCCTATCTGTTTAAAAATACTTGCACACTAATTCTATCGCATTGCACAATTGACTATTTTGACTCAATGGCATTGATAAATTCAAAATCATTAATTCTATACCTTTTTTGATAAAAATAACAAACAGCAGAGGGCAAGGGCAAAACCCTATATCAAGTCACTCTAATCCTACCTTAAGGTGAATATCAATCCACTGAACGCATAACAGATACCTAAGAGGTCTCTCTAATCCTTCTCCACCGCTTGACTACCATTAGCTATTTATGTTTTTCTGAAATCTAGGTGAACCATTCAGTCCATTTCTTTGCCCTCTCATTCTCATTATCCCATCTGAAAAAGGAACTGGATTTAGTTTGCAATGTCTTTTCCTAGTGAATCCATGTTTACTTCTAAAGATCACCATTTCTAATATTACAAATTGCCTTTTAACTAATTCAGTCTAATCTTACTTGGATTCAACATTATTTACCAACCTGTAGCTGTATAATCTACCCTTTTCTTTTTTTAAAATAGGAATTTCATTTCCAGTCTAGTCTTTTTGCCTTGCTCCATTTACCATCTGCCAAGTCTCTCAGGATGGCTTTTGTCCAGGTCTGGAGACTTAGTTGTTCTTTGAAAATATTTGTACATGTGATGGGCTTCATTTCCTTCTTGCTTTTCCCCCTCATCCCCCACTTAACTTTCTAGACTGAAGATTATTCTTGATTAAAAAAAAGATGGTAAAAGAAAATTTTTAAAGAAGCTAAGTCTTACATTCTTTTTGTCATTCTTCAACCCTTTCCTTACATTTGGCTCTACACGTAGTTTATAAAACCCTTTTTTATTGACTTTAGCTTTTTTTTTCCTTTTAAGAAATCATCAGCTAATTGGGAGGGGGGGTTAAAGATTTTACCATTTCTTATATTCATTTGCTATGCACACTCTATTTATTTCCAGTCTTTTAAGAGTCAAACTTGTCAGAAGAGACATTTTTTGCAGGCTTGCTCCTTTTTTTCCCCCCTTATCAGAGCCATTTTTAATTGCAGAATTGGAATCACAGTCTTGAGTTCCCTTCACTAGGTATCACCAATCTTAAGATGAGATGATCACATTCTCTCAAGATTCCTAACTCTACCACTTTATCAATCACTTCCTTCTTGCTGGTCATTTTGGTGGTCCAGAGTAGGTATTTCAATTTTTGCTATCTCTATTTTCTGGAAGATTAGTTTTTTTGGCATATAAAGAATTGTCAGATGCTCTGGTTATGTTAAAATAAGAGAGATGTTGTTTGGACAATCAGAGCCCTCTATCATGACTAAACTTTGTTTCCCAATTCTGGGCTTTTTAAATTAAGGTTTATGTATTCAACTACTTTTTTTTTTTTTTTTTTAACACCTTGTTTCAGGCAATGGGCTGTGTGCTTAAATCTGATTTTCTTTTTCTGGCCTGGCATTCTGTAATGTATTTTCATAGTTGTATCCTGATGTTTTCCTCTCTTCTTTTCCCACATATTTTCCACAGTGCATTTTACCTTAGGTGTCCAAATTTCAGTGTTATAAGTCCAGGATATTTCCCTATACCTCTCTTCTCATTTGTGTGTATTCCAATCAGGAATCTTGCCATACCCAGTATCAGTAACTCCTGTGTCATATCTACCATGCCCTGTTTTTATCTAAGTTTTGTTGTTTATAGCTCTTGTCTGTACATTAGTGTGAAGACTGCTGGGTGTTGTTTTCAAACTTCCTGCTTAAGTTCTCTTCTTGAGTGAATCACTTGGCCATCTCTAACCTGATGGTGTATATAACAGCCACTTTCTTGTTTTTTATCTGATCTTTTCACCCGCATCCTCATTCAGTTAAAAAAATCTCTTTAACAAGTCAAATATACTCATACCAATATCTCATGAGATGACATTCTACCCATTTTAAATTGTGCCTTGGAAATTAAAGTCTCATTTAAAAATACCATATGGGCAAGAAAATCACTTACTTCCTTCTTGTACTTTGTATTTTGTCCTGAATCCCATACTGACTTTGTCAGGATGCCCTAAATATTCTATAGTCAGCTTTTTTTGGAATTTAATATTTTAAATTGTGTATAAATATGTAAATGTATAAAATGAATTATAAGAATTTGGCAATTAGAGCTATTTTTCCTCCACAGTAATTGGTGCTTAAGCTACTTAAATGGCAACAACAGCTGAAAATAGTACCTTGACACATTAACATCCGGACAAACCTGTATGGTCTCTTCTACAGGTTTGGCTGGTAGAAGACCGAAAGAGGGACTAAGAATTGAAAGTACTTATTTCTCACATTCAAGAAAGGTTTAAGACTATTCTTTAGTCAAAGTCCTAAGTTGCGAACAAGCAACCACTGTTAATCAAGATAACTTCCAATCAATTTACAAGCACTGACAGTGAATCAGTGACAATATCACTGCAGTGGCCCTGCTTCTGAAAATGAGCAAGTCGACAGCAACCTGACTCCAGCCTTCTGAAGCGGAGCAAATCAGTGACAGCCCCACGTTTGCGGACAACAGCTGAGCAGAAGTGCCCCACTCCAGGGGCCACACTCCTGAAAGACAGCTGGCCAGCAGCAGCCTTCCTCCCGTGACACACCCCAGGGGTTTTAGCAGCCTTTTTGGTTTCCCTAAACCCTGCTGCACCATTGTAAATAGTTCATTTTTTACAGTTTTCTCTATTACTCTGTGTTCCCTCTCTCCTTCTGTGAAGCCGACTGATACATTGAGGTACTAGGAAAAAAATTGTTTTGAGTAATGGATTTTAATGTAAAAAAATGTTTGGAAAGTACTGCCCTAAATCATCGGGGAATATTATATTCATTCCTTATGTGGTACTTAAGAAAACAGAAAACTATTTATTCTCTATATTAATAGTATATAGAAAGATTTCTATCCTAATGTATTAAGCAAGATCTGACACCTGGATCAACAAAGCTTTCACGGTCAAGACTATCTACTTGTGCTGACTCATTTCTCAAGAAGCCCTGTTTGGCAAAGTAGATTAAGCCTCCTTTGTGCACATGTTAAGAGAAACAGCTCTGAGTTTTAGGTCTCTCACAGAAGGATCAACTATTATCAGTGGTGTTGGGCAGCTAGAGTCTCAGCTACTGGGGGGGACATGGGATCCTGAAGGAAAGGTAGCAGCGAGAAACTGGGCACCATTAGGGCATAGGATGCTGTGGTTGAAGGTTTGGACTTTGTAGTTGGATAAACCTGTGTTTAAGTAAGTCATGGTTCAGACACTTGATGGCTCTATGACCTTGGGTAAACTGCTTAACCTCTCTAAGCCTCAGTTGCCTCATTTCAAGAAGGAAATTAATAACACTGATTTTTCTAAGTTTTGGTGAGGAAGATGTGATATGTTCATTGTAGCCAAGTTTGGCTCGTAGTAGGTGCTCAATTAATAGTAGCTGTTGGCTATTATTTAAGCAGTACAGGGCAGAAAATTACCAAGGAAAGGATGATGTGATGGAAACCTCAATTGTACATTTAGCATGAAACTGAGGCATATGTTTGTAGTAATTCAAATATCTGTGAATGATGCGTTTGTGGCAAGGAACAAATCAATGGGGAAATTAAATTTATTTTGGAGATAACAGAAAAAAAGACTACTGAGAGAGATGGTAGTGATTCTAGTGACTAAGTGTCATATGTTCCCTCTCTCTCTTCTCTTCCACCTCAGCAGGGACACATTGGCTTCAGAGAAGGAGGACTGGAATAGGAAATTAGAAATGTGTTCTGTTCAGGAATTAACCCCTAACTAGCTTTGTCAATCTTTCTGGGTATCCATTTCATCTCTAAGGGAACTGTTAGGGACTGAAAGTTTGTATCCCCTCAAAATTCATATGTTGAAACCGTAACACCCAGTGTGATGGTTTTAGGAGGTGGGGCCTTTGAGAGGTAACTAGATGAAGTCATGAGGGTAGGGCCCCCACTATGGGGTTAGTGTCCTTGTAAGAAGAAGAGAGACCTGAGTTCTCTTTCTCTCTCTCTGCCACGTGAGGGCACAGCGAGAAGGTAGCCCTCTGCAAGCAAGGAAGAGGACTCTCACCAGGTACCAAATCTGCCATTCCAGCACCTTGATCCTGGACTTCCCAGCCTCCAGAACTATTGTTTAAGAAACCCAGTCTATGGTATTTTGTTTTGCCAGCTTAAGCCGACTAACACAGATTTTGATACCAAAAAATGGAATGCTCTTGTAACAAATACCTAAAACTGTAAAAGTGGCTTTGGAATTGGGCAAGGGGTAGATGCTGAAAAAATGTTGAGGTACATGCTAGATAAAACTGAGATTGCCATGATGGGACTATTAAAGGTGATTCTAGTGAGGACTCAGAAAGAAAAGAGGAGAGCCGTAGAGAAAGCCTCCATCTCCTTAGTAGGAATACATAAATTATGCCAGCAAAAAATGTTGGTAGAAAAATTGATAGTAAAGGCTGTTCTAGTGAGGTCTCAGATCAATATGAGGAGAAGACTGTTGGACAATGGAAAATAGGTGATTCGTGTTACAAAGTGGCAGTGAACTTGGCTGAACTGTCTTATAGTGTTTTGTGGAAGGTAGGACTTGTAAGTGATGAAATTGGATATTTAGTTGAGCAGATTTCTAAGCAAAGTGTTGAAGGAGGGGCTTGGTTCCTCCTGACTGCTTAGAGTAAAATGTGAGAGGACAGAGATGAATTGAAGAAGGAATTGCTAAGCAAAATGGAACCAGAACTTAAAGATTTGGAAAATTCTCAGCCTATCCATATTGCAAAAAATGGAACAGCTTGTTCTGAGGAGAACGTTAAGAGTGTGGCTGAACAACCATTTGATAAGGAGATTAACATGGGTGTGAACCACAGACTAAATCAACTACCCCAGGAGAAACACTGCCACTTTGAACTGAAGGGAACAGAGTTGGGATGAAGTGAAAGAAGGCTGTCAGATTTCTTAGATCCTACAGGACTGGATCATACAGCTATCCAGCTGTGAACATGTGCTATTCTTTTTTTTTTTTTTAAATTTATTTTATGGAAGTATAGTTGATTTACAATGTGTTAATTTCTACTGTACAGCAAAGTGATTCAGTTATACAGATATATACATTCTTTTTCATATTCTTTTCCATTATGGTTTATCACAGGATACTGAATATAATTCCCTGTGCTATACAGGGACCTTGTTGTTTATCCACTCTATATATAATTGTTTGCATCTGCTAATCCCAAACTCCCTATCCATCACTCCTTCACCCCCCAACCCCCTTGGCAATCACAAGTCTGTTCTCTATGTCTGTGAGTCTGTTTCTTGGATAAGTTCATTTGTGTCATATTTTAGACTCCACATATAAGTGATAAGCATATGGTATTTGTGTCTCTCTTTCTGACTTTCTTCACTTAGTATGATAATCTCTAGGTCCATTCATGTTGCTGCAGATGGAATTATTTCATTCTCTTTTAGAACATATGCTGTTCTTCAAGACAAGGAAAGAATGATCCAGAAGGCAATTCAGAGATCATAAGAGCTGCCTGCATATTTTCTAAGGTTGGGGCCATCACCTCAGTTTCAACAGGTCAGACAGTGGCTGCCTGGAGCCTTGCGGGTGGGGCTGCCCAGAGCCTAAGGATTGCGACCCATCAGGCAGAGCTACAGGTGAGATTGCTGTCCCAGTGGCCTTAAGGCAGAGCATTGAACCAAAGGGGATTATTCCTGAGCTTTAAGATCTAATCATATTTGCCTTGCTAGGTTTTGGACTTGCTTGGGACCCATCACCCCTTTTTTCCTTCCAGTTTGCCTTTTGTAATGGGCATGTCTACCCTATGCCTAGCCCACCATTGTGTTTTGAAAGCACATAACTTATCTGGTTTCACAGGTTCATAGCTGGAGAGGAATTTTGCCTCAGGATGAATCATACCTCAAGTCTCTTATCTGATTTAGATATTTTGATGAGACTCTGGATTTTGGACTTTAGAATTGATGCTGGAACGAGTTAAGACTTGTGGGGTTGTTAGGATGGAATGAATATATTTGCCCATAAGAGTGACATGAGTTCTGGTGATGAAATGTTATGGACCAAATGTTTGTGTCCCCCTAGAATTCATATGTCAAAGCCTCTAATCCCCAGTGTGATGGTATTTGGAAGTGGGGCCTTTGGGAGGTATTTAGATTTAGATGAAGTCATGACTGGGGGAGGGGGGGTGCTATGATGAGATTAGTGTCCTTATAAGAAGAGGAAGGAGAAACTGGAGCTCTCTCTCCCCCACCCCCCACCACTGAGGACACAGTGAGAAGGCAGCTATTTGCAAGCCAGAAGGAGAGCTCTTACCAGGAACTGAATTTGTTGGTACCTTGATCTTGAACTTCCCAGCTTCTAAAACTGTGAGAAATAAATGTCTATTGTTTAAGCCACCCAATCCACGGCATTTTGTTATAGCAGCCTGAGCTGACTAATACAGAAACTGGTTGAGAAAACTAACTTAAAGTTTCCATGAAGATGATTCTGTTAGCCTTTGACACCTTCACAAGAATGTGATAATCAAATGAAATAATACATTTGGAAGACATTATGATCTCTAAAGTGGGGATTTCCACACCTAGCTGGAAGTCAGAGTCACTTATAGATAGTACTTTTTTCTTGTGTTTTTTTTTTTTTTTTCAAAGAAGATTCTTGGGCCCTCCTCCTAGGCATTCTGATGGAGGAAAAGAGAAACTCTTCTTAAAGAACTCCTCTCATAATTCTCATGTATCACTAGGTTTGGGATGCATTACTCTGAAACAGCCTTCCTAAATTGTCCTTGAAGGTGGTGACTTAAGGTAAACTTCTGAGAGCTGGCTACTGAGATGTCTCTTTAAAATACCCTCTTCCCTGGTATGGTACTCTTAGTGCTGTTCGGCAAGTATTTCTGGTTCTCCCCTTGTCCAATCACATGATAGTGCTGTACTTCCTGCTCTCTTGTGGTTGGGTAAGACCATGTGACTCACAACCTAGACCATTGTTTTCTGGCTCCACTCAGTGATTTAGCTCCTGACTGGCCTCCCTCCACAGACCCGGGCCAACACTTGCCCAGTCTCCTGTTAGATTCTTCCCTCAGTAAACACAGTCAAGCCCCTCCAACCCCAAAGACACTCTCCATTGATCATGCTCCCCCATCCAGTTGTTCTTCTATTTTTCTCCTTTTCACTCAGCCACGTGTCTTGAAAGAAGAGTTACAGTATTGTCCTATAATATTCCAGTGCCTGAATCAATGTGTAACATTACCACTGTGTGACCCTCCCAGGCCCAGCCTCTATGTGGTCTGCTTTGAGGTCCAGGACTGTAATGCTAAAAACTATAGTATTTACTTCATTTGAAATACTCTTTTTTTCTTTTTTCTTGCTTTTGTGAGCATCCATGGCTAAGTATGTACAGATGTAAGGAAAAATTTTAAAAACTCTTAGAAGTCAGGTGGTGTGACATTTAGGGGGATTTTTGGCTAAAACCCTTCTCCTGACCAGGTCCCAGGTTAATTAATAGGTTCTTCTCGTAAGACAGTGAGTGAAAGGTCCAGAACACCAAGGGACAGATTCAGTCTCTTCAGCAAAGACCCTTTTATTTTCCACTTAATATAAAGTGGTTATTAGATATTGTCCTCACCAGTTTCTCAGTTCTCTCCTGATGTAGCTTCCTTCCTTGAATTATTCAAAAAGCCTAAAGAGTGAAAACAGCCAAATGAGAGGTGTGTCTGTGGTTAAGCTCCATGATGTAATCTGGTCATTGCTCCCTTTTAATACACCAAAGAACATCAACAATAATGATATTCAAGCCCAATTTAACCTTTCACAGGACAATGAGAAGTAGATCTCCTCTCTTCTCAAATAGAAATATTCAAAGATGAAAATATTCAAAAAGTTCTGATGCCACAGAGAAAGATAAAATGATTAAAAATGATTGCTTGGGGTTGTTTCCTCCCCTGGTTAAAAGCTATAAAATTACTCCTGGGGAACAAAAGAGCATGTTTTGTGTTACACTGATATCCAGGAGATGGTTCATTTTTATCCCAGAGGAAGGAAGAGTGGCCATTTGGCCAGAGGCCAAGAAACCTTGGCCAAGTTTTCTAGAAGCCCCCTGACAAAGATAGGCCTAGATGAAGAGGGGAAACTCTCATTTATTAACTTAAATAATTTTTCTTTAAAAGTGGTGAGGTTGTGAGTGAGTTTAATGTTTTAGATTTTTTTTCCAGTGTTTTGCAAATGAAAATTTAGAACCAATGAAATGAGTGGAAAGATGAGGAAACAGAAACTTTGGATACAGGCTCTTCTTTCAGGAAGCTTGGCTGAGAGAAAAGGAGAAAGAGGAATAACTGGATGTTTTGCTTGTGTTTTTATGATTGGAGCAGCTTGAATGTGTTTGTTTACTAGGGAGAAGAATCTTATCAGTGAAGATGAGGTAAAAGCTGCTGGAGAGAATGATGTGGAGGAAAGGAAATCCCTGGGGGAATGAGCTAGGATTCCAAAGAAAGGGGAAAGTGGAAAAGAGAAAGGGCTAGTTGGGCTTTGTAGAGATGATATGTGTGAGGGAAGTGAGAAAGTCATTCAAGTGATTGGCTATAGCGTCTTTGTTGACTTGAGATATACGTGAGCCTGATAGGAGGCTGCCCGTGGGTTGCTGTTTATCTGGAAGAAAATGGAACCATTAAGAGACTAAGGGTGGTTCTGAAAAAAGTCAGAGAAAGCACAATTATTTCAAACTTAATTTTGTTATAATATTTGCTACCCATGACCTTCAGTTTTTCTTTAGGCAATGTATAGTTAATGACAGAAAAATTATTGAATAATAATATAGTAGTTAAAAATGAAAGAAAGCTTTCACCTGCTGCTATGATAATAATCCACTTTTAAAAAGACCTTTTCATATAAGCAGTGTTTCATAAGCAAGTTGCTCTTTTAAGGAGTCCTTGGTAATATCAGTTGTATTATGCATTTAGTTGACATTTTATGAATGTTTCATATTAATCAGACTACATTGTTCTTGATATAGATATAGAAATCTAGTTAGCTCAAGATCTAAAAATTCAGTATTAATGCAACTCAATATTTTACTTTCAGATATGTATAGACCATAAATTATAATCTTTATATATTTACATGGGGTATTATATACAAAGGATAAAGTTTTCCCAAGTCAGATTGGTTAAAAATATAAATTTAAATTCTATTTCAGAGCAAAATAAAGTTTTAACCAGCTGAGGTCTGAGTCTTTATGATGATTTAGACACAAATATGTAAGTTCTATTTGCACTTATGTCTATATATCAATTCACCTAGGAAATTTCTTCCTCTAGTGGGAAAAATTAGATGTTACTTATCTCTTTCCATCCTACATGCTTTCACAATATAGGTACAGTGAATAAATTGTGTGTGTTGCTAAATAAAGATTAGGGGCCAAAAAGAATATGAATGCAGATCAGCAACATTCTCAACTGCTAATCTAAAAGTGTTCCTTCCTAGTAGGCATTTTATCATTGAAAAGTTATTATTCTCTAATAAAAAAAAATAAAACCCCTCAAAATAAGCAAATTCTTGCGGGTTTTCACTACGTGTAAGCACAGATGGAGAATTCTATCTAATTTCTATCTAACATTGAGATCAAGTTCCCATAAAAATTCACTATTTTAACTATGTACAATTCAGTGGCATTAAGTACATCATGCAACCAATACCACTATCTAATTCTAGAGCATTTTCATCACTCGCAAAAGAAACCCTGTACTCATTAAGCAGGCACTTCCCATTCCCCCTCAACACCCCAGCCTATGGCAACCTCTAATCTACTTTCAGTCTCTATTGATTTGCCTATACTGAGCATTTCATCTAAATGCAATTACACAGTATATGGCCTTTTGAAACTGGCTTCTCTTATTTAGCCTAAAGTTTTCAAGGTTTATCCAAGCTGTATCATGTAAGAGTACTTCCTTCCTTTTTTTGGCTGAATAATATTCTGTTGTGTGTATGTACCATTTTTGTTTATCCATGTATGTACCATTTTCGTTTATCCATTCATCAATTAAGGGACATTTGGATTGTTTCTGCCTTTTGTCTATTATGAATAGTGATGCTATTAACATTGGTGTACAGTTTTTGTGTAGACTTAGGCTCTCAAATTTCTAAGATAGAATTTCGGGGCCACATGGTAACTCTAAGTTTAACATTTTGTGGAACTGTCAAACTTTTCCACAGCGATCGTACTTTTCTCATTCCCACCAGCAGCAACGTATGAAGATTCCAGTTTCTCCACATCCTTGTCAACACTTGTTACTTTTCATTTTTCAGAATAATTTTTTTAAAGTATAGCCATCCTAGTATGAAGTGGTATCTCATTGTGGTTTGGGTTTGAATTTCTCTAATGACTTATGGTGTTGAGCATCTTTTCATGTGTTTATTGACCATTTGTATGTATATTGGAGAAATGTATGTTTGAGTCCTTTGCTCATTTTTTTTTTGAGTCATTTCTCTTTTTATTGTTGAGTTGTAAGAGTTTTTTATATATCCTGGATACTAGACCCTTATCAGTTATATATTTTTGAATATTTTCTCATTCTGGGTTGTATTTTATTTTATTTATAATGTTCTTCGATGCACAAAAGTTTTAAATTTTGATGTTCAATTTATCTATTTTTTCTTTTGTTCCTTGTGCTTTTGCTAAACCATTGTCTAACTCAAGGTGAAGAAGATTTTCACCTGTGTACCTTTCTGAAAATTTTACAGTAGTACCTCTTACATTTAAGTCTTTGATCCATTTTGATTTAATTTTTGTATGTGGTGTGAGGGTCCAAATTAATTTTACATGTGGATTTCTAATTGTCAAAACCTGTTTGTGTCTTGTGGTTGCCTAGCCTTCTTTTTAGGGTGGCCAGGCAGGAGGCCATTTTTTCTCTAGGTGTTGACCTAGAACAAATAGACTACCAGTTATTCCTCCAGCAAAAATGGATTTATTTAGGATCAGCAGAGAATTGCAGTTCTGGGTCTGCTGTCATGGTGAACCACATGGAAATTCCCACTCAGCAAGGGAAAGAGAGCACTTTTATAGAGGGGAGAAGGAAGTTGTGTGGCTATAATAAACAGAGTCCATGGCTTTTCATTGGCTGAGTTCTTGCCAGGAAAGAAGAGGAGTCTTTCTTCTTCCTGTTGGTCTCTGCTGTTGTTGTAGGGCATGAGAGCTTCCCCTGCTGGTCTCCTAACTCTATTTGAATTAGGTTTCTGTTTATTAATTTATTTACATTTCCCCCTTTTGATCAAGATCTTTCCCTAAAAGCATCATGAGTAAGAGTCAGGTTTTCCAGTGTTAGAGGCTTTTTGTCCCTCAATACCAGGAAGGACCTTTCCTGGGTATAGTGTCTCATATGGATGGGTAAGTAAGTGGTCAGATTGGTAGCCTAATGAGGTCACATTCAAGTAACAAGGAGGGTTAAGAGGGAAAACTCTCAGACACTTTTATCTAAAGTCCACACGTTGCCAAGATTATAGACATTGGAGATCATCTGAAGTGTTATGTCATCATCAGAGTTTTGTCGATAACCTTCCAGCGGCCCTGGTCTGGATATTTTGAGAAAGCCATGTCATCAATTATTGTCTGCTTTGATTCCAGGAAATCTTTATTTTCAGGTCACCAGATGATGTGCAGTTCCAGTCTAGTTTGGTGCTTACTTTAGGTGTGTTACATGAATCCAAGAGTCTGTTCCCTGGAGTTTGGTAGTACCAGGGTTGGTTAGCA
The DNA here is from genome assembly GCF_964270905.1 of Leucopleurus acutus. Classification (NCBI taxonomy): domain Eukaryota; kingdom Metazoa; phylum Chordata; class Mammalia; order Artiodactyla; family Delphinidae; genus Leucopleurus; species Leucopleurus acutus. The sequence goes on along the minus strand of NC_139145.1, from coordinate 74,266,971 downwards.
ATACCTGATAAGGGCCGTTCCAATAAGGTTGAAAGGAGTCTCTCTGGAGATGTCTTTTCCAGTAAAGGAAATCTCCAGGTTGCAAGGTGTGATGCTTAAGTCTCCCAAGAATGCACTGTGAAAAGATTGCTCTGCCAAAACTTGGGGGTTTTTTTGGCCATACTACACACCATACAGGATCTTAGTTCCCTAACCAGGGATCAAATCTCTACCCCCTGCAGTGGAAGCACAGAGTCTTAACTACTGTAGTGCCAGGGAAGTCCCAAAACATGGTTATTTTTAATAGAAGCAGTTAGGCCTTTGCTATATTGGATTATCTCTTCTTTTGTCAATTGTGGGTCAAAAGAGGCAAGAGTCAAGTGCATTGGGCATCCTGTGACTGTTACAAAGGGTTGAGAGTTTATAGTTCCAAAAGGGGTGGATCTAAGATTTAGAAGCAATGCTTTTGGTCAAAATATTTAGAGGACCTCTACAAATTTTACCAAATGAGTCTTAATAATGCCATTAGTGTGTTCTACTAAACCAGAAGATTGAGTGTGGTAAATGAAGTGAAAGTGTTGTAAAACCAGCCAAACAGCACAGACTTGTCCCTAGCCAGTAAAATGGGTTCCTCAGTCACTAGGGAGTTTGAGAGGAGTTACCCAGGTAGTGATAATATTTTTTCAAAAGGACTTTAGCCACAGAAGAGGCAATAACCTGTCTGTAAGGGAAGGCTTCAGTCCAATGTGGAAATATACAGACCATGACTAAAATATATTTATATCCATTAGGGGAGGAATTTGTATGACATCTATGTGCCAGGCCCTAAATTGTCCATTAGGCAGTTTAAAATGTCCAGGAACTGTACGAACAGGCTTCCCTGGGTTGTAATTCAAACAAGTGGGACAAGTGAGGTAGGGACTTTTTGTTAATGTTTTCCCAACCAATATTGATTCACGACTGCAATGATTTTTTCAGTAGACCAGTGGTTTAATGGTAAGAGTGGTAAGTGTCTCTGGTAGGACTAAGTTGTTGTTTGGCCTAAACCAGAGCTTTTTCTTTTTATCAAACCAGCAATTGTTGAATTTTCAGTCTTATTTTTCCTTTTCTAAGGCCAATTATTGGGTTCTCTAACCAGTTTTTCTAAGTTATCATTCGGGGAAATATCCCTTTGGACCATGACAGAGACATGGTGCCTGTTGGTTCCTTTAAAGGCATCATTCCTTGCAGAAATGGTAGCAAGGTGAATTCCTGTAACTTCCAGAGAGTCAAATTTAGAATGCCCCAGAATCTTAGCAGTAGCTAAAGTTGAAGGTAAACATATTGTATCCAGTAATTCCTGAACATAAGGGCCATTTAAAATTTTATTTCTGCTGAAAATAAGAAACCCACATTGCTTCCGCAACATTCCAAAATCATGAGCTACTCCAAAAGCATATATATTTTCAGTATAAATATTAGCAGTTTTGCCCTTGGCTAAAGTGCAAGCCCAAGTAAGAGTATATATTTCAGCCTGTTGGACCAAAGTAATCATAGGTCCTCAACAACATCAAAAGAAGTTACAGTAGCATACTTAGCACGGTATTTGCCATTGTCACCTTTTAAATAAGAACCATCAGTGAACCATGAGAAGTCAGTGTTACTCAAAGGAATTTCCTGCAGATCATCCCAAGGAGTCAGAAGGTGATCCATCAGTGTTAAGCAGTCGTGAGGGACTTTGTTAATGACGGGGGAGAAGAATAACAGGGTTAAGGTTATTACACTGTCAAAGAGTTATGTGAGTAACATTTAACAGAAGGACTTCATAGGAGGTGAGGTGGCTGACTGAGAAATGTTGAGTATGATGATGAGAGTTCAGGAGGGCTTCTACTTGCCTGAGGTACAAAAATGGTTAAAGGGGATCCTACAATGATTTTCCTGATGGCCTGAACCAAAAGGGCAGTGTCAGTAATGGCTCTAATGCAAGGGGAATATCCCCATGTCACGGGGTCCAGTTGCTGGCTGTACTACCCTATGGGTTGATGGTGATACCCCTGTGTTTCAGTGGGCACAACAGGAGCATTCCTTTCCTTTTCATAAACAAAAAGGTAAAAGGGAGTCTGATAATTGGGATGTCCAACGGAAGTTGGATACATCAAACTGTCCTTCAAGGCCTGAAAGTCTATGTCATCCAATTCGTCCCATAAGATTGAGTTGAGGTTGTTTTTCTTTAGTAAAACATACAGAGCTTTGGCCATAAGAGAAAATTTGGAATCCATTTTTCAATATTAACCAGCTAGCTCAAGAAAACCTTGCTGTTGGTGCTTAGTTTTGGATTTGGGGAAACCTAGGGCACCTGAAGCCTATCTGGATCTAGGTGTTGTCCTTGTTCTGATATCAGAGGCCATAAATATCAAACCTGAGTTTGGTCAAACTGCAATTTTTCTTTGGTGACCTTATGTCCCTTTAAGGCTAAAAGTTACAGCAAGTGGATACTGTCTTCCTATGAAGAGGTTTGAAATGGAGAGCAAAGAAGCAAATCATCCACATCCTGCAACAAAGTAGAACCCCTAGGGGATTTTATATCACCCATATCAGCCTTCAGGATTTGTGAGAAATAGAAGGACTCTCAGTAAAACCCTGAGGCATTACTGTGGAGCTGAATTGTTTTTCTTCCCAAGTGAAGGCAAAAGGGTGTTTGCTAGATTCGTCAGCTGGAACGCTAAAAAATGCATGTAATAAATCAATTACAGTAGAATTTGCTTCTGGGTGAATGGATGTTAGTAAAGTATGAGGGTTAGAAATGATAGGCTGTTGAAGGATAACAATGTTGTTTATTGCTTGGAAGTCCTGGACCAACCTCCAGCCTTGGCTCTTAGGTTTTCTCACTGGTAAAATAGGATTATTACAGGGACTAGTACAAGGGATAATAAGGCCTTGAGCCTTGTAATATACTTTGAGCTTTATGTCTTGAAGGGCTTCTTTACTTATAGAATATTGGTTAATTCTGGGAAGAGGTTTTAAAGGATCTGTTTGAATCTTGATCTGAAAAATCTTGCTTTGAATTTTGCCAAAAATAGTTGGAGATTTTGACCATAAGGAGGATGGTGGCTGATGCAATAGGGACAAATGACCAGTGTTTCCAGCTTCAGCTCTAGTACCATCAGGGATGGAACAAATAAAAGATGTTAAATTGTCACGTAATTCACCTGGTTGGTTACTTGATGACTACTGTAAAATTCTAGAGCTGTTTCTCCCTTTTGGGCGAAAGAAATTTTGACACGATACTTTTAACAAGTCTCAGCCTAATAAATGGATGGGGTGGAGGAACAAAGGAGGAAAGGGTGGGTATCTACAAAGGACCTAAACAAAAGGGAATAGGTTCAGAGACAGGAACCTCGAGGCTCATCAGAGATCGCCACTCTTTGAAATGTTTTAGTATTCTGAGGCAGGGGCTGTTTTATAGTAGTGGGGCTGAGCACCAAGACTGTGGCTGTGGTGTCAGGACTGGAAGATATTCGTCCCCAGTTTGCAGAAATACTTCTTCAAGCTGACTAAGAGGGAGGGTTGGGAAAAGCCCCTGTTGTTCCTTGGAGACCTGTCATTAAGAATTGAGAGGACGTTGGAAAGTCTGGTTAGAGGGGTGAAGGCACCTGAAGTGCTTGAATTTGTAACACTCTCTTTTCCAGTGTCCTGGCTCTTTGTAAATAGTAGCAGAAACTGGGAGGTTTTGGTTTTGGTTTAGGAGCCTTCATTTGCTGGAGTTAAAGATTAAGAATTTTCACGGTCTTCCTTGGAGGTGGCTCATCTAGAGTATGAGAGAGCTGGTTTGCCAGATGAACTAAATCTGGAGTGGACATAGTTTCCCATTCCATCCTGGTCCTTTTTACTAGAAGAGAAAGGTTTCATTCAGCCCAGTGATAAACAGAGTTAAAAGCTACCCAGGTGGAATCAAGATCTGAAGGGAGACCAGACTTTCTTTTTTTAAAATTAATTAATTAGTTAATTTATGGCTGTGTTGGGTCTTCGTTGCTGTGCATGGGCTTCTCTCTAGTTGTGGCGAGCGGGGGCTGCTCTTCACTGCGGTGCGTGGGCTTCTCATTGTGGTGGCTTCTCTTGTTGTGGAGCATGGGCTCTAGGCGCACGGACGTCAGTAGTTGTGGCCCAGCGGGCTCTAGAGCTCAGGCTCAGTAGTTGTGGCTTGCGGGCTTTGTTGCTCCACAGCATGTGCGATCTTCCCAGATCACGGCTCAAACCCGTGTCCCCTGCTTTGGCAGGCAGATTCTTAACCAATGTGCTGCCAGGGAAGTGCCCAGAATTTTCTTTAAAAGCAGTCTGAAGTCAATTGTGATAGTAGTCATGAACAAGCTCATCAGATTTTTGTGTGCGAGCCTGATTTTGGCTCCAATCAACAGGCTTTGGAAAAGCCGTAGGGATTGTCCTGTGAAGTGGCCTAGTGATTGCCCAAGCCTGATCATGTAATAAGTTAGCAGGCTGTTCTCCCTGTTGTAATTTTAGAGACCTTTCCCAGTTTCACCCAATTCTGGACCAGGCCTTCACCAACAAGCATATGAACTAGTTGATGTAAGTCAGAGTAACCACGTTGATACATTTGAATGGCTGGATTAAATTCCTCAGCACACCTGTGAGGGTCTTCCGTTACTTTGGGAAAATCTTTGACTACGGCTGGCAGTTCATCTCTAGTCCAGAGAATATTAGAATTTAATAAGAGTTTAGCCTCTGGATCCTCAGAAGGCTTAATTTTGAAGGGACACTTCTGCTAAGTTCAGAGGAAAAGGGAGTGGGGAGAGTTTCACAGAGAAGGGGAGGCTGGGTGGGAGAATTGGTATGGAGCCACTGAGGGCACAGAGGAGGTACAGGTGGCATAGAAAGGAAGCAGGAAGATGGTGCCAGAGGTTGATGGAACCTGAACCTGAGAAGCTGAGGGAGGCAGACAAGAAGGTGCTGGAAGCAGAGCCTGAGACAGAGGCCAGGGAAGAAGAGCCTGAGGCTTTGGGAGCCATTTTATCTTTCTTTATTTGCCTCAGTTAATCTTAAAATCTTATTTTGCAGAGAGGCAATTTTAGGCTCCTGATAACATGTGGAAGTCTCAAAATACCAGTCAAGATAGGCATTCCATTCCGTTTTAGAAAGTTTGGAGCTATCATAGTTCAATTTGATTTTCAGAAAATTGGGGATTTCCAAAGTTCCCCATAACGGCCATTGATATTCTAAATTGCCTTTGGTCAGGCCAATCCATTTGGTTAGACATGCGCATGAGGAAGGACCACAGTTTTCAAATATGACATCAGCTGCAGTCCCTGTAGGGCAGGCGGGGCACCCTCAAAATATTTAGATAACTGGGATCTCCTTTCTCCGAGATTTTTCTCTAGAGTAAAAGAATACTTTTTAAACAGCTCAAACAGCTTGAAATTCAAACAGCTTAAACGGCTCAAACAGCTCAACTTGCAGGCTTTTCTAAGGGAGCAGCTTGGTCCCGGAGGAGCCAGGCTGAAGGCTTCTCTTTCAGTTCCCACAGAACAGCCCCTATTTCAAAGGAATGGGCTGAAGGCTGAAAACCAGTGCAGTTTTATCAAAACACCCCCTGTTCCTGAAGTAATGGGCTGAAGGTTTCTTGGCCAGTTTCAGCTGAAACAGTCTGATCCCAAATCAGACTGAAGTGCTGAATGAATACTTGTATACAGAACAAGACCTTAACAAGAAAGGACAAAACCTTAAAATAGATCCTGAATATAGCCTGGAGAGCTTCAAATGCAAAGAGGGCAGAAGCTTGGATCCCAGAGAAAGATGTACCTTCAAACTCCAGGGTTGGCAAGAAAAGCCTTTTAAGTGAGTGACAAGTGGGCTCAATTTTGGGCATCTCACCTGTTTGCTCACTAGCCCCGGAGCCATCAGGAGTCTTCCCTGGTCCCCCTAAAGGCCACCAAAATATTGATCTAAAACAAATAGACTGCCAGTTCTTTGAGATTAGCAGAGAATTGCAGGTTGGGGTTGGTTACCATAGTGAGCCATCTGCAAGTCCCAACAGGAAGGGAAGGAGAGTGCTCTTATTGAGAGGAAAAGGAAGTTGGGAGGACTAGAGTAAGCAAAGAGTCCATCGCTTTTCATTGACTGAGCTCTTGCTAGGAAAGAAGAGGAATCTTTCGTCCTTTCGGGGCATGAGAGCTCCCTCTTCTGGTCCTCTGACTCTATTTAATAGAGTTTTCTGTTTATTAGTTTTTTGTTTGTTTTTACATAGGGAATTCTTTCTTATTGGCATGTGAATGTCTTCTATCTGAGATTGTTTAATATCTATTGAGAAGATTTCATCTCTCCCACTGAAGTGTACTTGCCTAGCTCCTAGTGTTGTATGTTTGGTGGTGAGAGAGGTGACATCCCTTCCTTACATTAATTTATAAACCATTTCCCTGTTTTTAATTCATGTCTCACCCATGAGTCCCCATTTCCTGGTGTCTCCAAGACACCAGCCTCTTAAGGGTTTTGCAGGATAAAACGGTTCTCATATTGTCTATATCTCTTTATTTGGTTACTTGAGGACCACTCTGATAAATTTAATTCATTGTTTTTCACTGTTCTACCAGTCCATGTGTGTGTTTTAATTCCATTTCTACCATGTGAGTGGATTTGCTAGATGTCTAATTGCTCAGATGACAAGAACTCTCTGAACAGGACTGACATGGATTTTTCCTTAGTATCCTTGCATCAGAGGCCTTGAGGTTATTCAAAAAGATGTTGGTGTCTTACAGAGCCTAGTATAGGGTTTTACAAATAAATGGTACTCAATAAATAATTGTTTATTTGGTTTTATTGTTAAAGCCTAATGAAAAAGAAGTGTTCTAATCTATGTAGGGAGCAGATAAAATGGGATTTTGTCAGGGAAAGAGAGGAAGAAATGTACCGCAGAAGTCTGTTAAACAGGAAATATATTTTTTGCATCAATTATAAGGTTGAGATGAATTAGTAAAAAATCAGATGGTTATTAGACTAATATATTACATTAATCTGTTCCTCTTACAATTATAATGTACTTGTATTCTCTATTGTATAACTAAAAATACAATAAACATATTTTAAGTAACATTATATAGTAGACCTAGTACTATTTAGTGAAATGCTTTTTAATTTCTATTAATTTTATAGCATCTAACCCCTAGAATCTCTATACTAAATGCATTTCTGAAGCTATTGACTTCTCTCTACATTTTGTAAGGATAGTAAATGAAACCTGTAGTTCAGTTAGGAAATGATAGGTTGTTAACTTGTGACAGGTTTTCAGGAGCCTTCTTGATGGATTAACTACATCTAAATTGCAATGATACCCTGAAGTCCTCTTTACTTACCTTTCACAGAGTTGAATGTACCATCATCACATACCTTAAAAATGTATTCTTCAACTGTAAAATGTTTTCAGAACAAAATGGCATGAGTAAATGAGTATGTCATTCTCATGTGAGCTACTCTGTGGGCCTTTCTTTCTTTCTGGATCAAATAAATTTCATGTGAAATGATGGGCTTAAGTCCACTTTTGGAATGCTGAAACTGAAAGAGTTATTACCAAGAATATGACAAAGCTCTGCCTTTTAACTTAGATCTTTTTCCATGCAGCATCTGTAAACTGATTAGAAAAATATAGATAAAATTTCCATATTAAACTGGCTCACAAAAGAATTATTTTGTGACCCAGAGATTTGTGGTCCTCAAACATCACCAGATATTTTTTATAGTTTTTTCTAGTGATGCCTTGAAATCAAAGTATCTGCCCTCAAGTAAAGGAGACCAGATTTGATATTAATTTCCATAATTTCTTAAACCATATTTAGTTTTTCTAGAATATATGTAATGAATATAACTTTTCTGTCTTCACAACTGAGTATTAAGATATTAGGCCAGTGATTCTAGAATTAACTCTTTGAATAAATGATATACTACAGCTGTATAATATTGATTCTGACTCCATTCATCTTTTATAATTAATCAAGTATTTTATAACTTGCAGCAATATTGCCTGTAACTTGTGCAGTAAGTCCATTGTTACTGGGATACCTGGGTCCTGGGAAGTACAGTTCCGTGCAGAGCTTCTCTGGCTACTTCTGCTACCTGGAGCTTTAAAATATCTTTTTATTCATCCAAAGAGCAATATATGCCAATGATAGAAATCCAAATGATATAGATGGTTATACAAGGAAAGGAAAGTCTCCTTCTGATGCCAGATATGCAATTCACCAATCCCTCCTCCCCAAAGGCAACTGCTAAGTTTCTTGAATATATTGTCTAGAAATGTTCTGTGCATGTGTAAACTTCATATATATAAAATATATATATTTATATATAAATGTTAAATTTTTAAATATACACATGTACACAATGTTAAATATTAAATATACACATATATATCATACAGTATAATGCTGTATAAGTACAAACATACTGGACATGCTGTTTTGTAACTTGCTTCTTTGTTTAAAAATAGATCTAGGAAATTATTCCATATTAACACTAGTATTACTTATTAGCAAATATAAAAATTGGACATATCCCTAGAACTGGAATTGCTTGATCAAAGAACATGTGTATTTACAACTTATAAAAACTTTTAGTCTGCTTGGAATTTATTTTGATAGGAGTAAGGTAGGGATCTAGCTTGATCCATTTCCAGATGGCTGCTAGTTTTCCCCAACATTCTTTGCTGATCAATAAATCTCTCTCTACTACTCCAACATATATAGTTTTTATCATATACTAAATTCCATATATATGGAATTCCATATATATATATATATTCCATATGTATGTATATATTTAGACTTTATTCTCTATTCTGTCAGTCAACTAATCTATTCATCTTTTTAATTACCATAGCTTTAATATAAAAATATAGTAATATAAGTATCAGAATAGGTTGGTCACCTACATTTGTATGTTTGCTTTTTGATCTAATCCTTACAATTAATTTTTTTTAAGTTTAAAAAGAAATCCTCAAACAGTTTGGATTGATTTATGGAGATTTAAAATCATTAAGTGTCTCCTTATGTAATAAAAGGGCATGCATATTATTTTAGTTTACATGGTTATACTATTATTTGTATATCTTTAAGTGTTTCCATTTATATTCTAAAATAAGATTATCTCCATTGCTTGATGTATCAGCTCTAAACAATATCTAGTGATAATCTGCCTTGCAAAATTAGAAAAATCAGTGTGCTTATATTCTTTATACCATATTCTTTCCTTTGTTCTTCCTCTCAATATTTATTAATTAGATTGTTTTTCAACATATTTATTATTTACAGCATTTATATTCTATTCTTTCACCAAATTCTACTCTTAAATAATTTCCATGGCTTTTTTATTCAAGTAGAATCAATTTACTCCATTAATCCTTTAGTATTTTTGCAATTATTCTTGAGTTCCCTCATGTTTGAGATGCTATTTTCCTTTACTTTTGAAGAATATCTGGCTGGGAATGAAATTTCTAGATCACCCTTTTACTGCCTGGATCCTCTAGACCTGCTTTACTGTTACCTGGCAATGAAAGTTCTCATGGAAAGTGAACTCAGGTTCTTATGTACCACACACCAATAGGTGACTTGATTGATTTTTTGGCTTGGGTGCTCATAATATCTTTTAAGTCCATCTTTGAAATTTTGGGGTTGATTGTTTTATATCAATTTTGGAGGGGAAAATTTACCTTTCAATCTTTTATTTCAGGAAAGTTTTCTTCTATTATATCTTTTAGCAAACTTCTGTCTCATTTGTTTTGTTTCCTTTTTCAGCAATGTCAGTTATGCCTATTTTGGAACTCATTTGTCTGTCATATTCTTTCATTTTCTGTCTACTATTTGTGAAGTATTTTCTCTTTTTCATTTTATTTTGCTCAGTTTTATCAACGTCCTGCATATTCATGGCCTTGCTTTCAGTAGTATCAGTGCCCCTTTTTTGATGCTTCTAATGTTTCATTCATTTAAATCATGATTTTATTTTTCTGTTTATTTCATTAGTTTTATGTAAAAGTTCCTTATGACCTTCATCTGCTTTCTTTATATGTTTTGTGGTATAGTTTTCTTGGGGTAATTTTTGGCTGTCTTAATTCTTTTCTTCAAGTATTTCTTTATATATTTTGGTGGGTTTTTTTCCTTTTGTGTATCTTTTTACATATTTCATGATGGTTCATTTATAGTTATTACTCATCTTAGAATTAAGGCTTTTAAAAAAGGGGGAGGGGGCTTCCCTGGTGGCGCAGTAGAGAGTCCGCCTGCCAGTGCAGGGGACATGGGTTCATGCCCCGGTCCAGGAAGATCCCACATGCCACGGAGCGGCTGGGCCCATGAGCCATGGCCGCTGAGCCTGTGCGTCTGGAGCCTGTGCTCCGCAACGGGAGAGGCCACAGCAGTGAGAGAGGCCCGCGTACCACACAAAAAGGGGGAGGGAAAGCTGAGTCATTTGTCAAAATAATAGAAGATATGATCCTTTGAAATAAGAGCACTGAGAAGAGATGAAAAAGCACAAAGGACAAAGGATGAGACAGCAGAAAGAAATGAATAGTGAACTGTAGAGCTCAAAAAGAAATGGGAGAGAAAAACAAAATCGTAACAGAAATGAAGACAGCATTAGATGCTGCAAAGGATAAAATAGACAACATGAAAACATAGTCAATGATGAGTAGAATAGGCTTGGAAAGCCATTTTTTAGTGGACCAGCTTTTTTTTTTTTTTTTTTTTTTTTGAAGATATAGTATAGCAGAAGAACTTCAACAGTGAACTGGATTAATTAATTGTCTTTGTAGGCTTTATAAATTAAGGGAAAACCTCATCTGTGGGTTGGATTCTGCTGTTATCTAGTAGAAGTTCTTATTGGGTCATGTTGAAAATTCCTGTGTTTCAGGATTTCTTGTGTACTGATTTAGTATTTAGCTCTTACCTTGCCAAGAACTGGTTACTGTCCTCCATCTCTCTTCTCACCTCTCACCCAACAGGTGAATTTTTCTTTCAGTATGTCAGTTTTCCCTTTCTTGGCTTCATTGCCACAGTTGATTGTCACATAGCTAAAGGGACTCTCAAGTGCTCTGCCATGCACCCAGATCTTACCTTTGCAAGTAAGGAGTTGTTGATTTCCCTCCTTATCTGGTGCCCTCTAGTAATCTGGAAATATGCATAATCCACTCTCAGCTTTCTCTCTTAATGAGGTCTAATACTCACCATGCTTGGCAAACTTCTTTTTTTTAAATACATAGTTTTTAATTGAAGTAGAGTTGATTTACAATGCTGTGCCAATGTCTGCTGTACAGCAAAGTGACTCAGTTATACACATGCAGACATTCTTTGACAAACTTCTTAAAGTATGGTTCCTCATTGTGGCTGCATACACATACACATTTATATTTCATATTTCTATTTCTATGTCATATTTCCCATCTTTCTTCATATTGTAGTTTTGTCTGTTTCAAAGAAGAGAGCCTAGGCTTTGCCATATTAACTAGACATCTTGAAATGGTCATATGAGAAAGCCATTCCTCTGGACTAAGCATTGCTCTCTCACTGTCAGTCACCTTCTAGAATGAAGACACTGAGTTAATGACATGGTGACACTTTAAGTCAGAAATACTGGAGTCTAAATTTATTTTTATCATGTTTTGAAGGGCATGGGAAAGTGCCAGAGAAGCACGAGTGGCAGCTGCGTAAAGGGTGAAGAAATTGACAAGGGAAGAAGTGTTGCCTTGTTGCTCCAGGCACTGACTTTCACAGTGACAGCCACTGGCATTCTCCTAATGACTCTCTACTTCCTTGGTTCCTGAGACAGTTCTGAACAAGGTAAGATGTTAACAGTCCCAGATTCATTGGTTGGTAAGACCTAGAATTAGCAGTGCTGTCCACAAATCAAGGGTAAGCCCAAGGTGTTCAGGTGGCTGACAAATTGCAGAAATACCTTCCTACTACCCAGCTTATATTTTATGATTGGACTATACCCATCAAATTCTGGCCCTCCATAAAATAACTGCTGAATGAATGAATGCTTTGATTCCCTTCTGAGACTGGAGTTAGGCTTCAAATCTGGCTACTCATCTGGGGCCCTGTTGCTGTTCCTCTGTATTCACATGGCCTTCTACTCTATGCCTTTGTCTTCTCCTTTTCTGTCTGAAACAAAGACTCTGTCATTGGATTTAGAGCCCATCTGGTTAATCAGGATGATCTCATCTTGAGATCCTTAATTACATCTGCAAAGACCCCCCCCTTTTTTTTTTCCAATAAAGTCATATTCACAGGTTCTGGGTGGATATATATTTTGGGAGCAGTCATTCAACCCACTACACTTACAAAACACGTATTGGAGAACATTCTCATGTATGACAGACATAGTTCATCAGTAATGAATTGATATATAGGAAAATTGTAAGCTGTGATTTATGTGAGATTCTCAAGGAGGTGACTACAACCCCACCTCCTTCCTGCCTGCTCACCTCTAACATAAGAGTGAACTGTTGCAGTGGTAGTTGAAAATCAGTGGATGATTATAAGGCCACTTAAATGCCTGTCTTTGTGTATAGCCAGGATTTTACTTTTAGCTGTGCCTCACCCACAAGGTTGAACTCCCCTGACATTGACACGTGCCCCAACCTCATCTACACTTGCTCTATTCTTTTTGCGTTTTACTTTGCTGACCCTATGTGGGCCCACACTTTGACACACTGCCTGGTTCTGTAGAACTTCCCCTCCCACTCTCAGCCCTATTGTGAGGGTCCTGGCGTGATATCAGTGCATACTGCATTTTCAATGAAGAAAATGCTTGCAAATTCTGTCATTGTACTTAAGCTCATTTTGCTGTAGTTCTGTAAGCAAGGAGTAGTAATAATAGAACAGTGGGCATCCAGTTTGTTGAATGCAAAACAAAGGAAGTTAGGCAACCTACCTAGGTTCACACAGCAGGTTACTGGTAGAACTAAGTTTCACATCCAGGTCTTTCTAACTCCAGAGTCCAAGCGTGTAGCTACTATGCTGTAAGGCTCAATTGGAAAGCAGCCACTTGAACCAGGGATGGGCTTATGTTACCACTGTGGGCAAGTTTAATAGAACCCCACAACAGGCAATCTCTATGAGATCATCTGACTCCTCAAAATACTGTAGACAATGAAATACATTACTTTATCCAGAGGATTAATTACTTGATTAAAGAATATAATATAAGCATATGTAAGAATATAATACAATATAAGCAAGAATATAATTCTTCTTGCTTTCTGGTAACAAAGGCTGCTTTTAAGTTAAATTTTCAATGCTGTGCATGATACAAAATTCCTATAGGTGGTAGAATGTTAGAAATAACCTTGCTCATTTAAAAAAGCATGAGAGAGAGGGCAGGGGATAACAATGGTGATCACAGTAAAATGAGGAACAGTCGAAGGCTCTACCATAAAGAGCAAGAAAAGCACTGAAATTATACTACACAGCCTAAAGACACAAAACATTTCATTTCCCTTTGTATGAAACTGGTCTGACCTTCACCGTCCTGAAATAACAGGAAGTATTATTTCTCTGGTAACCGTACTGCATTTTAGGCGAGTAGTTAAGCAGAATGCTCAGCATGAATAAATACAGTTAGAAATTGTTAGGGCAGATCTCTATGAAGAGTGCATGTTAAGCAGTAATAGAAATGTTAGAGCTTACAACAAAATGAAATTCATATTGTAAAGGTCAAACTTGCCTAAGAGAGACTTTTTAGGTAAACTATTGGGTTGAAAACCCTATTCCTCTTTTGTTTTAATAGTAACATATGGTGGCTGAGGTGATGTGTTTCAGTTGAGTGAATCTTGTAGCTTTATCCTGTGCTTGATTCAGCAGAGCTGTGGATGATTTTTGCAGGACTATGAAAAATGGCTGAATTCTCTCTTCCTCCAATCTGAAATTAATGACTAGGAACATTACCAACATGGTAGGTTTTCAAAAAAATAGTGTAAGTACTTTATCTAGAAATGGTGTGTTTTCCCTTAGATAAACATGCAAGATTTTATGGGGTAAATTTGTCTTTAGGAAGACAAATTTATGTAATTTTGAACTCAGCAACATTAGCTAAAAACAACTAATTTAACAATATTAGCTAAAAACTACTGGAGGTAAGAATCAGAGATATATGTATCTATATTAATCTCTGCCTGATTCCTGGATTTGAGGTATACTGCCTAGGCTCATTCCCTAGTGAGAAGACTGGCAGAGCCGTAAGAACTTGTAGGAGGACCAGAAGATCCCTAATATCACACCTGAACTGATGGATGAGCCATCAAAGTCGCCTCAGCCCTTGGAGAATTTCATACTTACTTACTTAATCTTTAAATTTATCAGACATTAATTGAACCCCAACTATATACCAGCTGCTCTTCTAGAGATGTCAGTGAAGCATAGTTACTGCCTTCAACACTGTTTCGAGAGGGTGGGCATGGTGATCAAGCATGTACGCTAGTTACAGTTCAGAGTGCTAAGGAAATGCTGAAGTTGAGAGAGAGCCCAGCTGATACCACTCCATCTGATTACAGGACGGGCAGGAATTCAGGAAAAACTTCTTGAAAGAGGTGTGGTTTGATGGGAGTGCAGAAGTTATTTCATCTCTGGGCCTGTTTCTTCTTCTGTAAAATATTGAGAAATGATAGGACCACCTATCTTTCTGGGTTGTCGTGAGGATTACATGAGAGAGTGTGTGAGAAGCCTGGCACTTGTAGGTACTGTAAGTAAGTATTCATTATGATCCCTTTTGGCCACTTTCCTTAGGATTTAAAAACAAAAGCTTCTTAACTCTTTCCTGAGGTCAGGGAGGTCCTGAAACCTATGAACGTGGAATCCAGCTAGCCTTCTCATTTTTGTGTGATGAGCTGCATGAAATTAAGGTGTAGGTAATTTCTCAAACAGGTGATTCTGCTAAGAGAGCTAATGGTTTAAGAGTGAATGGTTGGTGGGACCTCCCTGGTCGTCCAGTGGTAAAGAATCTGCCTTGCATTGCAGGGGATGAGGGTTCGATCCCTGGTCAGGGAACTAAGATCCCACATGCCGTGGGGCAACTAAGTCTGCATGCCACAACTACTGAGCTCACACGCCTCAACTAGAGAGCCTGCATGCTGCAAACTACAGAGCCCAAATGCTCTGGAACCCACGCGCCACAACTACAGAGCCCACGTGCCCTGGAACCTGCGTGCCACAACTAGAGAAGAGAAAACCCGCACGCCGCAACTAGAGAAAAACCCGCGCACCACCACCAAGAGCCTTCACGCTGCAATGAAAGATCCCGCATGCCTCAATAAAGATCCTGCATGCCGCAACTAAGACCCACCACAGCTGAAAAAAAAAAAAAAGTGAATTGTTGTCCCCATGCACATCTAGACTATAAGGAAAAGTAGTGTTAATCCAGTGTTGAGCTTTTTGTTCTTTCCTGTCTCTGCCTTACTCTCTCTGTAGCCACTTTCCTCCTTAAGTACACTGCTTATGTCAGTTGTTCCAGAGACAAGGGCCAGCATGTTTCCAGCTAACCTCATACATGATAACACCCAAGATATGCATTTTAAAAGTTTGTTTAGATATGATTGATCACCTCAGGAAAGTCGTGTGATTACTAGGTAATAATCTTATTAGAAGAACCTAAGAAAGCAGCTTTCTTGGTGATTTACCCTTGTTTCATTGGCTCAAGCACTGATCTCAAACCTGGTTGATCCATTTTAGTGAAAAGGTTAAAGTGAATCCACTTTCAAATGTTATAGCTTAACTAGAAATAATTTTAAGAGCTCACAATCAGGTATCTGTAAACTTTAATATTTATTTACTTATTGATTTAAATCAACTGAGATTATGTACTCCTCTCTTTGGGCACGTATGGCGCATATTGGTATTTGGTATTCTCTGCCAGGGATTCCTTTCTTCACTGGTATGTCCAGCCCTGTGATAGTCACGGTGTCTTTTAAACTTGCCACCTCCCTGTGAAAATTTCCTTGCTCATATCTTAGTGCCTTCCCTTTTTGGCTCTAAGTTATGACCTAGATTGTCATCTCTATTTCTCACCTCCTCTGTTGGTGTAGAGTGAGATCGCTGTCTCTGATTGTCCTGTGATTCTCTTAGTGTCAGGAACAGCTAATAGTTTGCATGACTGTTACAGTTCTTCTAAGCTGCTTGGAATAAAATGGGGTATCATTTCCTAGAGGATGATGACACAGCTTTCTGGGGCTGTCAAAACACTCTAATTCATTGAGAAGAAGCATTTGACGCATATTGTGAGAGTTATGCATACATGAAGAGAAGACTATCGAACTCAATGGGTTAACATCATCTTTCAGATAAACTTCATTTTTCTCTCCCCTCTTTTAGCCCTTGTGCCAGTGAAACGAAAGATATTTTTTAAAAAACCACGACATGAAAAGAGGGAAGTATTGTTTTTGTAAAAGCAACCCTAAAACACAGCTATTGAAAGAAGCAATGTTTAAAAAATTTAGAATAGACCCATCTAAATTCTCAGTTTAAAATGACTTACTAATACAAATACCTAAAAGGCTTTAAAAAATTGTTAATGCTGTTGAATAAATGTTGAATGAGATAAATGAGGTGTCTTGAAATGGGGCTATGATTTATTATAATCATTTGTGGAATTTTGGTTTCCCATTTTAAATGGTATACCTCTTGCAGGCAGGAATGGGCTTCATTGTCCTCGTCATGGATAAGGGAAGAGTAAAATCCCCTGTCTTTACAAGGAAACTTGTTGGATTTCTGGCTCCTCCTTGACCAGCAGTTTCAGGTCTGTTTGTTTATTGGTTTATCTTTGCCTTTTCTTTTTCTTCAGGCCTTTCGGAATCACCCTTTTATATAGCAGATGGTTTTTTTTCTTTTTAATATAATCTGAAGGTTTTAGATGTAGAACTATAGGGGATTTTTTTGCTCATTTGTATTTAGTTTTTTGACAAACATTTTTATTTTAAACCTGTCTCTCTTTATGATATACTTCTGGTTTTTAATCATTTTTATTTACTATATGATCTGAGATATTCATATTTTTCCAAGTGTTTATATAATTAAGTCATGATTTAATGAGTTATCCCTTTAAGATTCACTATCTATTTGACTCCTCTTCTAGGAGATACAGATATCAGTATGCTTTCTCTTTAACCTACTTCCCCTTCTCTTCTCTTCTATCACCAGAGGCAGATTATATTATTATTTCTAAAGTACTATGGTCTATAACATTTACATTCTGTTCTACTTATAACTCTCACGGTTGAGCAGTGTCTTTACAATGATTTCTCCACTTACCTCTAAGTTTATAGGATATCACACTATAATAGTTGTTTTAAAGAAGAGCTCAAAGGAGTAGTGTTCCTGATTTCTTGCATGTTTCGTATGATCTGTCAGTTACTTTTATACTTGAAATAATAACTGGTTTAGATTTAACATTCTTGGTTTATATTTCCCTTTCCCAAAGATGTGGTAGATATTGCTCTATTGCCTTCTGCAGTAATTTTTAAATCTGAGGTCAGCCAGATTTTTTTCTTTCTTATAGGAGAATAGATTCTTTCTTGCCCCCCACAGAATGCTCTATCATTAAACTCCAGAAAGTTTCTCAGGTTATGTGCTGATCATTCTATAGCAACTTTTCCTGGTATACAATGTACTCATTTTACCTATATGCTTGATTTTTCCCTTATTTCAAAGAAATGTTCTTTTATTATATCTTTGGATATTTTTTATATTTCTTCTTTAGACATGTCAACTATACACACATTGGATCTCCTTTGGCTCTATATCAGTAATGTTCTTTCAAATACTTAAGTCTTTGTTCTTCTATATTTTTGTGTTTTTAGAAATGGCTTGTTTTTTCCTTCTGATACATTTAATGTGACCTTCAGTAACGTAATAGTTTCATTTTCTCTTCTATTTTTTGACTCTGATGCAGCATTTTTCATTACATTTATTTTCTGATGTTTTTCCTTGAGTCCTACTATGTCTTATCTGGATTCTTGTTTCAGAGGGGTTGTGATTTTTAAAATAATTTTTAATTTGAGGAATACTATATTTTTCATAATTTTTGGCCTGATTTGTGTTATAGTCATATGAATTTTTTATCTGCCTTCTGCTTGCTATATACTTTTCCTTAGACTTTTAGTACTATTTTTACATATGTCCCAGCTGATTTTTTTCTATTTTTCATCTATAATACACACCTGAATCAGCTATTCAATGATGGATAATATATAGGAGAGTTAGGTAGAATGCAGCAGAAAGTTTGAATTTTAGACCATGGCTTTTGAACACATTCCCATGAATATTCTCCCTGAGGTATATAGTAAACCAATTCTGTGTTACCTAGAAGTCTTTCTGGCACCTAGTGAAGCCACAGGTTCTTTCTTTCTTTCTTTCTTCCTTCCTTCCTTCCTTTCTTTTTCTTTCTTTCTTCCTTTCTTTCTTTCTTCCTTTCTTCCTTCCTTCCTTCCTTCCTTCCTTCCTTCCTTCCTTTCTTTCTTTCTCTCTTTCTCTCTTTCTCTCTTTCGCTCTTTCTTTCCCTCTCCTCTCCCTTCCCCTCCCCTCCCCTCCCCTTTCTTTTCTCTCTCCCTTTCCTCACTCCCTCCCTCCCTTTTTTCCCTCCTCCCCACTTCCTTTCTTCCTTTCATTCCTGCTTGTCTGCAGGGCTATTTCCACTGATAATTTCTCTACCACCATGTTTCACCCACAGCAACTCTTTTGGGAAGACGACACATCTTTATGCTTTCATATTCAGCTTGGCAATATCTGCCACTCTGTGGTACAAAGTAAGATTTACTGAGGTTTCCCAGCTCCTGCATGAAACCCAGTTGGCCATTCAAGTGAAGAGAGATTCTTTTTTGTCTTGGTATATCCCACCTACTGTGGTGAATGCTTCACTGTGCTCAGGGCCTGTAGTGGCTTCTGGCTCTTGTGGAGCCCTCCTCTGTCTTTGTATTATTTTCACTGTACCTGGCAGCCGTTTTGCTTTAGCATTGTGGTTGTTTCTTCATATGTTATGGTTTGTGGTTATGGTTGTTTCTTATTGTATTAATTATCTATTATTATGTAACACAGCACTTCAAAACTTAGTGACTTCAGTCAACTGCAATGTATTACTTCTCCCGATTCTGTTGGTGACTGGGCAGTTCTGCCAATCTTATCTGGGTTCATTTACCTAACTTCAGTCAGCTGGTGGCTCATCTGCAATGGCTGAGACAGCTGGGATGTCTGGGCCTCTCTCCACATGTTTTCATTCTGGCTACCTTCATGGCATGGTGATTTCAGGGTTCCAAGAGGGTAGGAAGCTTCAAAACCTCTCATGGCAGAGACTAGAAATTCTCAAAGCAACGCTTCTGCTGCATTCCATTAATCGAAGCAAGTCAGAAGACCAGTCCAGTTTCAAGAGGTGGCAAAGTCACACTGTAATTGTCATCCAGTTATAGGAGGAATTTAGCTCTTTGAGCAAACAATCTAAAACGTTGTGGTTCATTTTTTGATTTATGTTTCTTGACCATGTTTTCATTTGGTTTAATGGTAAAGGAAGGAACAGAGACAGTTTTACACTGTTGCCTTTATAGGAAGTCAGCTATTATTAGTTGTAATGGTAATTAATAATAATATACCTTCTTTATAATAATATAGCACCTTTTATTTTTTACTTATTAAAGGCCATAGGCTGTAACTTAAGAAGTGACTCTCCTGTATGTAGTTAATAGCTCCCAATCATAGTGAAAGGATTTTGAGACCTGAAATGGGAAAGCTTTTGCCAGTTTATGTAGTAAAGGATAATGAATTTTAGACTGGAGGGCAGGAAGACGGTCTTCTATTTCTGATTCTAATCCTAGTTTTGTGATTTTGAGGAGATGAGTTTACTTTTGTCTCTCATTTACTAAAATGAAGAGGTTCTTAAACTTTAAGGTCATAGAAGTTACCTATGAGATGTTAAACATTCAAATCCTGTCTCTTTCTCCCTTGAAATTCTGACTCAATAGGTCCAAGATCTAAGAATCTGATTTTTTAATAAGTATTTTACATGATTTTGTTGCGGGTAGTCTCTTGACCACGCTTTGGGAAATACTTAACACCATAGGTTTTGTATTAGAACTTTGAAAACCTCAGAACCAGCTCCCATTTGCAAAATTCTATTGATTATGAAATGTATATTTAAAATGTGTTTGTTATTTGAGCAATGATAAACTATTTAATTACCTGCATCACTTAGGATGTCTTTGAGAATAAACATCCTAACTTGAGCTCAGTGTTTTCACATCTGCCATTATGGAAATAAAAGAAAAAATCAGTTTCTCATGTGCATCATTAAAATCTGTTGATTAAAAAAATTGTATGTTTAAAAAGTTCTCATCTTTGCATCATACTTTTCTTCCTTGCCATGCAAAATGGAAATAAGTTAACACTGTAATTATTCATACAGATATGGGGGCCAATCTTTGATAAGTTAAAAACCTGTACCTCCCACTGCCCAATATGTGAAAGTATCATGCTGTGTTCTAGGGAAGCCATTTCTCATCTCTCAGACATACCCTATCTACTTCAAAGTTAATTCTAAGCAATAAACAGTGGAAATTATTAAAGTTTGCATGTATTAAGATCCTAAGATTATTAGATAAAATATATTTTTTTAAATGTGAGAAAAGAGAGTTCAATGACTTTTAACATTAAATAGTTCAAGTTCAATGAAACTAACATATAAATCATCATAGATAGGCTTTGGGGTAAGGATATATGAGTTAGTAACAAGCTACCCAGAACTAAAGAATATTCACTTGCAGAGCATTGTAATTTTTTTTCAGACTTTGTGGGCCGCAGTTTTATCTTGAGGGCCATACAGAAATATACCATGGGCACATCTGGCCCACGGTAGTAGTTTTAAAACCCCTCTTTATGATAAAAATGCTTGTCAAACTCTAAGTAAGATTGATTCCAGGTTTTAAACCTTGTGTTAGTAATTTAGTTGACAGCTTTATTTTTTGTTAGAGCAACTCTCTATTGAGCCACTTGATGGCAGCATTTACTATGTGTTAACATTGAACTTTTTTTTTCTCTCTCTAGGTTGTTCAGCCTCGTTTAACATTGGTAGTGGAAAAGATTGATAGCGATGCAAATGTATTTATAACCAAGAGAGATAGTCACCTTCCACCCCAATTAGCCTTTGCATTGATTTGCTGAGGAAAAACATCTATTACTGAAAAAAGTCTTACAGATTAGTGTTGCATTATTTTGTTACAGTTGAAATATGTAGGGAAAGTGATCTCAGAGAAGATACACTTTAATCTAACCAAAAGTATACTTTCCCAATAATTTTTTTAAAAAAAGATACATCATTGAGAATGCAGCTCTGGTTCAGAATACTGTACCACAATTTTTCCCCCTTATATCTATATACTTAGTTATTTGGATATTTTCTAATAATGAGCTTGTGTCACATCTTAGATCTTTAAAAAGAGATTTATTCATGAGCTGTTGCTTGGATAAAGCCATTGATCTACCAAAAAAGAAAATCCCATTTCTCAATTTCTTTGTGAGAATATAATTATGGTTGGAACTAAAGTCTTTTTTTTTTTTTATAATGAAAAGGCTTACTGCCTCCTGAAATATGTTTTTGTACCCCCTAAAGATTGGAACTGCAGCCGTGACTTTTTTCCTGCAGAGAAAAACCTACCAGTAATGATTGTATAAACATCCCGACAGATACTTTCTAGGGGAGGGTTCACTAATAGAACTCCTGTTTGAGATTTACATGGAACACAAATTGGTAGAGATTTACAAGGCAGTTAATGATTTAGTGCTTTTGGCTTGAAAGAAAGGAATAGTATTTTTGGTTTTTGTTTTTTTTAACCATCCCTGTTTTCCCTGGTCCCTTATTTCTCTTTAAAAAAATCATGGCATGTGGAAAAGTTTGGTGGGCTTTTGTTTTTTGAGCTTTAACCAGAGAAGATTCCCCATATTATAATTCCCTGACATTTGAATTTATATGTCAGAGTAAGGTTAAGGTACTCAATATAGGGTTGTAAAGAGGCTCTGCTGGACCATCAGGGCTGCCTAAATGGCAAGAAAGTAACATGGGAAGTCTTGGACTGAAGGCAGGTTTATATAAATATCTTTGTGGGTGTATATAAATATTCTGGGGAGGCGATTCCAGCTTTGCTATTTTCACAAGCTCAACTCTATTTTCCTGAGCTCTATGTATGTTTACTTACATACAATTGTACATTTCCTTCTGTTTATATATGCTTAGGTATTCTGAGTCTATAAAACGAGACTTATGTACCTTATACATTCTTCTTGTAACTAATCTTATGCTAGTTTAAATTTTAAAAAAGATTCTATAATAAAAGTAATGCAAGATTATTGTAGAAAGCTTATAAAATATAGGTACGTGAAAAGTAAATAAAAACATATAATATCTTACCATGCCATTATTTGAGTGTTTTAGTCATATATGTATATATATATATATGTATATTGCAAATAAATACAAAAAGTTATAGGAATTGGGTCACACATTAGTCTTGTACAGGTTTTCACAACCGAGCCGGACACAATTTCTATTGCTACACAATTCACTTATATTCCTTTTCTTTTTAACATAAGCACATAATCCTCATTTTTATATTTATCATTATGAGACGTGCTACCTGGTTTGGACCCCTGGAAAAAGAACATTTAAGTAATATCACTCTAGTCAGACCCACCAGGTCTGATTGCATACATATGGAAATTCATAAAGAAGATCCAACTCCAGATGGCCTGATGTCAACAGGGACACTTTCAAAATTGTATAGGAAGTTATGGTCTAGATCTGACAGGCATAATTGCTGTGATGTTCAGTCTCAGATGAAATCAATGCAGAAAAGAAAAAGAAAATAATTACCCTGACAGCTTTCCCAATCTGCAGCCTTTGCTGTATGTAAAGTGCTGTTCAGTTCTAGCCAGCGGTTTAGAAAGGAAGGAAGCGCTTAAGTGGCTGCACTAGAAAGGGGCTGGTTGTCTTTCAGGAGAGCCTTGTTTTCACTTTGCCAGTGCCCTGAACTGCTGAGTGCCCCAGCACAGTGCTGTCTCCCTCATTGGTGATGGAAGGTGCTGTGAACTGCCTGCCCAGAAATACCAACTGGAAGTCAGAACAATCTCAACTGCAGCCCTCTCACCAATTACGTGTTGTATATGTGTGTGTGTGTGTACTTGCATGCATGAATGTGTATTCAAACTTGCATGCTGAGTTTTCTAGTTAGCGTAGTTCAGTCAAAGCCTGGCCATAGGAACCTGGGTCAGTGTTTGAGGGGTAACCCATCTCAAACAGTGTGAGGTCTCTGAATTCAGGTACCCAGCTTGACTACAGTGAGGGCGGCTCCATTATGCTCAGCTGTGTCTCAGTTAAAGCAGAACAAAAGGGTTTCAGAAAAGAGAAGGAAGCACACTGTGCTGGTTTAGTCTGAGGGTAAGAGTGGAGAAATGGCTGAAGTGATTGAGGGGCTTCTACCTGCCATAACCTTGTAGGAATCTCCCTGAACTATGAAGCAAACTTAGATCTTGCAAGTTTGCTTAAAGGGCTTGGTAAGCCCTGTAGCCAAATACCATTTCTGGGTTTAGAACAATTGAGTTCTGTGTCAAATTTGTTTTTTATTTGTTGTCTTGCTGTTTGCAAATGTTTGGCCCCTGTGAAATTTTTGTATGTTCAGTAAAAAATTACCCAGAGAGTTGAAATTGGCATTGATTTTTAATTTATACAGAAGTTATTACAAATATATTTGTATTACAAATATATTTGTCAGTGTCAAAACAGTTTCATTAAAGAAAGAAGGTTCATTGCTTACAACATATAGGAAATCAAATTTCATAATTGCATGTACCATGTGGGCAGTAACACCGGTTTCAGAGTTTAAAGGTCATTGATGACTAGGCTCTGAGTTTAAATTAAATTGCAATATGTGTTTTCCTCTTCCTCCTAGATTGCAAATGTGACAGGAAATACTGGCACAACTTAGCATTTTCTACTAAAAGAAACACTGATGTCTGCTTTCTATTTGCCTTCTTTCTTGTGCCCCATCCTTCATAACTGCAAAGATAACTTACAGGTAAATATTCAGTCATTGTTTGTACAGTGAGAACACTAATACCAATTTGAGTAACAAAACACAAATGGGACCTTTGGCTTTGATTTACAGAAGTGACATGAATAAAAAAGTCAATTCTCATTTATTAGCAAATGGTAACTTAATTAGTGTTCTCAAATTCATCTGTCCTCATTAAAGTTGCTTTGTAGGACTCTTCCCTAAGTTCTGTTTCCCCTCTTGCACTTCCCATTCTCCATCCTCCCTTCATCATGATCAAGTTTGTAGTTCCTGGGAATTTTGCTCCTTTTCTAGCATATTGCAGTAAGGGAAAAAAATTCATTTCATTATCAGGTTGTAGTCATTGATCTGACGGAGTTCTGGTTTTCACATGTCATCTAGTATATGTCAGTTCCCCAGGCCAAGACTTCTTCACCTGCAAAATGAGGATGATAAACGGTTTGACTTCACGTTTAATTTTAAAATCCTGTGGTTCTTAGTTTCAGTTCCCCTATGGAAAAATTCAGAAAGAGTTCACTTTGCTTTCTACCTTTTTAAAAAAAGTAATTGCAGGGCCTTCTCCCACAGCATGCATTTTTATCAATGTAAGTGGAGATGACTTTTGTTTTCTTAGGAAGCAGGATTTATATTATGGAAGATGCAATTTGTCATGATGTGGTAACTGCTGGAGTAAAGCTGTTGCCTGAGCAACTCAGGTGCTTTGAGTGTTCTAGTGATTTGTTCATCATTACAATGGGTGATACGGATGATAAGATTCAGGTGATAAGTGCAAGAGGGCTAGACAAGTGAAAATACTGGTCATAATTAATAGGAAAAAAAAAACATTGATTTTGAGCAGTATCTAGATGTAAATAAATTCTTGATTTGCTTTATGATATTTTGAATTTATAGCTGTAGAAAACATCTTTATAGCCAAAATACCTGGAAGACATTAATTTTATTATTTTGTGTCTGAAGTTCTTCAGTACAGAACAAAATCAAGAGCTGGTTTGAAAGCTTTATGACAGACAAACCTCTACCAAGACTGATCTAGACTAGATAAGAAGAGAGAAGACAAAAATACGGAAAAAACTTCCTATCATTACTGGTAGCAAAGGATTTAAAATAATAAAAATATTATGAAGCAGTATATGCATACAGTTGAAAGCATAGATGAAATGGGTGAATTCTGAAAATGCCAAAATTCATATGAGGAAAAGGGAGAACATGAGTGGACCAATAATCACTAAAAAAACCCCCAGCAATGGCAATCAAAGACCTCTTGCCAGTAAAGTGTCAGACCCAGAATATTTTATAGGAGAATTTTACCAAAAATTTGAGTAATAGAATCTCTCTATATTATACAGATTGTTCTAGAAATTAGAAAAATATTAAAGACACCCAGCTCATTTAGAAGCTGCTATAACCTTGGTTACAAAGCCAAATAAAAAGTATAAGAAATAAAATTATAAACCCATTTCACATATAAGCCTAGGTGATAAATTCTAAGTAAAATATTAATGAAAATAATTTAACTGACATTATGTCTGTCTAAATAGAATTAAAACCTTCATACTACAAAATATCCTGAAATGTTGGAAAAAGTATCACGAATCACCTTAAATGTATAACTGAACTCTAAGAAAGTAAAGGAAATCAGTAGTGATCCAAAATGGGGGGGGTAGGAATGTTGAACACCAAAGAAATAAAGATGAGTTGATATTGTGGTTGTCTTCGAGATTGGATACTGGATTCACTAACCAAGGGACTTGGTCTTGGTGGTCAAACGAAACAGGCTATAAGAGGTAGGAAATTTGAACTCAGAGATGCTGAAATTAAACCCTCAAAGAACGATACACTGTGTGCAAAATCGACCAGAAAAATTCTGGCATTTTCCCAGTCTTTTTTAATCTCATCAGCATAGAAGGAAAAAAAGTCTTTTTTCATAGTAGAAAAAATTCTTCTCAAATAACTTTTAATTGTGGCTATGCCCTAATCCATCTATATATTTTTAGTTGATGTAAAAATCAGTCCTAAGATAATACTATCCCTTGAGTGCTTGAGAAGAAAATGTAAAATCACACAAACAGCATAAACCAGGTTATGTTGAGTTCCTGCTAATAATATGTCACTAAAGAGATCATAACCTCCAAAATATAAAACACACATGGAAATAATCAACCATGTGTGAGAATCAGTGGCCAGTAAAATTTGACCCTCAAGAAGTTCAGATATAATTCATGTGAAATTTATACTATAAAAGTAGCATATTTTAGATTCTTAAGGACTTAAATGTCAAGAAAATGAGAAAAAGAATGAGATTAAACAAATATAACATGAGAATACCTAATAACTAAGTTCAACAATGTTGCAGGATACAAGATAAACATATAAAAATCAATTGTATGTATATATACTAGTAATGAACACATGGACACTAAAATTAAAATATCATTTACAATTGCTCAAAAAATGAAATACTTCAGTGTAGATCTAGCAAAACTTGTACAGGACTTGTATGCTGAAAAGTATACAATACTGATGAAAGAAATTAAATATCTATGTAAATAGAAATATCTGATTATATATTGGAAGACTCAACTTGTCAATTCTCCCAAATTGATGAACAGGCTTAATACATATCCAAGCAATATTTTTTATGGATACAGACAAGATTATTCTAAAATTTACATGGAAAGAAAAAGGAACTAGAGTAGCTAGAACTATTTTGAAAAAGATGAATAAAGTGGGAGGGAATCCGTCTTTCCAACTTCAAGAGTTATTATAGCTAAAATAATCATAACTATGTGGTAATGGTGGTGGGATAGACATATAGACATTGGAACAGAATAGAGAACCCAGAAATACACACAAACATGCCTGATTTTTGACAGATGTGAAAAAGCAATTGAATAGAGTTAAGATAGAATGTTAAACAAATGGTGCTGGAACAATTGGACATCCATATGTTAAAAAATATATACCTTAAACCTAACCCTCACACTTTATACAAAAGTTAAAACGAATCACAGGCTTAAATGTAAAACATAAGACTATAAACTTTTAGAAGAAAACAGAAGAGAAAACTGTCAGGATCTAGGACTTGGCAAATGTTCCTAGATTTGACATCAAAGAACAACATACAAAAGGAAAAATTGCTAAATTGGACTTTATTAAAATTTTAAAAATTGCTCTGTGAAAGACCCTTTAAGAAGATGGAAAGACAAGCTCCAGAATGGGAAGAAACACATGTTTCTGACAAAGGAGTAGCAAGCCACACATTAAACAAAAGACAGTATCTAGGATATATAGAGAACTCTGAAAATTCAGCAGTAAAAAGCAAACAATCCAATTAGCACATGGGCAAAAGGCATAGACATTTCACTGAAGATATACAGATGGCAAATTAAACACTTGAAAAGATGTTCAACATCAGTAGACAGCAGGGGAATTCAAACTAACACCACCATGATGATATCACTATACACCTATCAGAATGGATAAAATAAAAAATAGTGACAACACCAAATCCTGGAGAGAATACAGAGAAACTGGATCAATCATACATTGCTGACAGGAATGAAAGATGGTACAGCCAGTCTGGAAAATAGTTTGTCAGTTTCTTTAAAAAACTAAACATGCAACTACCATATGACATAAAATTACACTCCTGGAGAGTTAAACCACATAAATGAAGACTTATGTTCACATAAAAACCTGTACACAAATGTTTATAGTAGTTTTATTCATAATAGCCCCAAACTAGAAATAACAGGTGAATGGCTAAACAAACTGTGGAATATCAATACCAAGGAATACTACTCTACAGTAAAAAGGAAAAACTACTAATACACTACAACCTGGTTGCATCTCCAGAGAATTATGCCGAGCTGAAAAAGCCAATCCCAATAGGTTGCATACTGTATGATTCCACTTATAACATTCTTAAAATGAAAAAAATATGAAAATGAAGAACAGATTAGTGG
The DNA here is from genome assembly GCF_964270905.1 of Leucopleurus acutus. Lineage (NCBI taxonomy): Eukaryota > Metazoa > Chordata > Mammalia > Artiodactyla > Delphinidae > Leucopleurus > Leucopleurus acutus. The sequence goes on along the minus strand of NC_139145.1, from coordinate 74,238,960 downwards.
TTGCCAGGCGTTGGGACAGGAGGGAAGTAGATATGTTTATACAAGTCAGCATAAGGGATCCTTGTGAGGGAAATGTTCTGTACCTTGACTGTATCAATGTCAATATCCTGGTTGTGATAGTGCTATAGTTTTACAAAGCGTTACCAGTGGGGGAAACTGGGTAAAAAGTACATGGGATATTGCTGTATTATTTCTTACAGTTGCAATGTTAATCCAAAATTACATCAAAACAAAAAGCTTAATTAAAAAATATAAACAACAAAACACAGAGTGGGTCAAATAAAAAGAAAAATGTGGTTACCCTGAGTTGGATTGTAGATATGGGTGCCCAGTGGATAAGAGTCAGTAGTGGCAGGGATACCTTTTAGTATGTGCCTTTTTCTTGACATAGGAAAATTCACAAATCATAAATTTATATCTTAATGACTTATCACAAAATGTACCCACCCACATAACTACCACTCAGATTAAGAACTAGGATATGACCTGACCCCAGAAACTCCCTTTGTGCCCCTTCCTGTCAGTACTCCCTGTCACTCTTCCAAAGATAACCACTGAGTTTAAGTACCATAGATTAGTTTTGCCTGTTTTCAAATTTTATAAAAATGGAATCATACAGAAATCATTCTTTTGTGTCTGGCTATTGTAAATCAACATTACATTAATGAGGTTCATCCATGATGGTGCATGTAGCAATAATTTGTTCAGTTTTGTTGCTCTGTAATATCCTATCATATAAACTATAATTTATCCATTCTATTCTTTATAGACATTTGATTTTTTTCCCCAAATTTTATGAATAATGTTGCCATGAAAATTCTTTTTCTCCTGTGATTTTTTTTTTTTTTTTTTTGTGCACGTAGGTACAAATTTTCCTTGGATGACTAAATGAAAATGAAATTGCATTTCTTGTAAGGCAAGTCTGGTGATGATGAATTCTCTCAGCTTTGTTTCTCCTCCATTTTTGAAGCACAGTTTTGCTGGATGTAGTATTCTTGGTTGACAGTTTTCTTTCAGCACTCAGTCAGAATTTTGGACACATGTTCCACTCCTGTCCTTCCCCTGAGGGAGAGGTGTGGAGCTATATCAGCCTCCCTCTGTATGCTGTTCCGCAGGCCCTCTGGGGCAGCAGCGACCTGCCAAGATCTTTTCTGTTGTTCAGCAACCCCCGGGCATCTAGAGTATATCACGTCCCATCAGTGCTCTGAGACAGAAGACAGATACCCGTCCTCAGGCAGCCCACAGAAAAGGTGGAATGCTGGATATATGTTCCAACTCTTTTCCTCCCCAGGGAGAAGTAGAGAATTGGGGTTTTTCTCCTACTTGATCCACTGAGCTGGGGAAAGGTCTATGGCGAGTGAGTGTTCCAAAATATTGCCTTGTTCTCAGTGGCTTCCAATCTGGTGCTCTTTCTTGTCAGTTAGATTAAGGCAAGACAGAGACCAGTCCTTCAGGCAGCCACCCCTTCCCCGCTGCCACCCAAAGTCTAAATGTTAGACATATGTTTCAATCTTTTCTTTCTCTCACTAGGGAGAAGCTAAGATCTGGGAATTTTCTCCTGATTGCGCCACGTTGAGTAGGGGGAGGAATTATGGTGAGTGCTGTGAGTTTTCCTACCCACTTTGATGTGACTGATTTTGTGCTCGTCTCAGGTACAGGAGTCTCTTAATTAGTTAGTTTCTAAGTTTCTCACAAAGGGAATTGGTTCCTGTATTGTTGTGTCAGTATGTCATGGGGGGAAAGAGGGTATGGGGCTTCCTGTTCTGCCACCTTGCTCTCTATTCTCTATTGTTATCTTGGCTTTGTCTGTTTTTGTACCAATGCATCACTGTCTTAATTAAAGTAGCTTTATATCCAGTAGTGGAAGTTTTCCAATTTGTTTTTTTTAAGAGGTCAGAGTTATTGACCTTTTAAATTTCCATATAGCTTTTAAGTTAACCAGTTTTCATGCATACACACATACACACACACACACACACACACACACACACACACACACACACACACACCTGCTGGAATTTTGTTTGGAATTTCATTGGATCTATAAGATGAACCATGAAAACTAACATCTTTACAATTGTAACTCACAATATGTGAACATACTACATCTCACTATTTAGTTCTTATTTAATTTCTCTTAGTAATATTTTATGGAGTTTTTACATAGTTTTCATTAGATTTATTCTAAGCTATTAGGTGTTTTTAAAATCTTATTATAAATGTTCTTTAAATTTAAATTTTTTATTTTTTTTTTTGCAGTATGTGGGCCTCTCACTGTTGTGGCCTCTCCCGTTGCGGAGCACAGGCTCCGGACATGCAGGCTCAACGGCCATGGCTCACGGGCCCAGTCGCTGTGTGGCATGTGGGATCCTCCCGGACCGGGGCACGAACCCGTGTCCCCTGCATTGGCAGGCGGACTCCCAACCACTGCGCCACCAGGGAAGCCCAAATTTAAATTTTTTAAATTTAAATTCTATTTGTTAGTTACTAGTATTTAGACACAAAATAGATTTTAAATATTGTGATTGTTTTGAATTCATGTATTAATTCTAATAGTTAATCTGCAGAATTTTTTGGATTTTTTAAATACTTATTATACTATCTGGAAAAATGACAGTTTTGTTTTTTTCTTCCAATCTTTTTCTTATGTTTTTCTTGCCTTGACTTATTGCAATAGCTAGGCCAGTGGTGATTAGAATTGGTAACAGCAGACATTCATATCTTGTCCTTATTCTTGGAGTTACAGCTTTCATTATTCTACCATTCAGTATGATTTTTTCAGTAGGATTCACAGATACTTTTTTCTACAATAAGTTGGTCCCATGTATTTCTACTATAGTAGTAATTTTTATCATGAATAGATGCTTAATTTAATAAAATCATTTTCCTGTATCTACTGAGATGATCATATGATTTTTCTAATTTAATCTTTTGATGTAGTGAATTACATTGATTTTCAGATCTTAAATCAGCCTTGTATTACTAGAATAAACCAAATTTGATCTTGATATATTGTTCTTTTCAAATATCTTTGTACTTTGCTAATATTTTATATAGTATTTTTACATCTTGAATCCTTATCTTACAGTTTGCTTCTGGGAAAACCTAGTATCAGACAGAGAATATATAATACAGGATAAATATAGCATCAAGACACAAAAAATCTTGGCCATGCTTAAACAAATAGTGATTTATTTTTCTCATGCAACAGAAATTATAGTGCTTAAATTTGATAGAATTAATTCACTTGCTTAGTGATGCCAGCAGGAACCTAGCTTTTTTCTAACTTCTCTTCCATCCTTAGTATTGCCTTTTTATCTTCATGGTTGTTACCTCATGCTATAACTTAGAACCTCACAATCTCAAGATTTGCAAGGAAAGGAAGAGGATTGGGCAAGCCTTTCCCTAAGTGAGGCTATTTATATATGGGGAGCTCCCAAGCATGTGTCCTACCTATGATGTTTCTTTGGCCAGAAGTGTGTCACACACAGATACAGAGAGAACTCACTGGTAGAGGAGAGCAAAATTCCTATGTCTGGATTAAATCAATCATTAATCTTCTAGGTCAGAAAGAGACCTATTTTTCCTTGAAATCAGAGATCTATGTGTGCTACAGTATCTATGTCCTTTTAGCCAGGAAAAAATAGGGGAATCATACCTGCTACAAATAGTTCAAGAAAGAATAATTTTATGTGACTCTTAGAATTATAGATGCCAAGATTCTTACCCAAATGTAAGTTTAATCCAGCAAGTAAAAAAACGTCATGAAGTAGTTATTTCAGAAAAATGTAAGTAAATCCTGAAACAGAAGACTACTACAAAGCCATAGAAATGAGACAATATGGTGCAGAAACATAAATAGATCAGTGCAACAGAATCGAGTTCTCAAAAACAAGTCCATGTTTACATGGGAACCTGATATACGTAGAAATGGACTTAATAGAAAAGGATGGTTTCTTCATTAGGTGACAGTGGAAAAACAAGCCACTATATAGGGAAAAATAAAGTTAGTTCTCAAAAACACAGTTTAGATTAATCACAGGCTTAAGAATGCAAGATTAAACTACAAAGTGAATAAAAATACATCAGAAAAATATCTCTGTGTTTCTGAGTTGCAGAAAAATTATTAAATAAGACCCCAAAAGTGCAAGGCATAAGATAAAAAATGATGAATTTGACTACATAAAAAATTATGAATTTCTATTCAATGAAGGGAACCATCAGTAAAGTCAACTGACAGGGAATAGGCTGAGAGAAGTTATCTGAGAACTCAAAAACTGACAAGGGATAATAACTATAATATTTAAGAAACCCTTATAAAAAAAAAAGGAAACTAACAGATCAATAGGTAAAGCAGAATCTATACACTCCAACAGCTAATCTGGAAAACAGTCTGGAGATACTTAGGTTAATTTCATATGCATAGGTCCCAGGACCCATCCAGTCCACTCCAGGGGAACTTGTGGTTTCTAAGGAGGCATGTGTAAGAATGCTTGATTACACATCATTTGTAGAGCAGGACATTGTAGACAACATAGGTATCTATCTCTAGGGGAGCAGATGGGTGAAATGTTGTGGATATTCACAGAGGTAACAAAGAGAGCGTTATGTGGAGAAGTCTTTCAAACATAGTGTTGAGAGAAAAAAGTAAGATAACAAGAGATCTGTAACATGATTTACCTGGCAAATTTAAAACATAAACACACAACAAAACAGTACCTCTTTTCAAATATACCCGCATGTTCAGGAAAGGTGCTAAACATATTAGAGTAATTTCCTACAGGTGGAGGAGTGGATTGGGAGTGGAGATTGAGGATAAGAAGAAAAATAAAGCAATAAAGCCTTGCATGGACAGTCGATGACTGTGTCATGAACTTGGAGTGCAATCAACTCAGTTCTCTGCATTCTAAATTATATGTTTACTTTCTAAGTCCTATGAAGATTCTAGCTTGCATGCTAGCTCCTAGTTAAGCATACCCACTATTTTAAATATTGCTTGTTAAGAAATAAATTTTACGTAGAGACTTTCCAGTAATTATTTAATTTGTAGAAGCCACTGTATACCAATATAAGTCCTCACTGTAAACAAATGATTACCTTCTTCCAAAATCACACTTTTAAATTATTGATGGGGATATGTTGTCTTTTTCATTCTGTCTCAAAGGCTTTAGTTTCTAAAAACCCACAGACAACTTCATCTGTAATTTTACTCAATTTAAGTTCCATTTTGCTCTCTACTTTCTTACTCCTTTTTTAAACCAACAACATTGTTAAAATTTTAAAACTCCTCTGTAATAGTGATCAGGTTTTCACTATTTTTCCATTTCTCATGAGAATGAAGTTCATGAAGAAATCTGGAAAAATTATACCTTGATCTGAAGACATTTTATAACTGAAGATTTGGCTGGTGAATTTAAGCCATGGTTCAAAGCTGAGCACACTATATTCACTTGGTAGAAAGTTCTGAAATTCATTCTGAGATACGGGAATGAGAAGATTTTTCATGTAACTCTTTTCTTTAATTACTAGGTAAATTACCTAAAATTTACTAGGTAAATTTTCTTTCTGATGAAATTATGATTTGATTATTTTTAATTGATTGCTTATTGTGTGCCAAGACATATATGTTATTTTATTAACCATGGATAAGTTTGCCTGACCCATGAAGTTCACTGAGATTCTAATGATGGTAAGACCAATTAGTTGATGCTGATTAGGAAACTGCTACTCAAAATGTGGTCTAAGCCAACAGAATTACCTGGGAGATTTTCAGACATGTGGAAACTCAGGCTCAATCACATACCTAGTGAATCAAAACTTGTATTATAACAAGATCCCCAGGTGATTCTTAAGTTCTTAAAGTTTGAGACATACTGGGAATCATCCCTTGGCATCTAGACAATAACGTCAGGTTGAAGAATAGCTGTTTTAAAATTTAACCTATTTTTACATAGTTATCCTTGCTTTTCTGATTATTTCTATCATTCATTCATTCAATAAGCATTTAGTGAGTACATTACTGTATTTCAGGCTGTATATTGGGAGTACACAAAAGCAAAGAAGACATGCTAAGGAATTCCTGTGGGTTTTTTTGAATGCAGAAATAAATGTAGGGGCTTCCCTGGTGGCACAGTGGTTAAGAATCCGCCTGCCAATGTGGGGGACACGGGTTCGAGCCCTGGTCTGGGAAGATCCCACATGCCGCAGAGCAACTAAGCCCATGCACCACAACTACTGAGCCTGTGCTCTAGAGCCCGCGAACCACAACTACTGAGCCCATGTGCCACAAATACTGAAGCCCGTGTGCCTAGAGCCCCTGCTCCACAGCAAGAGAAGCCACCGCAATGAGAAGCCGGTGCACGGTCGTCACAACTAGAGAAAGCCCATGCGCAGCAACAAAGACCCAATGCAACCAAAAATAAAAAAAATAAATACATTTTTAAAAAAGAAGAAGAAGAAAGAAATGTAGAAGAAGCTGGAGTGAAACCTGCTTTTGGCTGTCTGGGAAAAAGTTCCCAGCTCACCAGTCTGACAATGGCTACACAAGTTATGGAGACAACCATCCAGAATTTGTTCAGTGGTACTGTCTGTGCCCTGGAAACTCTCAGCAAAGCAATCAGCCTGAAATTAGGCACTGCTTGGCTGGGGGGACCTTGGTTTCTGGGCTCCCAGTTGAGCCTGGGCCAACTCTAGCTCTCCAACTCACAGCTGATGGCTGGCACCCAGACCTGCCTCCTCAGCTTCAGGGATGGCTTGTTGTCAAAGAACCAGAGAATGAAATTTCCATGACAGGGTGGGGCAGGGTTTGTCCAGCATAGGGTATCTTCTATAATCCTGTGTGGTCTGATTCAGGTGCTATGAGCAAAAGTTTTTCAGAACTGTGAAGGAGTAGAAATGATGGAATGGATTCTAATGGAGAACATTGAAAATCAATGAATCTAGGCCTAGTCCCAAGAGATGGCAGGAAAATGAAGTTCTTTTATATTAAGTTTTATGGTACACCAAAATCACATTGCATTAGAATTTTTAAAGTAATGTGTATATTGATTTCATAATTCTTGCTTCAGAACTAAGAGTTGAAGAATCTTCAACTGATATCTGATAGCCACTCCTTTTTATGTGAATTAGGCACATAGTGAATTAGTCTGGGAAGGAGACGTGAGAAATGTCTCATAGAAACTACCATCTAGTCCAGGTTCGCACACAGATTTTTTCTTTTTCTTACTTCCTTTTTTTTTTTGCTATTCAGTGTCTCTTGCCACAAAGTTGGAAATTTTGTTAAGAAAAAGCCAAGGAAAGCAAACTCTAGTTATGGGAAGAAAATCTCAGCTTTGGTGAGATGAATTTTCCTCTTTCCTTCCCACCCATAGTGCAAAGAGCAACCCTTAGTATCTCTCTATGTGGTATCTGACTGCCAAATGGGTGAGGAAGGAAGAAAACACTTGAAGTAACTGATTGTTTATTGGTGATAATTTGTGAAATGCTACTTGGCTCTAGATATGGCTTTGTCATATTTGTGAGATTCAGTTCCCTTACCTGTAAAGTGAAGATAATTAGACTACACCAAGATTAAATGAAATAATGTTTATTTTGCTTAATTAGGGCAGGTTTTTAAAAATTGAGATATAGTTGATTTGCAATGTTGTGTTAATTCCTGCTGTACAGCAAAGTGATTCAGTTATACATATATATAATTCTTTTTTTAATATTTTTTCCATTATGGTTTATCATAGATATTGAATATGTTCTCTGTGCTATATGGTAGGACCTTGTTGTTTATCCATTCTATATATAAAAGCTTACATTTGCTAAACCCAACCTCCCACTCCATCCTTCCCCCAACCCCATCACCCTTGGCAACCACCAGTCTGTTCTCTATGTCTGTGATTCTGTTTCTCTTTTATAGGTAGGTTCATTTGTGTCATATTTTAGATTCCACATATAAGTGATATCATATGATATTTGTCTTTCTCTTTCTGCCTTACTTCACTTTGTATGATAATCTCTAGTTGTATGCATGTTGCTGCAAATGGATTATTTCATTCTTTTTTATGGCTGAGTAGTATTCCATTGTATATATGTACATCTTCTTTATCCATTCATCTGTTGATGGACATTTAGGTTGTTTCCATGTCTTGGCTGTTGTGAATAGCGCTGCTATGAACATTGGGGTGCATGTATCTTTTTGAATTATAGTGTTGTTAATTAGGGCAGTTTTGGGTACATGGTAAGCATTCAATAAATTCTAGCTATTACAGTAGGGTCAAAATTTACACCTAGGTACTAAAGTGAGATAATGGCATAGGAAAACCCTGAACTCACCTCTTCCCATAAACATAACAGATATACAGCTACATATGAAACAGTTCCCTCCGAAAGGAACCTGAATACTAGCTGAATACCTGCTCTACAATAAAAGATAAAAGGGTTGCATTGAAATGGATAGAAGGGGCAGGGACAGGCTATTACTAGAAAAAACCTCACCCCCAGCATGGTGACTGACAATTGGTATGGATCTCAGAATAATAATAATAAAAAGACCTTCTCCCTGAGGAACAAGGGGTTTGCACTCCAGTTTGTGTCTAGTTACCAGGTCACGATACAAAGTTAATACAATATTGTTATATACAGCTCTCTTCTGTCAGGGAAGAGTCAGCCAGGTTCTTTCGGGCTATTCACATATGAATAAACCAGCTTGTTTTCTAGCATTTAAGAAAAGCATCTTTTTTCCCCTGAAAGCCTGATCTTGTAATGCATTTACCCCACAGCATAGACCCTCTTTGAGGAGGAAAGACCTTATTTGGTTCGCTGAATGAAGTGGCTTGGCTGCTCTTTGCATCTTGGTGTGCAGAGGCAAATATTCTAATATTGAATTATCCAACCTCCTGAAATGCAACCATTGTGCTTTCTTGGACCTATTTGATCCCGCTCATGTCTGTTCCCATATGATTTTCTTACATTTAGTGTATTCATCATTGCAGTGTGGGAAGAGGAGCTGGGTAATGGTGCTGTTCAGTGAAAGAAGAACCAAAGACTATGCAGAAAAGAGTTGCAAGTACATTTGTTCTAAAAAAATGCGGGAACACCTTTTTAGAAATACAATACATGTTTTTCAATGGGCAGTTCTTCCATCCTATGGTTGAGGCCCCCCTCTCTATGTAAATGGATACCCTTCAGAGTCTGCTTTCCTACAACAAAGAGGTGCTTTATCTACTCCAGAAGTTAGGGCTCCAAAATTGATAAATACAAGACTTTTTTTTAGAAACATAATGCAATACTAAAGAGATGAAAATAACAAAATACATTTGTCAAATTTCAGATTTATCAGGCGTAAGAGCTTGCACAACTTAATGACTTAGATGATGCCTGATGCTTTCTTGCCTGTTACAGGATTTAGCAATCTGGTTCTATCCTCTTGATTTGTCGTGTGGGTTATTTTGATGTGTGGAAATCACCTAGAGAAAAAAGTTCTACCATATAGAGGGGATTCTCTGGTTTAATTCCTTACTAATTCATGTCCTAGAAATCCTGGGAATGGATAACAAGGGTGTTTTGGTTTTGTTTCATTTTGTTTGCTCCTTTTTGCTTGTTACTTGTGATGCTGCTTTTCTGATGCTTGAATTTCATGTTAGGTCTCTTTACTGTGTTTGACATCAATACCATGCAATCTGAGGCCAAATCTGGCAAAGTAAAAACAAGTGAAGAATTAGAGTTATGATCTTGGCCACTCAGGCAAAGGAAAAATTGCTTTAACCTTAGAAAGTAAAGACTCAGTTTCAAGGATGCATGATTATTTCTGGCTAGTTGTATGCATTGCTTTTTGTCCCTTTTGCTTAAATCTCCATTTTAAGGTTGACCTGCACTCTTCCTGGCTTTCTGGCATTGTACTCATGTCTGAGGAACTCTTAATGGAATAAAATTCCAAGGTATAGAGTGAAATGAGAGACTGGGTTAGACTAGCAGACTGAGTAATATGTAATCAGAATTTAGAGTATCTATTAACCTCCAAATCAAAACAGATTTGTTTAGCATACAATGAAATTTAGTTTTCAGTACCTTAATGGACTTAATGTCATCTGGATAAAACATTTCTGCTTGGAGCCTTGGTTTTTCTACTCAAATACTGATATACTCTGGGCTGTTACACAAATATTTGAGGATTAGTCCTTAAATGATATTTTACCTACCCAGCACTCACGTATTGGCATTACACCTGAAAGCCAGATATAAATCAAGTGTTTGATAAATAACCAAATTAAGTAATAACACCTTGAACTTTTTCCTTTATTATATATAGGTGTACAATGTAGTGATTCACAATTCTTTCCTTTTTTAACATCTTTATTGGAGTATAATTGCTTTAAAATGGTGTGTTAGTTACTGCTTTATAACAAAGTGAATCAGCTATACATATATTCCCATATCTCCTCCTTCTTGCATCTCCCTCCCACCCTCCCTATCCCACCCCTCTAGGTGGTCACAAAGCACTGAGCTGATCTCCCTGTGCTATGAGGCTGCTTCCCACTAGCTATCTATTTTACATTTGGTAGTGTATATATGTCCATGCCACTCTCTCACTTTGTCCCAGCTTACCCTTCCCACTCCTCGTGTCCTCAAGTCCATTCTCTAGTAGGTCTGTGTCTTTATTCCCATCTTGCCCCTAGGTTCATCACGACCTTTTTTTTTTTGATTCCATATATATGGGTTAGCATACAGTATTTGTTTTTCTCTTTCTGACTTACTTCACTCTGTATGACAGACCCTAGGTCCATCCACCTCACTGCAAATAACTCAATTTCATTAATTTTTATGGCTGAGTAATATTCCATTGTATATATGTGTCACATCTGCTTTATCCATTCATCTGTTGATGGACACTAAGGTTGCTTCCATTTCCTAGCCATTGTAAATAGAGCTGCAATGAACATTGTCGTACATGACTCTTTCTGAATTATGGTTTTCTCAGGGTATATGCTCAGTAGTGGGATTGCTTGGTCGGATGGTAGTCCTATTTTTAGTTTTTTAAGGAACCTCCATACTGTTCTCCATAGTGGCTGTATTAATTTACATTCCCACCAACAGTGCAAGAGGGTTCCCTTTTTTCCACACCCTCTCCAGCATTGATTGTTTGTAGATTTTTTGATGATGGCCATTCTGACTGGTGTGACGTGATACCTCATTGTAGTTTTGATTTGCATTTCTCTATTGATTAGTGATGTTGAGGATTCTTTCATGTGTGTGTTGGCAATCTGTATATCATCTTTGGAGAAATGTCTATTTAGGTCTTCTGCCCATTTGTGGATTGGGTTTTTGTTTTTTTTGATATTGAGCTGCATGAGTTCCTTGTATTTTTTGGAGATTAATCCTTTGTCAGTTGCTTCATTTGCAAATATTTTCTCCCATTCTGAGGGTTGTCTTTTGGTCTTGTTTATGGTTTCCTTTGCTGTGCAAAAGCTTTGAAGTTTCATTAGGTCCCATTTGTTTATTTTTGTTTTTATTTCCATTTCTCTAGGAGGTGGGTGAAAAAGGATCTTGTTGTCATTTATGTTATAGAGTGTTCTGCCTATGTCTTCCTCTAAGAGTTTAATAGTGTCTGGCCTTACATTTAGGTCTTTAATCCATTTTGAGTTTATTTTTGTGTATGGTGTTAGGGAGTGCTCTAATTTCATTCTTTTACATGTAGCTGTCCAGTTTTCCTAGCACCACTTATTGAAGAGGCTGTCTTTTTTCCATTGAATATTCTTGCCTCTTTTATCAAAGATAAGGTGACCATATGTGTGTGGGTTTATCTCTGGGCTTTCTATCCTGTTCCATTGATCTATATTTCTGTTTTAGTGCCAGTACCATATTGTCTTGATTATTGTAGGTTTGTAGTATAGTCTGAAGTCCAGGAGCCTGATTCCTCCAGCTCTGTTTTTTTTCTCAAGCTTGCTTTGGCTATTCAAGATCTTCTGTGTTTCCATACAAATTGTGAAATTTTATGTTCTATTTCTGTGAAAAATGCCATTGGTAGTTTGACAGGGATTGCACTGAATCTGTAGATTGCTTTGGGTAATATAGTCATTTTCACAATGTTGATTCTTTCAATCCAAGAACATGGTATATCTCTCCATCTGCTTATATCATCTTTAATATCTTTCATCAGTGTCTTATAGTTTTCTACATACAGGACTTTTGTCTCCTTAGGTAGGTTTATTCCTAGGTATTTTAATCTTTTTGTTGCAGTGGTAAATGGGAGTGTTTCCTTACTTTCTCTTTCAGATTTTTCGTCGTTAGTGTACAGGAATGCAAGAGATTTCTGTGCATTAATTTTGTATCCTACTACTTTACCACATTCATTGATTAGCTCTAGTAGTTTTCTGGTAGCATCTTTAGGATTCTCTATGTATAATATCATGTCATCTGCAAACAGATGCAAAATCCTATTTGGATTACTTTTATTTCTCTTTCTTCTCTGATTGCTGTGGCTAAAACTTTCAAAACTATGTGGAATAATAGTGGTAAGAGTGGGCAACCTTTTCTTGCTCCTGATCTTAGTGGAAATGGTTTCACTTTTTCACCATTGAGAACAATGTTGCCTGTGGGTTTGTCATATATGGCCTTTATTATATTGAGGTAAGTTCCCTCTATGCCTACTTTCTGAAGGGGTTTTATCATAAGTGGGTGTTGAATTTTGGCAAAAGCTTTTTCAGCATCTATTGAGATGATCATATGGTTTTTCTCCTTCAGTTTGTTAATATGGTTCATCACATTGATTGATTTGTGTAATTTGAAGAATCCTTGCATTCCTGGGATAAACCCCACTTCATCATGATGTATGATCCTTTTAATGGGCTGTTGGATTCTGTTTCCTAGTATTTTGTTGAGGATTTTTGCATCTATATTCATCAGTGATATTGGCCTGTAGTTTTCTTTTTTTGTCACTTCCTTGTCTGGTTTTGGTATCAGGGTGATGGTGGCCTTGTAGAATGAGATTGGGAGTGCTCCTCCCTCTGCTATATTTTGGAAGAGTTTGAGAAGGATAGGTGTTAACTCTTCTCTAAATATTTGATAGAATTTGCCTGTGAAGCCATCTGGTCCTGGCCTTTTGTTTGTTGGAAGATTTTTAATCACTGTCTCAATTTCAGTGCTTGTGATTGGTCTGTTTATATTTTCTGTGTCTTCCTAGTTCAGTCTGGAAGGTTGTGCTTTTTTAAGAATTTGTCTATTTCTTCCAGGTTGTCCAGTTTATTGGCATATAGTTGCTTGTAGTAATTTCTCATGATCCTTTGTATTTCTACAGTGTCAGTTGTTACTTCTCCTTTTTCATTTCTAATTCTATTTATTTGAGTCTATTTCCTTTTTTCCTTGATCAGTCTGGCTAATGGTTTATCAAATTTGTTTATCTTCTCAAAGAACAAGCTTTTAGTTTTATTGATCTTTGCTATTGTTTCCTTCATTTCCTTTTCATTTATTTCTCATCTGATCTTTATGATTTCTTTCCTTCTGCTAACTTTGGGTTTTTTTTGTTCTTCCTTCTCTAATTGTTTTAGGTTTAAGTTTAGGTTGTTTATTTGAGATGTTTCTTGTTTCTTGAAGTAGGATTGTATTGCTATAAACTTCCCTCTTAGAACTTCTTTTGCTGCATCCCATAGGTCTTGGGTTGTCGTATTATCATTGTCATTTGTTTCTAGGTATTTTCTGATTTCCTCTTTCATTTCTTCAGTGATCTCTTGGTTATTTAGTAGCATATTGTTTAGCCTCCATGTGTTTATATTTTTTACAGTTTTTCCCCTATAATTGATATCTAGTCTTATAGTGTGGTGGTTGGAAAAGATGCTTGATATTTCAATTTTCTTAAGTTTACCAAGGCTTGATTTGTAACCCAAGATGTGATCTATTCCTGAAAATCTTCCTTGAGCACTTGAGAAGAAAGTGTATTCTTTTGTTTTTGGAAAGGAATGTCCTATAAATATTAATTCAGTCCATCCTGTTTAATGTGTCATTTAAAGCTTGTGTTTCCTTATTTATTTTCAAATTGGATGATCTGTCCATTGGTGAAAGTAGGATGTTAATGTCCCCTACTATTATTGTGTTACTGTCAGTTTCCCCTTTTATGGCTGTTAGCATTTGCCTTATGTATTGAGGTGCTCCTATGTTGGGTGCATAAATATTTATAATTGTTATATCTTCTTCTTACATTGATCCCTTGATCATTATGTAGTGTCCTTCTTTGTCTCTTGCAATAGTCTTTATTTTAAAGTCTGTTTCGTCTGATATGAGAATTGCTACTCCAGCTTTCTTTTGATTTCCATTTGCATTGGATATCTTTTTCCATCCCCTCACTTTCATTCTGTATGTGTCGGTAGGTCTGAAGTAGGTCTCTTATAGACAGCATATATACGGGTCTTGTTTTTCTATCCATTCAGCCAGTCTGTGTCTTTTAGTTGGAGTATTTAATCCATTTACATTTAAGGTACTTATGGATATGTATGTTCCTATTACCATTTTCTTAATTGTTTTGGGTTTGTTATTGTAGGTCGTTTCCTTCTCTTGTGTTTCCTGCCTAGAGAAGTTCCTTTAATATTTGTTGTAAAGCTGGTTTGGTGGTGCTGAATTCTCTTAACTTTTGCTTGTCTGTAAAGATTTTAATTTCTCCATTGAATCTGAATGATATCCTAGTTGGGTAGAGTAATCTTGGTTGTAGTTTTTCCTTTCATAACTTTAAATATGTCCTGCCTTTCCATTCTGGCTTGCAGAGTTTCTTCTGAAAGATCAGCTGTTAACCTTATGGGGATTCCCTTGTATGTTATTTGTTGCTTTTCCCTTGCTGCTTTTAATATTTTTTCTTTGAATTTAATTTTTGATAGTTTTATTAATGTGTATCTTGGCGTGTTTCTCCTTTGATTTATCCTGTATGGGACTCTCTCCCTGTATGGGAAGTTTTCAACTATAATCTCTTCAAATATTTTCTCAGTCCCTTTCTTTTTCTCTTCTTCTTCTGGGACCCCTGTAATGCGAATGTTGGTGCATTGAATGTTGTCCCAGAGGTCTCTGAGACTGTCCTTAATTCTTTTCATCTTCTTTCTTTATTCTGCTCTCTGGTACTTATTTTCAGTATTTTATCTTCCAGGTCACTTATCCATTCTTCTGCCTCAGTATTTCTGCTATTGATTCCTTCTAGAGAATTTTTAATTTCATATTGCATTTTTCATCATTGTATATTTGCTCTTTAGTTCTTCTAGGTCCTTGTCAAACGTTTCTTGTATTTTCTCCATTCTATTTCCAGGATTTTGGATCATCTTTACTATCATTACTCTCAATTCTTTTTCAGGTAGACTGCCTATTTCTTCTTCATTTGTTTGGTCTGGTGGGTTTTTACCTTGCTCCTTCATCTGCTGCGTGTTTCTCTGTCTTCTCATTTTGCTTAACTTACTGTGTTTGGGATCTCCTTTTCGCAGGCTGCACGTTTGTAGTTCCCCTTGTTTTTGGTGTCTGCCCCCAGTGGCTAAGGTTGGTTCAGTGGGTTGTGTAGGCTTCCTGGTGGAGGGGATTGGTGCCTGTGTTCTGGTGGATTAGGCTGCATCGTGTCTTTCTGGTGGGCAGAACCACTTCCAGTGGTGTGGTTTGGGGTGTCTTTGACCTTATTATGATCTTAGGCAGCCTCTCTGCTATGGGAGTGGTTGTTTTCCTGTCTTGCTAGTTGTTTGGCATAGGGTGTCCAGCAGTATAGTTTGCTGGTCGTTGAGTGGAGCTGGGTCTCAGTGTTGAGATGGAGATCTCTGGGAGAGCTTTCGCCGTTTGATATTACATGGAGCCAGGAAGTCTCTGGTGGACCAATGTCTTGAACTCGGCTCTCCCACCTCAGAGGCACAGGCCTACACCCAGCTGGAGCACCAATAAATACCCTGTCATCCACACAGCCAGTTATGTGTGGAGGTTCTTGCCTTTTGAGAAGTCTGAGGTCTTCTGCCAGCGTTCAGTAGGTGTTCTGTAGGAGTTGTTCTACATGCAGTTGTATTTCTGATGTATTTGTGGGGAGGAAGGTGACCTCCATGTCTTACTCCTCCACCATCTTGAAGGTCTCTCCTGCATTTCTTAAAGGTTATACTTCATCTACACTTATTATAGAATATTGGCTGTATTCCCTGTGTCATATAATACATCCTAGTAACTTATTTTATACCCCGTAATTTATAGGTCTTAATCCCCTACCTGTATATTGTTCTTCCCCCTTCCCTCTCGCCACTGGTAACCACTAGTTTATTCTCTACGTCTGTGAATCTGCTTCTTTTTTGTTATATTCACTAAATTCTTGTATTTTTTAGATTCCACATATAAGTGATATCATGTGGTATTTGTCTTTCTCTGTCTAACTTATTTCACTTAGCATAATGCCCTCCACTTCCATCCCTTTTCCTGCAAATGGCAAAATTTCTTTCTTTTTTTATGGCTGAGTAGTATTCCATTGTACCTTGCACTTTTCATATGAACATCTTTCAGCTTCTCCTGTGAGACTTCTACATTACCACTTAGAGTAAGATGGCTTCTGTTTTCTAAGCTCTGGTCAATTAGGAAGGTGCAGATTTCTGGTTGATAGAAGAGCTCCTTCAGGCAGATACATTGGCTACAGGGAGTTTCATAACAAGAGAAGCCTTCAGTGTGAGAGCTGTAGGGGAGGAAAGGGACAAGAACAAGATAGAAAGTAAATATGAACTCAAAAAGAACATGTGTCTGGGGTGAGTATGTAAATTGATATTCATCATGATTGTCCTGAATTTACCAAGAAGATGTCCAATTTTGATTGCTATCTTTTGATTAAGAACATGAAATCCATTTTGGAAAGTTTGTCAACCAAATAAGTAAATAAAATTTAAAACCTTTTGATGTACAAAGCTTTATATTCTCCTTTATCTGCAAAACTTAGCTTCCTGAGCAGCTTTTTCTTCTTAAGGAAGAAAAAGGAAGAGATTGGAAACTAACTCATGGGCCATATTTGATCTACAGATGTGTGGATTCATTGGAATGGAAGCTTTGAGTTTGTCACTCTCTCCAACTCCAGCCCAGACCTGTGCCAGTGGGGCAAGAAGACAGCTTTAGGATCACAGATGAAAAGAGGAATGGAAGTTTTCTATATATTCACAAACAAATAGCTAGATAAAAACCCAAACCACCCCAGTTTCTTTCCTCATTCAGTTAGCTAGAATTTCATTTTCTGTAAAAGCTAAGAAAAATTATTAGGTTTTACTTTCAGTTTTATTTAAGACATTTACTCAACACTAAAGTAGCTATACCTTCAAGAGAAAATGTGTGGAAAATAACTAAAACAATTGCAAGAGTATAGATTTGAAATGATCCAAAGATTTTTTTTTTTAAAAAGGATTGCTTCTAATAATTAGGGTTAGAAGCATGGAAAATTCCAGAATTAAAAAACTTCCAGGTCTTCAATTCAACTAGAATGAAAGAAGCATAATACTCAGAAGTTCTTTACCAAAAAAACTCTTCTTTCATCTGGGACCTGCACTCTTTGACCAGGGGTGCAGTGTGAGGAGAATGTGAGTGGTGAGGGTGGGAGATGGCTGGTCACTCCAGCCAGCTGCACAGATCCTGCCATGCAGATTGATGGGGTGGAAGACAGGGTGGCTTGTTGCTTATCTGTCTGGAATAAGAAAGTGGGCTGTTTGTTAAACATTTCATTTAAATACAAAATTTGTAAGAACTGAAGAATATTCCAGTTTTATTAAGTATGTGCAGTGAATTCTTTCTGAGTAAATGGCTTCATGTCACTTAGAGGGATGTTTGCTATCTGAGCCTCTGTGACTTCTGGCCCTCCCCTCTGCCTTCTATATTGATCTGTTTCCCCCTGAGTTAGCTGCTGCCTTCATGCTCTCTCCACTTTCTGTAATTAAATGTGTTCTCAGGAAGGGAACTGGAAGCTATTTATGCTAAAGGCTAAAACTGAAGAAATGAGTAAACATTCAGTCATCAGCCAGGAGGTAGAGGAAGGATGTGGGACTTTCTAACCACCTCGTCCTCACTTTATATGATATAGACTCATATAGACCATTTGTTTCCAAAGTGAGGGAGGTGGGTGAGCATTCCAGGAGGTACTCAAGATAATCCATATTAGAACATACATACACATGCACACACACACACTCAAACTCATACTTTAAATTCACATTTCTGTGTATGGTTTTATAATATACATAATATGCTAGCACTTATTACATGTATATAATATACAAATAAACATAGGGATTTTTGATGGATGTATGTGTCAACTAGACTGGGCTAAGGGATGCCCAGATAACTGGCAAAATATTATTTGGGGGTGTGTCTTTGAGGATGTTTCCAGAAGAGGTTAACATTTGTGTTGTTAGATTGAGTAAAGAAGATGCTGTCACCAGTGTGGGTGGGCATCTTCAAGCCTCTGAGGGCCTGAATAGAATAGAATAGAATAGAGGCAGAAAAAGGATCAATTTGCTCTCTGCTGGAGCTGGAACATCCATGCTATCCTGCCACTGGACATTGGTGCTCCTCGTTCTTGGGACTTCAGACTTGGACCAGGACTGGGAGACCATTGGCCCCCCAGTTCTCAGGCCTTAGGGTTTGGGCTGGAGTTACACTCCTGGCTTTCCTGGGCCTCCAGCTTGTAGATGGCAGGTTGTATCATTTCTCAGCCTCCATAGTTGCATAAGCCAGTCCCTCATAATAAATCTCTTTCTATATATCTGTATATATCCTATTTGTTCTGTTTCCTTGGAGAACCCTGACAAATACAGATGTCATGATCAACAGTTGTTTTTTTCCTGATCAAACTATAATGTCAAATATTTTGGAGATTACTTATTTAGATAATCATCTGTACACTTGCCCATAAAGCTGTCCTTGTTTTTCAAAGGTTTGGTATAGTACTTACATAATGAAATTATTTGTTTTTATAAGTCCTCTTTTTGCTGTCTCTTTTCTCACACTTTATTGTAGTCAAGTGTGTTCTGCTATGTCAGACGGGGGGATGGTTGGCAAATGATTCTTAGTTCATGTCTGGGGTTTTGACCTCTGGAGACTTCCCTTACTTTTTTCACATCTCAACTATCCCTGCCAAAGAACGTTAGTTATATTTAATCCAGTATTTCCAGGAGGTTTTAAAAAATGTGTCATATATACTATAATTCCAGAAATGGAGTTATTACATTTCAGGGAAAATGCTTTCTTATTACCCTCCTATTTTGTTTTACTATGCAGCTGAATAAATTCCTCCTTATTACTCATTTTTTCTTAATTCTTAACTGTTACTGTCTGTTCATTCTTTCAAGGAAATTTACTGTTAATTTTGCCAAGTTCAAAAGAAAGTGCTACTGAGAATTTCATTATGTGTGGATTAGTACTATGATTGCTACACACTTTAAGGAGATGTCTTCCAGCCATTTCCCCTACAGAGCTACTCTTTCTAACATAAATAAAAATTTCAAAGCCATCATTTCCTCCAGGTCTGGCATATATATTTATAAGATGGGACTACTATAAACATTTTCTATTTTACAGAAAATTTACAGAAAAGTTGGAAAATATTTGAGGATGACTGCTATGTGTCACCCTCCCCACCTCAAAAATTCTATTATACTTGCTTTATCATGTATCTATCAATCCTTCTGCAATCCATATCTTATATTTTGCATTTCAAAGTAAACTTCAGATATCAGTATTCTTCCTTAAGAAAAGCATGCATATCAGTCATTAACTAGAGTTCAATATTTGTTCTTTTATTCTTTTAGTTAAAATTTAGATATAATTAAATGCACAAACAAATGTGTACATTTACTGAGTTTTGAAGAATGCTTGCTTGAACCTCTACCAAGATACTGAACATTACCACTCCTATCAAGATATTAAATATTACCACCACCCTATAAATGTTTCCCATATGAGAGGGGGCTCTTTTTGTATGTCTGATTTACAAAGTCGTAGTGTACAAAGCAACTCTATAGGTAAGTAATGCTTTTGGCTGCAAATAAAAGAAAACCTGACACACAGTAAATACCAACTAGAGTTAAATTTTGTCACATAATGAGTCTGGAGGGAGGAAGCTGTTGGTATTAATTCAGTGACACAATGATATCAAGGATGATGTCTCTGGAATTCTCCTGATTTTACCTTTAAGTTTGAAGTGGCTGTTGTAACTCCTGGCATCATTCAACAATATTTATTTATTCAATAAATATTTATGTATATTGCAGGTACTGTCCTTTTTTTGTTTTTTAATTTTTTATTTATTTTTACTTTATTTTTTATTGAAATATAGTTGATTTACAACATCATGTTAATTTTTTCTCTACAGCAGAGTGACTCAGTTACACATACATGTATACATACACATACATATATATATATATATATATATATATATATATATATATATATTCTTTTTATATTCTTTTCCATTATGGTTTATCCCAGGACATTGAATATAGCTCCCTGTGCTATAGAATAGGACCTTGTTGTCCATCCATTCTATGTGTAATAGTTTGCATCTACTAACCCCAAACTCAACAGTCCATTCCTCACCAGCCCCCCACCCCCACCCTCTGGCAACCACCAGTTTGTTCTCTATGTCTGTGAGTCTGTTTCTGTTTTGTAGATAGGTTCATTTGTGTCATATTTTAGATTCCACATATAGGTGATATCATATGGTATTTGTCTGTGTCTGACTTACTTCACTCAGTATGACAATCTCCAAGTCCATCCACATTGCTGCAAATGGCATTATTTCATTCTTTTGTATGACCGAGTAATATTCCATTGTATATAGGTACCACATCTGCTTTTTCCATTCATCTGTTGATGGACATTTAGGTTGTTTCCATGTCTTGGTTATTGTGAATAGTGCTGCTATGAACATAGGGGTGCATGTATCTTTTTGAATTATAATTTTGTCCAGATATATGCCCAGGAGTGGGATTGCTGGATCTTATGGTAACTCTATTTTTAATTTTCTGAGGAAACTCCATACTGTTTTCCATAGTGCCTGAACCAACTTACATTCCCACCAACAGTATAGGAGGGTTCCCTTTTCTCCACACCCTCTCCAGCATTTGTTATTTGTAGACTTTTTAATTATAGCCATTCTGACCAGTGTGAGGTGGTAACTCATGGTAGTTTTGATTTGCATTTCTCTAATAATTAGTGATTTTGAGCATCTTTTCATGTGCCTACTGGCCATATATACGTCTTCTTTGAAAAAATGTCTATTTAGGTCTTCTGCCCATTTTTCAATTGGGTTGTTTGTTTTTCTTTTGTTGTGTTGTATGAGCTGTTTGTATATTTTGGAAATTAAGCCCTTGTCAGTTGCATCATTTGCAAATATTTTTTCCCTTCTGTAAGTTGTCTTTTCATTTTGTTTAAGGTTTCCTTTGCTGTGCAAAAGCTTGTAAGTTTGATGTCCCATTTGTTTATTTTTGTTTTTATTTCTGTTGCCTTGGGAGACTGACCTAAGAAGACATTGGTACAACTTATGTCAGAGAATGTTTTGCCTCTGCTCTCTTCTAGGAGTTTTATGGTGTCTTGTCTTATATTTAAGTCTTTAAGCCATTTTGAGTTTATTTTTGTATATGGTGTGAGGGAGTGTTCTAACTTCATTGATTTACATGTGGCTGTCCACTTTTCCCAGCACCACTTGCTGAAGAGACTGTCTTTCTCCCATATTATATTCTTGCCTCCTTTGCTCAAGATTAATTGACCATAGGTGTGTGGGTTTATTTCTGGGCTTTCTATTCTGTCCCATTGATTTATATGTCTGTTTTTTGTTTTTTTTTGCCAATACCATGCTGTTTTGATTACTGTAGCTTTGTAATATAGTCTGAAGTCAGGGAGGGTTGTGTCTCCTGCTTTGTTCTTTTTCCTCAGGATTGCTTTGGCAATTCTGGGTCTTTTATGGTTCCATATAAATTTTAGATTATTTGTTCTAGTTCTGTGAAAACAGGCACTGTTCTTATTGAGATAGAGCAGCAAACAAAAAAGTTCTTGTTCCCCAGCTAGGAATAAAAAGGAAGATACAACCTAGGTCTTACTGTCCACTTATCATGAAGGCAAAATCTTTCTCAGAAAACCTTCTGTCTCTTTGGCAGAGTTCTTGTTTCTCATTGGATGCTAGGGAAAATAATGAGTATTTATATGTTTTAATCTCCTTCTTGTGAGAAGATTTGAAATAACTGTGGAGTCAGCCAATCACCATTGTCTGCCAGAGGAACATTGGGAGCTAAGTTATGGTCCACTTGGTCTCCTTGCAGCAATAAATTGTATCCACACTTACACTAGCATTCAGATGGTAGTATGATGGGTTTTCATCACCAGAGAGATTGGGTTCATTTTCATTTCCTAGAGTGATGAGTTCTACAATTAACTTCTCCCTAATGCTGACAATAAGAAAGTTATCAAAGACCTTCAGTCACTGGCATGTAGCCTTGTGTAGGAAAAGAGTCGTGAATTGGGAGTTAAGTGACCTGGTTTCTAAGTCTGTCTTTGGTTTGCCTACTGTGAAAATGTAGGTGAATTATATCACCTCTTTGGGCCTCAGTTTTTAAACTGTGAAATGAGTGGCTTTCATGCTTCAATTTTGGGCTTCAACCACACATACTCAGGACAGAGGGATTGATCATTATAAATTATGTATTTTAGTTTTAGAATTACAATGTGCCAGTGCTTTTTTTGAGAACAAGTGGACTTGTAAAAATGTTATGCATACTCTTTGACCCTTCTCTGTTACTCCCTCCTCTTCTGCAGTAGGCAGAATAATGGCCCTCCCAAAATGTGCATGTCTTAATCCCTTATATTTGGGAATATGTTATGTCACATAACAAGGGGGGATTAAGGTGCAGATAAAATTAAGACTGCTGACAAAATGACTCTGAGATGGGGAGATTATCTTGGTTTATCCTGATGGGGCCAGTGTAATCACAGGGGTCCTTATATGTGAGAGAGGGAGCCAAGGGAATCATTGTTAGAGAGATATGAGGTGAGAAAGACTTGACTGGTCTTTGATGGCTTTGAAGATGGAGAATCCAAATAATGCAGAACCCTCTAGAAG
Source organism: Leucopleurus acutus (assembly GCF_964270905.1). Classification (NCBI taxonomy): domain Eukaryota; kingdom Metazoa; phylum Chordata; class Mammalia; order Artiodactyla; family Delphinidae; genus Leucopleurus; species Leucopleurus acutus. The sequence goes on along the minus strand of NC_139145.1, from coordinate 74,215,895 downwards.
CTGGAAAAATAAGCAACAATTCTCCCTTAGAGCATCCAGAAAGGATTCAGCTATGCTGACACCTCAATCTTAGCCCAGTGAGACCAATTCAGACTTCTGATGTCCAGAACTGCAAGATAATAAACTTGTATTGTTTAAGTCACTAAATTTGTGGTAGTTTGTTACAGCAACAGTAGGAAATTAATATACCTTCCCACATAACTAGGTCAGATAAACTAAGCTTAACAAAGCTAAGCAGAAGGGGGCACAAGTGGGATCAAATAAGCCAAGGCAAGCATAATACTGCATTTCAGTAGGCTAGATAATGCAATATTAGAATGTATGTTTTTATATATCAAGATTCAAAGGAAAGTCAAACCATCACCTCTAGAGAATCAAATATGTTTTTTCCTCCTCAGAGAGATACTATGTTGTGGAGTAAATTCATTAACAGACCAGGGTTTTAGGAAGAAAAAGAATGCTTTTCCTAAGTGCTAGAAAACAGGTGATTTAGACATATGTGAACAGCCCAGAAGAACTTGGCTGACTCTTGACAGAGAAGGAGAGCCACAAAAAAGGTGATAAGATCCCAAATTTATGAACTCAGAATGGAAATTTGTGCCTTTCCATCATGGGTTATTGGGGGGATGACTTCAAACTGAGTTCCCACACCACTAAAAGGACACGTAATGGAGACTTGGAATCATGGTATTTTCATTTTCTAATCTTTCAATCTCATCATGTGTGCTGTTATATTCCTGCTCTTTGCTTTGGCTATTTCCCTCCCCACCCCACTTCAATCTTGAGAAATACTCCCTTACAATAAGTTTTCTTTTAGGCTGTTGAATATTTGTTTTGTTAAGAATAATTGAAGGCAGGAGAAACCCTTCATTACATTGCAGAGTGCCTTAAATAGAGTACACACTCCATAAATATTTGTTGAATCGAACAATGTTTAATCAACATCTGTTTAAGGCATATCAATGGGAAAATTATTCATTGGTGTCCAAGCCACTTCTTTTGTTTGTCTTTGAATGAGAGAGACTCATGCTGTAGCCCAAAAGAGAAATTATGTTCAGGAATAATATTGCCTTATAAGTCTTACCTTAATAGAAAAGAAAATCTCTTAAAACAGGTAATTATTCAAATAAATTCAACATTTTCAAATACTAAAACAAATGCTAAATTATGACATGTATTGGAGTTTTTAAAGTCATTCTTTCCTTTCTGTTGAGTTTGAAGGTGTAAAGGGTAGGGTTTGGGCTTCATGATTCCTGGAGTGTGCTGGGGCTGGCTTACACCAGCTGGTGAGAGTCAATCGAGCACATCTCTTTACGGATCTATGTTCAGTGATATCACACTGATAGCTTGAAATTGGCCATGGTTGGAGTAAGTTCACAATGTAAACAAGCAAATGCTATAAATCAGGACTTGGAGAGCCAGCTGTGAAACATTTACCTGCACACAATTGTTAATAGACCATGGGCTAAAAAATGGACCACAGAGGGTTAATATTCTTGGCAGAGAGATGAGTATAGCAAATCATTTTGATCTTAGAAATGGCTGTTTGTTAGGGCTCAAGTTGTTTCCCTTAATCCTAAGGTTAGTCCTTAGACCTTGAGTGCAGCTCTCCAAATATGCAGAAATTCGAGCCCTTCTCACTTGGCTAGGACCTTCAACTCCAACCCCTGTCTCCCTAGCACCAGGAGGCTGCTCACTTCTATGCTTAGCTTTCTAGCCTCCTAGCTGCTGTCTTTGTTTATGGGTTTGTTTTTGTGTGTGTACTACAATCCTGTGCACATAGAGCCTTGCTGTCAGCTGACTACCAAAAAGGAATTTGTTGGCAAATCTTTAGAAGAACTGTGGTTCTTTGCTCTCTGAGACTTTGCCCCTTACATTTTAGCCTCTTTGGCTGCCCAGACTTGGACCTCTGCCTTGCCAGCCCAGCAGGACCACTGTTTTTGTTTGGGTTTGCTTCATTCCTGAGCTCTGTAAATTGGGAAATACTCTTAGGGAAAAAAAGCCAAGGTGATTGTAAAGTTCATTTCCTCTGTTTCCCTTTTCTGAAGAAACACAAAGCCTCTTATATACTGCTTGCATTGGCTTCTCTATATGCCTTCAACCATTTGTAAAGTATGTTGTCCAGCTTTCATAACAATGTTAAGCAGGAGGTTTAGTCCAGTACCATGTACATTGTCACTGCCAGAGCTAGAAATCTGAAGGAAAGCTTTTAAGTCTAGAAACATTATTGAGTCTTCAGCAAAACTAATTTCAAAAGCCATTCAGTGTTGGATAATCATAGTTGAAGGCAATTCATCTCATTCAGAAAAATCTCTATCTTGGCCTTGAGCTCAAAAAACAGCAATAAAATTTTATCTTGCTAAGCCATGGAACTGCTGTATGGTATGACAAGTGAGTATATTCAGCTTCTATTCTGACAAAATGCAAAGAACTGAAAATAGTTTCATATAGTTTTCATGTGTTATGAAATATTCTTCTACAAATTTTTATAACATTTAAAAATTTAAGAATCATTCTCAACTCATAGGTCATACAAAAACAGGTCATGGGCTGATATTTCCCAAGTCCTGGTATATACCATGAAGTTTAAATATTCATTTTGAAACTCAGTAGCCAAGAATTGAGTCCTTTCTCTGACCTCAGCCTATCTCTGGATGCCAGACTTTGAAGTTTCATTCCCCATCTCTCAGTTTTAAGTTCTGCGACCTTGGGCAAATTACCTAACTTCCCTGTGATTTAGTTCCGTAACTCATTAATTGGAACTAATAATAGTACTTCTATCTTAGGGTTGTTGTGATAATGAAATGATTTCATAGGGATAAGGTGATGAATTCAGAATGGCCTGGTTACCTTGAGGAATGGGTGTTGGGAAACCCAAGGAGAAAGTAAAAACTAAGAGCAACCCAAGGATTAATAGTTCATAAATATTAACGTAGTTATTTTTCTTCAATATAGGAATTTACAGTTATAAATTTACCTCTAAGAACTGTTTTGCCTATATCCTGTAAGTTTTTGTACATTGTAGTTTTGTTTTAACTCATCTCAAAACATTTCCTAATTTCTATTGTGATTTCTTCTTTAATACATTTGTTATTTAGGAGTATGTTGTTTCAATATATTTGTGAATTCTCCCAATTTTGTTCTGCTGTTGATTTATATTTAATTCCATTTTGATCAGGGAATCTACTTTGTATAATTTCAATCCTTTAAAATTTATTTAAACTTGTTTTATGACCTAGCACATGATCTATCTTAGAGAATGTTCCACAGGTACTTGAGAAGAATGTGTATTCTGCTGTTGTTGGGTGAAGTGGTCTAGAGATGTCTGTTAGGTCTAATTGGCTTATAGTGTTTTTCAACTTTTAATAGCCTTGTTGATATTCTGATCAGTTGTTCTTTCTGTTATTGAAAGTGGGGTATGAAGTCTTCAACTATTATTCTTGAACTGTCTCTCCTTTCAATTCTGTCAGTTTTGCTTCATATAGTTTGAGTTTCTTTTGTAAGGTGCATGTGTATTTATTATTGTTACATTTTAATGATGGATTGACCATTTTATCAGTATAAATGTTGTTCTTTGTTAACAATTTTGTCTTAAAGTATATTTTGTCTGATATTAGTATAGCCACTCTAGTTCTCTTTTGGTTTCTGTTTGCATGGCATTATTTTCCACTTTACTTTCAACTTTTTGTGTCTTTAAGTCTAAAGTGTGTTGCATATAGAGACTATTTTTTAAATCCCTTCTACAATTTCTGACCTTGCTATTTCTTTTAATATATTTTTTGCATTTTTAAGTGGTTGTCCTAGGATTAAAATTAATAACCTAACTGAAAACAATCTAGTTTACCTTAGTACCAACTTAATTTTAGTAGAACACAAAACTTTGTTGTAGCATAATTTCACTCTCTCCCCACTCCTTTGTGTGATTACTGGTGAACAAATTACATCTTCAGCATATTGTAAGTGCTTCAACATGGTTTCATAATTATTACTTTATGAGGTTTTCTTATAAATCAGATAGGCAAAGTGTTACAAAAAATACAGTTGTACTTCTTCTATTTATCTATATAATTATCTTTATCAGTGTTTTTTAATTTCTTCATATGGATTCAAGTACTGTCCTGTGTTTTTTTATTTAACTTGAACAAATCCCTTTAGTATTCCTTATAGGGCAGGTCTGTTAGTGATGAATTCTTTCAGTTTTTGTTTATTTGGGAATGTCTTATTTCTCCTTCATTTTTGAAGGATAGTTTTTCGGGATATAGAATTCTTGGTTAAAATCTTTTTATTAGCATGTTATTTATGTCAATCCACTGTCTTGAGGTCTCCCTGATTTCTGGTAGAAATCAGCTGTTGATCGCAATTGGAATGTTCATTTTCTCATTGTTGAGTTTTAAATGTTCTTTGTATATTTTGGATATATTCCTTTATCAGATATATATTTCCCTTATCAGATATATTTTTTGTAAATATTTTCTCCTAGTCTTTGGTTTGTATTCTTATTTTCTTGATCATTCTTTATACAGGGATTAAAATTTTTTGACCTACTTATAATAATAATTAATAATAAAAGGTTTCATAAAATAAGTGCAACATTTGGTGCCCTTCAGATAAATTTCTGATGACCGCTATTTTTCTTGTGTACAGGCCATACTTTTCTGCTTCTCTGCAAGCCTTACTATTTTTGTTGTTGTCCTTGTTGTTAAAAACTGGATATTTTAGATAACATAATGTGGTAACTCTGGAAATCAGATCCCCATTCCCACCCACTGCCACCCCAAGGGTTTTTCTTGCTGTTTGTTTGGGGGTTTTTTGAATTTTATTTTATTTATTTTTTTATACAGTAGGTTCTTAATAGTTATCCATTTTATACATATTACTGTATATATGTCAATCCCAATCTCCCAATTCATCACAGCACCACCACCACCTGATGCTGGTTTCCCCCCTCGGTGTCCATACGTTTGTTCTCTACATCTGTGTCTCAATTTCTGCCCTGCAAACCAGTTCATCTGTACCATTTTTCTAGGTTCCACATATATGCGTTAGGGTACGATACTTGTTTTTCTCTTTCTGACTTCACTCTGTATGACAGTCTCTAGATTCATCCACGTCTCTACAAATGACCCAATTTTGTTCTTTTCTGGCTGAGTAATATTCCATTGTATATATGTACCACATCTTCTTTATCCATTCATCTGTCGATGGCAATTTAGGTTGCTTCCATGACCTGGCTATTGTAAGTAGTGCTGCAATGAACATTGGGGTGCATGTGTCTTTTTGAATTATGTTTTTCTCTGGGTATATGTCCAGTAGTGGGATTGCTGGGTCATATGGTAACTTTATTTTTAGTTTTTTAAGTAACCTCCATACTGTTCTCCATAGTGACTATATCAATTTACATTCCCCCCAATAGTGCAAGAGGGTTCCTTTTCTCCACACCCTCTCCAGCATTCGTTGTTTGTAGATTTTCTGATGATGTACATTCTAACTGGTGTGAGGTGATACCTCATTGTAGTATTGATTTGCATTTCTCTAATAATTAGTGATGCTGAGCAGCTTTTCATGTGTTTCTTGGTCATCTGTATGTCTTCTTTGGAGAAATGTCTATTTAGGTCTTCTGCCCATTTTTGGATTGGGTTGTTTGTTTTTGTAATATTGAGCTGCATGAGCTGTTTATATATTTTGGAGATTAATCCTTTCTCCATTGATTTGTTTGTAAATATTTTCTCCCATTCGGAGGGTTGTCTTTTCATCTTGTTTGTAGTTTCCTTTGCTTTGCAAAAGCTTTTAAGTTTCAGAAGGTCTCATTTGTTTATTTTTGGTTTTATTTCCATTACTCTAGGAGGTGGATCAAAAAAGATCTTGCTGTGATCTATGTCAAAGAGTATTCTTCCTAAGTTTTCCTCTAAGAGTTTTATAGTGTCCGGTCTTACATTTAGATCTCTAATCCATTTTGAGTTTATTTTTGTGTATGGTATTAGGAAGTGTTCTAATTTCATTCTTTTACATGTAGTTGTCCAGTTTTCCCAGCACCACTTATTGAAGAGACTGCCTTTTATCCACTGTATATCCTTGCTTCCTTTGTCATAGATTAGTTGACCATATGTGTGTGGGTTTATCTCTGGGATTTCTATCCTGTTCCATTAATCTATATCTCTGTTTTTGTGCCAGTACCATATTGTCTTGATTACTGTAGCTTTGTAGTATAGTCTGAAGTCAGGGAGTTTGATTCCTCCAGCTCTGTTTTTTTCCTTAAAACTGCCTTGGCTATTCGGGGTCTTTTATGTCTCCATACAAATTTTAAGATTTTTTTGTTCTAGTTCTGTAAAAAATGCCATTGGTAATTTGATAGGGATTGCATTCAATTTGTAGATTGCTTTGGGTAGTATAGTCATTTTCACAATATTGATTCATCCAATCCAAGAACATGGTATATCTTTCCATCTGTTTGTATCATCTTTAATTTCGTTCATCTGTGTCTTATAGTTTTCTGCATACAGGTCTTTTGTCTCCCTAGGTAGGTTTATTCCTACGTATTTTATTCTTTTTGTTGCAGTGGTAAATGGGAGTGTTTCCTTAAATTCTCTTTCAGTTTTTCATCGTTAGTGTACAGGAATGCAAGAGATTTCTGTCCATTAATTTTGTATCCTGCAACTTTACGAAATTCATTGATTAGCTCTAGTAGTTTTTTGGTGGCATCTTTAGGATTCTCTATGTATAGTATCATGTCATCTGCAAACAGTGACAGTTTTACTTCTTTTCTGATTTGGATTCCTTTTATTTCTTTTTCTTCTCAGATTAATGTGGCTAGGACTTCCAAAACTATGTTGAATAATAGCGGTGAGAGTGGACATCCTTGTCTTGTTCCTGATCTTAGAGGAAATGCTTTCTGTTTTTCACCATTGAGAATGATGTTTGCTGTGAGTTTGTTGTATATGGCCTGTATTATGTTGAGGTAGGTTCCCTCTATGCCCACTATCTGGAGAGTTTTTTATCATAAATGGGTGTTGAATTTTGCCAAAAGCTTTTTCTGCATCTATTGAGATGGTCATATGGTTTTTATTCTTCAGTTTGTTAATATGGTGTATCACATTGATTGATTTGCGTATATTGAAGAATCCTTGCATCCCTGGGATAAATCTCACTTGATCATGGTGTGTGATCCTTTTAATGTGTTGTTGGATTCTGTTTGCTAGTATCTTGTTGAGGATTTTTGCATCTATATTCATCAGTGATATTGGTCTGTAATTTTCTTTTTTTGTAGTATCTTTGTCTGGTTTGGGTATCAGGGTGATGGTGGCCCCATAGAATGAGTTTGGGAATGTGTCTTCCTCTGCAATTTTTGGAAGAGTTTGAGAAGGATGGGTGTTAGCTCTTCTCTAAATGTTTGATAGAATTCACCTGGAAGCCATCTGGTCCTGGACTTTTGTTTGTTGGAAGATTTTTAATCACAGTTTCAATTTAATTACTTGCGATTGGTCTGTTCATATTTTCTATTTCTTCCTGGTTCAGTCTTAGAAGGTTGTACCTTTCTATGAAATTGTCCATTTCTTCCAGGTTGTCCATTTTATTGGCATAGAGTTGCTTATAGTAGTCTCTTATGATGCTTTGTATTTCTGCAGTGTCTGTTGTAACTTTTCCTTTTTCATTTCTAATTTTATTGATTTGAGTCTTCTCCCTCTTTTTCTTGATGAGTCTGGTTAAGGTTTATCAAGTTTTTTTATCTTCTCAAGGAACCAGCCTTTAGTTTTATTGATCTTTGCTATTGTTTTCTTTGTTTCTATTTCATTTATTTCCACTCTGATCTTTCTGATTTCTTTCCTTCTACTAACTCTGGGTTTTGTTTGTTCTTCTTTCTCTAGTTCCTTTAGGTTTGAGATTAGATTGTTTATTTGAGATTTTTCTTGTTTCTTGAGGTAGGCTTGTATTGCTGTAAATTTCCCTCTTAGAACTTCTTTTACTGCATCCCATTGGTATTGGATCATCATTTTTTCATTGTAATTTGTCTCTAGGTATTTTTTGATTTCCTTTTTGGTTTCTTCAGTGATCTCTTTGTTATTTAGTAACATATTGTTTAGCCTCCATGTGTTTGTGTTTTTTATGTTTTTTTCCCTGTAATTGATTTCTAATCTCATAGTGTTGTGGTCAGAAAAGAAGCTTGATATGATTTCAATTTTCTTAAATTTACTGAGGCTTGATTTGTGACCCAAAATGTGATCTCTCCTGGAGAATGTTCCATGTGCACTTGAGAAGAAAGTGTAATCTACTGTTTTTAGATGGAATGTCCTATAAATATCAATTAACTCTATCTGGTCTATTGTGTCATTTAAAGCTTGTGTTTCCTTAGTAATTTTCTGTTTGGATGATCTGTCCATTGGTGTAAGTGAGGTGTTAAAGTCCCCCACTATTATGGTGTTACTGTCGATTTCCTCTTTCACGGCTCTTAACAGTTGCCTTATGTATTGAGGTGCTCATATGTTGGGAGCATATATATTTATAATTGTTATATCTTCTTCTTAGATTGATTCCTTGATCATTATGTAGTGTCCTTCTTTGTCTCTTGTAACATTCTTTATTTAAAGTCTATTTTATCTGATGAGTATTGCTACTCCAGCTTTCTTTTGATTTCCATTTGCATGGAATATCTTTTTCCATCCCCTCACTTTCAGTCTGTATGTGTCCCTAGGTCTGAAGTGGATCTCTTGTAGACAGCATATATATGGATCTTGTTTTTGTATCCATTCAGCAAACCTGTGTCTTTTGGTTGGAGCTTTTAATCCATTCACGTTTAAGGTAATTATCAATATGTATGTTCCTATTACCATTTTATTATTTGTTTTGGGTTTGTTTTTGTAGGTCCTTTTCTTCTCTTGTGTTTCCCACTTAGAAAAGTTCCTTTAACATTTGTTGTAGAGGTGGTTTGGTGGTGCTGAATTCTCTTAGCTTTTGCTTGTCTGTAAAGCTTTTGATTTCACCATCGAATCTGAATGAGATCCTTGCCGGGTAGAGTAATCTTGGTTGTAGGTTCTTCCCTTTCATCACTTTAAATATGTCCTTCCACTCCCTTCTGGCTTGTACAGTTTCTGCTGAGAAATCAGCTATTATTCTTATGGGTAAGGATATCCCTTGATACATCCCTTGTATGTTATTTGTTGTTTTTCCCTTGCTGTTTTCAATAATTTTTCTTTGTCTTTAATTTTTGCCAGTTTGATTACAATGTGTCTCAGCCTGTTTCTCCTTGTGTTTATCCTGTATGGGATTCTGCACTTGGGTGGCTATTTCCTTTCCCATGTTAGGGAAGTTTTCAACTATAATCTCTTCAAGTATTTTCTCGGGTCCTTTCTCTCTCTCTTCTCCTTCTGGGACTCCTATAATGTGAATGTTGTTTTGTTTAATGTTGTCTCAGAGGTCTCTTAGTCTGTCTTCATTTCTTTTCATTCTTTTTTCTTTATTCTGTTCCTCAGCAGTGAATTCCACCATTCTGTCTTCCAGGTTACTTATCCATTCTTCTGCCTCAGTTATTCTGCTATTGATTCCTTCTAATGTAGTTTTCATTTCAGTTATTGTATTGTTCATCTCTGTTTGTTTGTTCTTTGATTCTTCTAGGTCTTTGTTAAACATTTCTTGCATCTTCTCGATCTTTGCCTCCATTCTTTTTCCGAGGTCCTGGATCACGTTCACTATCATTATTCTGAATTCTTTTTCTGGAAGGTTGCCTATCTCCACTTCATTTGGTTGTTTTTCTGGGATTTTATCTTGTTCCTTCATCTGGTACATAGCCCTCTGCCTTTTCATCTTGTCTATCTTTCTGTGAATTTATTTTTTGTCCCATAGGCTGCAGGATTGTAGTTCTTCTTGCTTCTGCTGTCTGCCCTCTGGTCCTTGCTGTTTGTATTTTTTTGTTGTTGTTGCTTATATGTTTGTTCAGTGACTTTCTTAGACTATATGTACTCCCTGTTTTATGCAGGGGCTGAAGTCTTTGCTTGGTTAACTTAGTAATCAGGTAATGATTGGTTAGATATTTCCTTAAATGGCTTAGAGCAATAAGTCTTCCACCCTTTGCTGAGGTGTCTTATGTGTGTTGGACCACACCATCAGCCTTATTCAACTTACAACTCTCACCCTAGCCTTCATTTTCTGCTTACAGGGGCCTCAAGGTCAGACAGAGGCAAGAGATAGGTGCATGAAGAGGTCTTTCCTGGGCTTGTGCATAGTCCTGCACATGACTTGGTTCCTCTAAATCCTCAGAAATATATCAGAACTTTTTTGTGCCTGCCCTCTGGACATCTCATTCCCAAGATCTTCTTTGTAAAATTTTGGCCAGGCTCTTGGTTGCCCAAAGTGGTATCAGAGCCTCAGGAAGCTGTGATGGCAAACAGTTGTCACTGATTGTTTTTGACAGACACTATCAGGATAGACCTTTTTCTTTGGAATGAACTGCTAATTAGGTCAAATAATAAAAAAATACTGCAACTTGGCACTTTTTCAACTTGCTGTGCAATAGGTCAAATAGTGTCAATGCTCTGGGGCTGTAGCTTTTTGAGGCTCTTCAAACCTAGTGTTCCTTCTCTTGTTTTTGTAAGGCTATTGTTGGCTCTTGGTGGTTGAAAGACTGCTGGTCTTCAAGGCTCCCATGGAGCTGGGGAAGGGGGTTGGGAGTAGGTCAAGTGAAAATGCCGTAAGTTCTTACTGAGATTCTGCATTATATCTTTAATGAATGTTCCCAAGATTGTTGAAAACCTTTGGTTAAATTTTAGAGTTCTGAATTTATTATTATTATTTTTTAATTCTTGAATTAATTCACATAAATTTTGCTAGGTTTTTACTGCATTTATGTAGGAGCATATTTATAGAGGTCCTCACTCCATCATTCCCTCCACCTGTTTCTGAGCCTCAGTAGAAGCTGGTTCTGTGATTGGAATTTTAAATATTTGATTACGATTATGATAATAATGAAATAAAAACAATAGAGAACATTCAAGAACTTTAAATGTATGTGTATTCATTTCCCCAAGAAATAGAAGTAAACTGAATTTTGTTGTATTCCTCTTTTGTTTGTTTCTCATGAGCTGTCTGTATCTATACCTATCTATATATATATAGATATATATGTATAGATATATGTATATATATACACATATCCCTCAAACAACATATTATTTAACTTTTGCTTGTTTTTACAGAAATAGTATTATAGTGAAGGTATTATTTTATAAAATGCCTTCCTCTCCCTCAACCTTGTTTCTAAGATTCATTGATATGGACAAGTTTAGCCACAGTTCTTTCATTTTCATTGTTGTAAAGTATTCCATTGTATAAATGTCAGTTACATCAAGTTGGTTGATAGTGTTCAAGTCATTGTATCCTTACTATTTTTCTATCTAGTTCTACCAGTTATTGAAAGTGGGGTATTAAAATCTCCAACTATAACTGATGAAATAAATAGGTATTGAGAATAAAGGAGATGATCCAATCTAAGGAAAATAAAAATTCTTGATAAATAAATATAAGAATATAGGGCAAATGTCATAATCAGGGATGAAGAAAATTTTTTTTCACGAGCTTGGAAAACTTCTTAATTTCCAATTGTTTTAAACCAAATTAAAGATAAATACAGCTAGATTTTTTTCTTGGCAAAAGCTTGAACTTATGTGATATTGAAAATCTCTTGCAAGCTTCCTGGCATGAAAAAAACAGTTGCTGTATTTCAAGAGGCTCAAATAAGGTGAACCTCAATATTCCCTGAAATGTGAAGTGCTGGAAGATAATAGAGCATCTAGCAAAGAGATTTGTGAGAAATGTCTGTGTTTCAAGTATTCTCTTCTTAGTGAAGACGTTATTCACATGTATAGACAATAGAAAAACATTCTCAAATATGCTATGACACAGAAAAAGTACTACTCATACAACATGGAAATATTTTCTTGGGCTCTTGGCTAATCAAAGGTAGTGCATCAGCATCACCTGGGAGCTTGTTAGTAATGCAGAGTCTCAAGCCCCTCCCCAGACCTACAGAAGTTAGAACCTGCATTTTAACAAGATCCCTAGGTGATTGATATGATATGCACATTAAAGTTTGGAAAGCACAGCTCTTACTGATCAAAATTCAAAAATAAGAAGTAAAAAAGTGAGGAAGTCTGACTATAAAAAGGCTATATTATCCATTAATACAATTTAAACATATAGAGCTGTATAGATAACCCTTAAGCATTAAAAATCATCTTTGAAATATATGATCTATAATGTAAAAGTGTAATAAAACAATTTATGTTTAAACCCTTAGGTTATATTGGCTAAGATCAGTATAATGTGGGAAATAAGATTGTGCTAAATTCTTTGCCTCTGTGAGGATGGGGTCATTTCACAAAGGAAGCAGTGTGAAGTGCCTAAAACAAGATGACAGATGAATTTATTAACTATGGAAGTTAAAGTGAATAAATTAAACCGTTGTTTTAAAAAAACCTTTAAGATAGGGTTTAAAAACATTCCTGAGAGGAAGAAGTTGGGGAAATAATAATTTAATATTATTACTTTGTGTTTCTATTCTATGGCCTGCCAAAATTAGTGATGTCTATTCTCTCTGGACAAAATCACACTTTGATTCTTTTTGTTTTTTAATTGCAAAAAGGTGGGAATTTAAAAAGATACCAAAAGGTGGAAATTGATCAATGAATTTTGTCAGTTTATTCCCTATTGATTGCAAGACTGAGTATTTCCTGTCCTGCTTCCAGACTCTTCCTGAAGGTTGGCTTCTCCACAGCTTCAAACAATCCTAGGGTGTGACTTATGGGAGCAATGGCAAAGGGATTTTGCATACAATTGGCAACCAGCAACCAACCACTGCAGGGACAGCCAGGTGAATATGTCACTTTGGGGGTGGGGGGAAGTGGAAAATGGCAAGAGCGTGGCCCCATTCTTTAAATTTCTTTTTTTTCAGAGAAGATAATGTGAGCCCATGATCTCAAATCCTTTTTGCCTTAATTAGGTACAAAGGAACAAATTTCATCTAATTTTATTTTTTTTCTCTTATTTAAAAATCAACAGTTATTATGAAATATTTTACATTTGTAGATAATTGTAGAGGTTAATGTTGTGAACACTTACATGTCTATCAATCACATTAAATCATAAGATTTTTGCCATTTTCACTGGAGATATTAAAAAAAATTAGTTAGAGTTGAGGGTACAGTATCCACCTCCCTAACTCTATTCCCCTGCCCCTGCTCCAGAAATAACTACCATCATGAATTTAATGTCTTTCATGTTGATGGTTCTTAAAATACTTTCTGTACAAATCTAAACCTCCATAAACGTTGAACAAATACTTGTGGATTTTGAAACTATGTATTATTATACTGTGTTTCCTTATGCAACTCATTGATTTCTTTCAACATTCTTTCTGAAGACTCTCCATGTTAATTATATGTGGCCCCAGTGCATTCAGTTTAATAGCTGCAGTTTTCCATTGTTGAATATGCTGCCATCTATCTAGTCCCCTGTAATGGGCCATTGAATTTGTTTCTGAACTGCTCTTGCACATAGTAGTATGAGGAACATTCTCATGCAGGTCTCCTTGTGCAAGCATGCAAGCTAAGTTTCCTAGGTATTACCAAGTTGCTCTATAATGCATGAGTACCAAACTCCTCTCTCCTCAGCAGTGAATGAGAAGTCCTAGTGCTATACTACTTCATCAACACCTGGTATTGTTTGACTTTAAAATATTTGCTACTATAATGGGCATAAAATTGTATCTCATTGATATTTTAATTTGCCTTTTCCTTGTAACTTTAGGGGTTTAACACCTTTCGTTAGTTTGTTGGCTATCCAGATTTTCCCTTCTATGAATCACTGCTCATATTCTTCACCCATTTTTAAAACTAGGCTTTCAATCTTTGTTTCCCATCAATTTGTTGGAATGCTCTGTGAATCCTGGGTACAAATTCTTTCCTGGTTGTGTGTCTTCTCCCAAACTGTGGCTTCATTTTTGTTGTTTCCAGAAGCTTTTACTTATTATATAGCCAAATATAACAACATGGATTTTACTTTGTGTCCTGTTTAGAAAATTCTTTCCTGCTTTAAGTTCCTACCGATGTTTTTTTGTATTTTATTCTAAAAATTTCTACCTGTTATTGATTTTCATGTCCAGTGTGAGCTAGAGATCTAATTTTATTTTATTCCAAATGGATGCAAAATGGTCACCGACAGGTTTATCCATTCTTCTCTTTGTAATGCCACTTTTATCCTAAACCCAGTATCACTCTGCTAGAATGTAAGATCTATGATGGCAAAGATCTTGGTCATTTTTGTTCACTGATGTATCCTAAACATCTAGGACAGTGCCTGGCACATAGTAGCTATTTAAATTTATTGGTAAATAAATGAATATTCAAATGGCATTTCTGGTGTAGAACATAAGCAAGCATGATTTCTCAACAAAGGGACTTTAATTAGGGGATTTAAGGGTGTTTTAGTGTTTTCCTCTCTTCTTTCTGAGAGGCAGGCCAGCCCATGTCTCTGAAGGGTCTCAGATACTTATAATACCTCATTTGAAAACAATAACCTCATGAATCTTTTGTAGTCAAAAGAAAAAATTGTTCCACTTTAGTAATAGATACCAGAGGAACTATTACATACACCATTAAATATAGGTATTATGTGATAACATTCAAGTGTGAATGGGAGGGGAGAAAGAAAGGATGAAATTTGATTGATTGAGTATGTCAGGTGACTTTTACTCCCACCTCCTGTTTCATTTTTTAAGGAATGTAATTGATCATAATACTACAGGGGTTGTCTTGGAAGGGAGTGATTGGCAGGTGGGGAGGGAAGTGTAGGGTGATGAGTGTGCTTCATGGCAGCAGTCACAATCCTATAGGTCACAGACATTGTCCTTTGGGATTTCATTCAGGTCTAGAACTGAAGGTTTTCTTGAGCTACACTCTACTGCTTATGATTTGATAAGGGCTTGTTTGACTGGTGTAAAATCATAGGGAGGAACAGAAAGCAATGATGGGTTCAGATAATGCCATTCATCGAGGAGAGTCAAAAAGAAAGTTTTGGCATAAATAACTTAGACAATAACTTCGGCTGGAAGGAGTTGCTTTCATTGAACCTCTCTACCCTGTGAGATTACTGCTGTGATGTCTGAGAAATCAGCATCTCATGAGGAGTCTAATGCCTGCAGCATCATAATCTCAGTGGCATTTTGGGTTGGCCAATAGAACCCTCCATTTCCCTGAGTTCACATAGACGTACATCCTCCATGTACACTGTGGCATAAAAGGAGGCACCTTATTACAAGGTGACCACACATGGTGATGCACCTGTTTGAGGGGCCACCTAGTAGGAAGAGGACAGATTGGGATGGATTATCCTGTTCCCAGGCAATCTGATCATGTTATAGTGTTAAAGTGTTCACAAGTTTTAAGTCAACAATGAGCGATTTATCTATCTGTTGTAACAAATGACATCATTTGATCCCCTTATCAATTTTCTGAGGCCAGAACCTTCACTTATCACATGACATGAGAAGTGCAAGTTCCTCTGTGCTTGAGACTTCTTTAAATCTTCATACCATTCCAGGGTCATCTGGAGGAAGAGTCAGGTTTCTTTCCTCTCTCCATCCCTATCTACTCAGATGCTTCTTTCTTAGTACCCTTATTATGAATTATGTAAAGGTTTGTGTTTTATCTCCTCTGTTAATAAATGGAGAGGTCTTTGAGAATAAGGAGTTTGTGTTATTCACTCTTGTAGCTGTGGGCCTAGGACAATGTCTGGAGCTTCAAGTGAGCAGAGGGTGTGGGGTGAAATGAAATAGAATACAAGCTTGCCTCGGTCTACTGAATCAGCTGGGCTACACCAACTTTCTCATGATCCAGACTAGTGTTCTATGATTCATCAACTTCCTTTCACTTCAATTTGTATGTGTAGGGGTTTTTTTTAATGTTTTTTTAAAATTGGGATATAGTTGATTTACAATGTTATTTTAGTTTCAGGTGTACAGCAAAGTGATTCAGTTTTATATATATATATATATATATATATATATATATATATATATATATATTCTTTTTCAGATTCTTTTCCATTGTAGGTTATTACAAGAAAATGAAGTTAGTTCCCTGTGCTATACAGTAAGTCCTTGTTCTTTATCTATTTTATATATAGTAGTATGTTTCTGTTAATCCCAAATTCCTAATTTATCACTCCCCCCCAACTTTTCCCCTTTGGTAACCATAAGTTTGTTTTCTATATCTGTGGGTTTATTTCTGTTTTGTAAATAATTTCATTTGTATCCTTTTTTCAGACTCCACATATAAGTGATATCATATGATATTTGTCTTTGTCTGGTTTACCTCACTTTGTGTGTGTAATTTTTCATTTTTGTTTATCTGCTTCAGAATTTTGAATTTTTATAGAAATTGGTAGATTTAGGTATGTATGTCAGTTTTAAAGAGTGACAGTTTATTGGGCTTCCCTGGTGGCGCAGTGGTTGAGAGTCCGCCTGCCGATTCAGGGGACGTGGGTTCGTGCCCCAGTCCGGGAGGATCCCACATGCTGCGGAGCGGCTGGGCCCGTGAGCCATGGCCGCTGAGTCTGCGCGTCCAGAGCCTGTGCTCCGCAACGGGAGAGGCCACAACAGTGAGAGGCCTGCGTACCGCAAAAAAAAGAAAAAAAGAGTGACAATTTATTTAAGGCTCTTTCGAGCTCTGGCCTGGTCTGAGTCATTGGCTAAGAGTAACAGGACAATTTATAACATTAAAACAAATGTTAAATTACTAGTGATAATATCAGATGACATGGTGAAAACTGTAAATTTACCAATATATCAGAACTTGTGACCAGAGATAAAACCCACCTTAACAACTTGAATTTTTATGTCCATCTCTCTTAGTGCATTTTTCTTTGATCAGTTTTCTAAAAGCAAAATGTCCAGGGATGAACTGTGTTGTGAAGCTGGTCATCAGAATTGGTAGAATTTGAGACCCTGACTCAGCAACATTTTACTGAGTCATTCACTGGGATGAGCACGAATAGTTTGGCTGAGTAATAATTTTTCTGACAGGCTGCTGGATATTAGACATATATTTGTGTATAGGATGCTGTAAAGGAAACAGTAAATATGAAGACATCTAATTCTTTTTTTCCTTATGTCATATTTTTGTTGATGGATAATATTTCTGGGAGAAAAGGAGGTTTCTAGATAAGTAGTACCATTCTTTCAAACTGAAAAAATATGAAATGTGTTAAGAGTTCCTAGGGACTTAACTGAATAATCAGTTCTAGGAGCTTTGTCTGTCTCTAAGATCCAAATTTGCTTCCTTGCAAGAGTGTATTAGTCCTTGGGGCCTACGGGAAGCACGTGTTGACAGCAGCTCTTAAATCAGCGTGCTGTTCTTTACTGCAGGCATTTTCACCTTGTAGAGACATCATAGTCATGCTGTTGTATACTTTTTCCCTTCATTGTAGATTACCTTTTCCAGGTGAATACAACTTGAAACCCTCAGATGATATAGCATCCCTGTGAGAAATTATGTAGCTAGTATAGAGACCTATTCCCAAACAATTACCAAATAAAGCAGCCTTCAGAGGCTGCCATTATACTATTGTTACACTCAGTCAGGTACTGCCATCCATATCATTTCCTAGGCAGGAAGCACATCATTTTAAGTGGCATACTGTCGCCCCTCATGTCAGATAGACTTTGGGTGTTGAGCCAAAAAGGTCTTATCTGCTATTTTAGCAGCAACTCATCTTTTCTATGCCAAACTGCTTTTAATGAGGGGACTGTGGTTAATATGCGCTTTCCCTCCTTTCTTTAGTATTTATAAAGCCAAGAACCCTGTAAAAGTTTGCTTTTGTGAGCACACATTGGGATACATATTTTGGTAAGTGTTGACACCTTTTTTTCTTCCAGAGGAATCAGCTGTCTCTTTTTTGCTTACTGTGCTACACTTTCATTTTTACTATTCTGGTCACTCTTTCAAATGCTTCAGGGAAGTAAGTTAATGGTTCGGTGTGAATGGGAAGAGGAAGAAATATACAGAAATGTTTTCTGGGTTGTATTATTTATACATTTGTTGGTGGTATTTATTATCTTCCTAATATATGAAGAGTTTCAATATTTGAACTGTCATTCTGATATTTCATTCTAAGCACCAAGCTTAAATCAGAGTTTTGTGAAGAAGGAACACTTGAAAAAAACTCTCCAAAATAGAATGTTAAGGAGCCTAGCACTAATTCACTGACATGTATATTTCTGTATAAATCATAAAGTAAAAATCATAAAAGCTTAGCTCATTTGATCAAAATTATATTTGTTTAATAGCAATTTCTTTTCTTTCAACATTCCCAGACAATTTACCCAATTAGTTACTTAAAAGACATAAATATTAATTTGGTCCCAAAGACTTGAGTCCTCACTAAGTGAATGATTTTGTTCATCTCTTTGGTAATTCAGAGTTATAATTCATTAATGTAGTAATCTGAGATGCTGCTTAGTACCCGTGAAACTTTCCCAGTATGGCAGACACTGCTGGTGCCCTCGTTTTGAAGAAAGTATGCACATTGTGGAAAGACACAATCATACAAAAGGAAAACAATAGGAAGAAGTAGGCCTTCTGAGCAACCTCGTGTACAGGGTCAATGTGTTATGTGCTTTACTGTGTAGACATCTCATTTGATCCTCAAATGTCCTAAGCAAAGTGTTATTGTCCCCATTTTACAGATGAGGAAATTGAGGCTCAACAAAGGTAAATCACTGGCTGAAGAATAGGAAGATGAAAAGAAAAGAATTATGTTTTTCTGATGCCATCATGCTTCCAGAACAAATTCCATAAGTGGAGGGGGAGAACTGCTGTTCAAGAAACACTATTTTGCATTTAGAAATCATTTCTGGTGATGTGATGAATGTCACTCCTTACTCCTCTGGATTTAAGCTGAGGGTTCCGTAGGAAAGGAGGGAGGAAGAAGTTTTCACAAATATTTTCTAGGCTGTATTATTTATAAATCTGTTTATTGGCTTCATTATCTTCCCCATGTGTGGAGAGCTTCAATATCTCAGTTGTTAGTTTAAATTTTCTAGGGAAAAAGACACTTGAAACTATCCTCAATCTTAAACTAGGACTCTAGCCTTAAATAATTTAATATTCTCCTATAAAACAGAATTCATCCAAAGCATGTCCTTTCAGCCTTTGTGTTTGATGATATGAGTTTCTTCAGTTTGTTAATTAATATGACACGCATTTTTGGTATGATTCCTCTGTCTTTCCAGCCTGATTATGCACTGCATCTTATTAAAATGAATCAGCATTTCTCTGAGCTGACATTAGGTCTGAAGGGTCCCAAGTAGAATTGGGCCTTGGTGATTAAATAGTACGTTAGATGCTATCTGGTCTCTTTATGCTTTTAATGCGTGTATTGACTTATTATCTGTACTGTCAATGACCTTCAGGAAAAGAATGTAAAATGCACCAAGAAATTATGGTTATTTGAGAAATAGTAAGTGAAGTAGTGACAGATGGATAATGAATAAATGGTAAATGCCAAGGGATCACTTTTGTTTTTTAAAAGACGACTTTGAAGCATCCTTATTTTGTTGTAAACCAGAAAACTGTGACTGTGTCTTTTGTCTCCTAGGTATCTGTTAATCTTAACATGTTTGCAGTTACATCACATTTATTTTTAATAGGAACACTAAATAAAGCTGATTAGTTTTAGCTGGAAGTTAAGAAGAGCTTTTAAAATTTATAACTCTCAGATGTCAGATTCCCAAATCTCCTTCACATCCATTTACTTTTTCTAAATATGCTCATCTTCCTCCCCCTCCTCCAATCCAAATTTTAGAATCCAAATAGTTTTGAAATCTGTAGATAAGAAAACCAGGCTCTAAATCTGAATGCAAGCATGAGAACAGTGAAATTTTAAATGCAGCTGATCTCTAAATTCAGTGCAGTGTCAGCAGGTAATATTATAGTAAGACTCTAACATATTGAATCTCTCTGCATTCAGAGATTTAAACTCATGTCAGGACCTACTCTATTCATTTCAGGCTGTACACAAACTTAAGTCAACTTTGAATATGTTGTAATGTAATCCCATATAGGTAGAAGCTGCAGGAAATTTACGAAGAGAAAGGTAATGGTAAACCTCCATGGACTTGGTTCTTTGCAGGTCATTTGGTAATTTTGTCTTCTCCAAATCTTCACAGTCATGCCTATTGGCATCAACTTACCCACTCCCTGTGGGAATTCCAGGATCCCAAGGAACATGTCAAATGATCTCCAGAGTCAGGAATTAGAAGAAGAAAGATTAAATCTTTGTATAAGACACCTTACTAAAAATCTGTCATTGGTTATTGTTGTCTCTTTAATCTGACTCAGTATTTTTCGGAACATTTTATAAGTAATAGAGATTGTTTGACAACCTATTTGATTGAACGTTGTGTCAGAAGCATTTCTCTTAAAGCTTGGCATTAAGTTGGTATCCTATGATAGTGTATTAGTTTTAGCATAAGTATAATAATATTTGTGCATAGAAACTTCTGTGGGAAGGTAACCTTCAGAATGTCTAAGTATGGCTTGTTAACTTTTTTATAACTTTGGTTCACCTGTGTATTCATTCTAGTTTCTTGAATGTATATAAAAGGAAATCCCATAGTAATAGCTTTGTATGCCATATACAAATACAATGAGTAAGACCCACATGGCCTCATATTTTTGAGGTAGTCAGATACAACTCTGGATAGAATACTATTGAGCTGTATTATTGGAAAGGCATCAGAAACAGAAGTATCAGCTCATCCTTAAAGGAGTTTTCAATCTGGTGGATGAGGTAGAATATAAGTAGATGTGAGTTACTGGAACTTTATGGTTCACGCTGCAAACAAGTGGAGACCCAGTGTGCCAGGCTAAGGAGGCTCACAGTAAAGTGGTATTCAATAGCATTCCATTAAGGAAGGCTTCCTAGAGGTGGTAAACCTTTTTGAAAATTTTTTTAAAAAGCTTAAAAAGCTAATACATGATTGCAAGTGCTCTGAAAGTTCAGATAATTCAGAATTACATACAGTACTGGATATAAATTTTCCTTCATAGCCTTCCTCCAACACACAATTCCACTAACTTATCTAGAGATAACTTCTGTTAGCATTTACCATGTAATGCCCTATTTATCTCTTCAGATATCTCTTTATCTATCTATCTATGATATACCATATACATTATTTTGAATCTTGCTTTTAACTTGTCAGTATGTATTAGAGATCTTCTCATGTTAGCATATACATATGTGTGTCTTATCCTTTTGAAAATTTTTACATAGCATGGATGTATCATAATTTAAACTTTCATTTACTGATACATTTTTTTTCTGTCACAAACAGAACTGCAATGAAAATTCTTATAGATAATTCATTCATTTATTTACCCAATATTTATTATGATTACTACATGTCAGATATTGCCTTAGGTATGGCAAAAATGAACACAAAACACAAAATAAACAATCATTAAAATATATAGTTCCTGCCAGATTTGGAACCAGGATGAGGTGAGTGAGCCACTTACTTTAGGCACAAAATTTAAGACAATACCAAAAAGCTCAGTAATCAGGATAAATAATATTTTAATATAATTTTTAAAAAATAAAAATTCCATGATGAATAAAATATGAAAATTTTTGTGTGTGTGTGTGGTATGCGGGCCTCTCACTGTTGTGGCCTCTCCCGTTGCGGAGCACAGGCTCTGGATATGCAGGCTCAGTGGCCATGGCTCACGGGCCCAGCCGCTCCGTGGCATGTGGCATCTTCCCGGACCGGGGCACAAACCCGTGTCCCCTGCATCGGCAGGCAGACTCTCAACCACTGCGCCACCAGGGAAGCCCAAAATATGAACATTTTAAGCAAAAGCAGACATAACTAAGACTGTGCTTAGCTTACAGTCTAGTTATGGAGATAGTAATAATCACAAAATTATTATTATTACTGTTATTTACAAATTGTGATAAAAAACAATAGAGTAACAAGAGAGGATTTTGTGCTAATTTATATTTAGGTTTCAGAGACTGTCACAGATTGGGTTGCTTTAGAAGCCATTTCAAAGATTAGCATTTAGGGGATTTATTAAGGCATGTTCTTGGGATGAACACCGAGAAGGAAGGAAAAGAAGCTGGGTTTGGCAGAGAGGTTGCAATGCTGTCTCAGTGGAAACCTCAGGTTATCCTTTGGGGAATTCTGAAGAAGGGATGACTCCTCAAAGCTCCACTAAGTTCGGTTGCGGGGTCTGGGCTTTTAAGTCCCCATGTCAACAAGTCACTTGATGTGGACTGCTCTGGGATGGGAGTGTGTTCTTGGACCAGGTGGCTCTCTTCATTTAAGGCAGTTTCCAAGGGGGTTGACAGTGGAGTGCTGGCTTCTGGCGGCACTCCCAATGCTGGAGTAATAAGTCCTTCATTCTTGAAGGGGGGCCTGAGAGACACATCACAGAGATGACAGGGTCCATCACAGACATTTCCCAGAGGAAATGAGGCCTGCTGGAGAAATCATAATGTGAAATTCATTCAACAAGTATTTTATGAAGCTCCTATGATATGGTGGGCACTGTCTGAAGTTCTGGGAAATACAGCAGAGAATGAAGAAAAGTTTTTTAATTGAAAGCTTATGTGGTGCCATGCCATGTGTTAAGCCCTTCACGTGAATTATTTGATCCTTTCTTTCCAATGAACTTGTAAACTAGGTCCTATTATTATTTCTATTTTGTAGATGAGAAAATCGAGGTTCAGAGATTTTGCATCTTGCTCAGAGTCCTACAGCTAACAAGAGTTGGAAGTAGGATTTGAACCTAAAATTTTCATACTGCAGGTCCTTGGGTATAATTGACCTCAATTTAATAATTCCCCCTTATTGTGTGCATGTTAAACTATCAATATTTCTGTATTATTGATTCCTGGAAGTATAATAGTTGGGTCAAGTGCATACACATTTCAAAACGTTTGTAGACACTACCAAACTAATCTTTTTTTTAAATGTATTTTTTAAATTTTATTTTATGTTATTATTTTTTTTTTTTTGGCTGAGTTTGGTCTTAGTTGCGGTACGTGGGATCTTTCATTGGGTACTTGGGATCTTTTGTTGCAGCATGTGGGCTCCAGAGAGCGTGGGCTCTGTAGTTGCGGCATGTGGGCTCTCTAGTTGTGGTGTGCGAGCTCAGCAGTTGTGGTGCGTGGGCTTATTTGCCCTGTGGCATGTGGGATCTTAATTCCCTGACCAGGGATCGAACTCGGGTCCCCTGCATTGGAAGGTGGCTTCTTTACCACTGGACCACCAGGGAAGTCCCCCAGACTAATCTTTAAACAGTACCAATTTATGTCTTTACTCAGGGTCCATGGAAATGCCCATTTGCTCACACCCTTATTAGATAAATTTTTAAAAATTAAGTAGTCAAAGCTGTCGCTTTCCTTTAAATTTTCTAGGTTTTATGTGTTGCTTACAAAAACTTTTACTACCACAAGAATATTAAAACATTTTGTATTTTCATATATTAAATTACTTATAAATAATATATTCGTTATAATTATAATATATAAAATATCACATATTTTATAAATAATATATATTTAGATAATATTTATATATGATTCAATATATAATATATGTGAATTCATTATATTATTTTCATATGTATGTATATAATTCATTGTTAAGTGATCTATTTGTAATTTATTTTTGTGAATAATGTGAGATAGAAATTTAATGTAATTCTTTTTCAAGTGGATAGCTCAAACTCTATTGAGTTTTTCTGACAGTTTAAATGTTACCTTTATTATGTACCATTAATACTAGCTCTGTTTCTACACTCTATTTAGTTTTATTATTTTATTTTTCCATTCCTGAGCCAATTTCATGCTGTTTTAATTACTGCAATATTGTCATAATTACAGTATCTGGTAGGGCAAGTTTCTTTTCATTCTTCCTCTTGATGAACTTTAGGATCAATGTATCAAGTGCTATAAAATATCCTTGTGGGATTATGATTGGGCTTGCACTGAGCTGTAGAAATTTGGATGAAAACTAACAGTTTTGTAAGGCTGAGACTTGAAATTAAAATATAGTTACCAATTTAATCAGTTTTTACTTCATGAACTTCCATAAATTGTTAGCTTTCCTTATATATTTTATAATTTTCTTTGCATATTTCTAGCATTTAGGGTTAAATCATGATACAGTATTTGTTGGCATTGTAAAGTGTAGCTTTCTTCATAATATCTTTGAATTGTTGATTCCTTGGGCCAAGACTCAGAAGAAAATAGCTAACACTCAGATAGACTTCACCATATGCCAGGCATAGTACTTAACACATATTAAAACATTTAATCCTCAAACCAACTCTGAGGTGGGTGCCATTATTAATCCCATTTTATAGATGAAGATACTGAGGCATAGAGAAGGTAAATAACTATACCACAGCTATAATAGATCCAGGAAGAAGTGGAACCAGTTTAAACCAAGGCCAAGACTTTCTCCACGGTCTGTGCTCTTGAACCACTATACTATTAAGCTGTGCAATGGTCATGTCCCTGGGCATCTTCCTAAATCCTTTTAGAACTTCTAATCATTTTTTTAAAGTTGTTTGTCTTGGGTTAACTAGGTAGAAACCATATAATATGCTAATCACAGCAATTTTTAATCTTCCGTTGAAAATCTTTATTCTGCTGTGTCTTTGGTTTCATATTGCTTCAGGGCATTGTGCTTGCTGTTCCATCCTAGAACACTTTTGCCAGCCTCATCCTTTAGATCTCACTTCATGTTTCACTTTCTCAGAGACTGTCTTCTTGGTTACTCAGGCAGTAGCACTGCCCTTCTTCCTCACTCTCATCCTGTTTCTCTCTTACACTCCATTCTACTTCCTTCAGGGTGCTATCACTTAGCATGATTATTCTGTATTTCATTCATGCGATTATTGGGAGATTACTTAGCATTTTCTATATAGATAACATGTTATTTGCAAAGAAAGATAATTTTGTTTCCTTTCCTATCCATGCATATTATTCCTTTTTTCTGGCCTTATTATCTTGTTGAGACTTCTAATAAAATATGGACACCTTTCTTTTTAGGGGCAAATAGTTCAATGTTTCACCATTATGTGTGATGTTCACTCTAGGTTTTCAGTAGATACTCTTTATCAGGTTGAAAAAGTTCCCATCTATTCCTAATTTTTGGAGGGTTTTTATCCTGAATGAATTTTGAATTTTGTCAAATGCGTTTCATGCATTTAGATTATCACATAATTTTTGTTTTGATTTGTTAATATGGTGAGCCACATTGATTAATTTTATTTAGTTAAACCAACTCTACATTCCCATGATAAATCTCATTTGGTTATGATTTCTTATTATTTTTATATACTGTTGAATTCAACTTACAAAGTTTTTGTTAAGAATAATTGTTTCGGGCTTCCCTGGTGGTGCAGTGGTTGAGAGTCCACCTGCCGATGCAGGGGACACGGGTTCGTGCCCTGGTCCGGGAAGATCCCACATGCCATGGAGCGGCTAGGCCCGTGAGCCATGGCCGCTGAGCCTGCGCGTCCGGAGCCTGTGGTCCGCAACGGGAGAGGCCACAACAGTGAGAGGCCTGCGTACCACCAAAAAAAAAAAAAAAAAGAATACTTGTTTCTATGTTCCTGAGGGTTATTGCTCAGTAACTGTCCTTTCTTTTAATATTGTTGTCTGGTTTTAGTAATAAAGTATTGCTGGACTCACACAATGAGTTGGGAAGTGTTACCTCCTCTTATTTTTCTAAGAGTTTGCAAAAAATTGATATTATTTCTTCATTAAAAGTTTGGTAGACTGCATCAGTGAAGCCACCTAAGCCTGGGATTTTCTTTGTAAGACATTCTTAACTACAAATTGATTTAAAAAAATACATATAGGACTATTTGACTTATCTATTCTTTTTTAAGTGAGCTTTCATAGTTTTTGTTTTCAATGAATTTGTACATTTTATGTAGATTGTCAAATTTAGTGACATAAAGTTCTTTATAATATTCCTTTATTACCTTTTTATTTATTTATTTTATTTTATTTTTGCGGTACGCAGACCTCTCACTGTTGTGGCCTCTCCCGTTGCGGAGCACAGGCTCTGGATGCACAGGCTCAGTGGCCATGGCTCATGGGCCCAGCTGCTCCGCGGCATGTGGGATCTTCCTGGACCAGGGCACGAACCCGTGTCCCCTGCATCGGCAGGCAGACTCTCAACCACTTCGCCACCAGGGAAGCCCCTTTGTTACCTTTTTAATGTTGGTAGGTATGTCCCCTCTCTCTTCCTGCTATAGATAGTTTTTGCTTTCTCTCTTTTTTTTTTCCTTATCAGCCTGGCTAAAGGTTTATTAATTGTATTGATTTTCTCAAAGAAACAGCTCTTCGTTTCATTCATTTTTCTCTATTTTGTTTTTCTGTTTTCTAATTCATTGATTTTTGCCTTTATCTTTGTAATTTCTATTTTCCTGCTTACATTGTGTTGGATTTATTCTTCTTTATTTTCTTAAAGTAGTTTATTTCTGATAAAAGCATTTATGTCTATAAATTACTTTTTTAAAAAATATTTATTTGGTTGTGCTGGGTCTTAGTTGCGGCAGGAGGGCTCCTTAGTTGCGGCTCACCTGCTCGTTAATTGTGGCACATGTGCTCCTTAGTTGCTGCTGGCAGTCTCCTTAGTTGTGGCTTATGGGCTGCTTAGTTGCAGCTCACTGGCTGCTTAGTTGAGGCAGGCGGGCTCCTTAGTTGTGGCTCACAGGCTCCTTAGTTGAAGCTCACCAGCTCCTTAGCTGTGGTGTGCAAACTCTTAGTTGCAGCATGCATATGGGATCTAGTTTCCTGACCAGGGGTTGAACCCAGGCCCCCTGCATTGGGAGCGTGGAGTCTGTGCCACCAGAGAAGTCCCTATAAACTACTTTTTAAGCACTGCTGTAGTTGCAGTATACAAATTTTGATATGTTGTGTTTTCATTTTCATTCAGTTAAAGATACTTTTCAATTTCCCTTGCGATTTCTTTTGACACATGGATCATGGATTATTTAGCAATGTGTCATTACATTTCCAAATACTTTGGAATTTCTTCTTATCAATTTCTAATATAATTCCATGTTACCAGAAAACATACTTTGTATGACTTGAATCCTTTTAAATTTTTGAGACTCATTTTGTGGTCTAGAATATGGTCTATGTTAATAAATATTCTGTGTGCAATTGGTTACTATGTATATTCTGCTGCTATTAGGTGAAAGGTTCCTTAAATATCAGTTAGTTTGAATTTATTGATAGTAGTATTCAGGTCTCCTATATCCTTACTGATTTTCTGTCTACTTATTCTAGCAGTCATTGAGAAAAAGGTGTTGTGATCTCTGTCTATAGTTTTGAATTTTCTATTTTTTATTTCTATGTATGTTTGCTTCATATATTTTGAATCTCTGTTATCAGTGACATGAAAATTTAAGATTGTTATTCCTCTTGATTTTTGTCTACTTTATCTTTTGAAATGATGTTTTTTATCCCTGGTAATACCCTTTGCTCTGAAATTTATTTTGTCTAATATTACTACTCTAGCTTTGTTTTTTAGTAAAGTTTGTTGTATTTATTTCCATTGTTTCATTTTTAATCATTCTATAACTTTATTTAATGTCATTTTTTAAAATAGACTGTATATAATTGGCTATGACTTTTCATCTGTGCTTCAGTTTGGATAATTAGCAATGCCATGTTTTCAAGTTTCCTGATCTTTTCTTTTGTAGTGTCTAAATTGCTGCTGATTTTATCTACTAAAATTTTTATTTCAGGTATCATCCTTTTTACTTGTACTAGCTTCAGTCATTTTATTTTATAGTTTCTATTTTCTCTTCATGTATTCTTATATTCCTTTAAATCCTTGAACATATTTACTCTAGCTGTTTTAAAGTCCTTGTCTGATAATTCTGTAATGTCTGCCATTTTGGTCCTATTTTTATTGAACATCTTTTCCCCTGGTTATTTGTCACATATTTCTTCTTCATATGTACAGTAATTTTTTAATTGGATATTAGACATTTTGTTGAGGTTGTTGGTTTTCTTGTTTTCCTTTAAAAAGTATGGAATTTTGTTTTCATCCTGATCTTTTCCAGGCTTATTTTATGCTTTGTTATTATGGGCCTGCAGTAGACTCTATTTAGCTGATTTGGCTCTGCTATTCAAGCACAACCCTTCTGAGATCTTTCTTCAATATCCTGTGCTCTCAATGAGGTCTCTTTACTATGACTTTTCAGAACGTGTATATCTCTCAGCTCTGTGTGAACTTGGGGACTGTTTAGATTAGAATTCACCTACAGTACTTTGCCACCTGGCTTTGTAGAGGTTCCAATTACTCATTAAGTGTGATTTGCTTGGATTCCCACTCTCTGAACTATGATTCAAAAAAAATGCCTTCAGGCAGAAAGACAGTATGACCATAGGGCTTGCTTCAGTTGTTTCCCTCTCTTCAGGGATCACATGCTGCCTGGTACCCAATGTCTGAAAACAGTTGCTTCTTGTAATATACCCAGTTTTCTATTTATTTATGGTGGTGAGAACAGGTCTGGTACCATTTATTCCTTCATTGCAGAAGTGGAAATTCTCTTCGTAGTTTTTAATTCTGTTGATGTATTGAATTTCATTACTCATAGTTACATTGCTATTATTTTTTTGAATTTTATTTTATTTATTTTTTTATACAGCAGGTTCTTATTAGTTATTCATTTTATACATATTAGTGTATATACGTCAGTCCCAATCTCCCATTTCATCATACATTGATATTTAAAATCCTATTTTATATTACTCATTCAATATATTTTTGGATAATTTTTACTAATATTTTAATTAGGAATTTTGTATTTGTACTCAAGTGAGGTTGGCTTATAATGTTTTAATCCTTTCTTTATTTACTTTTATCAACATCTTGTCTTTTTTTTAATAGATCTTTATTGGAGTATAATTGCTTCACAATACCATGTTAGTTTCAGTTGCACAACAAAGTGAATCAGCCATATGCATACATATGTCCCCTATCCATTCCCTCTTGAGCCTCTCTCCCATCCTCCTTATCCCACCCCTCTAGGTCATTGCAAAGCACCAAGCCGATCTCCCTGTGCTATGCTACTGCTTCCCACCAGCTAACTATTTTAAATTTGGTAGTGTATATATATCAATGCTACTCTCACTTTGCCCCAGCTTCACCCTCCCACCCCATGTCATCAAGTCCATTCTCTGTGTCTGCCTCTTTATTCCTGCCCTGCAACTACATTCATCAGTACCTTTTTTTTTTTTTTTTAGATTCCATATATATGCGTTAGCGTACGGTATTTGTTTTTCTCTTTCTGACTTACTTCACTCGTTTATGACAGACTCTAGGTCCATCACCTCACGAAATAACTCAATTTCACTTCTTTTTATGGCTGAGTAATATTCCATTGTATATATGTGCCACATCTTCTTTATCCATTCATCTGTCGATGGACATTTAGATTGGTTCCATGTCCTGGGTATTCTAAATAGTGCTGCAATGAACATTGTGGTGCATGTCTCTTTTTGAATTATGGTTTTCTCAGGGTATATGCCCAGTAGTGGGATTGCTGGATCATATGGTAATTCTATTTTTAGTTTTTTAAGGAACCTCCATACTGTTTTCCATAGTGGTTGTATCAATTTACATTCCCACCAACAGTGCAGGAGGGTTCCCTTTTCACCACACCCTTTCCAGCATTTATTGTTTCTATCTTTTTTGATAATGGCTATTCTGACCACCGTGAGGTGATACCTCATTGTAGTTTTGATTTGCATTTCTGTAATAATTAGTGATGTTGAGCATGTTTGCATGTGCCTCTTGGCCATCTGTATGTCTTCTTTGGTGAAATGTCTATTTAGGTCTTCTGCCCATTTTTTGTTGTTGTTGTTGTTGTTTTGTGGTACGCGGGCCTCTCATTGTTGTGGCCTCTCCCGTTGCGGAGCACAGGCTCCGGATGCATAGGCTCAGCGGCCATGGCTCACGGGCCCAGCCGCTCCGCGGCATGTGGGATATTCCCAGACCAGGGCATGAGCCCGCGTCCCCTGCATCGGCAGGCAGACTCTCAACCACTGCACCACCAGGGAAGACGCCCATTTTTAACAGGATTGTCTGTTTGATATTGAACTCTATGAGCTGTTTGTATATTTTGGAGATTAATCCTTTGTCAGTTGCTTTGTTTGCAAATATTTTCTCCCGTTATGAGGGTTTTCTTTTCATCTTGTTTATGGTTTCCTTTGCTGTGCAAAAGCTTTTAAGTTTAATTAAGTCCATTTGTTTAGTTTTGCTTTTATTTCTGTTACTCTAGGAGGTGGGTCAAAAAAGATATTGCTGTGGTTTATGTCAAAGAGTGTTTTTCCTATGTTTTTCTCTAAGAGTTTTATAGTCTCTGGTCTTACATTTAACTCTTTAATCCATTTTGAGTTTATTTTTATGTATGGTGTTAGGTAGTGTTCTAATTTCATTTTTCTTTTACATGTAGCTGTCCAGTTTTCCCAGCACCACTTATTGAAGAGGCTGTCTTTTCTCCATTGTATGTTCTTTCCTCCTTCATCATAAATTAGGTGCCCATATGTGCATGGGTTTATCTCTGGGCATTCTATCCTGTACCATTGATCTATATTTCTGTTTTTGTGCCAGTACCATACTATCTTGATTACTGTAGCTTTGTAGTATATTTTGAAGTCAGGGAACCTGATTCCTCCAGCTCCATTTTTCTTTCACAAGATTGCTTTGGCTATTTGTGGCCTTTTGTGCTTCCATACAAATTGTAAGCTTTTTTGTTCTAATTCTGTAAAGAATGCCATTGGGCCATTGGTAGTTTGATAGGCATTGCATTGAATCTCTAGATTACTTTGGGTAGTATAGTCATTTTCACAATATTGATTCTTCCAATCCAAGAACATGGTATATTTCTCCATCTGTTTATGTCATCTTTGATTTCTTTCATCAGTGTTTTATACTTTTCTGAGTACAAGTTTTTTTCCTCTGTAGGCAGGTTTATTCCTAGGTATTTTATTCCTTTTTTTGCAATGGTAAATGGGAGTGTTTCCTTAATTTCTCTTTCGGAGTTTTTATTGGTGGTGTATAGGAATGCCAGATATTTCTGTGCATTAATTTGTATCCTGCAACCTTACCAAATTCATTGATTAGTTCTAGTAGTTTTCTGGTGGCATCTTTAGGATTTTCTATGTATAGTATCATGTCATCGGCAAATAGTGACAGCTTTACTTCTTCCTTTCCAATTCGTATTCCTTTTCTTTCTTTTTCTTCTCTGATTTCTGTGGCTAGGACTTCCAAAACTATGTTGAATAAGAGTGGCGAGAGTGGACATCCTTGTCTTGTTCCTGATCCTGGTGGAAATGCTTTCAGTCTTTCACCATTGAGTATGATGCTTGCTGTGGATTTGTCATATATGGCCTTTATTATGTTGAGGTAGGTTCCCTCTATGCCCAATTTCTGGAGAGTTTTTATCATAAATGGGTGTTGAGTTTTGTCAAAGGCTTTTTCTGCATCTATTGAGATGATCATATGGTTTTTATCTTCAGTTTGTTAATATGGTGTATCACATTGATTGATTTGCGTATATTAAAGAATCCTTGCATCCCTGGGATAAATTCCACTTAATCATGGTGTATGATCCTTTTATTGTGCTGTTGGATTCTGTTTGCTAGTATTTTGTTCAGGATTTTTGCATCTATGTTCATCAGTGATATTGGTCTGTTATTTTCTTTTTTTGTTATATCTTTTTCTGGTTTTGGTATCAGGGTGATGGTGGCTTTGTAGAATGAATTTGGGAATGTTTCTCCCTCTGCAATTTTTTGGAAGAGTTTGAGAAGGATTGGTGTTAGCTCTTCTCTAAATGTTTGATAGAATTTGCCTGTGAATCCATCTGGTCCTGGACTTTTGTTTTTTGGAAGATTTTTAATAATGGTTTCAATTTCACTTCTTGTGATAGGTCTGTTTATATTTTCTAATTCTTCCTGGTTCAGTCTTGGAAAATTGTACCTTTCCAAGAATTTGTCCGTTTCTTCGTGGTTGTCCATTTTATTGGCATATAGTTGTTTGTAGTAGTCTCTTATAATCCTTTGTATTTCTGTAGTGTCAGTTGTGATTTCTCCTTTTTCATTTCTAATTTTATTGATTTGCGTCCTCTCCCTTTTTTTCTTGATGAGTATGGCTAAGGGTTAATCAATTTGGTTTATCTTCTCAAAAAACCAGCTTTTAGTTTTATTGATCTTTGGTATTGTTTTCTTTGTTTCTATATCATTTATTTCTGCACTGATCTTTGTGATTTCTTTCCTTCTACTGACTTTGGGTTTTCTTTGTTCTTTCTTCTCTAGTTCTTTTAAGTGTAGGGTTAGATTGTTTATTTGACATTTTTCTTGTTTCTTGAGGTGAGATTTAATTGCTGTAAACTTCCCTCTTAGAACTGCTTTTGTGAGTTCCATAGGTTTTGGGTTGTTGTGTTTTCATTGTCATTTGTTTCTATGTATTTTTTTATTTGTTCTTTGATTTCTTCAGTGATCTTTTGGTTATTTAGTAGCACACTGTTTAGCCTCCATGTATTTGTGTTTTTTACAGTTTTTTTTCTGTAATTATTTTCCAATCTCATAGTGCTGTGGTCAGAAAAGATGCTTGATACAATTTCAATTTTTTTAAATTTTCTGATGCTTGATTTGTGACCTGAGATGTGATCTATCCTGGAGAATTTTCCATGTGCACTTGAGAAGAAAGTGCATTCTGCCACTTTCAGATGGAATGTTCTATAAATATCAATTAGTTCTATCTGGCCTATGGTGTCATTTAAAGCTGTATTTCCTTATTTATTTTCTGTTTGGATGATTTGTCCATTGGTGTAAGTGGGGTGTTAGCCTTATGTATTGAGGTCCTCCTCTGTTTGGTGCATAAACATTTATAATTGTTTTATCTTCTTCTTGGATTGATTCTTTGATCATTATGCAGTGTCCCTCCTTATTTCTTGTAACAGTCTTTATTTTAAAGTTTATTTTATCTGATATGTGTATTGCTACTACAGCTTTCTTTTGATTTCCATTTGCGTGGAATATCTTTTTCCATCCCTTCACTTTCAGTCTGTATGTGTCCCTAGGTCTGAAGTGGGTCTCCTGTAAACAGCATATATGTTGGTCTTGTTTTTTATCCATTCAGCCAGTCTGTGTCTTTTGGTAGGGGCATTTAATCCATTTATATTCAACGTTCTTATCAATATGTATGTTTCTATTACCATTTTGTTAATTTCTTTGGGTTTGTCTTTGTGGGTCTTTTTCTTCTCTTGTGTTTCCCACTTAGAGAAGTTTCTTTAGCATTTGTTATAAAGCTCATTTGGTGGTGCTGAATTCTCTTAGCTTTTGCTTGCCTGAAAATCTTTTGACCTCTCCATCAAATCTGAATGAGATCCTTGCTGGGTAGAGTAATCTTGGTTGTAGGTTTTTCTCTTTCATCACTTTAAGTATATATTGCCACTCCCTTCTGGTCTGCTGAGTTTCCACTGAGAAATCAGCTCTTAACCTTATGGGGAGTCCTTTGTATGTTATTTTTTGTTTTTCCCTTGCTGCTTTAATATTTTTTCTTTGAATTTAGTTTTTGTTACTTTGATTAATATGTGTCTTTGTGTGTTTTTCCTACGGTTTATCCTGTATGGGACTCTGTGTGCTTCGTGGACTTGGGTGACTATTTCCTTTCCTATGTTAGTGAAGTTTTCCACTATAATCTCATCAAATATTTTCTCAGACCCTTTCTTTTTCCCTTCTTCTTTTGGGACCCCTATAGTTCAAATGTTGGTGCATTTAGTGTTGTCCCAGAGGCCTCTGAGATTGTCTTCAATTCTTTTCATTCTTTTTTCTTTATTCTGCTCCTTGGCAGTTATTTCCACCATTTTGTCTTCCTGCTTATTTATTCGTTCTTCTGCCTCATTTATTCTGTTATTGATTCCTTCTATTTTTCATTTCAGTTATTGTGTTGTTCATCTCTGTTTGTTCTTTATTTCTTCTAGATCTTTGTTAAACCTTTTTGTATTTTCTCAATCTGTGCTTCCATTCTATTTCTGAGATTCTAGATCATCTTTACTATCATTTCTCTGAATTCTGTTTCAGGAAGATTGCCTATTTCCTCTTCATTTATTTGGTTTTGTAGGTTTTTACCTTGCTCCTTCATCTGTGACATATTTTTTTGACATCTCATTTCCTTTGTTGTTATGAGTGGAATTGTGTTCCTGTTTTACTGGTTGTTTGTCCTGAGGCTTCCAACACTGGAGTTTATAGGCTATTGAGTAGAGCTGGGTCTTGGTGCTGAGATGAGAAACTCTGTGAGTCCTCCCTCCGATGAATATTCCCAGGGGTCTGAGGTTCTCTGTTAGTCCAGTGGCTCGGACTTGGAGCTCCCACCGCAGGAGCTTCCATCCGACCCTGGGCTTGCGAATCAAGAGCCTGCAAGTGGTTCACTCTGGGGTTCCTCCTGTCTCCTTGGGGGTCAGAGTCCCCCAGCAGTGGCCGTGAGGCGCCCTAGTTGTAGGGAGATGCTAACTCCGCATCTTCCCACACCGCCATCTTGAATCCTCCTTTACTCCTTTTTTACTTTGACTTTAGTATCAGTTCTGGTAATTTGCAAATGTATTTAGGGTGTATAATTTTTTTTTCCAGGCTCTTGAGTAGTTTTAAAAACATTGATTTTATAATTGTATCTTAAGTTCCCAAGAAAATATCTGTACCAGATGTTTTGTTTAGGAGGTAGAGAGAGGGGGTTTGATATTTTGGATTGCCTTAAAACATTTTTTTTTAATTTGAAGTATAGTTAATTTACAATGTTTTGTTAGTTTCTGGTATACAGCAAAGTGATTCTGTTATATATATATTCTTTTTCATATTGAACTACTTTTTAAATATTTTATTATTATGATATTTGGATTTTCTAGCTTTTTAAGTTTTATTTTGCTAAATATTTTCCATTTCATCTATATTTTAAAGCATACTCATTATGTATTTATATCTATAATTCCCTCTCATTTGGAAAATTTCCCCACTTCTCATTTATGATCCTTTCTCATTTCTAATGTTTTAAAATTTAACCTTTTTTGTTACATTTGCTGAATTTTTGCCTATTTTGTCTTTATATAATACATTTTGAAATTTTCAAAGTAGGTGAGTATTTTTAGTGAAAGTTAGGAAAATGAGAGGGCTGAGGGGAGAAGGTGGCATTATATGCAGAGAGGGACAACACATGCAAAAACATGCTGGCAAGAATAGGAAGTTCTGTGGGATAATGAGATAGAAAGGGGTGAGGTGAAGAATTTTGAGAAATATCCTAAAGATTAGGCAAGAAACTTCTGAGTTGAAACAGTATATGATGAGAAACAATGCAATGTTTATAAGCTTCAAAGTGTATAGAATAACTAGACTCTGAAGAAAAATTTTTTTTATCAGCTTTGTGTATATTGACATGTGCAGATATTGAAGACAGAGATGTCTTCTTGGAGTGTTGCTGCAGAACGTCCAGTGAGACATTGTCTGCTGTGTTGTTTTCAAAATGGAATAACAAACCCAAAATGATTATTGAGGAGCATATGGTGCATATATGTGTGAATATATGTGTGTGGTTTTAGTGGTGGGGAAGAGAAATTTTAAAAAGGAGAATACTGCAAAATGGTAAGACTTTGAGAACTGGAAAGTGGTATAATTAATAGTGATAATGAAATTGGGTAGAGGTGCCTAATGGATGTTGTGAGGGGCTGGATAGAACCAGCTCAGGATGCATAGTCAGTGTGACATATTTAAGTGTAGAAGTTCTACAGATGTTCTAGAGACATGGATAAAATATTGGACCATGATCAGGGTCACCAATGACCTCAGGAGTCTGGCTACCCTAGGCTTCAGAAAGCACTTTCAGGTGATAGCTTTCTCGGCTTCTTTCAACCCTGAAATTAGAGTGAGTCCTGTTGTTTACAGGAGATTCTTACCATATGAGTGGGAGAAAGGTCAGGTAAATAAAAATTTTTTAATATGCTGGGAGATAATATGCTTTACTTAGGGGTATCTGAGAATAAAGGACATCTTTTTGAGGGAAAACTCTGGGGCAAGAGAATAATGATATAGCTCTTGAATTCCTTTTGTTTTTTGATAATCAACAGTAACATTCAATTTTGAAGGGAGGGCACCATGCTATGATGGTCCTTTCTTGTATTCCCTGCCCTTGCTCTAGGAAGGCCAGAGACTATCACTGTGTAGCAGCTGTAAATGTAAACATTAAGGTCCAGTCCGAGGCTGTGCCATTATAACACTCTGACCTCCCTGTTTTAAGCCTAGTAATAGCTGCTGTTTTAAAACACAGCATTTAACAGCAGTTGTTTTCCAAATAATGTAACATGTTTTCCCCTACTCTAATAGCTTATTTAAAGAGCTATTTTCCCAAGTTACCCAGGGATGTTGGAAATAATTTCTGCATTTCCCCTGGCTTATATTCTAGTTGTCAAAAAGTCAAAACACAAACACTAACTGAACAGACTCAGTTACATCTCAACATGGTAATTGTTAAATCACTCAGTAGGAGGAAAACCAAAAAAGAAAAAGTCACACAAGGAGTTATTGTTATGCATATGCATTTTTAATGTCTGATTCTCTGTATAACCTTAAATTACAATGCAGGTTAAATTTCCCTGGCTGATTTATAAGCATAATGTAAACTCTAGACACAGTTAATGATATTGCCATGTAAAACTGTTCTGTTGCAAACTAAAGACCTTGCTTAGCACTGCAAAGCTCTGGGCTCATTTCAATGTGATCATTGAGGCACTATGCAGAGATTATGCATTTATTGTATTTTTTTCATGAATACATGAATGAATAATAAGTTCAACAAACAAGAGTTTCCTACTGGGAATGTCAAACAAATCATTCTGCAAAGTGCTCTGAATTTCAATCAATCACTCTCCATAACACTTGTCCCGCTGAGGTCTTCAGTTTCAGCAGAGTCAGCACTTGGAAACACTACAAACAGTCATGGTAGGAGACACAGGGTCCAATAGTGCAGAAGACAGCACACCATCAGGCTGTCCTGTTGTTTTTACCCTGGCTGGGCCTCCTTGCTGAGGTCCCTACTGGTTACCTCTGTATTGGTAGAGACCTAGAGCATTG
This sequence comes from Leucopleurus acutus, assembly GCF_964270905.1. Taxonomy (NCBI): domain Eukaryota; kingdom Metazoa; phylum Chordata; class Mammalia; order Artiodactyla; family Delphinidae; genus Leucopleurus; species Leucopleurus acutus. Next base: position 74,178,689 of record NC_139145.1, on the reverse strand, counting down.
GTGAATCATATTCCTATAATCTTGCTTCCACCATACCCCTGCTGTTACCCAGAAGCTGGAATCTAGAAGCTTTAATGGATAGCTTAGTGGAGGGGAAGTGTCCACTTGAGGTGAATGGACAAGACAGAGCAACATTACTTACATGTGGAATCTAAAATATGATACAAATTAACTTATTTACAAAACAGAAACAGACTTACAGACACAGAAAACAAACTTATGATTACCAAAGGGGAAAGGGGAGGGGCAGGGATAAATTAGCATTTTGGGATTAGCAGACACAAACTGCTATACATAAAATAGATAAACAACAAGAACCTATAGCACAGGGAACTATATTCAATATCTTATAATGGAAAAGAATATGGAAAATAATATATATATATATATATATATATATATATATATATATGAATCACTTTGCTATACACCAGAAACTAATGCAACATTGTAAATCAACTATACTTCATTTTTATTGTTAAGTGAAAAAAAAAGAGAGAAATGGTATTGCAACATTGTGACACTTTTAAGACCCAGATGAAGATGAATGGTGAGATTGGGTTATTGAGTGTGAAGACACCACAAAAGATTTGTTCAGAGAGCATGGAGTCTTTATTTTAGGACGTTATCACTTGAAGTTCTGAAGTTGGATTTTGGTGCCTCTGTCTTGTGGAATCCTTATTTTCATTTTAAAGGGTTCACTACTACTCTTCTGGGGTCTTGATTTATACTGATGTGGGGGAAGGAGAGGCTTAAAGAAGAGGACAGTCCTTTATTTGGAATTGTTTGTCCAAGGGTAGTTTTAGGACAGATAACTCTTTATATGGAGCTGTTTCCTCTTTCTGTCCTTTTGCCTACATTGTGACCTGAGGCAAATTCTCCTGCTGAAGTTGAGAACCTCCTGGGTGAGGCATGCCAGTCTGAGGTAGGGTTCCTATAGCTTGAGGTAGGATGCTCAGTCTGAAGAAACTTGCCATGTACCAAGGAAGCTTGCTCTTTATCACTACCGGATCAATTAATACCAACAAATTCTGAGTGAATTCCAAAGGCTGTGGTAGTCAGAGTTCTACTTCAACATCAAGGTTCATCTTAGCTCCCTCTTGCCAATTGAATGTTGCTAAACAGTACAATTGCTTATGTTTTATTTATAGCTTCTAAAATAAGAATCTTATTCTTACTAACTAACTATTATTATTCTGGCCATAGGGCCCATCCTATATATGTGTGGATCAGATGTTGCTTGTCAACTTTCATAGTGTGTGGAGTGCCAAGCATAGTGGTTACTTAATAAAAGTTGGTTCTGTTCTTCTCTTCCCTATTCTTTTACATTCATCGTACAAACAAATACCACCAGTTGCAAATTTATCAAGTTTTCTTACAAAGATGCCTTCCCCACCAGGAATCTGATATGAATAAATAACGTGATTCATTGCATTTTCTGTAGAGAAAAGTGACTGGATGAAATATGATAAGCATTTCAACCTTCAGGGAAGGCTCTAGATTATTCATTTGGGGTTGGAGAGTGTTGCCCATTGAAACAGGCTCTCAGATTCCTATAATGGGCTGATTGCCTGACTGGCTGTATAGTATAAAATAGGTGACATCACCTTTGTAAGCCTCAGTTTTGTCATCTGTAAAATGCAAAAGTTGAACAGATTAGTTCCAAGGACACTTTGGTAATATAGCATAGTTTTTAGAGCAAAGATTATGCTTGGTGTTCAAATTCTTGGAACCGTTACTTACCCACTCCATGCCTCAGAGTTCTCACCTGTGATAATAAGGTCATTCTGGGGATCAAAAGCATTGGTCTGTACAGTATAGAGTACTCTGCCAGGATGAATTCTGTAAATGTAAACTATTATTATTCTGATTCTGCCTTCTGTGGCTTTAATAATAATTAACAATATTTAACAATAATATCTATTGATGTTTGAGTAGTTAAAATGGGCTGAATACTATTTACATTATCTTGTGAAAATATCACAATAAACCTACAACGAACGTACCGTAATCATGTCCATTTTACAAGTGAGGAAGTGAGGCTGAAGGCTGAGCTAGTTCCCTATGGTGTGGCAGTTCGTTAGGAGCTGGACAGGACCCCAGGCCAGCTCTGCATGCCCGCCGTCCTTCCACTGTTGATTCTCACCCCACCCTCTCTCTCAGGGCTCTGCTGGAAGCAGACCAGCCTGCAAGGTTTGCTGGAAGACAAAGGCAGATGGAGTGAGGAGGGAGGCTCCTTTGCTTAGCTTGATGTCAGACTCTGAAAAATACTCTGTTGAATTGATTTCCACCAGTTTCATTGCTGACTTTGGCATTTGTTTCACATTTAGTCAGTGTTTATCTAAACGGGTTCCAGTTCCTTTCTTCTTCTACATTAATCCATGTTGACCTTGCTTCTGAATTAATTACAGTTCAGGTTGCCAGTATTGCTGCATTCCTCCTTTTCTCACACGCTTTCACGGCACCGTTTGTTACCTTTTCAACCTGCTTTTCTTCTCTTATCTCTCCTGTCTCTGCTCCTTCTCAGGAAGAAAAGGTGAAAGCAGCTAACTCTGCCTTATGTTGTACCCTCAGAATTTCCCGTTGTACCCTCAGAATTTCATGTGGTTCCCCTCTTTATTTTGTGTGTGTGTGTGTGTGTGTGAGAGAGAGAGAGAGAGAGACTGGGGGTAAGGGGAGAGAGAGAGATACAGAGAGGAGAGAGGCACTGTACCGTCCTTTCTTTTGATTACCCACCAGAAATATACTCAGTGCTTCTGTGGTGAGTGACAGCATATCCATTTCTTACTTGGGAATCCAAGCAGGCCCTGAATGATGGTAAGCAAGAGATAAAATCATGGCATAGTTCTCAAAGTCCACTTCAGCCATTTATTTCTAACAAGTCTTTGAAGTCAGGATTTGATGTCTAAGGAGAGTGCATTACACTCTCTGAGGAGCGGGGAGTCCAGTGCTGCTTCAACCAGAGGCAAGCATATTTACATAGTTGATTTATAAAGGCAAACACACGCTTGATTACTGATTATAGTGCTAGTTTTAAATAAAAATGTACATTTAATGCTTTATCAGCTCTAGTCCTCTGCCATACTTTTAATTATTCACCATAAGATTGTGACTAAACAGGCAATTAGCAGCTAGAAAGAACATCAGATTTATCTAAAGTGGGTTTACCTTTGAATCTCCAAATCCAATAGGTTAATGATTCTAATATTCTGCTCTCCTATCATAGCTACACAGTGAGGTAAAAGTTCATGTCTGGACCAGAGATGGAAGGGATTCCTATCTCACTTCACTTTGCAGTTCTCTCCCATTTCTCCTTCTGTAACTGATATGCACTGAGGTCCATGTGTGTTTAATGTTCATAGGGACATATGTCCATCAATATAGTGAGAGCTAACGAACAGGGCACTTTATTGGGGAATAAGAGTTTGAGGCATTCTGAACATGTTTTATCACTTATAAAAACATGTAAGGGTGAGACACATTGCAATTATTACCACTTAAGTCTAGAAATTACAAAAACACAGATCTCTATCAAACTGATTATAGATATATGAAAACCTCTCTATAAACCCCTCTTTATATCCATGAAACATTTTTTTGTTCTATTACGGTTTGTTGAGTAGTTACTTGCTGCCGCTGCAATTGTCCCTATACTTCCGGTTTTGTCTCCTCTGTCTCCCCTGTTTTAATGATCCATAGTGTTTTTTTTTAGAATTAAAATAGTCCATGCTGATTGCACCTCTAAATGTTCTTTCTGAAGTGTCTGCGCACATACGTTATCATCAGAAGTCTCTCCTTGGATGTCTTTGTCCTTCAAAATGTCAGCACATTCCATTTTGATACTAGGAGTTTACTAGTTTGCCCTTAATCTGTCATCTTGTCCAAAGAACAGATTCTCATTCCTTCCTGTCAGTTGGTGTCACCACTTAGATATCCTCAGACCTCTCAAGCCCAACAAACTCAAAGTAAAACTCATGATCTCTTTCTTTTCCGTTCCAAACTCACTCCTCCCACTATGTTGTCTCTCTCAGTTAACAGCCTCATCGCTTTTTACAACTGTCCTACTAGATACTTTGGAGTTGGTCACAGTTCTGTCTATTTCTCCCCTACCCCCACCCCACCCCCAGGCACACTCACGCTTCCCTTAGTTTTGAAGTCATACCAGTTCTGTCTGTGCTCTCTTCTACCATTTCAGGTTCTTATCATCTCTTCACTGGATGACTTCAGTATTCTCCTAACAGGAGCCCCTGTGTTCAGCCCCTCTCTCTTAAATCCATCCTTCCAATAGATGGCAGGGAAGTAGTTCTGAAATTCATTGCTCATGTCATTCCCATTCCCAGCCCTAGCGATGGCTCCCCTTTGCTTCAGTCCAAACTCTAAAACAAAGCATATAGCTCTTCTCATGTCACCTTCTATTCCCAACATATCCACATGTCTGGCCCTACGCTGAACAAACTGCCCACTCTCACTGTTCTTTAAAATTAGCTTGAAATTTTATATGTCTGTGTTACTTTTTGACTAAAATGCTCTTCCACTTATCCATAGGAAACTGAAGTAAAGAGACCATGTCTGTTTTGTCCAGTGTTGACTCCCAAGTACCCACCACAGTGTTGAGCATAGAATGAATACAGAGATGTAAACTCATTTACCCAAGGACACACAAACACAGGCAAGAAAGACCTAGTGTTTGGATCTGTTGACTCCCATCCTTCTATTTTTTTGTTCCAAAATATTTGATGATTGAAAGATTTGAGAAATCATGTTTCCCAAGTGGGGTCAAGGAGATCCATTGGCCTTTACTTGTTTAGCCCTGAGACTTTATACAGTATATATCAAATGCAAGTTGACATTTTCCGTGGGCTACAGGAAAGACCTATAGGGAATACATTGGGTTTGATTCTTCTCTATGGTTCTAATATCATAAACATAACTATATTAGTGCTTCTCAGAATTTAATGTCCATCTAAATCCCCTGAGGATCTTGTTAAAATGTGGATTCTGCTCTAAGAGGTCCAGTGACATCTGAGGTTCTGCATTTCTAGCATATTCTCAGTGATGGCCACAGTGCTGATTCCTGGACACACACTTCAAGTAGTAAGGAGCTAGAAAATTATATACAGCCCACCCGGGTTAACTAGTATTTTTCTCTTTTGCTAAGAAATTTGTTGAATTAAAAACAATTCTCTTCTCTATATCCCATGATAGTCTACAGAAATAAAGGTTTGATTATTATAATGATATGCAGAATGAATTATCTCGAGGCAATATGATATCAATCAAACCATAGTAGAGATTGATGATAAACATGATGGGTGGGAATCAATGTTCATCTACAACAGCTCTCTTCTTGGATCTTATTTCAGAGGAGTTTTCTAAGCTTCCAGTTCCCCATGCCGAGGCAGTAATCATTGGTCAATACTTCTTCAAGGAAATCCTTAGTATCATTAATCGGAAGGGGCATCAAAACTAATCTGGAGAATGCACTGTGAAGATATTTGTAACTGCATTTTAATGAAAGCATGGTTCTTTCCCATTTCCCAGGTGTCTGACTCCAAGAAGTAACTCCATCAGGGGTGATGTCATCTATACTGCTTGACCTGCTCTACTCAGAGTGGCTAAATGCAGACCTTTAATTGCACTGTTACCTATGGACTTTGATTCTAAAGAATCCAGACTGTGACTAACCATATACAATGTCAAAAATAGATGTAACAGCTATCAGTAGTCAGTGAAACCTTTGGACCTAGACTGCAGTGCCTTTTGGCAGTGCCACTGTCGTGTAAGCTGATCTCTCATTACTGATGAGTAATGTTAAATTTGTTTTGTGTAGCTGTTGCACTGTATTAGTGAGTAAGGTGGATACATATTTTAGTCATATAATCTCTACACCTCCGGGTTTATTGTTGTTTTTTTTTTTAAGGAAACTGACAATAAAAGACAACATGGATAGTAAATAGTTTGGTTCATAAAGGTATTTCCATATACTGCATTTACTCTATTTAAAAATAAGCTTTATGGAAAGTTAAAATAACACACAGTAATTTCTACTATAATTGAATCGATGCAAGAGTGAGGGTTTATTGAGCCTGGGAAGGAAGTAGCATGATTAATTTGGGAGGAGAGTTCTATCATATGTCTGGGTAATGACAGTGCTCAGAACCTTATGAACAATGTTGGATATTGAATTATTAAATGTGATGGTTGGGGAAAGATTTTAAAACTTAACAAGTCCTCTTAAGTCTTATAAGGGATCCCCAATTTCTGCAACCCATAAAAGACCAAGTACTTCCGTGATTGACATAAAAATGGTCTGTTTTGGTAATGTCTTAAAAGTTAACTCCCCCTTCCCCCCATATATAAACTGGAGGATTTCTGGCATGATTGTTCAAGTGTGTTGCACTGGAACTCACTGAATTCCTGTTATAATCCTGGTTTTGAGGGAATGGTCTAGGCTGGAGCTGTGTTTGCCTGGAAGTGAAAAAGATGATGTTCAGGAAGAAACAGTTATTGCACTGTTTTTTGTTTGTTTGTTTGCACTGTTTTAATTTACTAAGAATCTGTCTGGATGTTTGATATTTTGGTGTTCAGACATTTCCCAAGGTTCTGTTGGGGAAAATAGTGGATGCTGAATGATTGGCCACATCTCCTTACAGCTGGTATTTTATATGTAGGTATACTTCTGGAAGTTCATTTGAGTGATTTGGTTGAACACTTTTCATGGGTAGTGAGGTCTGGGGGAGGCTATTCTCTGCGGTGCCTGAAGGAGATAGGCTGTAGAGGGAGGTGGGGTGGAAAGCTATGTAATGCTGAAGTGTGCAGTTGGGAGCCACATATTCTGCTTTAATTTTCAGGCTTTTTCTCTGCCTTCCAGTTCTGGCTGATGGCAGTGGGGGAGGAAGTTTGACACACGTTTGGTGTGCTTCCTAAAGCAGTCTGGAGGAAGAGTAAAACATCCCCTTGAAGGCGTTCTCTGCAGAGCTTATTTCAGAATTAAACAGTTTGAGGCTCTGTTATGACTTTCATGGAGCTATGTCTGTTTTTCTACTGAGGTCAGCATCTCCTTCTGTTCCCCAGTGAACCCAAGGGAAGTATGAGTCATCGTCAATGAAATCACTCTGGGAATAGAACAGTGTTGCCCTGTCAGACCCCAGAGTTGGGTGTTCCTGCAGATGATGTGCTGGGCAACCAGATGAGCCTATGAAGATTTACAAATATATATGTGTTTTGAGTAAATATGAACAAATTAGGGTAGCTGTCATTTGGGGCCAGGCCTGAGAGCCAGGAGACCTGGAACTCTGCCATTAATGGACTTTGTAATCTTGGGTGAGCAACTTAACGTTTTGAGGTTTCAAGTTTTCCATTTAAAAATAAGATTACGTGATTTCTAAGGTCCCTTTTGGCAAACTGGTTCTATAATTCTCCTTTAATTTACCACAAAGAGTGCTCGGCCGGAATATTCTGTGAAAACTTGTTTATTTTTTTTAACTTTGTTTATTTCTTTATTTATTTTTGGTTGTGTTGGGTCTTCATTTCTGTGCGAGGGCTTTCTCTAGTTGCGGCAAGCGGGGGCCACTCTTCGTCACGGTGCGCTGGCCTCTTACTATCACAGCCTCTCTTTTTGCGGAGCACAGGCTCCAGACGCGCAGGCTCAGTAGTTGTGGCTCACGGGCCTAGTTGCTCCACGGCATGTGGGATCTTCCCAGAACAGAGCTCGAACCCGTGTCCCCTGCATTGGCAGGCAGATTCTCAACCACTGCGCCACCAGGGAAGCCCTGAAAACTTGTTTTTAACTTAAGATCAATCTGATGAATATCACCAATGTAAAAAATAAATCATTAACAGGTACATATGGTATTTGTAGTGTTACTTGTTTCTTAAAGGCTAATCTTCAGTAAATTGCTTGATCATTTGGTATGCAACATGCTCTCAGTGTATTACATACTGTATTTGTATTTTATATTTGGAAGTGCCATTGAGCATTGCATATGGTTGTTCTGAATTTGTCAATAATGTTCTGTGTGCATTCCATATGCGAACAGCCATGCGATCCTTATATGGTACAATCAATGCACACATATTTCCTAGTCTTGCACCTTCCCAAATTATACTTTTAAGATGGAAATGATGATTAGAAGAGTTCTGTATAGTAAAAAGACTAACTTTATTTATTTATTTACTTATGTAGTTAATTGACTCTAAGGAGTAGTATTTTTCAGTGGAAAATCTGTAATAATGTTCTTAGCTTTTAAGAATGTTTTTGGCTAGCAAAATCATATGTATTTAACTTGTATATTATTAAATCTTATTTAAATATGACTCTTCAAATCTTATTTCAGTTCTTCAAATCTCATATTTTCACAAGGGCAAATTTTTCTAATTGTGAACACAGTTATTTACACATTTTGCATATTAATACCATTTTCATTATGAAGGCTTAAAAAGATTAAAGATAAATAATAATTCATATTCTTTTGACATAAATGTATATGTTTTAATTTTTGTGGCATATACTAGGAAGAGCTCTATGTTGTGTGAGACAGCATCAAGTTTTATTGTTATGAGTTAGCTACGAAGTGGTCTCATTTTCAAAGAGGTATTTGGGACATATGCTAGCACATTCTGTTACCAGCTAGTGATCCAAATGGAGAAAAAATTTCCATGAGAAAGGCAAGTTGTATAATGAAAAGGACCCTAATAATCCAGAGGAGACCACTAAAAACATCCCAGATCGTCCAGGTTGATGATATGCATTTTGAAATGTTTTAAAGCAGAAGTCTTCTCTTTGCTGTCGATCGCTGTGTTTAGTTCATGACCTCACAATTTCATTTTCTTTAGTAAAATCCTCCCTGTTCTGAAAAGCATGTTTATTTAAGACAAAGAGGTCCTTCTCTCTTGCTGTCGGTTAAAGTGAGTATCCTGTGTGTTCTGCTGTTCCACTCGTTTTCCTGACTCATCTTCAGGTTCAAAAAATTACATATTTGTTTGATAGTTTGAAAAAACCTTCCAGTATTTTTTTCCTCATGTCTGAAATGGTTCATATTAAAGCTTTCATAATACCCTTCAGTTTCTGTGTTAAATTGATGTTTAAATTGGAAAGAAAGTGGGAGCTTTGGCAGTTGAGATAATTCACTTCATCTGGTGGCCGGCTCTGTTAACAATCACATCATATGCCAGCACTTAGACCAGATGAAAGGAGCCCTCGGGGCACTAAAACTACGTGTTAGGAGCGGAGGGAAAATACAGTTAGAGTTCTTTGTTTCATCATTTTATTCTCTAAAATGGGAAATTATTTTGACCGGAAATTTAAAGTGTTCAAAGAACAATTTAAAGGTTATGTGGTGGCTTCGCCTTGGAAGCTGAATGCAGATTTTTGATCAGTATGCCGGACAGAAAGTGTTGCGCCCCATGTCAGCAAATGACGTCTTTTATTCCCTGTGTATTGAGTGCTGTGAGGAAATGGTGATATTGTTAGCATATGAATAGTATCAAAGCCCTCCACTGGAAGATAAACCTCCATCTTCTGAAATAGATGCACGGCCTCCCCTCCTGCACTGAAGTGACTCTCTTTCCAACAGTGTGCTCCCTTTAACCCCAGAGCGGTTTCTTCCAGAACAGGCACGTTGATATTCAGCACCCAGTTGAGTTGCTGGTGCATGACTGTACATTCCATCACTTAGGAGAAAACATTTTCACACCATATTGCCTTTCTACAGAAAGGGGAGGAAGGCTATTAGTTACAAAATTTTTTTGGCTAAATTTATGGCCGGGTGGAATTGACATTTTCTTTACGATTTTTCTTATTATTTGTCCTAAAAATGAGAGACCGATCTAAGCCGTTGACAAGAAATAAGAGTGCATAACTGGCTTTTCATGTCTGAAGGCAGACATGACTCTTTTCACTGTTGCTGGATTCTTCAATCAGTCCTGACATGCTGGCCGGACACAATTTAAAAATAATGCATCCATCCCGTCCTTCTCTTGTGTGCATATTATTAGAGGGTGATAAGTCCTTCTCATCAAGCCCCTTCTCTTTCCACCTGTCCTGTTGATCAACAAATCCTGCGGCTACTCAAAATGGAATTTTAGTTCTGCAGCAGAATTACTGGGGCTTTTAAGAGCCCCAAATAGGCCCTGAGATGATAAACTGTATGACAACCCATAACAGGGCAAGTAATTCCAGATGCCTTGGATGTTTAGTCTGTTAGCTTATGGGGACATGTAAGGAATAGTCAGTTTCCATTAATGTTCAATTTATTATTGGCCAAGATGCTTAGGGTATGATGCTGCTAGTCATTTCCTATAACAACTTTATTTATAGAGGAAGTCTTTTCTGAAACATACATGGCTGGAACTTCATTTCTGAGCTCATATGTTATGCTGACCAAAAACGTCTGTCAAAACTTAGATCAATGTCATGGGCTATATTTTCATTTTCATTACTCTTGGAGTCCTTTTTTAAGAAAGTATGTTGCCAGCTGTTATATTAACATTCAGTGAAGTTTAGGTTAGCTCAATTCCAGCCTATGGTTTAGGAATAAGCAGAGCATAATGTTGACATGATTGATATCCAGTTCCTCATTCTGTGTGGTTTCTCTTGCGTGTTTAAAGACATAACTGTGTACAAAAGCAAAGAAACAACATGTTTGTTTTATAAAGAGCTAAATGTACTCTTGATGGAGAGCTGTTTTGTATGTCATTGTAATAGAAGACCTTTTCTTACTTTTTGTCTCTCACTCATACACCAAGTAATTGTTCCCATAGTCTCCCTGACTGATATACATTGAGAAAGTGAATCTTGGTGAGTCAAGCTTGTTTTATTGTTAGATTCTGGATTGCTTCCAAATGGGACGTTGGAATCGAAAGAATGAACACAAAGGCTTCTGGGACATGTTAGGAATACCAAGTACTATCTCCAGATTTTCTAATTAGTTTTCAAGACAAATGTTCAGGAAATTACAACAATGCACCTGATTCAGCTCAAATTTTAAACACAGTGGATTTTAATACGAATTAGTATTCCTACTTTTAGGTGATTCCCTTTTAGGCTTCAGCTTATTATATTTGAAGGCTCAGGTGCTTTCTTTCATTTTTTTTTTAAGCCACATATTGATGAGCAAATGTCATTGTCTAAAATAGATTTTCCTCTCTGAAGAAGAGGCTACTTCATATAAAGCTAATCCAAGAAGGTGACAAGACTCGATACTTAATTCAAAAATGGGTAAGTCATGGCATGGCAGAGCATAAGAGTCTGCTTGTTCTTCTAATTATTTGTTCGTAATATCCCATGGTAATAATTTATACATTTTAAATAATACTTTATGCAGAACTTGGGAGGGCAGAGCTTGGAAAGAACCAAGTGATTTCACTGATAAAAAGAATAGTCTTACTTAATGATGTCAGAGTTGGATGAACTGATGGTTTTACAAGTCAGAGATTTCAAGGCCTCTAAATTACCCTGAAGTTATTGCCAACTATCCTGATTGTTTGGGATAATTGTTTGGGATTAATCCCCAGGCTGGCAAAAAAGATGATTAGAGTGGCCTGTAAAAATAAGAACTATCACACTAGCAGATTTAAAAAGATCAGTTGGCCAAGTATTGTTTTGAGAATAAATAGAGTAGAGGATAACTTCCCACCAGTGCAGTTTAGAGCATCTGCCCCTCCCTTTTCTGTGAATAATGATTGAATAAGGTCATATTTCTGTACTGGAATCAGGACCTCAGTGATTTGATAATTCGCCAGCAAGTCTAGTGACTAACTTTGCAGCCTGATTAACCTCTGAAAGCATCTCTATATGTTTCATCCTGTAATATTATTAATAATCTCAACTCCCCAAATCTACCCTTCTCCTTGATTAGGCAAGAATTCTTTTTCAAGGTCACAGAGAAATTTCAGTTTTCAAATTATGAACCTCAAAAAGTTACAGAGAGAGCAAGAGTGAGAGTGAGAGAGAGAGAGAGAGAGTTTCTATGTGACGTATGTGCCTGGGGGGAGGAGCAGGATATAGTTTAATAATTTCGAAGCCACCTTCAAAGTAAATTTTTATTCAAAAGTCTACTGAGTTATTTCTAGTTCTATTATAAAGTATTTCCTTTCTGTTCTTGTAATGCATTACTATTTAACAAGGACTTAAGGATAATTTTACTTCAAAACAAGATAGCAGCCTATATATACTACCTACAGTTCTTCAGGAGCAGCTGATTTATTTATCACAACATTTAAAAAATCAGATCAATATATTTTTTGCTTTATTAAAATTGTATATTAATTGGTCAAATGAATTATTTGGGGAAATTAATGATTAGGAAAAGGATGCAGAAACATCTATGTACTTAAGTAAATATTTTAATGTCACATGTATGGCTCAAAATATACTATCATGATTTAAAATATACATCTTATCAATTAAGTAGAAATTTCCCTTTGTAAAAGGGAAACATTTCAAGTACTGAAGAAATGCTTTATAACAAAAATTATTTTTCTTTATTGAATAACTAGGAGGGTAGCGAGCATGGAGGATGCCAGCTAGATTTCAGTGACTCAAAATCAGGCATTCATCCATTTATTCATTCACTTTAATAAACATTTATCGAGGGTAGCAGGTATGGAGCTGAGGACAAGGTATGAAATGGCAAAAGCCCATTGATTAAGGTGAGAAGTGATAAAGGCTTGGATGATGATAAGGGCAGAGGAAAGGAGAAGTAGGGGGCTTCAAGAGCTGCCCAGGAGGAAGAGTGTAAGTGTAAGTCAAACTACAGAAGCCCCAACTCGGATCAGCTTGAATGTTAGAAACACTTATCTGAGATTTGTCCCATAGCTATTTATGAGGCTAGGATATTACATTATATGTGCTCAAGCAGAGGCTCCATGGGGCTTAGCTTTGGCCTGCTAGTCATGCTATTGCATTGCCCCCTGCGATTGACATTCCACTAAACACAGAGGTTGGTTGCCAGTCTCTACTTCTATCACCATCTTTCTGGTATGAGCGAGGTGACACTGTTGGGCAAAGAGATATTCCTTCCCAAAGTACGGGCAGAAGTATTTTCCTAACTCCCTATGGTACAAAAGTCTTAATTAAAATACTAAAATAATGCATATTATGAGACACAGGAAAAATTCCAACTGTCTAGTTCCCCATTCCTTCCTACTCCCACAGCCATGCTCCCAGAGGTAGCCATTAAAGCTCAATAAAGTATGTTAGATTCTCAAGAGAGTAGGTTAATGCAGGAGAGTTAGAGTCTCAGGAGAGTAGGTTAATGCAGGAGAGTATATTAAAAGATATTAATATTCCCTCTTCTTTTGCTGTTCTGTGTACATGGACTTTTCTCCGGTTAACTTGAAGCATCACTTTGCTTTAAGGAGTAGGGTTAGAATTTTTACAGTAGCAATGCAAAGAGTCTATATTCAGCTTCTGATACTTACAAGGGATGCTTGAGTTCAAAGCAAAGTGATAGACTTGGAATCTAGCGATCTCTGAGAGAGACAAAAACTTCCCAAATTCCTTTACTTACCTCTCTAACACATCAAAAGGCAGGCTTAGTGGATAAGACCATAGAAAATTATATACCTAAAGTAGTGCAAAGGAGGACCACAGCAGAGAGATCAAATGTTCCAAACCTGCTTCTCTTCTTCCTGTGGGGTGGTTGCTGGATACAGGAGACCAAAGTGGCAGATGTGACTTGATCTGTACTCTCTGGGCTTTTCACTACAGTGTGGAGCTCATGCTGAATAGGTTAAGGGGAGTGCTTGTTCCTTGACTGGGGCAGTAGAATAAGGTGTTTGTAAGCCTCATGAACCAATTTGGGTAATGGTGACACCAAGATAAATTCAGTGGCCCAGCCTAGTTAGGAAGAAGAAGTCACAGTTTATTTTCCAAGCACTCCTGAGTTCCCAGAAGAGATACGGAAGCTGGTTGAGCTGAAAGGCAGTAGGCTCTGGCCTATTGTGGCAAGTGGTGAGGTGCCCCAGCAGCAGAAGCCATGGTGTTCAGAAGCTATGATGGCCAGGATCCAAGTGGGGCACAAAGAAGAGCATCAGAGAGCTCCTCATGCCATTTAACAACTGGGGTAAGGCCACACTAGTCAGGAGCACCAGCAGGGCTGGCCCTCATCCAGCCAAAAGATACCAGGCACAGACAATGGGAGCAGATTCTAGAACACCTGGAGACAGAAAGAGGTGATCTACTGCAACGAGCAGTCCCAGGCTCTCCCAACCCTGGTACTCAGTAATTGAGATGTACAAGAGGAGAATGCTGGTGGATGCAAGGACTCTATTTTGCCCTCCATCACATTGCCTTGAAGTACAGATGACACACTTTTCTTTTCCCTCACTGCCTGCCATCTTGGAGAAGCAGAGGAAAGGAGAGGAAATCAAAAGGGTGAAGTTTTACTAAAGGAGCTTTAAAATTATTGCAATGGGTTGAATTTACTGTTTTGGACTAATATATAGGTTCTGCAACTGACCAGGTGGGGGTGCATGAGGATCATGGGATTACCTATCTATAAGAAATAAAGAAGCTGCTTTGAGCATCTGAATGCACTTTGAGTAAAGTAACTGGATGTTGGACCTCCTGAATTGATTCTGTGTCTTCTAAATGCTTTTTCTCATATACCCCATTTTTGCCTTTTTATTCTACACCCTGGGACATTTACTTAAATTTTTCTTCTATAATTTCTCTCAATTTTTTATTTTGAAGCTAATATTTTTGATTTTGAGGAATATTTTCTTTTTCTCTGATATTTCCTATCATAGCAGCTTTTGCTTTTATTTTATTTCATTTGTAATGGATATAATGTTCTCTCAAATCCCTGCTGTTCCCAATGAGAGTTTTTAAACAATTCTCTTTTGTACTGTGAATTGTCTTTGGTTCTTCTGAGGTCACTTGTTCTGTTTGTTCATCCTGGCGCTTCTCTCTTCTAATGTTTACAGATCCAGGTAGAAGACATCAAAAAACCTAGATTTAGGGCTTCCCTGGTGATGCAGTGGTTGGGAGTCCGCCTGCCGATGCAGGGGACACGTGTTCGTGCCCCGGTCCGGGAGGATCCCACATGCCGCGGAGCGGCTGGGCCCCTGAGCCATGTCCGCTGGGCCTGCGCGTCTGGAGCCTGTGCTCTGCAGCGGGAGAGGCCACGGCAGTGAGAGGCCCACGTACTGCAAAAAAAAAAAAAAACCTAGATTTAGCTTTTGAACCTCCAGTTGGGCCCCTTTAATTAATTCTCATCAAGCGTTAGAGCTCTCAACCCAACTGTTTGATCAGTCCGTGGTTATGTTCTTACAGTTTGATGTGAAAGAGGTAAATACAGGAGAGGAGGGGCTCAATGATCAAACTCATGTCTCCAGTTGTTTTCTATACTCTCATGATCTCCAAAATTATATTTCAGTCCAAATCTCTCTGCTGAGATTCTGATGCATATATCAGTTGTGTACTGGACATTTCCACTTGGGTGGAGAGACCTTAAATTTAACCTACCCAGACTTAATTAATCATCAGCCCACCTCTTCCAGTCACCTTCTCTTCTTCCTCCCATATATGTTATATCAGTGCGTGGCCTGACCATCCACTTGGTGTTCCAAGCCAAAAACCTGGGTATCATTCTCAACTCTTTTCTCTTCATTCAATCAGCCATCCAGTTCTGTCAATTCAGCTTCCTGAATATCTCTTGAATCTGTCCACTTCTTTTATCTCCATTTTCCATAAGACGTGTACGTCCTGACCACTATAATTACCCATTTGAATGATCACAGCATCTCTTTACCTGGTCTTCCTCCTTCCAGTCTTTACATACTCAGTTCTTTCTCCAGAGTGACCTTCTAAGATGAAAAATCTCATTTATCATTCCAAACTTATCATCACCCATTTCAATGACTGTCTATTGATCTGAGGGTAAAACTTGAGCATCTTACTCTGGCTTGTAAAACCCTTTATGATCTGACCCCTCATCACCTACCTATCCAGTTGATCTTTCACTATACCCTACCCCACCTTCTGTAATCTAGTCGTACCGAGCCTCTTGCAGGACTCAGAATGCATTTTGCTCTCTCTTACTGTGATACCATTATTCAAGAGCTGTACAGTGGAAGTGGAGCTTATGAAATTGAAAAGAAAAGCCCAAAGTTACAAGAGGAAGTTGAAGACAGAGTTTCAAAATAGGGTAGAGGGATCATGAGCGCCAAATGAAGCAGAGAGTGCAAGTAAGATAAGGATGAAAAAGTGCCAGTTAGTTTTTACAAGAAGAAACCCACTGTGAAATAAGAAATTGTCTTTACTTGTTAAATTGGAACCACTGATCAGTAACTCTTTCATTTTCAAATTAATTGTTAGAGTCTCTGTTTGAAATAGAAAATTACTAAATGGTATTCACTAACTGTAGTGAATACCATTTAGTAATTGTCTTTATTTGAAAATAGACAATTACTAAATGGTATTCACTAACTGTAGAATTTAAAAGATGGTCATTTTGTGAACTTATTGAAATCAATTTTGTGAAAGCAATGATAATGGAAGCAGATTGGTATGGATTAAAAAGAGGATGTAAGGTGAGGAGGTGGAGATAGCTTTTGTAGACAATTCTTCTAATGTATATTAGAACGTCTTCTGGTGAGAAGAAATGAAACAAGATGGTGATTAAAGTCCTGACAGAGTGTTTATTGTGTATGTGTATCTGTGTGTGTGTGTGTGTGTGTGTGTGTGTGTGTTAAGCTGGTATAGATGTGTTTATATGCGGACAAGAAGTCAAAGGCATGCTAGATCCTCAGATTGACTCCTTTATGCCTGTATTCCCAGTTTTCCAGACACACCCAGAGACTTCTCAACTCCAGGGAGAGGCATAGTGTAGGTTCTTGTTGGGACCTTCTTCTCCCCTAACATCGCTTACATTTCTGCTGACTTAATGGACCTCAGCTCTGGATGGCAGGATGTAGCCTCTTCCTCCTCTTCATGCACTCCCTGCAGGAGTCAACTTCCTGTTGTCCACGTGGGAAGTGGGGGATTGTCGTCCATCTGGTCGTCAGTTGCTTTACTCCGTTGCCTTTCCCACTCTCCTGGATTCATCACTTGGGTCTCAGCTCACTTTGCCAGTGTCCCTACTTAAAATAGATTTTAGCTAAAGTTTGGGGAGAGTAGAGAGTCCATACCACGTAGATAGGAAACATCTATTAATTGTAACATTATTCTTGGAAATGTATCTACAGTTCCTGCAAGACCATGCCCTGCTGTGTAATCTAGCTCTGCCATGTTGTTGGGTTCCCTCTTTCTTGACACTTCTTCCAGTTTCCCTTTCAGGGCCCCAATTCCTTTCCTAAAGCACTGGTGGATACCTCCAAATGCTCTACTACATCACACAGAGTAACTTAAGTCTTTCTTTTCTAAACAACTTCCATCTGCCTAGCGGACCCATATTTCAGATGCTAATAGTCTGTTAAGGTAATTTCCTAAAAAAAAGTAGTTGTCTCTCTTAGAGGAATACCATAGTCTTTCTCAGACAATTGATTCAAATGACAGCCATAGTTAATAATATTTTTGTATCTATACATATATTTCTTTCTATCCATCCATCTATCGATCTTGGAAATATTAGGTAAGGACACCAAAGAAGAAAGTCATCCTTGTTGTGTACTTACTATTAAAATTTACTTTAATTAATACAGATCAGCTGGGACAACATTATAATTAGAATCTTTAAAAGCACATGCATATAATTTCACTATTTAATTTTAGAATTTTTACATAATTACCTGACTTCCTCAAATTAAAAAAAATTCCAGATGTAGCTATTCATTATTTTCTCATATATATTTTCAAAATAAAATGGTAAGTTAACCCTTCTCCCATCCCTAATAACGCCACATTAAACTTAAAGAAATAAGAGACCTTATACGATCAAAGTCTGAAATTTCATTTCAGAGGAAAGGCATGTTGAAAGTTCTCTAAACTAGAAAACTCCCTATTGTCACAAAGTGTCCAAAAACAATTTGGAACCTGGAGGATTATTTTAGGAAATTTGAATATAGGAATTACCTGTAGAAGAAAGGGGTGTTAAAGTGGGAGAAGTTGTTATAACTCAAGTTAGGGCACAGTGAATGTTGTTATGTGGCAAAGTGATACTGGCCCTCTGGCAGAGTTTTCCAATAACAGAAGAGGGTTAGAATTCCAACTTCTCTGACCTTAGTCTTCTCACTGCTCCATACCTTCTGCTTGACAAAGCAGATGAGAAATAGCGCAGGGGAATTTGTTCAAATACCTGACCATTTTTATGGGAGGAAAGTTCCATTTGATTATACTCCTGTTTGAATGATGTTTTTAAACAAAACAAAGACACAATCTTATAAACAACGAAAATAGCTGCGTATAAGTTAACAATCTTTATGTTTTACAGATTCGACCAAGAAGAAACTTAAACTGTTCTGTGCATCTCTTATTTATTCAAAAATGAAGGCTTCCCTTTCAATCCAATTGCTTGGTATTTGGAATTGAAGGAGCCATGAGAAATTTCAGTGAAGCAGACTGTTTTTTTGTTTGTTTGTTTGTTTTGCGGTACGCGGGCCTCTTACTGTTGTGGCCTCTCCCGTTGCGGAGCACAGGCTCCGGATGCGCAGGCTCAGCGGCCATGGCTCACGGGCCCAGCCGCTCCGCGGCACGTGGGATCTTCCTGGACCGGGGCACGAACCCTTGTCCCCTGCATCGGCAGGCGGACTCTCAACCACTGCCCCACCAGGGAAGCCCAAGCAGACTGATTTTGACTAAATAATAAAAATGATTTTGTTGAAAGAATATCAGCATATGCTCTGGCATTGGACCCATCATTTTAAAACAACCTCATATTGATATCTATTTTAATTTTTTTTAATTAAAGAAATTAATTGAAGTATAGTTGATTTACAATGTTAGTTTCAGGTGTATAGCAAAGTGATTCAGTTATACACATATATGTATCTATTTTTTTTCAGATTCTTTTCCCTTATAGGTTAATTCAAAATATTGAGTATAGTTCCCTGTGCTATACAGTAGGTTCTTTTGGTTATCTATTTTATATACAGTAGTGTGTATATGCTAATGCCAAACTCCTCATTTATCTCTCCCCCATGTCTATTTTTAGAGGGACATGGTTTTGGTATGTTCTTGGATTATAACAAAATTGTTCATATGAGTAGAAGTTACGTAGATATGTTGATTAAACCAGGTGGATTCTAAGCTTCCCTGAACTGTTACTGGCTAAGTTTTACATTTCTGGTAATGTGTTGCCATTTTCTTCTTGACATGGTTCTAACACTGTTTTATTTCCTAGCTTTGACTCATTTTGTTGTCAGAGCCTGGGAACAGAGAGGAAAGCAAAGGAGTTAATGCATTATAAGCTGTGAGTTTATTCATACACTGCCTGACTCACCCTCCAACTATTCCTCTCCCAAGAGGGATTTATTGCTATTACAGTCAGTACTAAAACAAGTTGGGGTTTCAGATGCTTTGGTATCCACATATCTAAATAATAGTAGTTATTTTGCTTCTAGCTTTCTCTAATGTTATTTGGTTTTGAGAGCTAATGGTATTTCTATTTTATTCAACAGTAAACATCAGTTTCACTAAATCGTTAGGGTTGTGTCCTAGAGTTATAAAAGTATTGATTTTTATGTAAACCATCAGAAAATGCTAACAAATCATATAAAATGTTTGATAGTTTATTGGGGCTTTTCTGATAGCCACTTTACTTTTGGCAGGCAGCATAAAGATTGGAGATATCGGGTTAGGGGTGGGTTGAAAGAGCAACTGGGAGGGAAGGAGTGATGATAAATGCCTTGACATTCTTTCACACTAAATAAGAAGTTATGTCATATTCACAGTGCTAAAGGGTGACAGAAATATTGTGCAGCTTAAATGATTAGTTGGGGGCTTGTGTTCCTAGATTATATGATTTAGTAGCCATGCATTGGGTTTTACTACACACAATGTACTTTGAAAAGTCAACCAATAAAAAGAAAACGTAGAATAACTGACACTTTTGGCTATAGCTTCTATTTCATTATGCCTAGTAACTTTAAAAATACAGAAGCACAAGTGTTAAAATGAAGAAGTTAATATATATGGGGAACGCTGAAATACTCCTGCTATTTTAGAAAATTAAGTTCAGAGTATCTACTGTGGGAATTCAATAAAACTTTTGGCCTTCAATATAAGAAAGACCATAAATCAATGAAGTTTAAATAGTTCTGCTCTCTTGAACACCTGCTTATCTGTCTTGAGAAAATTCTGTAGTGTTTTAACCATCATTTTATGACATTAAAAAGTAATGCTCACTATTGCAGTACTTGGAAAGGCTATTAAAGTTAAGGGTATGTCAGCCATTCCATTATAAACCCTGATTTCCAGGAGTTTAATATAACCCAGACATCGCATGTAATAAACCTTAATGCAGGAATCTGAAACTTGGATCATTATTTTCTCTGTTTAAAGGCCAGTTGCCCCACAAAGACTGTCTCTAGCCATGGCAAATATCTTTAAGATAAGTTATAATTTAAAAAATTCACCAAATGCTATTTTTTTCCTTCCTGTGATAGTTTAGCTCTAATTTAAGCACTCAGAAAGGAAGGCTGCGTGTAAAATAGCTTTTGAATGAAGTTAATCTACGTGCTTGCAGAGGAGCCCCGCCCCCTACCCCCAACAGAATTTTGTGCTTCTTCCCACAGAGAAGAACATTTTGGTCCATAAATATGGTACATTTTCTACAGTTGCTGAAACAAATTACCACAAACTTAGTTGCTTACAACACGATAAATTTGTTCTCTTGAGGTTCTGGAAGTTGGAAGTCTGAAATCAGTTTCACTGGGCTAATGTCAAAAGTGTCAGCAGGGCTGGTTCCTTCTGGAGGCTCTGAGGGGAGAATAGGTTTCCTTGCCTTTTTCAGCTCCTAGTAGCTGCTTCTGTTCCTTGGCTTAAGGTCCCTTCCTCCATCTCCAAAGCACATCAATCCAATCTCTGCTTCCATTAGAGGATAATGGAGTAATAAGCATTTCATGGGGAGATAGTATGAAAAATATCTTTAATTGACTAGGGTATGAACTCTTATGGATCCTGAGTGATAATGCTGGAGGAGAATGAAAGGGAAACTTCAGAACTTGGCATGCCTCAAAAACTGGACATGGACTTCACTTTTCTTCAGCATTGTGAATTAATTGCAAGAAAAACCCTCAGAGGGAATGTATATGTACTATATAAATATTTAAATTTTATTGGAGTATAGTTGATTTACAATGTTGTGTTAGTTTCAGGTGTACAGCAAAGTGATTCAATTATACATATACATATATTCATTGTTTTTCAGATTCTTTTCCCATATAGGTTATTACAGAATATTGAGGAGAATTCCCTGTGCTATATAGTAGGTCCTTGTTGGTTATTTTATATTTAGTATTTTATATATAGTAGTGTGTGTATGTTAATCTCAAGCTCCTAATTTATCTCTCCCTGCCATGTTTCCCTTTTGGTAACCATAAGTTTTATTGTGAAGTCTGTGAATCTGTTTTATAAATAAGTACATTTGTATCATTTTTAAAAATCAGATTCCACATATGAGTGATATCATATGATATTTATCTTTCTCTGTTTGACTTACTTCACTTAGTATGATAATCTCTAGGTCTATCTATGTTGCTGCAAATGACATTTCATTCTTTTTTATGGATGAATAATATTCCATTATATATATATTTTTTTAATTTTTTAATTTTTATTGGAGTATGGTTGCTTTGTAATGTTGTGTTAGCCTCCACTGCACAACAAAATAAATCAGCCATACACATACAGATATCCCCTCCCTTTTGGACTTCCCTCCCATTTAGGTTACCACAGTGCATTAGGTAGAGTTCCCTGTGCTATACAGTATGTTCCCATCAGTTGTCTGTTTTATACATAGTATCAATAATGTATATGTGTCAATCCCAGTCTCCCAATTCCTTCCTCCCCCTCCCCTTTCCCTCTTCGTATCCATACATTTGTTCTCTATGTCTATGTCTCTATTTCTGCTTTGCAAATAAGATCATCTATACCATTTTTCTAGATTCCACATATATGTGTTATTGTACGATATTTGCTTTTCTCTCTCTGACTTCCTTCACTGTCTGTTACATTCTCTAGGTCCATCCATGTCTCTACAAATGACCCAATTCCGTTCTTTTTTTATGGCTGAGTAATATTCCATTGTATATATGTACTACATCTTCTTTATCCATTCCTCTATTGATGGACAGAATACACAGAATAAACAAGATTGATAAACCATTAGCCAGACTCATCAAGAAAAAAGCGAGAAGACTCAAATCAACAGAATTAGAAATGAAAAAGGAGAAGTAACAACTGACACTGCAGAAATACAAAGGTTCATGAGAGATTACTACAGGCAACTGTATGCCAATAAAATGGAAACCCTGGGCTTCCCTGGTGGCGCAGTGGTTGAGAACCTGCCTGCCGATGCAGGGGACACGAGTTCGTGCCCTGGTCCGGGAAGATCCCACATGCTGTGGAGCGGCTGGGCCCGTGAGCCATGGCCACTGAGCCTGCGCATCCGGAGACTGTGCTCTGCAACGGGAGAGGCCGCAACAGTGAGAGGCCTGTGTACTGCAAAAAAAAAAAAAAAAAAAAAAAAAAAAAAAGGAAACCCTGGAAGAAATGGACAAATTCTTAGAAAAGCACAACCTTCCAAGACTGAACCAGAAAGAAATTGAAAGTATAAACAGACCAATCACAAGCACTGAAATTGAGACTGTGATTAAAAATCTTCCAACAAACAAAAGCCCAGGACCAGATGGCTTCACAGGCGAATTCTATCAAACATTTAGAGAAGAGCTAACACCTGTCATTCTCAAACTCTTCCAAAATATAGCAGAGGGAGGAACACTCCCAAACTCATTCTATGAAGCTACCATCACCCTGATGCCAAAACCAGACACAGATGTCAGAAAAAAAGAAAATTACAGGCCAATATCACTGATGAACATAGATGCAAAAATCCTCAACAAAATACTATTAATACTATTAATACTATTAATACTATTACATTAAGAGGATGATACACCATGATCAAATGGGATTTATCCCAGGAAAGCAAGGATTCTTCAATATACAGAAATCAATCAATGTGATACACCATATTAACAAATTGAAGGAAGAAAACCATATGATCATCTCAATAGATGCAGAAAAAGCTCTTGACAAAATTCAACACCCATTTAAAAAAAACTCTCCAGAAAGTAGGCATAGAGGGAACTCACCTCAACATAATAAAGGCCATGTATGACAAACCCACAGCCAACATCATTGTCAAAGGTGAAAAACTGAAACCATTTCCACTAAGATCAGGAACAAGACAAGGTTGCCCACTATTACCACTATTATTCAACAGTTTTGGAAGTTTTAGCCACAGCAATCAGAGAAGAGAAAGAAATAAAAGGAATCCAGATTGGAAAAGAAGAAGTAAAGTTGTCACTGTTTGCAAATAACATGGTATAATACACAGAGAATCCTAAAGATGCTACCAGAAAACTACTAGAGGTAATCAATGAATTTGGTAAAGTAGCAGGATAAAAAATTAATGCACAGAAATCTCTTGCATTCCTATATGCTAAGGATGAAAGCTCTTAAAGAGAAATTAAGGAAACACTCCCATTTACCATTGCAACAAAAAGAATAAAATACCTAGAAATAAACCTACCTAAGGAGACAAAAGACCTGTATGCAGAAAACTATAAGACCCTGATGAAAGAAATTAAAGGTGATACAAACAGATGGAGAGATACACCATATTCTTGGATTGGCAGAATCAACATTGTGAAAATGACTCTACTACCCAAAGCAATCTACACATTCAATGCAATCCCTATCAAACTACCAATGGCATTTTTCACAGAACTAGAACATAAAATTTCACAATTTGTATGGAAACACAAAAGACCCCAAATAGCCAAAGCAAGCTTGAGGAAAAAAACAGAGCTGGAGGAATCAGGCCCCAGACTTTAGACTATACTACAAAGCTACAATAATCACGACAGTATGGTACTGGCACAAAAACAGAAATATAGATCAATGGAACAGGATAGAAAGCCTAGAGATAAACCCACACACGTATGGTAACCTTATCTTTCATAAAAGAGGCAAGAATATTCAATGGAGAAAAGACAGCCTCTTCAGTAAGTGGTGCTGGGAAAACTGGACAGCTACATGTAAAAGAATGAAATTAGAACACTCCCTAACACCATACACAAACATAAACTCAAAATGGATTAAAGACCTAAATGCAAGGCTAGACACTATGAATCTCTTAGAGGAAAACATAGGCAGAACACTCTATGATATAAATCACAGCAAGATCCTTTTTGAGCCACCTCCTAGAGAAATGGAAATAAAAACAAAAATAAATAAACGGGTCCTAATGAAACTTAAAAGCTTTTGCACAGCAAAGGAAACCATAAACAAGATGAAAAGACAATCCTCAGAATGGGAGAAAATATTTGCAAACTAAGCAACTGACAAAGGATTAATCTTCAAGATATACAAACAGCTCATGCAGCTCAATATCAAGAAGACAAACAACCCAATCCCAAAATGGGCAGAAGATCTAAATAGACATTTCTCCAAAGAAGATAAACCAATTGCCAACAAATACATTTAAGGTTGGTTAATATCACTAATCATTAGATAAATGCAAATCAAAACTACCATGAGAGGGCTTCCCTGGTGGCGCAGTGGTTGAGAGTCCGCCTGCCGATGCAGGGGACACAGGTTCGTGCCCCGGTCCAGGAAGATCCCACATGCCACGGAGCGGCTGGGCCCGTGCGCCATGGCTACTGAGCCTGCGCATCCGTAGCCTGTGCTCCACAATGGGAGAGGCCACAACAGTGAGAGGCCCACGTACCGCAAAAAAAAAGAAAAAAGAAAAACTACAATGAGATATCACCTCACACCAGTCAGAATGGCTATCATCAAAAAATCTACAAACAATAAATGCTGGAGAGGGTGTGGAGAAAAGGGAACCCTCTTGCACTCTTGGTGGGAATGTAAATTGATACAGCCACTATGGAGAACAGTATGGAGGTTCCTTAAAAAACTAAAAATAGAACTACCATACAACCCAGCTCTCTCACTACTTGGCATATACCCTTGAGAAAACCATAATTCAAAAAGAGACATGTACCACAATGATCATTGTAGCTCTATTTACAATAGCGAGGACAGGGTAGCAACCTAAGTGTCCAACGACAGATGAATGGATAATGAAGATGTGGCACATGTATAAAATGGACTATTACTTAGCCATAAAAAGAAATGAAATTGAGTTATTTGTAGTGAAGGTGGATGGACCTAGAGTCTGTCATACAGAGTGAAATAAGTCAGAAAGAGAAAAACAAATACCATATCCTAACACATATATATGGAGTGTATAAAAAAATGGTTTTGAAGAATGTAGGGCAAGATACAATAAAGACACTGACATAGAGAATGGACTTGAGGATATGGGGAGGGGGAAGGGTAAGCTGGGATGAAGTGAGAGAGTGGCATTGACATATATACATTATGAAATGTAAAATAGATACCTAGTGGGAAGCAGCTGCATAGCACAGGGAGATCAGCTCGGTGTTTTGTGAGGGAGATCAACTCGGTGTTTTGTGACTGCCTAGAGAGGTGGGATAGGGAGGGTGGGAGGGAGACTCAAAAGGGAGGGGAAATGGGGATATATGTATAACCTATAGCTGACTCATTTTGTTATACAGCAGAAACTAACACACCATTGTAAAGCAATTATACTCCAACAAAGATGTTAAAATAAATAAATAAAAATGCAATACATCCCCTTCACGCCCCCCCCCCCAAAAAAAAAACCCCACAAAGACAGTGGAGCTCAGATCTAAGACAGCCTCCAACTCCAGGGTCTGTGAGAAAGCAGTGAGTCAATGGGCTCTTTGGGTACTGACACCTGGTTGCTGACTGGCCTCAGAATCGTTGGGGGTTTCCTTCAGGTCCTCCTTCTGATGCCAAAAACTGTAAAAATACAGGAATAGCAAAATTAAACCCACCAAATCAATAAATAGTAATTAGTAAGAATGTATTGTCCATATAAGAAAAGTTCGTAAACTGGGAGCCTTCAAATTCAAAGACTGATATGAAGCTCAGGGGCTTGAAGTAACAGGATGGTTTATAAAGTGAAAATGAGGAAGCTGTTTACCCTTTCCAATGATTGGTTATTACGACGAGGGTTTCCAAACAGCAGGGGATAAGTTAAAAGTGATTACCTCGAATCATTTTTAGGAAGATGACTTAAATTTATTTTATGATTGTCAGAGACATTTATAAAAATAACCTAAGTTTCACTTATGTTCATGCAATAAGATAGGTTTAGTTTTGCTTACATGGATTAAATGGTTTTGTCTGCTCCGGGAATTTTCAAGTCCAATCTCCATTTTGTATTTAATTGTAACAGAGGGTATCTGGTCCCTGTTATTCCACGTTGGCCCAGAGCAGAAATGTCTGATAATGTTTTAAAGCATGTAAATGCTTCCATTTGAAAGAGTATTACATAAAATTCAATGGCTTATTTAGCAATTATCCCAATTTATTTCTTTTCATAATTTACATTCTCTTAACTAATCTAATAATTCCATCTGAGAAAACATTATGTGGAAAGATTTTCTTTCCCTTTACATCAGGAAAACAAAGAATGCCCCCGAAGATTCAAGGCAGACATAGAATAACTTAACATTCTACCGTGGTTAAAAAAAAAAAAAAGATTAAGGAAGACAATTTAGGTGATACAAAAATTTTTATTTAACACTTCATGAAGTGGACAATCTTTTTTCAGAGACCTGCAAAATGGTGAGGAAAGGAGAAAACTTTTACAGGATAAGGAATATAAAATAAGGAAGAGACAGAAAATATCTGATTGGCTGGGACCACGTAGTCAACCTTGTTTGAGGTGAGAACGCCCAGAGTTGGCTTGGCGTTTGGGGATTGGCTGAAGGCATACACTGCGTTTCCGGTCGCGGGAAGCGTTTACAAGCACAGAGAAGTGTTTGCTGACGCGGCACCCCGGGCAGAAGCCGCTCCATCTTGGGCCTAGAAAGTTATTTCAACAACAGGAAAAGATTTGCTTGTGCTGCCCCTCATCCTTCATCCCTTCTCCTTTCTCCTCATCTCACCTGGTGCTTTATTGACTTGGAAAACAATGCTAGAAAGAGCCAGTTGAGCCCTTTCTGTGTGAACGGTGGAAGGACCAGCCTCCGCTCTCTCACGGAACACGGAAAAAAGTAGGTGAAATCGTAAGAATACATTTATCAGGCATGTGAATTGTAATGTCTCGGTTTGGTAAAGGAAGTAAGTGGATTAAACTTTGTTGCTCCTAAGGTAGGCTCTCGGATGGAAGACCCTCTGCTCTTAACTTGAAATTGGCTTGGTTTGGTGGGTAATTCAACCCCTCTGGCTTATGCTATTATTACAGGATTGGGTTAGTGTGTTACAGTGTAAGCCTAAGGGGTTATGTCTGTGATTGTACCCTAATGTCATGAGTTTAGAGTTGTTTGAAGTTCACGGCTTATTTTATTAGAAAAATACCTGGGCTTTGGGAGAGAGCCAGCATTTCTCAAGTTTCATGTATTGTAATGGACGCATTTTCTCCCTTGTAAATATCAGCGGCATAGATTTTATTGGTATTCGCCAACTTTTCAATCCAGAGAGCCCTGGATTCAGCACAGATGTCTGGTTCTTATGACTGTCACGGGAGTATACCAAGTGACACGGCATCATCCAGTTACCATGAGCCTTTAATACCTCACCCCGAAAGGAAACTTAGTACTGCAGTCTGAAAGTCTCCCAGCTACTGCATCTGGCACTCCTTAAGTCCTGTGGGCTTTTCCTTCTCTTCTCGAGGGAATTTGGCACTGAAATAGCTTCCATTCCATGCCAGACAGGAAAACACATCATTTTGGATCAGAATAACTTGCTTTCTTTTGTCAAGGATTATTATATATTTTTTAAATCACAAACATCTGTCAGCAATATGAAACCCGCAGAATTTATAAAAGGCATTTCCTTAAGGGCTGTTGTGTGTGATGACTTCTTATTGGTCTGACATAATTTAACCGAGGCATCTTTCTGTGTTTATTTACTTTTAAGTTTCAATATATTGTGCATAGGCTATTTTTGGAGCCACTGTGAGGAAACTACTCATATGGAATGCATTTCTCAGGAAGACCATGTGTTTTCAGTGTTGAATCAAACAAAGCCTTGCCCCTTATGCTGATGGAGAAGAAGCCATCTCCCTCTGTCTCTCCAGACTCTCTCTCCACTCCTTGTATCCTGAGCCAGGGAGACAGCTGTTTTCTCCTGAACACGGGAGGAGAGGATGAATACTAAACTGTGGTATCTGGCTGCCTGTCAGAACAATAGGAAACTGCACACCTGTCAGCTCTTGGCAAGCAGGGCTGGTAAAATGACTAACGTTGTTTTCCTAGCTCTCTCTTCTTGACAAGCACACCACTGGCTACATTTCTCTCTCCTTCAGTTCACAAAGGCTTAGATTTCTCCCTTGAGGCACTGGGAGGAATTAAGCAGTTTTACTACTGCTTCTAATAAACAGCTTCCTTTAGACAAGGTGGATTTTCTTGCAGGATGTGGTTTATGGCCACCTCTCCACCCCCTTTCCCACACTGGTCCCCTCACCCTCCCGGGAGCACTGATAACAAGGGTTCTTTCTCCCTTTGTAATTACTGCTTTGCATCTGTAAGCATTTTTCTTCTGCAGCCTCACTTGGCTTCCTAGAGGCAATCTGAAAGCCCCTTCAGCTAATGGCTCATTTAGCAATCAATTTGTCAAATAATGTTCACAGATGTTTTTCTGATGGAGCAGCATACAGTGCAGGTAATGACTGAGTGAGTGATCATTTATGATAGGTGACGGGATCAAGGCATTGCCTTGCCAGGCTGCTCAGGAGTTGGGGGTTACTGGTCACCCAGAGAGAGAACAAGCTTCTTTTTGTTTTTAAAACATTAAACCAGCCCTGTGATTCCATTGCCTCTGAATCATGGGCTTGCAGCTTAAGTAGTTCCTTATATCCACAGCTGAAAGAGTCACACCGGCGTGAGGAATGTAAAAGTAGTGTTTCCTTTAACTCGATAATTCTTGATTTTTGAGCTTTGGCCATAACTCTGGAGCTGGGAACATAAAAAGAGCAGAAAAACGTTACACATGTAATAATATCATAGTGGTTTGCAACTGTCTTTATACCTGTGGACATTTTCCAGAGTCAAACACAATTCAGAATCAGTCAAAAGAAATACTTATTTTATCAGAAATGTGGAAAACTTTGTAGCTATTAATGCGGAATGATCTGTCAAAGATCCAGAAGAATGGAATCCAACTGAACTTTAACTACCAAAGCCAAGACAGGACTGCTGAGCTGAGCAGTCTGAGATTCCCACAGCTGCACGAGCTATGCTTTCTTTCATGGTCCTGAATTGTTTCCATTACCCTGAAAAGGGTTATAAAACCTACAATCAATTTAGTTTCTGGGGCATTGTGTTTTGAATACCATTTAATAGGGTGTGACAAAAACACATAATTTCTCCACATGTTCTTACATTGCAAGCAGATCTTAGGTGGTGCTCGGCAGTGCACCAGATCATAAAAGCAGTACCGGGAGCTTTGGAATTGGAAATAAAGGAAGAGCAACAGACAGCCGGAACGTTCAGCGTATGAGAATTTTAAATTTACTCGTTGACCACAATCACCAAAATCTTTATTCTCTGCTTTCAGCTCAGTTTGGCGTTAGTCAAAGGTAGACAAATTTAATTACTTCATACATGAAAAGGAAAATCATGTTTCAGAATGGAAAAGATGAGCTTGAACACAGAGGGACAGAATACATTTAATAAGAACGTTAAGGAGAGATGGGTTGAATCTGATCTGCAACTGTGGATGTTGGAGGATAAGGATTTATGTTCCTTTTGATGAGCAGGATTTGAACTGCTCTTCCAGCTCGATGCCCCAAACCTTTTCTTTTTCCTTCGCAAATGAGCAGGCTCATTTATTTTAATGAGAGTTTTTGACTAAAGAGAGAGACCAGTGTAGCTCTGCTACTGCTCCTAATCCATTTAGGCACTGCCTGAATGTCTCTCTTTTATGGTTGTGTTGTCTTCTCACACTGCATCAGGTTACTGAAGAATAGGATCTGCTGGTGCTTGTTAAAATTGCTAAATTTGCATACTCTGGAAGTTTCATTATTTTGCATACTTGTGATGTGGGTATTTTAGGTGACTTACAGTATACAGGAACGCTGATTGCTCAGCTATAATAGACAACCTATGAGAACAGGTGAACCAAATACTTGTCAGAGTTGTTCCTCAGTGGCAGCAGCCCACCCTACTGTTTCAGAGCAGGTGTAATGTACCCTTCCTTTTGTATATTTTGATCTGCATGTGGAGATCTTACTCCTACTGGGCAAGAAATAGCTGAGCCAGTATCTCCTTTACTTGACCTTTGTGTCTGATTCTAGGATGCTGGAAGTTTTTATAAACGTAGCTAGCTGTTCAAGTTTTATTTGGAAATTTGACTAGGATGTGTGAAAAGCTTTTCCAGGCAAATTGGTTTACTATTTACGAAACACTGTATTAGCACTTTATATAGATACGTAATTTATTCCTCAAAAGAGGAGTATGTGTTACGTGTTACTATCTCTATTTTATAAATGAAGAATCTGAAGGTTAGAGAGATTTTTAAAAATTGGCAACACAAGCTGTGCTGTGAACTTTTCCAAGTTTCATGCTTACAGGCTTTCATTAAAAATATGTTGTAAAAATTTAAAACAATTCAAAAATGTCAAAGAGAGTTAATCTCTTATATTTATGCTAATGAAATTTTGGTGACTATGTTTGCAATTATCTCACCATGCATATATACACCTTATACTATTGGTCTGAAATTTCATATAAATGAGATCATAATAAACTTTCTAACTTGTTTTTTTAAGAAATAATATGTTATGGATATATTTTTCAGTAAATATCTATACCATCATTTAAAAAGCTGTGTAGGGGCTTCCCTGGTGGCGCAGTGGTTAAGAATCCGCCTGCCAATGCAGGGGACATGGGTTCGAGCCGTGGTCCCAGAAGATCCCACAGGCCGCAGAGCAACTAAGCCCATGCACCACAACTACTGAGCCTGCGCTCCAGAGCCTGCGAGCCACAACTACTGAAGCCCGGGGGCTTAAAGCCCATGCTTCGCAACAAGAGAAGCCACTGCAATGAGAAGACTGCGCGCCGCAACAAAGAGTAGCCCCCGCTCGCCACAACTAGAGAAAGCCCACACGCAGCAACGAAGACCCAACGTAGCCAAAAATAAATAAATTAAAAAGAAAAAGAAAAAAAAGCTGTGTAATATTACAATGTGTATATCAACCAAATTTATGTAACCAATTCTAGGCTGATGGACATATAAGTTGTTTTCAAAATTTCACTATTATATATAATGTTTAAATCAATATCTTTGTGCATACCTCATCCCTTTTTCAGTTATGTTTTAACATCTCTCTCTTTTTTTTTTTTTAGAATTTCTGTCACTGGGTTGAAGACTGCATGCATTCAAATGTTGAGGTAGGTTATAAATATACAATTAATGAAGATCATAGGCTCTGGAATCACTCTGCCTGGGTTTGAATGTCAATTCTTTCACTTAATCTGTATTTATTTAGTAAAATCCTTAATTCTCCATCTCAGTTTTGTCATTTTTAAAATAAGGAGGATAATAAACCAGTATTTTAAGTTTGTTGTGAGAATGAAATGACATGGATGCAGAGCAGGTAATGTAGTGCCCAGTGTCTGATGCATCATATAGTAAGTGGTTCATTACTGATCACTATTTTGTTGTTGTTGTTGGATATATTTTGCAAAACTATTTCCTAGAAAAGATTTACCAATTTATATTCCCACCAACAGTCTAAGACTGCCCATTTTCACATACTGTGTCTGTCACTGGGCTTATTTAACCTTTCAGATTTTTACTATGGTATTATCACCTCTTTATTCCTCCCCCCAAAAAACAGACAAAAACAAAAAAAAAACCCCGGCAAATTGCATTCTGGGATAAACTTTACTAGCTCATGGTTTATTATCCTTTTTATATGGTGCTGAATTGAATTTGCTAATATTAAGGATTTTTGTCTTTTGTTCGTGAGGTAGTTTGGTCTGTAGTTTCCTTTCCTTACAAAATCAAATGCCTCTGATTTTGGTATCAAACTAGTACTGGCATATTCTTGCCGTGATTTTTTGAAAGATTGTGGGTATTATTGGTATTATTTCTTATTTAAAATGTTTGATAGAACTCACCAGTGAAACATCTTAGTGAATTTTCTTTGTGGGAAGATACAAATTTAATAGATATAGAAATACTCATATTTTCAATTCCTTCTGGGTTAGTTTTGGTAAGTTGCTTTTACAAGGAACTAGTCCAATGCATAAATTAGCACTTACTATAATTTTTTCCTTTTAATATATGCTGGATCTTATGAGGTATCTTTATCATCTAAACATTGGTATTCTGTGTTTTTGTTTTTTTTAATCAGTCTTTCTAGAGGACTATCATTTTATTAGTCATTTCAAAGAACCAATTTTGGCTTTGTTAATTTTCTGTTTATTTCATTGATTTCTGCTCTTCACTTTATTTTTGTTCTTCTGCTTACATTAGCTTTAATTTGCTATTCTTTTTCTTTCTTAAGGTAGGTCATTATTTTAAATTTTTCCTCTTTTTAAAACTATAAATTTTATTCAAAGCTCTATTTCAGCTGCATCCCACAAATTGATATATAATATTTTCATTATTCACTTCAAAATATATTCTAATTTTTCTTGTGATTTCTTCATTGACCCATTGGTTATTTAGAAATATGTATCTTAATTTCCAAATATTTGGGACTTTTCTAGAAATCATATTGCTACTGTTATTTTCTAATATACTTCCACATTGTTGATCATATGCTACAAGATTTCAAATGACGTTTATTGGACTTTTTATGCCCAGCATGTGGTTTAACCTAGTGAATCTATCATGTGCACTTGAAAAGATGTTGTTGGGTGTCGTGTTATATCAATGTCAATTAAGTTAAATTAGTTGATAGTGTTGTTCATATCTTTTATATCTTCTACACACTTTCTGATTATTTTTCTCATCATTACTTGATAGAATGGTTTTAAATCTCCAGCTATAGTTGTGAAATTTTTGTGTTTCTTTTTAGTTCTTTCATTCTTTGCTTCATGTAGTTTGAATCTCTGTTATTAGGTGCATATGTGTTTGGATTTATTATGTTTTCTTGATATATTGATATTCCTATATCGGTGAAATATTGATTATTACTCACATATTAATATGTGAAATACTCCTCTTTATCTCTAATAATACTCTTTGTTTTGAAGTCTACTTAATCAATGCTAAAATCTAGTCACACTAACTTTCTTATGTTTCCTATTTGCATGGAATATGTTTTTCATAATTTTATTTAATAACTGTCTTTATATTTAAAGAATATTTCTTATGAATAGAATATAGGGGGTCTTGTTGACTTTTTATCCATTTTGATAACCTCTGTATTTAAATAGAATGTTTAGTTCAGTTACATTTAATGTAATTATTGTTTGATTTTTTTCAGTTTAGTTTTAATTTTATATTATAGTTGATTTACAGTGTTGTGTTTCAGGTATACAGAAAAGTGATTCAGTTATACATATACATATATCCATTCTTTTTCAGATTCTTTTCCCATATAGGTTATTACAGAATATTGAGTAGAGTTCCCTGTGCTATATAGTAGGTCCTTGTTGATTATTTTATATATAGTAGTGTGTATATATTAATCTCAAATTTCTAATTTATCCCTACCTCACCTTTTCTCTTTGGTAACCATAAATTTGTTTTTGAAGTGTGTGAGTCTGTTTCTGTTTTGTAAATAAGTTCACTTGTATCGTTTTTTTTAGATTCCACACATAAGTGATACCATATGATATTTGTCTTTGACTTACTTCACTTGGTATGATAATCTGTAGGTCCATCCATGTTGTTGCAGATGGCATTATTTCCTTCTTTTTTATGTTTGAGTAATATTCCATTGTATATATGTACCACATCTTGATATATTTGATTTTAAATCTGTCATCTTGCTATTTGGTTATTTGTTACATCTGTATTTTCTTTTTTTAAATTCTTCTGTCTCTCCTTTTCTGTTGTATTATTTCATTTCCTCTATTAACTTTTTAGCCATACTTCTAAGTTTTTATTGGTTGCTTTCAGGATTAACATATGCATAATTATTATAATCTACTTACAATTAATATTATACTCTTTTACTTAAAAAAGTAAGACTCTTACAGTTGCATAATGGTGTTTACACCCATCCTTTGTGCAAACAATGACATATATTTTAATTCTAAATCTATTATGACCTCTCACAGTACAATATTATTATTTGTTTCAAACAGGTGCCTTTAATACAATTCAAAGAGGAAAAAAGAGAGTATCTTTTATATTTTCCTATATAGTTACCATTTCCAGTGCTCTTCATTCCTTCCTGTGGATCTGAATATCAACCTGGCATCATTTCTCTTCAGCCTGAAGAGGTTCCTTTAACTTTTCTTATAGTTTAGGTCTACTGGTGAGAAACTCCCTCAGCTTTCATTTTACAGTTGTGTTTGTTTTACCTTTATTTTTGAAGGTTATTTTTGCTATATGTACATTTCTGAGTTGACAAATTTTCTTTTTTCAGCACTTCAGTGTTACTACACTGTCTTCTGACCTCTGTTTTGAGGACAAATAGCATTCATTTGTGTATTATATTGCAAGTAATGTGTCTTATCTTTTTGGATTTTAATACTTTATCTTAAAAGATAAAAAAATATGATGTGCCTATGTCTCATTTTGTTTTTTATTCTTTTTGTAGCTTGATGAGATTCTTAAATTTGAAGGTTGATGTTTTCCATCACACTTTGCATATTCCCAATCATAATTTTCTCAGAGTCAAAGTTTATTGACTCTTCAATATGTGGTCTCTAATCTTCGGTTAAACCCATTTAGTTAATTTCACATCCATTCATTTCTTTTTTTATAGTTTCCATTTTCTGCTGATATTTCCCATCTGTTCACTTAATATGTCTATCTTTTACTTTTAACTCTTTGACAATAATAGCTGTTAAGCCCCTTTCTACTAGTTCCAACCTCTAGGCCTTCTTGGCGTCTGTTTCTATTGACTTTTCCCTCCTTTAATATAGAATTCATTTTTTACAGAGGTTTTAGAAACAGAAAAAGTGAGCAGAAAGTACAGAGATTTTCCATGAAACCCATGCCCCACACATTAACAGCCTCTCCAACTATGAATAGTTCACATAAAAGTAGGACATTTGTTGCAGCTGATAAACCTACATTGGCACATCACTATCATCCAAAGTTCATAGTTTACATCAGGGTTAGTTTCTGGTGTCATACATTCTTTGGGTTTGGATAAATGTATAATGACATGCATCCACCATTATAGTATTATGCAGAATAGTTTCACTGCCTTAAAAACCCTCTGTGCTCTTTCCCCCAGCAACCACTGAACATTTTACTGTCCCCACAGTTTTGCCTTTTTCAGAATGTCACATAGTTGGAATTCTGCTGTATGTAGCCTTTCAAATTGGCTTTTTAACTTAGTAATATTCATTTAAGATTCTTCCATGTGTTTTCATGGCTTGATAGTTCATTTCTTTTTAGAGATGAATAATATTCCATTGTCTGGGTGTACCACAGTTTATCCATTCACCTACTGAAGAGCATCTTGATTGCTTCCAAGTTTAGGAAATTATAAATAAAGCTGCTATAAACATTCATGGGCAGGCTTTGGTATGGACATAAGTTTTTATCTCATTTGCATAAGTATCAAGGAGCACAGTTGCTGGAACATGTGGTAAGAGTATGTTTAACTTTGTAAGAAACCACCAAACTGCCTTCCAAAGTATCTGTACCATTTTGCATTTATACCGGCAATGAATGAAAGTTCTGTTTTTCCACATACTTGCCAGCATTTGGTGGTATCAGTGTTCTGGATTTTGGCCATTCTAATAGGCAGGAAGTGATATATCATTTTAATATCCATTTCCCTCATGGCATATGATGTGGAACATCGTTTCATATGCTTATTGGCCATCTGTATATCTTCAGATGTCTGTTAAGGTTTTGGTCAATTAAAAATTTTTTTTTCTTAGTGTTGAGTTTTGAGGATTTTTTTTACATATTTTGGATGACAGCCCTGTATCAGTTGTGTCCTTTACAAATACTTTCTTCTAGTATGTGGCTTCTTTTCTCATTCTCTTGACATTGTCTTTTTTTTTTTTTTTTTGCTGTGCTGCACAGATTTTAGTTCCCTGATCAGGAATTGAACCCGGGCCCTTGCAGAGAGTGCAGAGTCCTCTCCACTGGCCCACCATGGAATTTCCTTGACATTGTCTTTTGCAAAGCTTATTAACTGTCTCTTTCATGGATCATGTTTTTGGTGTTGTATATAAAATGTCATAGCCATACCCAAGGTCATCTAGATTTTCTCCCATGTTTTCTTCTAGAAATTTTGTACTTTTGCTTTTTACATTTAGGTCTCTGATCCATTTTCAGTTCATTTTTGTGGTATGTGTAAGGTCTGTGTCTACATTGATTTTTTTTTTTTGGCACGTGTATGTCCAGTTGGTCCAGCATCATTTGTTGAGAAGACTATCTTTGCCCCATTATAGTGCCTTTGCTCCTTGGGTCTATTTCTGGGCTCTCTATTCTGTTCCATTGGTCTATTTGTCTTTTCTTTTGCCAGTACTACATTATCTTGAATACTGTAACTTTATAGTAAGTGTTGGATATTGCGGATCTTTTGCCTATCTATGTAAACATTGGAAATAATTTGTTGATATCCACAAAATGACTTGATAGAATTTTGATTTAGATTGCACTGAATCTATAGATCATGTTATGAAGAACTGACATCTTGACAATTTTGAATCTTCCTATCCTTGGAATCCATGATATTCAATTTCATAAAATGGAATATCTCTCCATTTATTCAGTTCTTTGATTTCTCTCATGAGGGTTTTATAGTTTTCTTCATATAGATTTCGTACATATATTGTTAGATTTATACCTAAAGATTTCATTTTTGGCGGTGCTAATATAAACAGTATTGCATTTTTAATTTTTAATTTTACTTGGTCATTGCTTGTATAGGAAAATGAATGACTTTTGTATATTAACTTTTTATCCCAAAACTTTACTATAATCACTTATTAGCTCCAGAAGGGCTTTTTGTTGTTGTTTTGTTTTTTGGTCAATTATTTGAGATTTTCTGCATTTATGATTATGTCATCTGTAAATAGAAACAGTTTTATTTCTTCCTTCTTATATATATATATATATATATATATATATATATATATATATATATATACATGCCTATTATTTCCTTCTCTTGTCTTATTTCATTAGATAGGACTTCTAGTACAATGTTGAAGTCAAGTAATAAGATGGATATCCTTGCCTTGGTCCTGATATAAGTAGGAACTTCTAGTTTCTTAACATAAAGTATGATATTAGCTGTAGGTTTTTCGTAGATGCTCTTGATCAAGTTGAGGAAGTCCTCTCCTATTCCTAGCTTGCTGAGGGTTTTTATAATGAATGGGTATTGGATTTTTGAAGTGCTTTTTCTGCATCTGTTGATTTTGAACCAGGCTTGCATATATGGGATAAAACTCACTTGGTTGTGGTATGTAATTCTTTTTGCACATTGTTGGATTCAATTGGGTAATTTTTTTTTGAGGATTTTTACATGTATGTTCATGAGCAATACTGGTCTGTAGTTTTCTTTTTTTTAAATGTCTTTGTCTGGTCTGGTATTAGGATAATTTTGGCCTCATAGAATAAGTTAGGAAGTATTCTTTCTGCCAATCTTCTGAAAGAGATTGTAGAGAATTGATATAATTTATTCCTTAAATATTTGGTAGAATTCATCTAGGCCTCATACTTTCTCTTTTGGAAATAATAACCTTTTGGAAGGTTATTAATTATCTATTCAATATCTTTAACAGATATAGGCCTATTCATATTATCTATTTATTCTTGTGTCCATTTGGGAAGGTCATATCTTTCAAGGAATAAGTCCATTTCATCTAGGTTATCAAATTTGTGGGCATAGAGTTGTTCACAGTATTCCTTTATTGTCTTTTTTATGTCATTGAGATCTGTAGTGATGTCCCATCTTTCATTTCTGATATTAGAATTTGTGTCATCTTTCTTCTTAGTTAACCTAGGTGAAGGCTTATCAATTTCATTGATCTTTTCAAAGAAACAGATTTTATTTCTTCTGCTTACTTTGAATTTAATTTGCTGTTCTTTGGCTAGTTGCCTAAGATGAGAGCTTAGACTATTGATTTTAGATCTTTCTTCTTTTCAAATATATGCACTCAATGCTATAAAATTTCCGCTAAGCACTACTTTCACTGAATTCCACAAATTTTGATAAATTTTATTTTTATTTTCATGTTTAGTGTTTTTAAATTTGAGATTTCATCTTCAACCCATTGTGTTATTTAGAGGTGTGTTGTTTAATCTCCAAGTATTTGGGGATTTTCCTGCTATCTTTCTATTATTGATTTATAGTTTAATTCCATTGTGCTCTGAGAACAGAGATAGTATAATTTCTGTTTTTTAAAGCTATTACGATGAGTTTTATGGCCCACAATGTGGTCTCTCTTGGTGAACATTCCATGTGAGCTTGAGAAAAAGGTGTATTATGCTGATTTGGGAAGGAGTGCGTGTACAGATGTCAGTTATATCCAGTTGATTGATCATCCTCTTAAGTTCAACTATGTCCTTAGTGATTTTCTGCCTACTATATCCATTTCTGATAGAGTGGTGTTGAAGTCCCCAACTGTCATAGTGAACTAATTTATTTCTCCTTGCAGGTCTGTCAGTTTTTGCCTCTTGTATTTTGACACTCAGTTGCTAGACACATACACGTTAAGCATTATATCTTCTTGGAGAATTGACCATTTTATCATTATGTAGTGCCCTCTTTATCCCTGATAACTTTCTTTACTCTGAAATCTGCTATGTCTGAAATTAATATAGCTAATCCCACTTTCTCCCACATATATATATATATATATATATATATATATATTCATTCCATCCCTTTACTTTTAATCTATATATGTGCTTTTACGTGGCTTTCTTGTAGACAGCATGTAATTGGGTCTTATTTTTTGATCCACTCAGATAATCCCAATACAACTGTGATACCAATACAATTAATTGGTTTTTGTATCATTGATATTTTAAGTGATTATGAATACTGTTCCATGATGTGCAAACTGAAGGCTTTTAGTAATGTGGTGGTAAGGTGTGGAGGTAGAGAAACATGTCCTAAGATTATATCTCAAGTTTTGAGTGAGCCAGTAGCCTTGGGCTGTGAACGTCATAAGTGCCTATCAGTTTTTTCCCAGCCTTAAGTGGGAGCAAATGACCGAGGGTACTGAAATCTGGTATTTCCCTTCCCTCCTGTGAAAAGCAAGAGCTGGCTGGAGTTGAGTATTTCCTTCCCCCAGGTTAGCTAGGCTCTGATAAAACCCCAGTGGGTTAGGCTCTGGTAAGATAGCTTATCTTGAGGAGGGCAGGGGTGGTTAAAAATTACAGGATGCTCTGGCCTATTATTTCAAGATGGCTACTTGCTCCCTCCCCATGCCAGAGCCCCAAGAGGATTTTTCTTCGCTATTTACTGTAAAAACCTGGTAGGTCTACAGGAAGTAAAACGCAAAAAAGTGTGGGAGTCCCCACCCTAGAGTTTTTAATCCTCAGACGTGTTTACACTGAGCCTCTGGCAATTCATCAATTACAGTTCAGTGTTTCCTATCCCAGCACTGGTTCTCATGGAGGTTTCTCTAGTAAGTTATGATTCTCTGTAACCACCTGTTTGTCTCTCCAATTTGGGGGACAGCCCCGTGACTTGACTTCCAAGATGGATCTAAGAAGAGTTGTTGTGTTTTCAGTTTGTTCAGTTTTTAACTTGTTAGGATGCAGTAGA
This sequence comes from Leucopleurus acutus, assembly GCF_964270905.1. Classification (NCBI taxonomy): domain Eukaryota; kingdom Metazoa; phylum Chordata; class Mammalia; order Artiodactyla; family Delphinidae; genus Leucopleurus; species Leucopleurus acutus. The sequence continues at coordinate 74,138,586 of NC_139145.1, read as the reverse complement.
GACTTGTAAGTTACTTACATGCTAGCCTGGAAACTGGAAGTCCTCTATTGACTATGTTATTTCTCGATTTTTGGTCCTATTTTCCTTTTTCTTCATGTCTAGTTGTTTTTTTATTATATGGTGGAAATTATAATCATACAATATAAGGGGAATGTTGAATTTTGTTCATGAAGGAAATGAAATCCTAGCATATCCTCTTGATCTTGTCAGGATTTGTTTTTTGATTTGCTTGTATGGGTATGCCTACTCTAGACTGTGGTCATTATTACTAATGTATGATCTTTTGTGGTCTCTTATGAATGCCTGAAGTGGTCAAGAAGAACATCCTCTTCTGGCATGGCCAGAATTTAAACATGTTCTAACTTTGCAGAATCTCAGACTACTTTGCTTGGGTTCCACTTCTTGTTCCATGGTCCAGAGAAGGATCCAAAACAGAAAAGCAAGGTAACAAGGGGCTCATCTCACTTATTTTTCTTTGGTCCATAGTCACAATTTTGTGTTGCCTGTTGTTGGGTACCTAAAAACAGTGACCTCATGAATTTTGTCTGGTTCTAGAGTTGTTCACAGTGTGCGAGCATGGCTGATACCTTTCACTCTGTCTTAACTGGATGAAGTCCAACACCTTCTTTTATTTATGTTAGCTTTACTATGTTTTAATATGTGTAATGGAGACACCTCTATCTCTTCTCCCAAAACATTATCATTGCTTTAATTGTTTGTAGATATTCTCTCATAAGTATTACTCTAGGTAACTTTGCCAAGTTTGGAAACATTCTATTGGAATTTTGATTGGGATTGCATTAAATTTTGGCTTAATTTAGGGAGAATTCACATTTTTTTCAATATACTTTTTATTAAATAGCAAGAGTTTATAGCCTTACATTAAATCAAGTTTCCTTTAATATTCCTCAATCACTTTTAATAATTGTGCAAATATAGTTTCTACACATTTAAGTTTATTATAAGAAAAATATATTGTTTTTGTTGCTATTGTGGATATTCTTTATTCTGTTTTATATTCTAAATTGCCATCATTTATATGAAATAAGGAGTTTTTAAAAATTTTTAACTTTAACCAATCTTTGAACTCTCATTCTTTTCTAGTTTTCTAACAGATCGTTTTGTGTTTTCTACATATGCCATCTAGGTACAAACAATATTTTTTACTCTACCTTATATATATCTTATTTATATTGTCTAATTATAGAAGATAGTACTTCCAGAATATTGTAATCTAAAAGCATTCTTATTATCACCAAAAATTTAATGGTATTTCAAAATTTAGCATCATGTCCCAGAAATAAACCCACTCACCTATGGTCAATTAACCTATGACAAAGAAGGCAAGAATATACAATGGACAAAAGACAGTCTCTTCAACAAGTGGTGCTGGAAAAACTGGACAGCTACATGTAAAAGAATGAGATTAGAATATTTCCTCATACCATAAACAAAAAGTCAAAATGGATTAAAGACCTAAATGTAAGACCTAAAATCACAAAACTTCTAAAAGAGTACATAAAGAGACCACTTTTTGACATAAATTGTGGCAATAGTTTTTTGGGTCTTTCTCCTAAGGCAAAAGAAATAAAAGCAAAAATAAACAAATGATACCTAATTAAACTTAAAAGGTTTTGCACAGCAAAAGAAACCATTGACAAAATGAACTGAATGGGAGAAAATATTTGCAAATGATATAAGGTAATGGGTTAATATCCAAAATATATAAAGAGTCATATAACTCAATATCAAAAAACCTACAAACAGTCTTTTCAAAAAATGGGCACAAGACATGAATAGACATTTTCCAAAGAAGACATTCAGATGGCCAACAGGTACATGAAAAGATGCTCAACATCACTAAGCATCAGAGAAATGCAAATCAAAACCACAATGAGATATCACCTCACACCTCTCAGAATGGCTATCATCATAAAGTTCACTAATAACAAGTGTTGGTGAGGGTGTGGAGGAACGGGAACCCTTGTACATTGTTTGTGGGAATGTAAATTGGTGCATACTGTGGAAAACAGTATGGGGAGTTCTCAAAAAGCTAAAAATAGGATTACCATATGATCCAGCAGTTCCACTCCTGGGTATATATCTGAAGAAAACAAAAACACTAATTCAAAAAGATACATGCACCCCAACGTTCCTAGTAGCATTATTTACAATAGGCAAGATATTTACAATAGGCAAGACGGACAACCCAAGTGTCTGTCAACAGATGAAGGGATATAGAAGATATGGTATATGGTGTATATATATATATATATATATATATACACACACACACACACACACACAATGGAATATTATTCAGCCATTAAAAAGAACAAAATCCTGCCATTTGCAACAGTGCGGATGGACCTAGGGAGTATTATTATGCTTTGCGAAATAAGTCAGACACAGAAAGACCAACTTATCACTTTTATGTCAGTTATCACTTACATGTGGAATCTAAAAAAACAAAACTCACAGATAAAGAAAACAAACTAGTGGTTACCAGTGGTGAGAGGGAAGGGGGAGGGACAAGATAGATGTATGGGATTAAGAGATACAAACTACTATGTATAAAATAGATAAGTAACAGGGATATATTACAAAGCACAGGGAAATATAGCCATTATTTTGTAATAACTTTAAATGGAGTATCATCTGTAAAAATATTGAATCACTGTGCTGTACGCCTGAAACTAAAAAAATATTATAGATCAACTATATTCCAGTAAATAAAACAACTTGAATTTAAGAGACAAATTTTAAGCATCATGATGTCTTAAATTAGGACCCTAATTATACCCTTTTTATTAATTTTTAAAATTAAAATTTGACAAATATTTAATATCTAATACCTCTTCAGCCTCCATAAATATTGCCCTATAGTTTTGCTTCATTGGATTATTAATTTGGTGATTAATATGATTAGACATTTCAAATATTTAATCTCCTTGCATTTTCAGTGAACCTCACTAGATTATGCTGGCTTATAAAAAGTATTTTGCTGGCCCTATTTGCTAAGTATTTTTTCCTAAGTAAATTTTTGGCCAACTATATACAAGTAAGTTTAATTTGTTTTATTTTTGTTTGCTAACATTTTCAGATCTGTGTTATGCTGATTTATTGTCTGAAAAATTTAAAATGGAATGGGCAGTTTTTCTGTTTTTGATATATTGACAGAAATCAACTCCAAAGTCATTTGCACCTGATATTTATTGTTGATCGTGGTGATAGTAGGGAGTGGGGTAAATAACTCTTAGCCAGCTCACAATTTCTTCCTTGTTAATACTTTCGGCTTTCTAACCCTTTGTAAATCAGTTTCATAAAATATAGTTTCCTAAAAATCATCCATTTCGTCCAAGTTTTGAATACATTAGCATATGATTGTGCAATATATTATCTTGTGCTATGTTTAATAGCTTCTTTTAAAAAAGAAAGAAATGATGCTCATTGTAGGAAAAGAAGCAGCAAATACAGAGTCATGTAGATACAACTTCTTAATTTCATGACCCAGGAGTAACCTCTGTTACTATTTTAGGCATATTTCCTTCCAACATTTGTTCTTTAAAACCTGTACTATTTACCTCCATAGTTTGTGCCACCTCTAGGAAAGGGGTGATGACTTGGTTGGACAGAGAACGTTAGATTTCCTCCCTTGTGGGGTTTTGAGAGCTGGAGGTGGATGTGAGAGTGTGCTGATCAAGCCCACACTGGGACGAACACAGGAAAAGGGAGACTGTGCTCTGTACAAAGACTAGAGAAATGGATGGACAGTGGGAAGTTTGACGTCTGATGCAGTGAGCTTAGCAATAAGTTCTTGTGCAGAATAAAGGCTCTGTAGTACAGCGTAGGAAAAAATATGGCAAATGAATCTGAGTGGCAGAACCACTGTGTTACACAGAGGGAGAGGCACTTTTGAATGATTTCACATGGAAAAGTCAGATTCTTTCTCTAATGGTTTTTAGGGTTTCATACATTTAGATGCTCTTCCAAGCAATGAGAGAAGCTGTTCTTAGTCAGGTATTCCAAGTAAATACATTTAAGTGAACTTGGAGATTGAGGCACATTTGGGACATTGAGTCAGTTGTCTGTTTTTAGCTCTGTGATTTATAGTGTCTTTATATCTCTAAGTGTAGAGTCAAGTGCCTTCATACAGTGCCATTTGCTGGTTTAATGACTTCAGTTGGATTTCCACTTCCTGAGTTGATATATTTTCTTTCTTTAACATACTGAGAGACAGTGAGATGGAATACTGAGGGCAGACAAGCAAATGCGTGTTCCTTACCAATAAGTAACTGTACTAGCCAAAGCTAAGAGAAAATAGGATTGGAAAAAATGTTTTTCAGAGTATGTGAAAAAGGAGAAGTAAGTAGAGAGTTAACTGTCCTGAAATGAATGAAGCACAGGCTTTTGGAGTAAAGAGAAATTCACAAGTAGAAAACTTAGGTTGGTGTTTCTATTCTGATATGAACGAGCTGTGTGCTCTTACAATCCCTTAATTTCTGAGCCCTGATTCTTTCTCAGTAATTGAAGATAATAGTCAGTCATTTGCCAGAGAACTTGAGTTTCAACTTAGATAAAGAATATGAACTAAATTTATATACTGTAACTATTATTTATTGAGTGAGTACCTTCTGTATTTGAGCCACACCTCTGCTAGCAGTTGGTGCTAGAACAATAAATGAGACAGAAATCCCTGTGCTTAAGGGGAAGTGTAAGAGTCCCTTGGGGGAGCTTATGGTTCATAAGTTACTAATACTTCAGGACAGGGAAAGGCAGTCTTCCATTTCAGCAAATATCAAAACAATATATGTTCTTTAGAAGAAAAGGAAGTATAGAAAAGTATAAAGGAGAAAGGGGGAAAAAAACCTTAAAATCTACCACTGAAATTAGTTTTTATCATGAGGTAATCATCATTCCATGAATCTCTGTGAGTACACAAAATTGAACGTTGGATGCATAGATACAGGCAAAAAGATAATAGATCCCACTAATTATGTGAAACTACAATCTTATCTATTTAAAAATGAAATTATTCAATTTTATTTGAATCTAAATGAAAAATGCAAAACTAAAATGATAGCAAACAAATTGATGAAGCTCCAAACATTTTTTTTTTTCCATAGCAAATGACAAAGAATTCTTCAAGATCTTGCTAGGGTTAAGGTACAAGATTATGTACATTCAGAAATTCAAGTCATTTTTTTCAAACTTTATGTTTCAAATTTAGTAATAGATTTTTTAATTATGAAGGTTGAGAAAATAAGCACCTTCTCAACTTTGTTATGCCTTTTCTCCCCCGTTCCCAAATTTTGCTTTATTTTATAGTTATACTGCTAAGCTTACCCTCTTGACTACAATCATATTTTCCACAATTGTTTAGTCATAGCTCTATATTGAATGCTCATTGAATTCTATATCGATGCTCATCTATATAGGGCTCTATATTGATGCTCGTTATCAGTCCTTTATAATTTCCAATTTCTTTGTTTGGATTGATCTCTTGGCTGAATGGATACCACAGAAAATCTAGTTGAAGGCATCAGAGAGCTACTCAGGAATCAGAGAGCTCCTAGGCAGCCAAGACGTGCAGGGCCAAGAGCCTGGAGAGAATGAGGGGCAGGAAAGGAAGACCCACACTCAGCAGTTTTTCTACTGAGGTATTTGCTAAGTTTTTAAGCTGCAAAGGTGCAAGGCTAAGACGAATGGAATTTTTGGCATTCTCAGTGTGTCAAGGGAAAAAAGAAACTGGAGGTTATGACCTGACAAGGAGGAGGGACCCTAGTAAACGCTCCAGATCCTCCGTTGAGATCCCCGAAGAACCAAATGCTAGAAATGAAGGCAGACCAGAGGCCAAAACCTTGTGAAGACTGTGATGCAGCCTGGGGTAGCTCAGTCCATGATTATATTAAAATAAAATTCTCCATCTTACCCACTCACTAGAGGTTAGGGTGAGCTCAGTCTGGAGGAAGATAGTATTTTCCAGAGCTTCTATTGCTTTTCATTTTTATTTCATGTATCTTTCATATATAATGTTACTCTCTTAAAAAAAAAACTGCCACATGCACCGAAAAACAAGACCTAGAAAACAAATGATAAAAATAGACTCAGAGAAGTCCCAGCACATTATCAAGCACAGACATTTCATAACTGTGATTAATACGTTCAGAAAAATATATGACAAGGTGGAGAATTTCGCCAGAGAAGAGAGTCTATTTAAAAACTCAAATGGAAAAACTTGAACACTAGAAATGTCTCAAAGGAATAATCTATAATCTCCATTAGAGTTTGAGATCTGAATCAATTCTTCCCTGTCTTTAATGGAAATCCGCTTTGTTCCCTTTTAACCTATTTTCTATATATTTTTTCAGAGTGGTCATTCCTGTCATTCTCTATGAAAAAGAGTATAAATATCCTTCAGTATGTTTCAAGACAGTCACAGTTCAGTACCGAGCATATTAGACTTGTGAAACTTCATTCTGTTATGGAAGAAAATTAAAAATCTCACATTATATGACTGAACATATGGTAGAGAGATATTTTCTTTCTTTTTTTTTTTTTTTTTTTTGCGGTACGCGAGCCTCTCACTGCTGTGGCCTCTCCCGTTGTGGAGCACAGGCTCCGGACACGCAGGCTCAGCGGCCATGGCTCACGGGCCCAGCCGCTCCGCGGCATGTGGGATCTTCCCGGACCGGGGCACGAACCCATATCCCCTGCATCGGCAGGCGGACTCTCAACCACTGCGCCACCAGGGAAGCCAGAGAGATATTTTCTTGAAGAATCATTTTTAACTTTCCGGAAGCACATGCTAACACTTGGAAGTCTTTGCTTCTCAAAAGCCATTTTTCAATTGTGGGATTATATATTTTATTTTTTAAAGCCTAACTTTCAATATAAATATTACTAAGGTGACATCGTAGGTAATTTAGAAATCTTGCAATGAAGTAGTAATTACAAATTCTAAATTTATTCAAAATCATATATATTTTCTTCTGGTGCCTGATAGATTTCTGTGTAAAGCCTAGAAAAAAAGAATAATAGCAGTGGTAACACTGTAGCATCTGATTGTTGATAACATTGATACCTATAGTCATCATCCAAAAGTATCTTTGACTAATTATTTGTAATTCATTCATCCAGCCAACATCTGCTGAGTATCTGTTATTAGACTATCTTTGCTTTTGAGAAATTTGAAACCTAGTGGTAGACGCAGACATTTTTAATTTTAAAAAGTACCACAAAGGTGGTAAGTGTGAGTTTGAGCAGGGATGCTTCATCTTATTGAGGCTGAGTGTGGATGCGGGGAAGGAATTTTCAGAGAAGTCTTCACGGTGGAGGGAGTGTTGAAGGTGTCTAGGTTAATAGGAGTCCAGCAAGCAGAAAAGGGGAAGGAGCATGTGCAAAGAACAGAGTGGGGTTCTTTGTACTTGGTGGGGTTTTGTTAGTTTGTTTTCGTGTTTGTAAAGAGTACTAGACACAGTCACTCTTGCCTTCCAGGAAATGATAATTTAATGGCCTCACAGAGTCTCCAGAAAAATACCCCCCCTTAGCTTGGCCAGCACTTGTTTTATAAGGATGGAGCTCAGGTTTCCATCTATGGACCAGCTGTGCTCTGTTCTTTCCAGCTCCTCCTTCCATCACCTGCTCCTAGGATCTGTGCAAAGATCTCGTTATTCCCAGAAGCCGCTTCCTCATAAAGCTCAATTCAGGGATGAGGAAGTCTGGAGGGCAGACCTTTTCCTCCCACAACTCCAAGGCTTCCAGCGCTGAATCAGGCATTCCTAGTACAAGTTAGGAAGACACAGTGAAAAACTGCCAAAGGAAAACAGAGTCGCTAGTACAAACATGTGAATGGACATCCTACAACTTCAGTGTACATCAAAACGCCTGAAAGGCCTATTAAAACACAGATTTCTAGGCCTCAGAGTTTCCTGTATGGTAGGTGTAGAGTGAGACCAAGGATGTGTTCCCAGATGCTGGTCCAGTAAGCACACTCTGAGAACTGCTGCCTTAGAGAAGGTAAATTTTCCTTGTCTGGGGTGGGGGCGGAAGGCCTGAATTAAACAATAACACAACAGTACTTTGATATTTCACCTAGGCTAATATTCACAGATTTGGTAATTCTTCAAAATTATGTGATATCATTATAGTTTACTTTGGAAAAGTAAGGTGTTAGAGAATGGTAAGGCTTGAGCAGTCTTGACAGATGAGATATAGAATGGCTCCAAATTTAGAAGCTTGAAAATTACGAACGTTGAAATAGGAGGGAAGGATAATACAGATTATCTTACGAAGGAAAAAATACCAAATAGTCTTTAAAATTTAACGTTTTCCTGTTTAGTTTTCCTTGTTGGATCAGTCTGTTCTTAATAAACAGAAATTTAGAAACAGAAACTCTAATAATGTGAGCCGTAGCCATCATCATTTTTGGATGTCTAACCTCACAAAGTTCACGTTAAACAAAACAGTATGCATTTCTGTATTGGATAGGGCTGTGGTTCTCAGCTCTGTCCGAACACTAGAAATACCTGAGAGAATCTGGGTTTAATGAATCCATGGTCCAGGTGTTGACATTCTGTTTAAAACTCAGCAGGTAATTCTAATTTGTGTCAGGGGTTGAGGATCACTGGTGTAGTCATTGAGCTGGGGGTAACCTATATTTCATGGGTTGAGATTTTACTAATTACTTCCCTGCTAAAACCCACATCAACTAATATCTGAGGGTTTTTTATTTTACGTATGCCTTAATGAACCCCAATTCCCCAACTTTGGTAAATAACACTTTGAACTAACGCTATGTTCCATTCATTGCCAGTTGGTAGGAAATTATATTTTTTCTTTCTAATGAGTTTCATTATACATGCAGATTAGGAATAAAATTTTAAAACTGTAAGTCATGGCGATGGAGAAACCAGGCAGAGTATGTTCCAGCAATATGACAAAAGTGATGGAAGTTTTCAGAAACTTGCTGGCAGCAGTGTCACTGCCAAAGAGCCACGGATCATGTTAACGCCTTGTTGGTTGTTATCCTGGTAGTTAAATCGAAGGGAGTTTTTGATTAAGGGCACAGTCCAACCTAGATCAAAGTGGAAATGACTATTGACACTTGGGTTCTTTTTAAGAAAGGAGAGTTTGATTAGCCACTCATAAACTTGACTGACCACATAGAAGCATATAAATTACGTGGTGAAACAACTTCTCATTTAGAATCGGAGGGATGACAAGAGAAACCTCACCAATTAATGGTTTGTGCTAGTTGCTAAATTCAGGATTTATTTTCCTCAGGTCCCCAGATTCAATAAATACAAGTAAAGGATGTCCAGTTAAATATGAGCTTCATATAAACAACATGTAATTTTAATATAATTAAATCTTAAATATTGCATGGGGCATACCTATTCTAAAAATTACTCATTTTTTATTTGAAATTCACATTTACCTGGGCATCTTGTATTTTACCTAGCAAGTGTAAATCTTACTCTGTCTTCCAAAGGGGTTTTGGCAGGATTGCATAACAAGAAAGGGCTGTCGTGAGACTACTGTCTTAGAAAAATTAGATCTGACCCTCACTTACCTCTTCTTCCCCTTGTAAATTATCATAACAGCAAAGTACAGTCCTCTGTTTTATTATTGTGAAGCTAGGAAAGCAAAGTGTAGGAAAGATACACCCAATACACCCAATGAACAGAGGTAAGTAAAAATCTCTTCCTATTTTTCCATTGTTTGTCCTTCATGTTTATCAAGATCTCCCCAAACTTGACCTTCCCCTTGTCTCTGAGTTTATCACCCTTTATGATTTCATTGTCTCCTTTCTTTCTCAGCCTGGATTCCATGATTCTTCTTTGATACCTCATTCTTACCAACAATCTCAAATTGTACTTTCTTGTGGTCCATCTACTCATAGACCCTCACTGCAGGAGGGAAGGAGTTATAATATCAGAATGACCTGGGGAACATTTTCTAGCTAGACATCCCTGCTCTCCACTTCTGCCTCCTTGATAGAAAAGCCTGGTCTAGTGCCAATGGGTGGGAGAAAAACCAGGCTATTCCTCTCAAGTCTTTATAGGGTGAAAAACCTGATGGTCTATGTCTAGTTTGCCTTTTTGGAAGGTGTTTCCAAGAAGGCACAAACAGCCCTCCCAGCAAATACATAGTTCTTTAGTTGTTCCTCTTTAGCTCTATTCTATTAAAAGGAATCAAAAGGTAGTGTAGACCTGAAATGAATATACTCTTATATGTCAATGATATCCCAATTTAAAAAGGGGGAGTTAATTTTTTCTTCTGTTATCTCAGTGGCCACACTTGCCTGCATTCAGCGCACTTGCCACAAATCATGTGATGCTTCCAGTCATCATGGGATGGCTGAGTGCATTCCATAGCATGGGGCTGCCGGTGCCCATGCACATGATCACTGCAGACCAAGAAGTGATAGGAAGCAGCATTAAAGTATCTTTAGTGCCTGCTAACCAGTTCAAAATCATGGTCACAAGATAAAAGTTGGAGACTCTCCAACTTCACACCCGCACTCTAGAACAAACCCCAATTATTATGGATTTAGATTTGGACACATATTTACAATGAAAAAATATATTGCAAATTGCTTATTTTTAATATTAGGATTTCTTTATTTACCCTTTTAACAGTGGGAATTTTTTGTAAATACTGAAACGGTAAAACGTTGTTTAAGAAAGTTAACCTTTAAAATCATGTATTTTCTTGAATACTTTATTTACTTGTGTGTGTTGTATGTGACTGTTCCTGTCTTCATGACCTGTGAAAACTCATTACTCTCAGTTGAGCTAAAGCAGTTTGAAGCTCGAGGGAATGACATTTGGCTGTGCTTGTCAGACAAGTTGACTATGTAAAAACACTTAGTTTGCATATAGAGTTTTCTCCCGGGAGGAGCAAAAGCAATGATTGAAATCACTGTCATGTTTCAGTCGTGGAGTTGGTCATTTGGAGGCAGATAAACTTATGGGGGATTCCTGAGCAGCAGTTAGCAAAGGCCCAGCTGACTCATCCTTGGAAATGGGAAAGGTGAGAGGAGTGGTTCAGCAAGTGCCCCTAGCACCTGGGACTTTCCCTCTTTGGAGAGTGGGCTTCTGTCTTGTGGTGGAGTTGACACCACACCAAAAACACCTCATTACTGTGGTGTGATTGAGGTCATGCCCTCGAGTCACTTCATTCCAGTCTCCAGTTTTCACTGAAAAGTAAAACACCCTCAGTGAGTCTTCGTGAGGAGGAAAAACCCAGCTTCAGCTTTGCTTCCAACAGAGCCCGTGACTGCCAGGCCTGAGCGCCAAGGTAATTGTCTGTCTGTCTGAGGCTGCTTGCAGCCGCCCCGGTGGTGATAAATGCTGAGACCTTGAGGTCAGAACTTCCCCTCGAGGTGTGTTGCAGAATCCCTGACAGAAAGAAACAGCAGCTCAGTACAAGAGGGAGGGGTCCTTGCAGGTGGGTCTGGCTTAGGGGCCTCCGGGCATTTCTCAGCCTGTAAGGAAGTTGAGTGGTAAGCTTGCTGGAAGAGACTGGGAGAAAAAAGTTACGTGAAATCTGGGCTCTGCGGCTCCCAGAGCAGCTTTGCAGCGCTGTAGGAAGGAAAGAAAGTGCTGCGCTAGCTGAGGGGTCCTTGTGCCCAACAGGATACAAACAAGCGCTCCTAAATGGCCCAAGAGTGTTTGTCATTGGTGCTAGGGGTTGTGAGGACGGCAAAGGACACACGGGGCTGCTGGAACCACAAACAAAGGCTAAGCTAGAGAGTTGCACGTGTGTGTGTATCTGTGTTTCAAAAATGAGGGTTAAATTAGGTGTTTGGGATTAACAGATACACACTACTATATATAAAATAGACAAACAACAAGGACCTACTGTATAGCACAGGGAATTATAGTCAGTATCTTGCAATAACCAGTAATGGAACAGAATCTGAAAAAGAATAGATATTTATTATATATTAAATATATAACTGAATCACTTTGCTGAACACCTGAAACTAACACAACATTGTAAATCAACTATACCTCAAGGAAAGATAAATTTAAAAAATGAATCTTTGAAAACCAATCTTAATCTTAAAAAAAATTTCTAATGTGGGAAGGCATTTGAGTCTAATTTGCTTTTGTTGTTTGAGGTTGGTAAGGTCAGTAATAATACAGGGAAAGTTAATGGAAGGAAGTGTCACTTACATACCTATTAATTAGGGAGTGGTTCCAAAATCTGAAATCTAGTGATTTTGGGGGAGTATGAGTATAAATTGGGACTACAAGATTCTTTATCTCCTGGGAGAGAGTTCTCTCTTTATTTCTCATGTATATATATTGATACATGTATGTGTCTATACATACCCACACATATGGTAAATGTGTATATTTACCGTTATCCATATAAACAACATTGGAAACTAAGGGATTGAGAAGGAATTCGTGTTGCTGATGTAAAATAAGTCTCGTAAGGAAATGATTTGATGAGAGCCAAGTGTGTCAGTTTGCCATAAGAAGCCAAGAGGTCAAACTATGTAATTTATGGTTTAGCAAAGCATTCTTTAATATGTATTATATGGTCTTCTGTCTCTCAGTGAAGTTTTACAATGTACAATCACAAATTTGTGTCCTAAAATATATAGACGAGTGTATATATGCACACACACACTCACACAAAAGGCAATGTTTATGGTGGAGTCGTGGCTTCTGTTGGGATCATGTTCTAAGGTCACCAAGTAAAACAGAAATCATGAATTATAAACTTAGCCCTGGAAAGCTTTGAAGTTGCTCATAAAAACAGTAGGCACAATTATGTTTTTACAGTAACACTTGTACATGCTGAAGTGTGAGTGTGCATAGAATGAGCTGACTGAAGTAAGGACAAATATGAAATTTTCATGCTGATATTTGGGTATTCAAACTATTCCACTTGGCATTCACAGCAGGCATCAAAAACAGCTTTCAAGTTCCTCCTGGGATGAAGGGGTACATGATTTTAAGGGATTTCTGCTTTCTGGAATTTTATCTTAATAGTAGTCTTCTGTACTCCTAATAAATACTTCTTTTTCCTGTAATGATGAGGATTAGAAAAGATACAGGGATCTCAACTCATGGGGGTTGAGTTCCAGAGTCTGTGCAGAAGGTAGAGTATATGAGGCAATTCCACTTTATTTTGAGAAAATAAACTTCAAGTTGAGTTGATTTCACATTATAAGTCATTTTCATTACATTGTGTCTACCTGCACTTATTCTTTTTGTCTTGGTAAGTGGAAAGAAGATGGGTTTCATCTCCTTAAGTCAATACCAGTTCATTGGTTTACTGTATCTGGTAAATTATATTTACCATAAAACTGATTTTTATAGAAAGTGATATCAGTCTCTTTTACAATTCAGTTTGCTTGCATGGTATGTGTTGGGATGTTTGTGTACGTGTGTGTGTGGTGAGTGTCTGAGTGTATCAAGACATCTTGTTCAAACCTCTGTCAATGCTTGAGTGTGAGGGAGATACAGACATGTCTGGAATTTCTTACACCCTGTGGGAATGGGTCCAGCAGAAGCCTCATAATAGGAAGACAAAGGAACTTTGTGTGAAAATTCAACCTGCAGGAGGAAGGAGTGTGGCACGGGGCACTTGGCCCAGTAAGAAAGGCTTAGTTGTGGTAGTAGTGGGGACAAATCTGAGGACAGCATGGCATTTTTCACTCAGGTCTGTCTCAGCCCAACCCTTCATGGACTTTTTTCTGACTCCTAGGGAGTAGGGTGGACTGTTTTACTAGAAACTCTGTAAGAGATGTGGCTCAAACAGCACTGCCTTGGTAACCCTTTAAGAGGGGCAACTCAAAAGACAGAATGGGGCAGAAGCTGTGACCATTTGTGCCATGACGCCTGACACAACAGACGAAGTAAAAGTGGGATCAGAATTGTTAATGAGCACATGTGAGGCTCTGTCTGGGGACTTCCAGAAATTGGTGAGTGTACAAAGCAGAGAAATTTGAATTAGTACTGTTAATGTGACCACATCTGTACCCACAGACAAGTGATGCTGAGAGAAGATCTGTTTTTACCTCTATTATTAAACATCCCACTGGTAATTATTTACATAACCACTCCCCTACTAAGGCCCTGCAGGCCAGGCCTATATTTTATTCATCTTTGTTTTTCTAGAGTCTAGCCTTCTCCCCTGGTACATAGTAGGGGCTCACCAAGTGGTGGTACTATTTTGTTTTAAGATGAAGGAGTGATTTCTTTGTTTGTATTTGTTGATTATGAAAATAAGTATCTGAGATGTAAAATTATTGGGTGAGGAGGAAGAGGAAGAGGAGAAGGATGGGTTCTGACTTTGTTTCCACCTTTGTAGCATCTTCCTTTACAGGCTCTTGCCCTGGGCACGAATAAAGTAGCAGATAGAGATTCCTGCCTGAGAGGAGAATGCCAAATTAGAAATTGGGGAGGAACCTCAAAATATCCCATTAGATCAGAGCAGTCGTGTTTTTATACAGAGGTTGGATAAAGGAGAAAAGAGTATTTCAGTTAGAGGCTTTGAAGGGCTGACAATGAGTGCAGCACAATATAAAGCTCAGTTTATTGTGTCTGAATGAATGCATTGGCATTTCTAGACTGTAACCTATACATCTGTTTTATGAGGGGAGGGGATCAGTGAGGGAGCCCGAGAGAGAGAGAGAGAGAGAGAGAGAGAGAGAGAGAGAGAGAGAGAGAGAGAGAGAGAGAGAGAGAGGAGAGAGAGGGAGAGAGAGAGAAGGAGAGGAGAGGAGGGATTAAGGTTGTAAGAATAGAACCAGTGTGAGGGGCTGAAGAAAGGGATGTTAGCAGTGACCCAGCTCAGCCACTTAGGCAGCTCTGCCACATTCCTCAGAACAAACAGCTATTAAAATCCAAGTGCACAAAGCCTGTAGCAGGCTTGGTAATGACAAGCTCTGTCAGCACACTGTAATTAACACGGAGTGGTATAATTTATAAGGAATGCACTATACAGTTTAACGCCAGCACAGAGGGGGTAATATCTTGTTAGCCTGCAGAATCAAAAGTAGCCTCATCCCTTGATGCCAGCATCTTTCTTTCCAAATGGGCTTTAATTTATTATTTTTTTAACTCACAAAAGCCTTTGTCACACCAAGTTAGTTTTGCGCAAGGCACAAGCAAGCCTTGGAGGTGACCCTTCACCTCACCTCCCCCTCCCATATTAATCAAGAAGGACAGTCTCAGCAGACTGTCTTTACTGTACATAATTAAGCAGTTCTGAATGCTCAGTGAAACTCAAATGGGATGGCACGGAGCCTGGTAATATGACAGTTAATGGGATGAGACTAGCACTTATTCTGCCTCTATAATAAGCAAAGGCTTTTTGCTGTCCAACTGAGGATGGGAAGAGAAGGAAGCAGTCACAAAAGATAATAACAGTGACAACGTGGGGCTGTTTGGCTCCGCTCTGTACCTTTTATGATTGTCGCCAAAAAGGAAAGTGCACCCGAACTGGAAGGGATTACCTCTTAATTATCCTTGCTCGGTGGCTGCAATAAGCAAAGGCTTTTACTTCTGTATAGCTGTGGATTGGTGTGAGAAGCATTCCCAGAAAATAACTCTAATGGGAAGGTTTATACCTCTTTACTCTTCTTCCTGCCTCCTGCAAGCCTTTAAGCTAGTTGAAGTTATTGCCTTAATCCTACTTCTTTGGTGATACGGATGTTTAAGAAAATGATGTGTTATTTTCCTTTTAGAGGATGGTCAACAAAAGTATGTGTCATAAAGGACCATTTGCTAGGTCTGTGGCTTTCCTCTGCTGACCTGCACACACACACACAAATAGCATCTTTCCTTCCCCTAAAGAAGGAAACTGGCTAAAATTACCTTCAAAGGAAGAAAAAATATGGTGACTGAAACCACCAGAAATGGTTATATTTAGCTGTATAAGCTTGGTATCACAAATTAAAAAGGCTCGTTGGCTTTGTCCATTGAACAACTTGGTAAAAAAAAAAAAATCTCTTTGTGCTGTATGAGCTGTGGGAATAACTGGCATAATGCAGTCATTAAATGATCCCGCCAAAGAGAAAACATATCAAACATTCATCTGAGAGGCAGCCATGCGGCACCAGGATTCTGTACTCTTGTGTTAGGAGACATCCCTGGGATGCAGAAATCTAAAGGAACAAAAACTGGCCCTGTATTCAGGAATGAGTCCAAGTGACTACTCTGAATCACTTAGAATGTAATTGTCTATAGAAAGATACTGAAAAGGGATCACTTAGTATTACGGTTTCCAGGGAGGAAGCGGGTGGGGGTGGCCCGACAGTCTAGGATTTGTAAAAAGCTGAGATTTGGAGTTTGGGTTTGTATTTTAGGCTCTGCTGCTGACCTTCCGCGTTTCCTTTAGAAAGTGCCTTGATTTCCTGAAGGATAAAGGAGAAAAACCTCATTCAGTGATTTGAGGCTTTCAAATGAGAGGGAGTCATCAGTAGCCTGCCTAATCAGCATTCCAAATTCTCTCTCTTTAGGGATTGTGTTATAAGATTAGAGATGGCATTTGGCTCCTGAGACTGTTTTCTCTGGGTTTAGCGGAGAATGCAGGTGTGGTGCCCTAGAAGCTGCGGCTGGAAACACTGAGAAACACTCTGTTTTGGAAAGGTGACAATTTGAAGAACTGAAAACCTTCACTTCCTTTCCATAAGGACGAACAGAAGTCCTTTCATTCACATCCATCATATTTTATTTCAGATTCAGAAACCTTTTCAGTTCAGCAGAAATCTCAGCATATGTTATCCTGCTCCAAAACAGCAAACGGTGGCTTAAAATACATTCATGCATTTCAAATGCTTGCTCTCAAAACAATATATATATATGTACACACACACACATTTCTGCTCACATGGCTCCCATTTCAGCAATTTTGTAGGTTTTCTCCCCCTTCTTTTCCTTCCCTTTGCTCTAAACTGTGCAAGCATGAAGCACATGTAAAGAGAATTCAAGAGCATTTTGTAATTCTTGAAAGGTTAATTGCACTATTTATAGACCAAACTGTAAAGCAAAAACCCTCCGCATGACCCTTCGGGGTCACCGTAGTAATAGCAACCTCAGTGGAGCCCTGACCAGTCATGAATTACTGTCTGTGATACTGAGAATGCTGACAGTTCAATCACAGCACTGTTTCAATAGAGAACTCCGTATATTTAAAGCGCTGATACTGTTTTCCCTCTAAATGACAGCCTTGACAGATGGGCCAAAAGCACCGCAGACGTTTGAACAAGGAAATAGAGAGGGAGCCTGCTGGAAGCTGGGCTTCATGCAGCCAGCCGAGAATGATGAATAAAGTGTGATTGTGTCTGACAGGTAGTAATATAACTATTCATTCACCATAGCACACCTGGAGCACACTATATTAAATGGTACAAGTTGGAGAGATTCTGGGACCAGAAAAGGAGGTGTGAAGAATCCCAGGCTGAGTTTTAGGTACAGCAAGACAAGAGGTCAGGGGTCAAGCAATATCAACTACCTCAGAGAAGGCTGTAATTAAATGATTTGCTTACTAAAGCGTTTTCACTGACATGTTGCCAGGATCATTACTTCAGCATGTCTGAACACTTCAAATAAAAGCAGCCTTTCCTCTCTCTCCCTCCCTGACAACTCCAGTTATTTCTTTTCTCATCTGAAGTCTCTTTCTCTTTTGCTGCTGGTATTGCTGCTGCTCCAAACCATCGTCGGAGAACAGTCGAGAGAAAGGTTGACCGGTCAAAGGGTCATCGTCCCTGGTACAAACAGCCCCTTCTGACCCCAGCACGGTTCTGCTTGGACCAGGGCGTGGAGGCCAGTCATTGAGAGTCACATAACCGGTGGACGTTCGCCCATGTGCGAAGCAGGAGCTGAGGACGTGGCAGGGGGAGAGGGTTGTGTCTGCAGACATTTGCCTTTTGCCTGGAAAGTCAGCAAAAACCCTGAGATGCTGCTGACTAGTCAAAGAATTATTTGCAAAGCAAAGCACAGAATGGGGGTGCAAGGTTCCAAGAGAGCAGGACTTTTTTTTCAGAACTTGTGACCTCTTCTCCAACCTTCCACTACACACATGGCTAAATATTTCTCCACTTGCCTTAGCATTAATTTCTTAATTACCATGTCCGACTGTCATGTTCTGAAAGCTTTATTCCCAGGAAGTATTGTCTCATCATAAAACAAGATTGAGCACGCTCTCAAATCTGCCATTTTAACTTTACTCATGTGTGTCTTATATAATAACATCTACAGGAGGAACGTAAAACGTCAGAGCTTAGACAGTGCTCTTTTATAATGTGTGTGTGTGTGTGTGTGTGTGTGTGTGAGAGAGAGAGAGAGAGAGAGAGAGAGAGAGAGAATATACACACACATTGTGTGATTAGAGGCTCTCTAATAAACAAGGAGGCTGTATTGGTCCCTAGCTTGTTTCTAAGATCCTTGGGAAAGGGAACACTTGGTGGTGGCTTTTACATGGGCGAGTGTTCAACAACTGCCGCCTCAGATTAGTTGTGCTTGTCACTTCCTTTATTCACAGGACCCCGTGAAGGCCAGGAAGGTTACACTGCTGCCATGGCTGTGCTATTTGGAGGGTCCCTCTGGGAGCCGAGATGCTGGTCACTTTTGTCTCCCCGCATTCCATTTTCTCTTCTTGTCTTTGTGGCTGATTTGGCTGGTCTGAAGCTGATTCCCTGACAGCAGGGTCACTGCCTATGCAGAAAGCTCTGTGTACCCGACTTCACCATTTCAGCTTTTCCTTTCTCATGAAAATGACATTTTTAAGAGGTGGAGTTTTCTTTTCCCAGCCTACTGCAGGGTGAAACTGTGGGCTTGACACTTAGAAAGGATTTTGCATGTGACCTCTCTGATTAGCTATGGAAAACAACGTCCAGTTAGAAGTGCCCCCGCCCCCAGCCCTGACAAGCCAGGTTTTTTGTCTCCTTCACACCCTTCTTCTCCAACTGGTATTCCTCAGCTCTTTTGAAATCCTGTTGGTTACTGGGTTATGGACATATCTTTTTCTGTGTCTTCATCTGTATCTACAGATCTCTATATATTTTATCTGTGTCATCTCAACAAAGAATATTTAACAGCTCTTGGCTCTAATCTGGCCTCAAAAGCATACATTTTTGGGAACTAGGTAAAGTGCAGAATCCTATCTGGCAGGTCTCTTAAGAGAACTCCATTGAAAACTTACAGTAAAACTTCACTTTTTTTTTTTTTTTACTTCTCAGTAAGATTTCTCCTCCCCATTAGTCTTCCTTGTGGGCATTTAGTATATATACTTTTAAAAGCATAAACCAAATGTTTCTCCAAATGCCTCTCTGCCTTCTTTTTGAATGGACTCTAGTGTATGTAGTGAATTGAGCACAGTCATTGTGTGGCCTTGTATCTAATGCATATCCTTTTAAACTCTAGTTGAGAGGTTGCACAGTGCTTAGTGCTGCCAGTAAGGGGAAAGGGACTGTTTTGCAAAATAAGCAAATTGGATTATCCAGTGTATAAATAGGCACTCAGTCTTTTTTCCCCATGTAAATCAGGAAAAGCAATTTGCTTGTGTAGAAAAAACCAGCACCACTACTCACACCTCCCCCATCTTGGCTGGCATTGGGAGTTCATTATAGGTGAGGAAAAGGAATTTGTTAGCACCCATACGGGCTGGAGACAGTAATCAACTAATTTGTTTCCATTTTTCTGCAGTTGAAACATAGGAATTATGAAAAATATTCTTTTGAATAACCCAAAATCTTTTGTGTTACGTTCATGTTAAGACAATAAAATGAACAACTGGGTTTCTAGATTCTTCCGGCTCCATTAAAGAAAAAAAACTACATGCAAATTTGCCCAATAACTTGTGATTAGTGAGAGTCAGACTTGGGCATCACGAAGATGAATTAAACTTGGTTTCTTTTAAGAAACAGTGGGTCAGGGTTGCCATGGTGTAAATTGGGCATTATTTGAAATGAGACGCCATATCACTTCATTTGTGCATTGAAGAAAATTGCTGATTTTTAAGAACTGTTTTCATCTTTTTAGAGTAAACCTGAAGTGTAGTCAAAATTAGTATTCGCAATTGAATGGTCTTGGACACCATGCTGGTTAGGGCTCCTTTAATTATGGCTAAAAAGGTGAAATTATAGCATAGTAGAGCTAAGAGAAACTTAGCAGTCATTTTTTCCTCTTCTTGTTCTAAGCGTGAAGGGGCAAAGCTCAAAGTTATAATGCTGCATGGTGGTTGGAACAAGCCAGCACCCACGTCTGCGACGTCTCTGTGGACTGCAGCGACGAAGAGATGAGCCACAAATTACCAACCTATCCAGAGAAATGTTACACACAATGGCTATAGAAAACAGTTTAAAATGTTTAGTTAGGAGTTTGCTTAAATTGTATAATGAGCCTATGTTATGATCCATACTTATTCTCACCTGCTTTCTCTTTGAACCATGTCACAGTTGGGCATTTGTTTTTTTATTCTTTCTTTTTTAAAAAAATTTTCATTGAAATATAGTTGATTTACAATGTCATATTAGTTTCAGGTGTACAGAAAAGTGATTGAGCTATATGTGTGTGTATGTGTGTGTGTGTGTGTGTATATATATATATATATATATATAATATAAATTCTTGTTTTTACATTCTCTTCCATCATAGGTTATTACAAGATATTGAGTATAGTTCCCTGTGCGATACAGTAGGCCCTTGTTGGTTATCTATTTTATATAGAGTAGTGTGTGTATGTTTATCCCAACCTCCTAATTTATCCCTCCCCCCCCCCCCATTTTTTATTCTTTCTATTCTTCCATCCCATTAGTCTGGTTGTCAGTCCTGGGTAGCTAAGCACAAAAAAATGAGGAAAAAAACACTGAAGTTTCTAAACAGGTGATCTTCAAAAAAAAAAGAGAGAAGAAGAAAAGAAAGTGAGTATGGGGTGTAGGACAGATGTATAAATTATTAATCTTTGTATTCTTATTTCCGGTACATGGCTAGCTTGGGTAGGTTTTCTAATCTCCATTGCAGAATTTAACATAGGTACAGCCCATGGCTGCTATATCTAAGTATTCTGTATGTGAATGCCAATTAGGGATGCTTCCTGGCCGCCTCTCTCACTGTTCTGCTCCTCATGTTTGAGGTCTTGAGCAGTATTTGTAATCAAAGATTATGATTGGTGCACACAGTTCTGAGGAAGTGGTGTTTATAGCACTCCCCACATCAAGGGCAGCGGCCTCTGAAGCAAACCATGGTGTCCTCAGGCAGAATGAATTCAGGACTATAAAAACAAACTGAGCAGACAGCCAATAAAAAGGCAAAATCACATCTCTCCATAGTTTTAATTTACGGGGGCAAATTATAGGGGATAAACTGAAAAAAAAAACAGATTTAATGATGCATTTTGCTTAATATTGTATTTTAAAGTGCAAATGGCATGCTTGTAATGGGGGAGAGAGAAGGGGGGAAAAACTGGTAAAAGAGCATTGTGCTAAAGCCTGCAGGTAAATATTAGCCTTAAAGATGAAAAGCTGCGTTTTGGGAAAGTGTTATTGATTGGAATTTTCTCTGCAAGTACCATTTTAGGACACATCTATAGGATTTATTCCATACAATAGAGACTTGCAGTCACCGTGTCAGGATCCGCCTTGCTTGGGCATCAGACTTCAATTAGATAATGACCATGGCAGGGAGTGAATAGCTAGAGAGTCATTCATCTTCTTCTGTACATGACACAGTGTAACGGGTGTTTCTGACAATCAGTGCACATTGAATTAGGTCATTGCTGAGTTTGTCGGGCTTTGAAAGAGTCTGTGCATTTACATGTGGTGATTTCACCAGCCCTTTTCTCTTCCCTCTCCCTCTTTGCAAACAGCATCTATTGTTCGGGAGCCCATATTGTAGTGGGGATCTGAATTTATGTCCACGGATTATAAGCAAGGGTTGCCACCACAGTCCATAATCAGCTCATGAGCATTCTGCTCATGTGAGCCTGTGTGAATACAATTTTCAGTGCCCTAATGTGACAGGTAATCATAAATTAGTATTTGCTTTAAAACAACAGCAGAGTACACAGCCTGCATGCTTAAGGAGAATGACTCAGTAAGTAGTCCAGCTCTGTAATGAAGTGGGAGCTCATTAAACAGATGCTATCTATTTCACTGAGCTGTACAAGCAGCAAACAAACCAAATGGAAATGTTTCAACAGAACACTGCAGTCAACCAGGACAAGTTCAGGTTCATTAGCTGTGGCACCATCTATAGGAATTAGTCACAGTAATAATTAAATAGTTGCTTGCTAATTTATCATTTTACATTTGCTACTACATTTGCATAATGTGTTGTGTCCCCTCCCTCATCTCTGGTTACATTAAAATGCCCTCATCTGCATGTAAAAACTGAAAACTGTGTGATTAAAAAAAAAAAGGCATCAGAAGCACCCATATTTGGCAGTTGGCTGGTGATAACCTTGTTTGCTTCAAATATTTAAGCTGTGTCTCTAATATTGGCGTCGTGTCACTTTAACAGGCTGCACTTAGGAGGCCATCCTGGGAGAAGAGAAAGACCCAGACCTGTCTTTAAGCAACTAGGTGGTGAGTTGGGTGAAGCAGGAACTCAGCAGCCAGTATTGCTAAACTAACCTGCTGTTAGAAAGAGCTTGGCATGCAACTCTGTAATTTCAATGTCCAGAAATAACAAAGCCGTGGAGTGAGACTTAATGCCATACAGCGATCAGGAATGGTTGCTCTGTGGCTTCCCTGGGGCCGTGTTGAGATGATCTGTCCTAATTGAGAAACAAAGTCATATGGTCTCTTTCATGTGAAGCACAGTCACTTAAAGCTGATGGAAAGTACCAAATTTCACTAGTTACAGAAGGATTTAGGTTTTTAGAGGGAGCTACTCAAAACCGTAGTGATCAGCACTAAAATGTCCATGAAGCCACAGGATTCAGGGGGCGAGGGACGGGGAGATTGTCAGGGTGTCGGGATGGGGCAGGGAGAGCCAAATTAGAACTAGAGAGAGATGCTGCTTCTTATATATGGTGTCTGGGTTTGCGTTGGTTGGTGAGGCGGTGATAAATTATTCAGTGGAACAACACAGAACAAAGACAATTTTTCAGGGTTTTCATTAATTATCCCTCATTGTTATTGATATGAGGTCCCTTTATAATGTAAAACAAATTACTGAATACTTTCTTTGTGTTCTTAATTCTCTTTCTCAGGGAACTCGGGTTTCACTAGCAGCCTAGAAATTGTGTTTTGGGTTGGAATAGAGATCTGCAAAGCTAGGGATTCCTGAGAGACAGAAACCAAGAGTGAGGCAGACACCAAAAGCAAATTTTACTTCTTGTGTCTGTTTGATCAACGTTGGAGCACAGACAGAGAACATAGTCTTTTTTCCCCTCTTCATCTTTGTTGTGACCATTTGGAAACCCCATCTTTTTGGCAGTGTAAACTGATTAGGTATTCTGAGATTTTAAAATCCTTGTGAGTGTGTGTGTCTAAAATCTACCTTCTTGGTGTGCTGTGAGAGAAGGTGAAGACATTTGGAGAACATTAGTGGCCAATTAAAAATGAAGATGTGTAAACTGAGGAGAGACGAGAAGCACATTATGTTTATGATAGAACAAACAGGCAGTGGAAACTGCCATTCAGTTTGTTGGCAAGGGCCATTAGAGCTTTCTCAGGAAATCAAAACATACGCCTCGTTGCAAAGAGTCTCAGAATATGCATATTGCCTCTGTTTTGTCAGTAAATTTAGGGTAGTAGAACATGAATTTTTAAAAAATGGTAAAAAATTCATAGAGCGGTCATTCAAACATTTTATCTGTTCAGCAGCAACTTTTCCTTTCAGGAATCATCACTCCTTTGCACAGAGAGGCTAAAAAGCGCGTGGTCTCATATCCCAATCCCCAGGGGTAGGCACACTACCTGGGCTGGTCACCAGAGTACTCCATTCCCTGGCCCCAGTGATTGGCTCAGGGATGGTCACATGACCCAACAGGCCAATTAGAACCTTTCCTGAGAGTTTTGCTGGAGTTTTGGAAAGTCCGTTTCCTTGGGGACTGCTACCTATAAAGTTTTGAGCTGCCATGAGCTATCCTTAACCCTGTGTGGAAAGGGCTTTTCTGAAAATGCATCCAATGTGGAGAAAAACCAAAAGGAGAGACAGAGAAATGAGGGAGCCAATATTTTTTTCATCTTTCTTAAGCCATTTTGTGACTATTTGCTAGGACTTGTAACTGGAAGAGTCCTGAATAACATAACATACTTACCCAAACTTCATTTTATGATGGAAACTGAGGCACAGTTGGTAGAAATGCACCATCTATTAACTTGTAGCCCAGTCCCTTTTTCTCCTGTGCTGAAATCAGCATATTTTAGATTAGTTCTGTGGTCTGAATGAGTCCTTGTAAGTAATTTAGTGACTACTTATAATATGAAATAATATTATCTCATATTATAGTAATCAGTAAAAATATCTATAATAATACTAAACAAAGATGTAGTATTTGAAGCAACATATTCTTGGGGTCATTTTCAGAAAACCAAATCTTCCCTGTCCTTAGCTCAAACTCATCTTCAACATCTCCAAACTGGCTTCTGCCCTTTTCATGCCATCTTTATTTCCTTAACTTCTCCGCCTGACTCAGAGCTGTCTTCCTCCAGAAGACTTCTCCATTTCCACAGCCTTGGGGAGCCAATCCACCTATTGTATGGTTCATCATTTCCTTCTAAGTCTTATCACACTTGTTGCTTTACATTTTCCCCCCTGTGTTTATTTGACTACTATCAGTTCCCTCTACTACTAGACTTAAGCTCTTTGAGGGCAGTAATTGTATTTGCTTTTGTCCACCACAGTGTATCCCCAGACTTACATAGTACTTAGAACAATCAGGAGATATATCTATGTAGATATATCTACATCTATCTAGCTAGCTAGCTATCTGTCTATAATGAATAACTGTGTTATGGTAAGAGATATATTTGGTCTTTGCCCTTGGTTCCTGGGACAGTGATCCTAAAGCCCATGGAATTTCTTTAGTGATAAGAGTGTCTTTTGTTATTTTTAAGGAGCCTCTTTTGATCATATCTGAGTTTATGTTAATGAGATGACTTAGGATGGGGCCCCTATATACTCTCAAGATGGAAGTCCTGTGATTAGAAAGTCCAAGTGATTAGAACGTTGGAATTTTCAGCCCCACTCACCCAGCTCGAGGAAGGGGAGAGGGTCCTGAAAATTAAGGTCTGTAAGAACTCTTGAACAATGAGATTTTATGAACTTCCAAATTGATGAACATATCGATGTGCTGGGAGGGTGGTGCACCCCAACTCCACAGAGACAGAAGCTCCTGTGCTCAGGGCCTTTCCAAACCTCACCCTATGTACCTCTTCATCTGGCTGTTTATTTGTAGCCTTTTATTAAACTGTTACACATAAATAAAATGTCTTCCTGAGTTCTGTGAGCTGTTCTACTAAATTACTGAACCTGAGGAGGGGGTCCTGGGAACCTCCAATTTATAGCCAGTTAGTCAGAAGGTGACTTGGGACTGGTGACTAGTATCTGAAGTGGGTACAGTCTTGTGGGACTTAACCTGTAGGGTCTGTGCTAACTCGGGGTAGTATCAGAATTGAACTGAATTCTTGGATAAAAAATTGATGTCAGAGAATTGGAATATTGGTTGGTGTCAGAGAAAACACTCCCAACAGCCTGATCACATAAAATTTCTAGATGAAAATCAATAAGCTACAATTGATGTTTTATTAAACAAGTTTTACATTTTTCAAATATGGTTAATAACTACACTGTGATTCAAATAACTGCACTGGGATTCAAATAACCACACTGTGATAATGGTGATCTTTTGAATGCCAAAGTTTAGTTAATATGCAACTTGGGAGATATTGATGGGCAATGTCAGTGATATTTTATAATAGTTGCTGTAAGATAGATCAACTATCTCAAAGTAAGAAGGCTTGAAGGATGCTACTAACTCAACCACCGGCTGGGTGAATATTCTAGGAAATAGAATTGGCATTGATCTGAGTGTTTTATTACTGAATTTTTTAAAAGGTCACTTCAAATAACTAACCTTTACTTCCTAAGAAAATATATAAGGTTACTTGATTAGAGCTAAAGAGTAACTTATTTTGACTGTTTGGTTGAAAGAACAGGCGAGGAGTTTGGAAGGCCTGAAGTGTGTTTAAGCTTAGGCGTAGTTCTGGCAGTGCTATAATTCTAAGTTTCCCATTCATAAAATTTGGATTAATATTGCCTTACTATCACTTCCTATATCTTCACGGATATTAGGAAAATAAGTTGGCCTTTAGCAATAATTTTAACTTCAAATTAAAGATAACCAGTGAATACAGAATGTTTTATTCTCCTTGTGTCTGTCTCTGCCACCACATGACAACTATGCACTAGAAGAATAGAAGTTCTGTTTAGATTCTAAAAATGTGATTGAGGGGCATAAAATTCCTTCTCTACCTTACTTGGAATGTTGCTTCTGAGAACACTCCAGTGACTGTCATTCTGAATCAACACCTTGGTTAAGTCCCTTATCTTTCCCTAGTTCAGGACTCTAATCATAAGATGGGATAGGACCATATTAAGGGGAATTTCCATGCAGTATGTGTTGTCCTGGGAGTGGTGAGTTAGCATTTGAAAAATAAATTAATAAGTAAATAAATTGATAAATAAATAAAAATAAATAAATTGAATGATGATTGACTACAAAGCACAGCACCACTTGTACTGGATAGAATCAAATATTATTTTATCTTAAGGGCCAGGGTCTTGCAGTCCCTGCCAGGTTTCCTTAGTACTAATTTAGGGCCCATTTGAGAGAATAAGAGAAAGCACTAGAGCAGTGGTCATGATTAATATCTTGAACAGTTGTATATGACTGGAAGGATGGAAATACCTTCATCATTCTTGGTCTGGTTATATGTTTTCATTTTTAATCATCTCCAAATGCTTCTTTTTTTAAAAAAAAAAAGAAACTATATTTATTGGTCTCATAAGAGGTATATAATATGGTGATAATCACCACTTTTGACAGATCTAAATTCTCTAAATAGCTGACATTTAATCTATAGGCTGTGAATTCAGTCATCATTGCCAAAGAGAAATCAGCAAATTGAAGGAAGGTAGAGTATCTTTAACTGGTCAGTTAGTTTAACTGAACTAGGGACACCATTTAACCTTCCTTTGTTGGAAAAATATTTCCATTGAAGAATTTGCATGAGTACTTTATAAACATTTCTAGACCAGGAATTTTGGAAGAAGACAATTAGACTTGATATCATTAAATACATTTAGTAACTGGTCAACTATTTTACAGGTCTGAAAGTACTTCCTGCTTAGAAACCTGGTTCTACTTTTATGAAACAAATTCACGCAAGAAAGAGTCTGCACACATAGTGGGTGGGTTCATGTCTAGTAGTGCATTTCAAAACATGAACAAACCATGTGCAATAAGCCACTATTGACTACACTTTCTTATCTGCAATTTGTATTATTTTCTTGATGCTTCCACACAGCAAATATCTTTACCTGCAATTTGCCTAATATATTTTTTTGTAAGTGCAAAATTTGCATAGTAACCCTGTGATTTAGTTCTCTATTTTTCCATATATTGAACTTGTCTAAGTGCTTTGAAAAGTTTGCAGTGATGATTATTTGGATGTGATCAGTTTTATATTAATCAGGTATGATGCCTACGCAAGCAGTTTGAATTCCTAATTCTCTTAATTATATTCGTTATAGATTATGAAATTGCCTCATTTGATAATTTTACTTTGAGACCATGTTGAAAAATAACTAGGATGATCAATTCTGTTTAATACCTTCCCTTTAGTAAATTATTAGAATAAAATGATAACCAATAATAACTCAGAAGATATCTAAGATGATTCTGTTTATTGAAGTCATGTGCTTGTTCTCACTTAGAAAAAAACATCTCACTTGTTCAGGATTGATATCTCACTCCATTTGATTGATTGATTGATTGATAGATATAGATGGATGGATGGATAGATATTGGCGACTGAATTTTTGAGTTACCCAGCGATATAGAACTTCTTTGATTTGATAGCATATTACTGCTCTCTCTGTTTACCTTTAGAGGGTGACTTTTATGTGAATATATTCCAGAGGAAAATCAATGTCTCCATTTCTTTGGCCAAGTTTTGTAATGTCATTTCTTGTTCCTTAAAAAAAGCCACAAATTGCCTAATGTCCTAAGAAAGAAGATGGAGCTTTTGGTCTTAAGATGTCATCTGAAAGACCCTAGCCAATCAATTTTGTGCTACCCAAGTTATCTGCCTTCAAAGGGTGAAGGACTGAGTTGAAGCTTTTGAGATTGGAATCTCTGGTTCCAGGGAAACTTGAGTATTTTGACCCTGAGGTCTCTACTGCTAAGCCGGTCCTTTAGCATCTGACAGGTCATATTTGTTGAATTCCATAACCTTGATCCTGGTCCTGTTCCCGTGTGAAATGTGTCATCATTTTGTTTGCTCCTAAAATGCATAGCACATGAGGTAAAATATATCTGCTTCTCAGTAGCAGTCAAGCCACAGGAATTCTGAAACTTGGGTGACTTGAAATGGCATTTTCAAGGTGCCAGATGTGTCTACATTAATAGCTTTCACATGGCAAGTCTGTCTAACCTCACAGTACAAGCCTTTTGTAGCAGTTATTGGCAATTTTTATATACAAGTAGATGACTTTTCCAAATACACTGGATTTCAGTTCCTTAACTTCCTTTCTTCCAATTATCTTGACCACTACCCTAATTCACTTCAAGCGGGGGGGATACTGGAGAACTTCTCATTATCAGTATCTACCACTTTTCCATACTTACAACTTGAAGTCTCTCCCTCTCCAACTGTAGCCTACTATCTTTCAACTTCACTCCTACTGGTACCATGACTGCAAAACATATTTTCTCTCCAGGACCTATTGCCCACTGTTCCTTCCATTTCGTGATCCTTCACTTGCCCTCTTATGTCCTTATTTGCATCCTCAATTAGATTAGGTTGTGTGGTCCACCCTTAGAATCATCCTTTGCATACATGCTCAACTCCCTTCAACTTCTTACTTTGCATAATGACCTAGCAAAACCCCATCCCTCATTACATCCAACTCTGACTAATCGAAGCCGGCACCTGTTCATCTAAACGTGCCTTGGAGAAAAAACAAGTAAACTACTATGCTTCCTATTGTCGCTTTAAATTCATGCCATCTCAAGTTGGTTCTGAGTGCTACTTGGCAATCCTACTGCATTTCATTCTCCCACTTCATGGACGGCTGTTTTATACCTTTTTTCCTCACAGTTACAACTCTGACTTCCCTATTATCACTATCATCTGTCAACTATGTTTTCTATTTATCTGAGAAAACAGAAGCAGAGTATTTCTTTGAGCCCCTACCACTATATCATTCCACCTACCAGCATCTGTGCCCATATACTCTGCTTTCCATGCTATTATTATGGATGAAATGTCCTTCCTCTCCCATTCTTCCATTTGTGGACCAGATTCCATTCCTTGTGATTCATCATTTCAGAATTCTCCTACTATTTCTCTTGCATCACCATTCTTTACCCTCTATATACGGTCACTTACATCAGCACATACTATTCTTTTTTTTTTTTTTTGCGGTACACGGGCCTCTCACAGTTGTGGCCTCTCCCATTGCGGAGCAACAGGCTCCGGACGCGCAGGCTCAGCGGCCATGGCTCACGGGCCCAGCTGCTCCGCGGCATGTGGGATCTTCCTGGACCGGGGCACGAACCCTTGTCCCCTGCATCGGCAGGCGGACTCTCAACCACTGCGCCACCAGGGAAGCCCTCCTTGGTATTTTTATAGTGCTCTATGGAGGACTTAACATGTTGCAGACACTCCCTAAGTGCTTTCCCATGCTTACCTCATTGACACTTCATTATTACCCCAGTGTAGACATGGAGAGCACACAGAGCAGCCCAGAAAAGCTGAGTGACCTGCCCAAGTTTCACAACCAGTGAAACTGGTTGTGAAACTCTCAACCGCTGCGCCACCAGGGAAGCCCCATGCTATTCTTTTAAATTTAATTTTTGTTTTATACTATAGTTGGTTTACAATGTTGTGTTAGTTTCAGGTGTACAACAAAGTGATTCAGTTATACATATACATATATCCATTCTTTTTAAGATTATTTTTCCATATTACATATAGATTCTTTTTCCATATTAAAGAAAATTGGGTAGAATTCCCTGTGCTATACAGTATGTCCTTGTTGATTATCTATTTTATTTTATTTTTTTAACATCTTTATTGGAGTATAATTGCTTTACAATGTCGGATTAGTTTCTGCTGTATATCAAAGTAAATCAGCTGTGTGTACACATATATCCCCATATGCCCTCCTTCTTGCGTCTCCCTCCCACCCTCCCTATCCCACCCGCCTAGGTGGTCAAAAAGCACCAAGCTGATCTCCCTATGCTATGCAGCTGCTTCCCACTAGCTATCTAGTTTACATTTGGTAGTGTATATATGTCAATGCCACTCTCTCACTTTGTCCCAGCTTGCCCTCCCCCCACCACGTGTACTCAAGTCCATTCTCTTTGTCTTCATCTTTATTCCTGTCCTACCCATAGGTTCTTCAGAACCTTTTTTTTTTTTTTTAGATTCCATGTATATGTGTTAGCATATGGTACTAGTTTTTCTGACTTCCTTCACGCTGTATGACAGACTCTAGGTCCATCCACCTCACTACAAATAACTCAATTTTGTTTCCTTTTATAGCTGAGTAATAATCCATTTTATATATGTGCCATATCTTCTTTATCCATTCATCTGTTGAGGGACACTTAGGTTGCTTCTGTGTCCTGGCTATTGTAAATAGTGCTACAGTGAACATTGTGCTACATGACTCGTTTTGAATTATGGTATTCTCAGGGTATATTCCCAGTAGTGGGATTGCTGGGTCATATGGTAGTTTTATTTTTAGTTTTTTAAGGAACCTCCATACTGTTCTCCATAGTGGCTGTATCAATTTACATTCCCACCAACAGTGCAAGAGTGTTCCTTTTCTCCACACCCTCTCCAGCATATATTGTTTCTAGATTTTTTGATGATGGCCATTCTAACCAGTGTGAGATAATATCTCATTGTAGTTTTGATTTGCATTTCTCTAATGATTAATGATGTTGAGCATTCTTTCATGTGTTTGTTGGTAATCTGTATATCTTCTTTGGAGAAATGTCTATTTAGGTCTTCTGCCCATTTGTGGATTGGGTTGTTTGTTTTTTGTTATTGAGCTGCATGAGCTGCTTGTAAATTTTGGAGATTAAGCCTTTGTCAGTTGCTTCATTTTCAAATATTTTCTCCCATTCTGAGGTTTGTCTTCTCACCTTGTTTATGGTTTCCTTTGCTGTGCAAAAGCTTTTAAGTTTCATTAAATCCCTTTTGTTTTTATTTCCATTTCTCTAGGAGGTGTGTCAAAAAGGATCTTGCTGTGATTTATGTCATAGAGTGTTCTGCCTATGTTTTCCTGTAAGAGTTTGATAGTGTCTGGCCTTACATTTAGGTCTTTAATCCATTTTGACTTTATTTTTGTGTATGGTGTTAGGGAGTGTTCTAATTTCATTCTTTTACATGCAGTTGTCCAGTTTTCCCAACATCACTTATTGAAGTGACTGTCTTTTATCCATTGTATATCCTTGCCTCTTTGTCATAGATTAGTTGACCACAGGTGTGTGGGTTTATCTCTGGGCTTTCTATCCTGTTCCATTGATCCATATCTCTGTTTTTGTGCCAGTACCATATTGTCTTGATTACTGTAGCTTTGCAGTATAGTCTGAAGTCTGGGAGCCTGATTCCTCCAGCTCTATTTTTCTTTCTGAAAATTGCTTTGGCTATTGGGGGTCTTTGTGTTTCCATACAAATTGTGAAATTTTTTGTTCTAGTACTGTGAAAAGTGCCATTGGTAGTTTGATAGAGATTGCATTGAATCTGTAGATTGGTATGGGTAGTATACTCATTTTCACAATGTTGATTCTGCCAATCCAAGAACGTGGTGTATTTCTCCATCTGTTTGTATCATCTTTAATTACTTTCAGCAGTGTCTTATAGTTTTCTGCATACAGGTCTTTTGTCTCCTTAGGTAGGTTTATTCCTAGGTATTTTATTCTTTCTGTTGCAGTGATAAATGGGAGTGTTTCCTTACTTTCTCTTTCAGATATTTCATCATTAGTGTATAGGAATGCAAGAGATTTCTGTGCATTAATTTTGTATCCTGCTACTTTACCAAATTCATTGATTAGCTCTAGTAGTTTTCTGGTGGCATCTTTAGGATTCTCTATGTATAGTATCATGTCCTCGGCAAACACTGACAGTTTTTCTTCCTTTCTGATTTGAATTCCTTTTATTTCTTTCTCTTCTCTGATTGCTATGGCTAAAACTTCCAAAACTATGTTGAATAATAGTGGTGAGGGTGGTCAACCTTGTCTTGTTCCTACCTTAGTGGAAATGGGTTCAGTTTTTCACTTTTGAGAATGATGTTGGCTGTGGGTTTGTCATATATGGCCTTTATTAAGCTGAGGTAAGTTACCTCTATACCTCCTTTCTGGAGAGTTTTTATCATAAATGGGTGTTGAATTTTGTCGAAAGCTTCTTCTGCATCTATGGAGATGATCATATGGTTTTTCTCCTTCAGTTTGTTAACATGTTTTATCACATTGATTGATTTGTGTATATTGAAGAATCCTTGCATTCCTGGGATAAACCCCACTTGATCATGGTGTATGATCCTTTTAATGTGTCATTGGATTCTGTTTGCTAGTATTTTGTAGAGAATTTTTGTATCTATGTTCATCAGTGGTATTGGCCTGTAGTTTTCTTTTTTTTGTGACCTCTTTCTCTGGTTTTGGTATCAGGGTGATGGTGGCCTCGTAGAATGAGTTGGGGAGTGTTCCTCCCTCTGCTATATTTTGGGAGAGTTTGAGAAGGATAGGTGTTAGCTCTTCTCTAAATGTTTGGTAAATTTCACCTCTGAAGCCATCTGGTCCTGGGCTTTTGTTTGTTGGAAGATTTTAAATCACAGTATCAATTCAGTGCTTGTGATTGGTCTGTTTATATTATCTATTTCTTCCTGGTTCAGTCTTGGAAGGTTGTGCTTTTCTAAGAATTTGTCCATTTCTTCCAGGTTGTCCATTTCATTGGTATATCGTTGCTAGTAATAAATCTCTCATGATCGTTTGTATTTCTGCAGTGTCAGTTGTTACATATCCATTTTCATTTTTCATTCTGTTGATTTGAGCCTTCTTCCTTTTTTTCTTGATGAGTCTGGCTAATGCTTTATCAATTTGTTTATCTTCTCAAAGAACCAGCTTTTACTTCTATTGATCTTCACTCTCGTTTCCTTCATTTCTTTTTCAGTTATTTCTGATCTGATCTTTATGATTTCTTTCCTTCTGCTAACTTTGGGGTTTTTTGTTCTTCTTTCTCTAATTGCTTTAGGTGTAAGGTTACGTTTGTTTATTTGAGATGTTTCTTGTTTTTGAGGTAGGATTTTATTGCTATAAACTTCCCTCTTAGAACTGCTTTTTTTTTTTTTTTTTTTTTTTTTTTTTTAACGTTACACGGGCCTCTTACTGTTGTGGCCTCTCCCATTGCAGAGTACAGGCTCCGGATGTGTAGGCTCAGTGGCCATGCCTCACAGGCCCAGCCGCTCCACGGCATGTGGGATCTTCCCGGACCGGGGCACGAACCCGTGCCCCCTGCATTGGCAGGTGGACTCTCAACTGCTGTGCCACCAGGGAAGCCCTAGAACTGCTTTTGCTTCATCCCATAGGTTTTGGGTCATTGTGTGTTCATAGTCATTTGTTTCTCGGTATTTTTTAATTTCCTCTTTGATTTCTTCAGTGATCTCTTGGTTATTTAGTAGCATATGTTTAGCCTCCATATGTTTCTATTTTTTAAAGTTTTTTCCCTGTAATCAATACCTATTCTTACAGTGTTGTTGTTGGAAAAGATACTTGATACAATTTCAGTTTTCTTAAATTTACCAAGGTCTGATTTGTGACCCAAGATATGATCTATCCTAGAGAATGTTCCATGAGCACTTGAGAAGAAAGTGTATTCTGTTGTTTTTGGAAAGAAATGTCCTATAAATATTAATTAAGTCCATCCTGTTTAATGTGTCATTTAAAGCTTGTGTTTCCTTATTTATTTTCATTTTGGATAATCTGTCCATTGGTGAAAGTGGGGTTTTAAAGTCCCCTACTATTATTGTGTTACTGACAATTTTTCCTTTTATGGCTCTTAGCATTTTCCTTATGTATTGAGGTGCTCCTATGTTGGGTGCATAAATATTTACAATTTTCATATCTTCTTCTTGGATTGATCCGTTGATCATTATGTAGTACCTGTCTTTGTGTCTTGTAATAGTCTTTCTTTTAAAGTCTACTTTTTCTGATAGGAGAATTGCTACTCCAACTTTCTTTTGATTTCCATTTGCATGGAATATCTTTTTCCACCCTTTCATTTTCAGTCTGTATGTGTCTCTAGATCTGAAGTGGGTCTCTTGTAGACAGCATATATACGGGTCCTGTTTTTGTATACATTCAGCCAGTCTATGTCTTTTGGTTGGAGCATTTAATCCATTTACATTTAAGGTAATTATCAATATATATGTTCCTATTACCATTTTCTTAATTGTTTTGGGTTTGTCATTGTAGGTCTTTTGTTTCTCTTGTGTTTCCTACCTAGAGAAGTTCCCTTAGCATTTATTTTAAAGCTGGTTTGGTGGTCCTGACTTCTCTTAGCTTTTGCTTATCTATAAAGGCTTTCATTTCTCTATCAAATCTGAAAGAGATCCTTGCTGGGTAGAGTAATCTTGGTTGTAGGTATTTCTCTTTCATCACTATAAATATGTACTGACACTGGCTTGCAGAGTTTCTGCTGAAAGATCAACTGTTAACCTTATGGGGATTCCCTTGTATGTTATTTGTTGCTTTTCCCTTGCTGCTTTTAATATTTTCTCTTTGTATTTAATTTTTGATAGTTTTATTAATATGTGTCTTGGTGTGTTTCTCCTTGGGTTTATTTGGATGGGACTCTCTGTGCTTCCTGGACTTGATTGACTATTTCCTTTCCCATATTAGGGAAGTTTTCAACTATAATCTCTTCAAATATTTTCTCAGTCCATTTCTTTTTCTATTCTTCTTCTGGGACCTCTAAAATTCGAATGTTGGTGCACTTAATGTTGTCCCAGAGGTCTCTGAAACTGTCCTCAATTCTTTTCACTCTTTTTTTCTTTACTCTGCTCTGTGGTAGATATTTGCACTATTTTATCTTCCAGGTCACTTATCCGTTCTTCTTTCTCAGTTTTTCTGCTATTGATTCCTTCTAGAGGATTTTAAACTTCATTTATTGTGTTGTTCATCATTGCTTGTTTGCGCTTTAGTTCTACTAGGTTCTTGTCAAACATTTCTTGTGTTTATTCTATTTCCAAGATTTTGTATCGTCTTTACTATCATTACTCTGAATTCTTTTTCAGGTAGACTACCTATTTCCTCTTCATTTGTTTGGTCGGGTGGGTTTTTACCTTGCTCCTTCATCTGCTGTGTATTTCTCTGTCTTCTCCTTTTACTTAACTTAATGTGTTTGGGGTCTCCTTTTCACAGGCTGCACGTTCATAGTTCCCATTGTTTTTGGTGTCTGCTCCCAGTGGGTGAGGTTGGTTCAGTAGGTTGTGTAGGCTTCCTGGTGGAGGGGACTGGTGCCTGTGTTCTGGTGTATGAAGCTAGATCTTGTCTTTCTGATGGGCAGGACCCCATTTGGTGGTGTGTTTTGGGGTGTCTGTGAACTTATGATTTTAGGCAGCCTCTCTGCTAATGTGTGAGGTTGTCTTCCTAGTTGTTTGTGATGGGGTGTCTTGCTAGTTGTTTGTGATGGGGGGTCCAGCGCTGGAGCTTGCTGGTCGTTGAGTGGAGCTGGGTCTTAGCGTGAGATGGAGATCTTGAGAGAGGTCTTGCCAATTGATATTACATGGGGCTGGTATGCCTCTGGTGGTCCAATGTCTGGAACTTGGCTTTCCTACCTCAGAGGCTCAGTCAGGCGTGACACCCAGCCCAAGCACCAAGACCCTGTCAGCCACACGGCTTTTGGGAAGTCTGAGGTCTTCTGCCAGCCTTCAGTAGGTGTTCTATAGGAGTTATTCTACATGTAGATGTACTTTTGATGTACCGTGGGGAGGAAGGTGATCTCCACACCTTACCCCTCCACAGTCTTGAAGGTCCTCTCTTGTATCATACAGAAAAGTAATTCCAGGTGAATCAAGCTCAACTAATCAATCACCCACTAACAACACAGGAGAATATCTTCATTATCTCAGAGTAGGGAAATATGTGAGATATGTTCATTTTCTGCTGCTCCTGGGTGAATTGAGAAGTGTGAAGAATAAGCTTGGAGTGAATCACAACCTGCTCCTTTCTGAATTTTTCTGCATCTGTTGTGAAGCTCTGTTGAGTGTGGTCCCTCTTAGATGGGCTGTTCTTCCAGGTGTGACTCCTGTCCCCACCTTCCTGCCACAAAAGAGCTGCTTTTTTCCAGAGATGCTGAGACTTAAGCCTTGGGTGCGAACCCTCCGAGCCCGCAAGTCAGAAAGGGCGGAAGTCAATATCGATTTTATATATAGTAGTGTGTATATGTTAATCCCAAACTCCTAATTTATCCCTCCCCAGACTTTTCCCCATTGGTAACCATAAGTTTGGTATTGAAGGCTGTGAGTCAGTTTCTGTTTTGTAAATAAATTCATTTATATAATTTTTTCAGATTCCACATCTAAGTGATATCATATGATATTTGTCTCTGTCTGACTTATTTCACTTAGTATGATAATCTGTAGGTCTATTCATGTTGCTGCAAATGGCAATATTCCATTTTTTATGGCTGAGTAATATTCCATTGTATCTATGTACCACAACTTCTTTATCCTTTTCTCTGTCAAAGGACATTTAGGTTGCTTCCATGTGTTGGCTATTTTAAATAGTGGTGCAGGGCTTCCCTGGTGGCACAGTGGTTAAGAATCCGCCTGCCAGTGCAGGGAACACAGGTTCGTGCCCTGGTCTGGGAAAGTCCCACATGCCATGGAGCAACTAAGCCCATGCGCCGCAACTACTGAGCCTGCGCTCTGGAGCCTGTGCTCCACAACAAGAGAAGCCACCACAATGAAGAGTAGCCCCCGCTTGCTGCAAGTGGAGAAAGCCCGCCTGCAGCAACAAAGACCCAACACAGCCAAAAATAAATAAAAATAAAATAAATAAATAGTCTTGCAGTGAATATTGGTGTGCATGTATCCTTTTGAACCATGGTTTTCTCTGGATATATGCCCAAGAGTGGGATTGCCGGATCATATGGTAGTTCTATATTTCCTTTTCAAGGGAACCTCCATACTGTTCTCCATAATGGTTGTACCAATTAACATTGCCACTAACAGTGTAGGAGAATTCCCTTTTCTCCACACCCTGTCCAGCATATATTGTTAGTGGACTTTTTGATGATGGCCATCCTGACCAGTGTGAGGTGATACCTCATTGTAATTTTGATTTGGATTTCTCTAATAATTACAGATGTTGAGCATCTTTTCATATGCTTTTTGACCATCTGTATGTCTTCTTTGGAGAAACGTTTATTTAGGTCTTCTGCCCATTTTTTTTAATTGGGTTTTTGTTTTTATCATATAGAGCTACATAAGCTGTTTGTATATTTTGGAGATTAATCCCTTGTCAGTCACTTCATTTGTGAGTATTTTGTCCCCTTCTGTGGGTTGTCTTTTCATTTTTTTTATGGTTTCCTTTACTGTGCAAAAGCTTTTAAGTTTCATAGGTCCCATTTGTTTATTTTTGTTTTTATTTTCATTTCTCTAAGAGGTGGATCAAAAAAAGGTCTTGCTGCGATTTACATCAAAAAGTGTTCTGCCTGTGTTTTCCTCTAAGAGTTTTATAATATCTGGTCTTACATTTAGGTCTTTAGTCCATTTTAAGTTTATTTTTGTGTATGGTGTCAGAGAATGTTCCAATTTCATTCTTTTACATGTAGCTGTCCAGTTTTCTCAGCACTACTTACTGAAGAGACTGTCTTTTCTCCATTGTATATTCTTGCCTCCTTTCTCGTAGATTGACTGTAGGTGAGTGGGTTTATTTCTGGGCTTTCTTTCCTGTTCTATTGATCTGTATATCTGTACCAATACCATACTGTTTTGATGACTGTAGCCTTGTTGTATAGTCCGAAGTCAGGGAGCCTAATTCCTCCAGCTCCGTTTTTCTTTCTCAGTATTGCTTTGGCTATTCGGGGTTTTTTTGTGTCTCCATACAGATTAAAATTTTTTTTGTTCTAGTTCTGTGAAAAATGCCATTGGTCATTTCATAGGGATTACATTGAATCTGTAGGTTACCTTCAGTAGTATAGTAATTTTGACAATATTGATTCTTCCAATCCAAGATCATGGTATATCTTTCCATCTGTTTGTGTCATCTTCAGTTTCTTTCATCACGATCTTATAGTTTTCAGAGTACAGGTCTTTTGCTTCCTTAGATAGGTTTATTCCTAGGTATTTATTCTTTTTGATGCAATGTTTAAATAGGAACGTTTCCTTATTTTCTCTTTCTGATCTTTTGTTGTTAGTGTATAGGAATGCAAAGATTTCTGTATATTTTGTATACTACAACTTTACCAAATTCATTGTTGAGCTCTAGTAATTTTCTGGTAGCATCTTCAGGATTTTCTATGTATAGTATCATGTCGTTTGTAAAGTGACAGTATTACTTCTTCTTTTCCAAATTGGATTCCTTTTATTTCTTTTTCTTCTCTGATTGCCATGACTAGGACTTCCAAAACTGTGTCGAATAAGAGTGATGAGAGTGGGCATCTTTGTCTTGTTCCTGATCTTAGAAGAAATGCTTTCAGTTTTTCACCATTGAGTATGATGTTTTCTGTGGGTTTGTCATATATGGCCTCTATTATGTTGAGGTAGGTTCCCTCTATGCCCATTTTCTGAAGAGTTTTATGATAAATTGGTGTCGAATTTTGTCAAAAACTTTATCTGCATCTATTGAGATGATCATGTGGTTTTTATTCTTCAGTTTGTTAATGTGATGTATCACAGTGGTTGATTTGTGGCTATTGACAAATCCTTGCGTCCCTGGAATAAATCCCACTTGATCATGGTGTATGATACTTTTGATGTATTGTTGGATTTGGTTTGCTAGTATTTTGTTGAAGAGTTTTGCATCTATGTTCATCAGTGATATTGGCCTATAATTTTCTTTGTGGTGTCTTTGGTTTTCGTATCAGGGTGATGGTGATTTCACAGAAAGAGTTTGGGAGTATTCCTTTCTCTGCAATTTTTTGGATGAGTTTGAGAAGGATAGGTATTAACTCTTCTCTAAATATTTGATAGAATTCACCTATGAAGCCGTCTGGTCCTTGACTTTGGTTTGTTAGAAATTTTTAAATCACAGTTTCAATTTCAGTATGAGTGATTGGTCTGTTCATGTTTTCTATTTCTTCCTGGTTCAGTCTTGGAAGATTGTACCTTTCTAAGAATTTGTCCATTTCTTCTAGGTTGTCCATTTTATTGGCATAGAGTTGCTTGTAGCAGTCTCTTAGGATGCTATGTATTTCTGCGGTGTCTGTTGTAACTTCTTCTTTTTCATTTCTAATGTTATTGATTTGAGTCCTCTCCCTCTATTTTTTTTGATGAGTCTGGCTGAAGGTTTATCAGTTTGGTTTATTTTCTCAAAGAACCAGCTTTTAGTTTTATTTATCTTTGCTATTGTTTTATTTCTATTTCATTTATTTCTGCTCTGATCTTTATGATTTCTTTCCTTCTACTAACTTTGGATTTTGTTTGTTCTTCTTTCTCTAGTTCCTTTAGATGTAAGGTTAGATTGTTTATGTGAGATTTTTCTTGTTTCTTGAGGTAGGATTGTATTGCTATAAACTTCCCTCTTAGAACTGCTTTTGCTGCATCCCATACGTTTTGGATTGTCATGTTTTCATTGTCATTTGTCTCTAGGTATTTTTTGATTTCCTCTTTGATTTCTTCAGTGATCTCTTGGTTATTTCGTAACGTATTGTTTAGCCTCCATGTGTTTGTTTTTTTTATGTTTTTTTCCCTTTAATTTATTTCTAGTCTCATAGTGTTATGGTCAGAAAAGATGCTTTATATGATTTCAATTTTTTAAAATTTACCGAGGCTTGATTTGTGACCCATGATGTGATCTATCCTGGAGAATATTCCATGTGCACTTGAGAAGAAATTGTAATCTGCTGTTTTCTGACGGAATGTCCTATAAATATCAATTAAATCTATCTGGTCTGTTTTGTCATTTAAAGCTTGTGTTTCCATATTAATTTTCTGTCTGGATGATCAGTCCATTGATGTAAGTGAGGTGTTAAAGTCCCCCACTATTTTTCTGTTACTGTTGATTTCCTCTTTATAGCTGTTAGCATTTGCCTTATGTATTGAGGTGCTCCTGTTGGGTGCATGTATATTTATAATTGTTATATCTTCTTCTTAGACTGATCCCTTGATCATTATGTAGTGTCCTTCCTTGTCTCTTGTAACATTCTTTATTTTAAAGTCTATTTTATCTGATACGAGTATTGGTACCCCAGCTTTCTTTTGATTTCCATTTTCATGGAATATCTTTTTCCGTTCCTTCACTTTCAGTCTGTATGTGTCCCTAGGTCTGAAGTGGGTCTCTTGTAGACAGCATATATTTGGGTCTTGTTTTTGTATCCATTCAGCAAGCCTGTGTCTTTTGTTTAGAGCATTTAATCCATTAACATTTTAGCTAATTATCAATGTCTATGTTCGTGTTACCATTCCTTACTTGTTTTGGGTTTGTTTTTTGTAGGTCCTTCTCTTCTCTTGTGTTTCGCACTTAGAGAAGTTCCTTTAGCATTTGTTGTAGAGCTGATTTGGTGGTGCTGAATTCTCTTAGCTTTTGCTTACCTGTAAAGGTTTTGATTTCTCTGTCGAATCTGATGAGATCCTTGCTGGGTAGAGTAATCTTGGTTGTAGGTTCTTCCCTTTCATCACTTTAAATATATCATGCCACTCCCTTCTGGCTTGTAGAGTTTCTGCTGAGAAATCAGCTGTTAACTTCATGAGAGTTTCCTTGTTTGTTATTTTTCCCTTGTTGCTTTTAATAATTTTTATTTGTCTTTAATTTTTGTCATTTTGATTACTGTGTGTCTTGGCATGTTTCTTCTTGGGTTTATCCTGCCTGTGACTCTCCGTGCTTCCTGGACTTGGGTGGCTATTTCATTTGCCATGTTAGGGAAGTTTTTGACTATAATCTCTTCAAATATTTTCTCGGGTCCTTTCTCTCTCTCTTCTCCTTCTGGGACCCCTATAATTCAAATGTTGGTGCATTTAATGTCCCAGAGGTCTCTTAGGCTGTCTTCATTTCTTTTCATTCTTTTCTCTGTATTCTGTTCTGTGGCAGTGGATTCCACCATTCTGTCTTCCAGGTCACTTATCTATTCTTCTGCCTCAGTTATTCTGCTATTGATTCCTTCTAGTGTGGTTTTCCTTTCAGTTATTGTATTGTTCATCTCTGTTTGTTTGTTCTTTAATTCTTCTAGGTTTTTGTTCTTTAATTCTTCTAGGTCTTTGTTAAACATTTCTTGCATCTTCTGAATCTTTGCCTTCCTTCTTTTCCCGAGGTCCTGGATCATCTTCACTATCATTATTCTGAATTCTTTTTCTGGAAGGTTGCCCATCTCCACTTCATTTAGTTGTTTTTCTGGGGTTTTATCTTGTTCCTTCATCTGGTATATAGTCCTCTGCCTTTTCATTTTGCCCGTCTTTCTGTGAATGTGGTTTTTCTTCCACAGGCTGCAGGATTGTAGTTCTTCTTGCTTCTACTGTCTGCCCTATGGTGGATGAGGCTATCTAAGAGGCTTGTGCAAGTGTCCTGATGGGAGGGACTTGTGGTGGGCAAAGGTCAGTAAAACTTTAATCTGCTTGTCTGCTGATGGGTGGGGCTTAGTTCCTTCCCTGTTGGTTGTTTGCCCTGAGCTGACCCAGCACTGGATGCTACAGGCTTTCTGATGGGGCTAATGGCAGACTCCAGGAGGGCTCACACCAAGGAGTACTTCCCAGAACTTCTGCTGCCAGTGTCCTTGTCACCTCAGTGAGCCATAGCCACACCCCACCTCTGCAGGAGACCCTCCAACACTAGCAGGTAGGTCTGGTTCAGTCTCCTGTGGGGGTCACTGCTCCTTCCCCCTGGGTCCTGATGCACACACTACTTTG
The DNA here is from genome assembly GCF_964270905.1 of Leucopleurus acutus. Lineage (NCBI taxonomy): Eukaryota > Metazoa > Chordata > Mammalia > Artiodactyla > Delphinidae > Leucopleurus > Leucopleurus acutus. The sequence continues at coordinate 74,096,308 of NC_139145.1, read as the reverse complement.
TGTGTGTACTCCAAGAGTGTAGTCTCTCTTTCCACCCATCCTGTCGAAGTCCTGCAATCAAATCCCACTAGCCTTCAAAGTGTGATTCTCTGGGAATTCCTCCTCCCATTGCTAGATCTCCAGGTTGGGAAGCCTGATGTGGGGCTCCGCACCTTCACTCCAGTGAGTGGACTTCTATGGTATAATTGTTCTGTAGTTTGTGAGTCACCAGCCCAGTGGTTATGGGATTTGATTTTATTGTGATTGTGCCCTGCTACCGTCTCATTGCAGCTTCTTTGTCTTTGGATGTGGGGTATCTTTTTTGGTGAGTTCCAGTGTCTTCCTGTTGATGATTGTTCAGCAGTTAGCTGTGATTCCAGTGTTCTCACAAGAGGGAGTGAGCACACATCCTTCTACTCTGCCATCTTGAACCAATCCCCAGCATTTTGTATTATTAGTTTTATGGATTTTAGCCATACTGATATGTATGTAATGGTATCAATGTGTTATTTTAATTTGCAATTATCTAATGACATTAGATGTTGAGCATCTTTTTTTAAATAATTATTTGCCATCTCTATATCTTTTTTTTGGTGAGATATCCGTATAGATCTTTTACTCATTTTAAGATCGGGTCAGTTGTTTTCTCTTTGTTGAGTGTTAAGAGCCCTTCATATATTTTGTATACCAGCCCTTTATCAGAAATATGGTTTACAAAAATTACCTCCTAGTCTGTGCCTCGTCTCTTGATTCTCTTGATGTCTTTCCCAGAAGTTTTAAATTTTGACAAAGTCCACCAAACCCAAGCTCACCTAGATTTTCTCCTATATTATCCTATAGAACCTTTACAGTTTTACATTAGGTCTATGACTTATTTTGAGTAAAATTTTGTGAAAGATGTAAGAACTGTTTCAAGATTCATTTTAATTGGTATATGGATGTCTAATTGTTCTGGTGTCATTTGTTGAAAGGGCTATCCTTCTAATGAATTGCATTTGCTCCTTTTTCAAAGATCAGTTGACTATACTGGTATGTATCTATTTCTTGGATATGTTGTTCTATTGATCAATTTATTATTTCATCAATATGCTGTCTTTATAGATTTATAGTAAGTCTTGTTTAATTTAATTTTTTTTGAAGTATAGTTGACTTATAATGTGCAAATTTCTGCTGTACAGCAAAGAGACTCAGTTATACACATTTATATACATTCTTTTCCATTATGGTTTATCCAAGGAGATTAGATATACTTCCCTGTGCTATAGAGTAGGACCTTGTTGTTTATCCATTCTAAATGTAATAGTTTGCATCTACTAACCCCCAGCTCGCAGTCCATCCCTCTCCCTCCCACCTCCCCCAGCAACCACAAATCTGTTCTCTATGTCTGTGAGTCTGTTTCTGTTTTGTAGATAGGTTCATTTGTGCCATATTTTAGATTCCACATATAAGTGATATCATATGGTATTTGTCTTTCTCTTTCTGACTTACTTCACTTAGTATGATAATCTCTAGATCCATCCATGTTGGTGCAAATGGCATTATTTCATTCTTTTTATGGCTGAGTAATATTCCATTGTATATATGTACCACATCTTTATCCATTCATCTGTCGATGGACATTTAGGTTGTTTTCATATCTTGGCTATTGTGAATTGTGCTGCTGTGACATAGGGGTGCATGTATCTTTTTGAATTATAGTTTTTCCAGGTGTATGCCCAGGAGTGGGATGGCTGGATCATATGGTAACTCTGTTTTTGGTGTTCTGAGGACCCTCCATACTGTTTTCCATAGTGGCTGCACCAACTTACATTCCCATGAACAGTGTAGGAAGGTTCCCTTTTCTCCATACCCTCTCTAGCATTTGTTATTTGTAGACTTTTAAATGATGGTCATTCTGACTGGTGTGAGGTGCTACCTCAATATAGTTTTGATTTGCATTTCTCTAATAATTAGTGATGTTGAGCTCTTTTCTTGTGCCTACTGGCCATTTGTATGTCTTCTCTAGAGAAATGTCTAGAAAGGTCTCCTGTCCATTTTTTGATTGGGTTGTTTGTTTTTTTGTTGTTGAGTTGTATGAGCTGTTTGTGTATTTTGGAGATTAAGCCCCTATTGGTTTCATCATTTGCAAATATTTTTTCCCTTCTGTAAGTTGTCTTTTTATTTTGTTTATGGTTTCTTTTGCTGTGCAAAAGCTTGTAAGTTTGATTAAGTCCAATTTGTTTGTTTTTGTTTTTATTTTTATAGCCTTGAGAGACTGACTTAAGAAAACATTGGCACGATTTATGTCAGAGAATGTCTCTTCTTGGAGTTTTATGGTGTTATGTCTTATGTTTAAGTATTTAAGCTATTTTGAGTTTACTTTTGTACATGGTGTGTGTTCTAACATCATTGATTTACATACAGCTGTCCAACTTTCCCAGCACCACTTGCATAAGAGACTGTCTTTTCCCCATTTTATTTTCTTGCCTACTTTGTCAAAGATTAATTGACCATAGATGTGTGGGTTTATTTCTGAGCTCTGTATTCTGTTCCATTGATCCATATGTTGGTTTTTGTACCAGTACCACACTGTTTTAATTATTGTAGCTTTATAGTATTGTCTGAAGATGGGAGAGTTATGCCTCCTGCTTTTTTTCCCCCTCAGGATTGCTCTGGCAATTCTGGGTCTTTTATGGTTCCATATAAATTTTTAGATTATGTGTTGTAATTCTGTGAAAAATATCATGGGTAATTTAATAAGGATCACATTAAATCTGTAGAGTGCTTTGGGTATTTTTGCCATTTTAACAATATTAATTCTTCCAATCCAAGAGCATGAGATATCTTTCCATTTCTTTGAATCCTCTTTAATTTCCTTTATTAATGTTTTATAGTTCTCGGAATATTAGTCTTTCACCTCCTTGGTCAGGTTTATTCTTAGGTATTTTAGAAAGGTATTGTTTTTTTTACATTCCCTTTCTTATATTTCATTGTTAGTGTAAAGAAATGCAAGCAATTTCTGAATGTTAATCTTGTATTCTACTTTGATGTATTCATTCATTAGATCTAGTAGTTTTTGTGTGGAGTCCTTAGGGTGTTCTATATGTAGTATAATGTTATCTACATATCGTGAGAATTTTACCTCTTCCCTTCCAATTTGGATACCTTTTATTTCTTTTTCTTGTCTGTTTGCTGTGGCTAGGACTTCCAATACTATGTTGAATAGAAGTGGTGAAAGTGGGTATCCTTGTCTTGTTCCAGATTTTATCAGGAAGGGTTTCAGCTTTTCACTGTTGAATGTTATATAGGCTGTGGTTTGTCAAAAATGGCTTTTGTTATGTTGAGATATGTTCCCTCAATACCCACTTTGGTAAGAGTTTTTATCATGAATGGATGTTGAATTTTGTCAAATACTTTTTTCTGCATTTATTGAGATCATGAGGTTTTTGACTTTTGTTTATGTGGTGTATTACATTGATTGATTTGTGTATGTTGCACCATCCTTGTGAACTTAGGATGAATCCCACTTGTTTGCAGTGTATAATATTTTTTATGTGCTGTTGGATTCGGTTTGCTAATATTTTGTTGAGAATTTTTGCATATATATTCATCAATGGTGTTGGCCTGTAATTTTCTTTTCTGGTGATATCTTTGTCTGGTTTTGGTATCAGGGTGATGGTGGCTTCATAGAATGTCTTTGGGAGTGTTCCCTCTTCAACCTTTTGGAAGAGTTTGGGGAACATTGGTGTAAGTTCTTCTTTGTATGGTTGGTAGAATTCACCTGTGAAGCAATCTCCTTCTGGACTTTTGTTTTCAGGGAGGTTTTTTTTTTTTTTTTTTTTTTTAAAAAACAGATTCTATTTCACTTCTAGTGATCAGTCTGTTCAAATTACCTATTTCTTCTTGATTCAGTTTTGGTGGGCTGTATGTTTCTAGAAAGTTGTCCATTTCTTCTAGGTTGTCAAATTTGTTGGCATGAATTGTCCATCATATTCTCTTATTTATTTATTTATTTATTTTGCGTTTCTGCGGTATCAGTTGAGATTTCTCCGTTTTCAATTCTTATTGTGTTTATTTGGGTTCTCTCTATTTTCTTCTTGGGGAGCCTGGCCAGAGGTTTGTCAATTTTGTTTACCCTTTCAAAGAACCAGCTCTTTGTTTTATTGATTTTTTTCTATTTTTTAAAAATCCCTATTTTACTTATTTCCTCCCTGAATTTTATTATTTTCTTCTTTCTGATGACTTCACGTTTTGTTTTCTAATTCTTTTAGGTGGTATGTTAGGTCGTTTGAGATTTTAATTGTTCTGGGGTTTTTTTGAGGAGGGTGTGTATCACTATGAGCTTCCCTCTAAGAACTGCCTTTGCTGCATCCTGTAGATTTTGTATGTTTGTGTTTGCATTTTCATTTGTCTTAAGGTAATTTTTAATTTTCTTTTTGATTTCCTCATTGACCCGTTGATTTTTTAGTAGTATGATGTTTATTCTCCATGTAATGTTTTTTTCTCATTTCTTTTCCTGTGGTTGATTTCTAGTTTCATGCTGTTATGGTCAGAGAAGATGCTTGAAATAATTTCTATACTCTTAAATTTGTTGAGGTTAGTTTTGTGACCTAGTATGTGGTCAGTCCTAGAGAATGCTCCATGTGCACTTGAAAAGAATGTGTATTCTGGTTTTTTTGGATGTGATGTCCTGAAAATATCAATTAAGTCTAACTGTTCTATTGTATCATTTAAGATCTCTGTTGCCTTGTTGATTTTCTGTCAAGAGGATTGGTCCATTGATGTGAGTGGGGTGTTAAAGTCTCCTACTAATATTGTATTCCAATCAGTTTCTCCCTTCATGTCTTTTATTATTTGTTTTATGTATTTGGGTGCTGATATATTAGGTGCATATATGTTGATGAGTGTAAAATCCTCTTCTTGTATTGATCCTTTTACCATTATATACTGTCCTTCTTTATCTTTCTTTATTGCCTTTGTTTTAAAGTCTATTTTGTCTGATATGGGTATTGAAACTCCTGCTTTCTTGTCATTTCTGTTTGCATGAAATATCTTTTTCCATCCCCTCACTTTGAATCTATGTGTGTCCTTTGCCCTAAGGTGGATCTCTTGTAGGCAGCATATTGTAGGCTCTTATTTTTTTTATCCAGTCTGCTGCTGTATATCTTTTGATTGGAGCACTCAGTCCATTGATATTTAAGGTAATTATTGATACATACGTATTTATTGCCATTTGAAACCTTGTTTTCCACTCTGTGTTTCTTCTTTGTTCCTTTCTTTTTTTGTTTTTCTTTTTGTGGTTTGATGATTTCTTTTTATTTTATGCTTGTGTTCTCTTCTTTTTGATTTTTGTGAATCTATTGTATGTTTTTGATTTGTGGTTGCCCTGTTTTTCAAGTATGTTAACCCCTTCTTATATCTGCTTGCTTTAGACAGTCATACAGGCTCAAACACATTCTAAAAGAAAAAAACAAAAAAACGGAATCTACAATTTCTTACTCTCCCCCCCACCCCACATTTTATGATTTTGATGTCCTTTTTTTTTCTACACCATGCAGCTTGCAGGATCTTAGTTTCCTGACCAGGGATTGAATCCATGCCCCCTGCAGTGGAAGCATGGAGTCTTAACCACTGTGCCAGGGAAGTCCCTTGATGTCCTTTCTTACATCTTCATGTTTATCTTTTTGCTGTTCCTTGTTTTTATCATCACTTTCACAAATAGATTTTTTTTTAATCTGTATACTGGCTAATTTAAATGATTTACTTTCCAGTTATGATTTCCTCCTTCTATATCTTCTTGCTTCTTTTCTATTTAGAGAAGACTTTTCAATATTTCTTTTAGGATAGATTTAGTATTGCTATATTCTTTTAGTTTTTGCTCATCTGAGAAATTCTTTATTTCTCCTTCTATTCTAAATGATAATCTTGCTGGGTAGAGTATTCCAGATTACTGATTTTTTCCTTTCAAGACTTTGAATATATTTTGCCACCCCCTTCTGGCCTGCAGTGTTTCTGTATAGAAATCAGCTGATAGCCTTATGGGGCTTCCCTTGTAATTAATCTTTGTTTTTCTTTTGCTGCCTTTAGAATCCTCTCTTTATCTTTAACTTTTGCCATTTTTATTATAATATATCTTGGTGTAGGTCTGTTTGGGTTCATCTTATTTTGGACCCTCTGTGCTTCCGGTATCTGGATGTCTGTTTCCTTCTTTAAGTTGGAAAGTTTTCAGCCATAATTTCTTCAAATACATTTTCAATCCCCTTTTCTCTTTCTTCTCCTTCTGGAATCTCTATTATGCATAGATTGTCATGCTTTATACTATCCCATAGGTCTTTTATATTGCTTTCATTTTTTTTAAATTTGGTTTTCTGTCTGCTCTTTTGATTGGGTGATTTCCATTATTCTATCTTCGAGACCACTTATTCTTTCTTCTGCATCATTCATTCTGCTATTCATTGCTTTTAGCTCAGCTTTCATCTTGGCAAATGAATTTTCTAATTTTTCTTGGCTCCTCAAAATTTCTAGCTCCTTTTTATAGTAATCTGTATTTCTGTTGATAGCCTTCCTTAATTCCTTGAGTATTTGCATTACCTTCTTTTTGAACTCAGTGTCTATTAGACTGAAGAGGTCTGTTTCATTGTTTATTCCTTCAGGGGAATTCTCTTGGTCTTTTAACTGGGAGTGGTTCTTCTGCTTTTTCATTTTGCTTGTATTTCTCTTGCTCTGTGAGTTTCAGAGAAACAATTATCTACTGTAGCTTTGGAGGGTTATTTATATGCGGGAATGTCCCTGCATAGCTTGTGTTGGTTTAATAATTTTTTGGCATGAGCGCTGTTTTTGGTTTGGATGCTTGCCGTCTCTTTCCTTAGCATGTGCTGGCTGTTATCCCCTTGGTAGGGGGTGGCCTGCACACACTCCCAGGAAGGTGGGGGCAGCAGTTTGCGGCCAGTGGTGGGACCCTCAGTGGGGCAGTGGTCCGTGCCCAACTCTGGAGTCTGAGATGGCAGTGGCGGCTTGAGCCCAGCCCCAGAGCTCACGTAGGTGGTGCCCTGATACCTGAGAGTGCACGCGTGGACAAAGAAGCTCCTATGGCTGTCCTGCTCCTCTCCTTGTGGGCCTCCCAACAAAGGTGCCCTTCCTCTCTAGTGGGCCAAGGCCTCCTCCCATACTCCTTAGGTTATGGTGCAGCACACCCTAGCCCCCTCAGGCTGTCTCCATGTAGCCAATCCAGTCCTCTCCCTGGTTCTGATCTCTGAAGCCCAAACCTCAGCACCCAGCCCCAGCCTGCTCCAGTGGAGGAGTGTCTCAGGCTGGAGAGTGCTAGGCAGTGGCACCTACCTTCTGTGCAGGTCTCTCTCCACTTTTCCCTCCACAAACTGGTTGCTGTACTCTCCTCTGAGGCTCTGAAGCTCCCCCTCTGTCCCGGCTGATCTTCCTGCCAGTGAGGGGACTTCCCAGTGTGTGGAAATCTTTCCTCTTTCACAGCTCCCTCCCAGGGGTGCAGGTCCCATCCCAATTCCTTTCTCTCTTGTTTTTTTCTTTGGTCCTACCCACTTATGTGGAGATTTTCTAGCCCCTTTGGAAGTCTGAAGTCTTCTGCCAGCATTCAGTAGATGTCCTGTGAGAATTATTCCACATGTAGATGTATTTGTGGGAGAAGGTGAGCTCCATGTCTTACTCCTCCACCATCTTGATCTGATCCCCAGCTTTATAGTAAGTCTTGAGTTGGGTAGCATCAGTCCACTGAATTTTGTTCTTTTGCTTTAATATTATGTTGGGTATACTGGGCCTTTTTTCATTTCCATATAAACTTTAAAATCAGTTTGTTGACATCCACAAAATAACTTGCTGGGATTTTGATTAGGATTACATTGAATCTATAGATTAATTTGGAGAGGATTGACATCTTAACAATATTGAGTCTTTCTATATGTGAACATGGAATATCTCTTCATTTAATTATTCCTTCTTTGTTTTCTTTACATAGATCCTGTATATATTTTGTTAGATTTATACTTATTTCATTTTTTGGTGCTAATATAAGTGGTATTGTTCTTAATTTCAAATTCTAGCTGTTCATTCTTGATACATAGGAAAGCCATATATATATATATATATATATATATATATATACACACATACACACACACACATATACATACACACACACACACACATACATACATACATACATACACATGCATATAATGTACTTTGGTGGGTTAGCCTTGTATCCTGCAATTTTGCTGTAATTATTTATTAGTTTCACTTGGTGCTTTTGTGTGTTGTTGATTCTTTGGGATTTCCTCACAGCCAGTCATGTCATCTGTGAATAAAAGACAGTTTTATTTCTTCCTTCCCAATCTGTATATCTTTTATTCCTTTTTCTTGTCTTGTTGCAATGGCTGTGACTTACAGTACAATAGATAGGAGTGGTGAGAATGGGCATCTTTGCTTTGTTCCCAAACTTAGGGGAAGAGTATATAGTTTGTCACATCATTAAGTATGATGTTAGCTGTGGGTTTTGTTTTTTTTGTTTTTGTTTCTTTTTGGTAGATGTTCTTTATCAAATTGAGGAATTTCCCCTCTATTACTAGTTTACTGAGAGTTTTTATCATAAGTATTGGATTTTGTCAAATGTTTTTTCTGCATCTATTTACATGATCATATTATTCTTTAGTTGTTGTTGTGATGAATTACATTGATTTTTTTCGTGTTGAACAAGCCTTGCATACTGTCCTATATTTTTATGACTTTAAAAATCTTCTATATGTAGGTGACTCCCAAACTTACATCTCTAAGCCTAGACTTATCCTTACGTCAGTCATCTCCTAACATTTCTTAAACTAAACTCCAGATCTTTGTTAACAAAAATGCTCCTCCTATAGTCTTTCTCATCTCAGTAATTATAAACTCTTTTCTTCCACTGCCTCTTCTAGAAAGGACTACAGTTCCTGACTCTTCTACAGTGGAACCCAGACTATAGTTCCTGATGTTTCTGTGCTGTGGCATAATATTTCCCGGATGCAACTGGCACTCTGGGGGAGGACAGAGACATAGAAAAGGGAGAGGCAGATGGCATGCCTGGAATCCAAGGCTCTTCTACCCAGTCATGAACAGTCAACAAAAGAGGAATTGTGTGGAGACAGAAGGATTGTAGTATTAGAGTCCCTGAGGAAGTATAAAGTTCAAATATAGAAGTTTCAGTCAGAAAGCCAGGATTCTCCTTTACTGTGTGAATCCATTAAGCTGATTCCAGCAGGAATTTTCTGCACAAGATCTTAAGTGAAGGTAGCCTATGGCAAGAAAATTATAATTAGGGAGACCATGAGTATCCTAGGATGGTCTCAATTTATACCTGTTTTAAGTCAGTTATTTATTTCCAGGGTTGTATTTCATTTTAAAAAGTGTCCCAATTTGGGTGATGCATTATTTGGTTATTTGCTTATAACCCAAGGGACATTAGAAATTTGGATAACTTCTGGAGATGGAAACTGCATATGGAAGATTTGTAGGGAGGATCCAAACCATCTTCCTGCTCACTTCAGGTCCTTGTGTTGATAGCTTGGAGAAAGCATTGGGACCAAGTTGTAGTTAAAGTTTCTGGATTTGAAAACTCAGGGTTATTTCAGGGGTTTATAGAGATGCCGCTGCTAGGGAAAGAAAAAAAAAATGACCTGTAGTAGAATCAACTATGGACATGTACAGAATGGGAATGTTTCTGAATCTGAGAATTCAGCATATTACAGAGAGCTGAATCTGAGGGAGGGCAGCCATGAAGAGCCCCTGGAAGGAAGTCTAGTCTTCAAGTTAAGAATCTGATGCGAAATTAAAGGGAAGGGACAATGAGAAAGAATTGCTGATGCTACTGGACCAACTAGTTAATGAATCTCTACTGACTTTTGTGGCTTCTGGCAAGGTCCTCAAAGTACACACACAAATATCAGCTTAGAAGGCATGAAGACCTCAGGAATTTGAGAGAAAGAAATCTGTGGTCTTTGTTCATTAAGTCATTTTTTTTTTTTTTTTTTTTTTTCTTTTTGTGGTACACGGGCCTCTCACTGTTGTGGCCTTTCCTGTTGCGGAGCACAGGCTCTGGACGCACAGGCTCAGCGGCCATGGCTCATGGGCCCAGCTGCTCCGCGGCATGTGGGATCTTCCCGGACTGGGGCACGAACACGTGTCCCCTGCATTGGCAGACGGACTCTCAACCACTGCGCCACCAGGGAAGCCCATTAAGTCATTTTTGAAATGGTACCATATACCCCATTTTCAAACTTGAGTTTTCAGTGCTGGTGTGGTTTTAGGAGTATGTATATTGTATACACATACATTGTATACATATAATAAACACAGAGTATACATATAGTGTACATACAATATACAAATAAACAAATACATATACATACAATACAAATTACAAATACAATATATACAAATACGATACAAAATACACAAGCAAATACACAAATACATACAGTATACACACATACACTGATGGAGTATCCTCTTAAAATTGTCTGATAAAATCTCTTCTGAAATATCTTTACCTGTATTAGTAAATGCAATGAGACAGCACCGAGTGGCTATTAGGGGAACAAAATATTAGAATTTATTATTGATTGAGGTCAAGAAAAAGAGCTAAATTGAGAAATTTGTAGAGTAAGAAAAAATGGTAGTAGCTCAGGAAAGGCATGATCCTTGCTCCTCCCTGAACGCCCATCCATTAAAAAGGGGAAGGGGGTAGATAAAGACGGAGAGATAAGGATTGACAACACCTGGAGAATGGGACTCAGTGGCTTCCCAACTTCTCATGGGGGTGATGTGCCTCTACCCACTCCTCTGGATGATAGGGATATCCTCCCCACCCCCATCCTTCCTATAGGCATCACGGTTAGTGCCTATAGGATCCAGGAATTGTGTCTAGGATATAGAACTACCTAACAGTATTCCCAAAGTAGGGGAGAGTCTTGACAAGCAGAGGATGACCTCAGAATTCACTGTGGAGCAGCAGAAGTGCCCTTGTAGAGGGTAAACATTTGATTGATTATCTGAGGCAGGAAGAAGCAGGTGGAGAAAGACAGCATATAGTCTGCATACAAGAAAAGGTAAAAAGAGATGGTCTGCTAAGCAAAATGAACACAAGTTCTCTGTTCTCACATGTTTAACCAGCAGTGGTGGCTGGAGCTGGCACTGGCTGGTGAGAGCTGATTGTGCAATTTCTTCCCAACTCCTCATTCAGTGAGATCAATAGGTAGCTTGAAATAAATCATGGTAGAAGTATTTATACCACAGAAATAGGCAAATGATGTACACCAGAGCTTTTAAAAAACTTTTCCAGAGAACCAGATGTTAGCTATTTATCAGCACACCACTGGGTCCTAGACTCTTTGGAAATAGAAGTCAGAAATTCACATGTCAAATTGTGTCTCATTTTATACTGAACTCTTACAGATCTGTCAACTTGCTTTGTTGACAGGGAGACTGGTTATGACCTTATTCCAGAGTGACTGAAGGAGGTCTGTCTTATTAGACTACTATGGCCCAGTATTTGATTCTGAGTCAGAGTCAAACATTTCTGCCCAGAGTATGTCCTCAGACTCCAGAATAACCCTGTCATGAACTTAGTGCCCTGGGCAATTTGTTGCTTCAGAACTGTGAGATTGTTTATCCAGGGATGAGAAGGTTGGAAAAAAACAATGGTGTTGCCCTTCCTGAACTTCATTGCATACCAGGAAGTCTGTGGTTAGTAGTCAGCCTTCTACCAGTCTCTCAGGGGATTATTTCTGAATTTCTGAAGTACTTAAAGAAACTCAAAGGCCTAAAAATTCCATGAGTTTGATAAAATACAATTTGATACTGATCAGATTTTGCTAGGACATCAAACCCCAGTATGTACTGATTCTGCATACAGCTGTTAACGATGCTTTTGATAATGTTGTTTAAAAATTGAAAAAAAGTCATTGATACTTGTAAATGGAAGACTCACATGGACAATAAAAGAAGTGTTTAACTGTCTTAGAGTGAGTCTGTAGGACCCAGATTAATTCTATTATTTTCACACAATGAGAAATCGTATGCGTTTGATATAAAGAAGAAAATACCATCCTTTATGTATGAGAGGCTAAATCAGTTGTTGAAAATATATGTATCTAGATTGACACTTGCAGGAGACAGATGGCCTGTGGTATCTGGTATGGCAACATCTAGCTGGCTTGCGAAGTGGAGGTCATATTTTGGAAGAAGAAAAAAAAGGTGGCTATTTTATTTATGGACCCCAAATAATTTGACAGTGAATCATTAAGGAGTTATCTGATGTAATTTGCTTTTTATTTTTTTATAATTAATTGAATCTTTATTGCCACTTATAGTCTTTATAACTTTTCCTTTCAAATTATAGCTACTCTAAAAATATAAGTTGAGTGAGTCAAGTAATTTCAAAAGGAATTTTTTATTATTATTTATTTACTTATTCGCTTACTGGCTGGATTGATTTTTTTCTTTTTAGGATTTCTTTTTTTTTTCAGTTATACATACGTACATATCTTTTTTTTTCAGATTCTTATCCCTTATAGGTTATTACAAAATATCAAGTGTAAGTTCCCTGTGCTACACAGTAGGTCTTTTTTGGTTATCTATTTTATATATAGTAATGTGTATATGTTAATCCCAAACTCCTAATTTATCCCTCCCCACCTGTTTCCCCTTTGGTAACCATAAGTTTGTTTTATATGTCTGTGAGTCTATTTCTGTTGTTAATGTGTATCATTTTTTTAGATTCCATGTATACGTGATACCATGATATTTGTCTTTGTCTGACTTACTTCATTTCATATGATATCTCTAGGTCCATCTATGTTGCTGCAAATGGCATTATTTCATTCATTATATCCTTTTTATGGCTGAGTAATATTCCATTGTGTATGTATACATATATATCTATATCTGTGTGTGTGTGTGTGTGTGTGTGTGTATATATGTATATATCTGTCTCACATCTTCTTTATCCATTCATCTGTTGATGGACATTTAGGTTGTTTCCACGTTTTGGCTATAGTAAATAGTGCTGCTATGAACACTGGGGCACATGTATCTTTTAGAATTATGATTTTCTCTGGATATATGCCCAGGAGTGGGATTGCAGGATCATATGGTAGCCCTATAAACTTAGTCATCAGAACACACAATAATTGTTACTGGAAGCTCCTGGAGCTCTGGAATTTGTCCTTAATTTTACCAACATACGGGTACTTGGAGTCGCCAGAAAGTAATCAAGGGTCTCTGAGATTTCTTACTCTAAGAAGTCTGCTGGAAAGGGGGTGATGTCAGAGTTGGCAACTGTTGGTGATTCCTGCCTGCCATTAAGCCGGGTGCAATTCTTCCAAACTCAGACGGGTATGAGGGAACATGTATAGAAGCAAAGCACTGTTTTAGGTACCTGCATGCATTTTATACATCCAGTCATTTATCTTTCTGATCTTACTTTAAAAAATGTTTTAAGGACACTTAAAAAAATTAAGATACAATACATTTAAAATAGGAAAGATTTAATGAGATAATGAATATTAGTGAGCTGTAGTTTATGTATGTGTTCTTCACATTCATGAGAAATGGAACACACATTCACTCTAAGCTTCCCGGTAGACAGCACTAAAGGCAAAACTTGAGTGGCTCCATGTCTTTCTTACAATGTCTGCAAAAGTAAAACAAACCAATTGCTCAGAAAAAGCAAAGCTCTTCCTGCCACTAAGAAAGATTTCTCCTCTGGGTCCCCTTAAAGAGGACACTTTGCAAAATACCAAGCAGAATTCTCAGTAGCATCGTTAAAGAAAAGTTGCTGTGAGGTTTCTGTAGGGCTCTCACAGTGTTTCCTGATGTGAGCTGATGGGGCTGTATTAAAGTGTAATTTAGGAAACAAATATACCTGGGCAAGGCCTCTATGATGCAAGCAGGCCCAGAGCTCTCTGATAATCTAGCTTAATGTGGGAGCAGATTTGAGATTTTTAGGAGATTGGACAGAGAATGGATTGACTGAATAACCTTTAGATGATTTTCCGTAAATAATAGATCACTCACATGAAATTGTGATCAATATGTAGCACAGTAAATTCAACTTTCTTTGACAGGTGTCTGGATTATAGAGATTTTAAATGCATTATTGTACTTCATTTTATCTTACTAACAGCCCTTGGTTTTTGGTATGCTTTTTTATTTTGGTATGCTCATTTTAACAGAAGACTGAACTGAGATGCAAGAAAGTTTGATAATTTGCTCAAGGTCACTTAATTAATAAGAACAGCAAATGACTTTGACTTTAGGTCTTTTTACTCCAGTGTCCATTTCTTGACATGTAAACCTTCTGCTTCTGCTTCCCAAGTATTTGGTAATTAAGGAAAAGGACCCTAAAAGCAGCATCACTGGGGCCATGAGAGCCTGCTCACTCTTATCTTCTCCAATCCTAGTATTGGGCCAGCTATGTCTCTAAAAGGCACATACGGCAAAGTCTGGGCTTTCCGACTTCCCCCAGAGATATAGTATGTCTTATATAGTTCTGTTAGATAACCATTATTATAAGACCATATACACCCAGGTATATGAAAATCGCATTATCTCAAAAGTTACTGAGGATGACCTCTGAGAAAATAGAGGGTGGAGGGAACTGGTAAGTAAACAATAACAGTTGGAAATCCTAGGCTCAAGCGAGCTTTTCCAAGGTGATGTTGCTAGGGATGATCATCACACACCAACGAAGGGAAGGTGATGTCTTTTCTTCAGGATGTCTCAGAGCATTTTGAAGGCTCATGTGCTTTGTGAGATACCATGAGTTCATGAGCCATGAGGGGCTTCCTAAATGTATTGGACACAAGCCATTTCTTTACAGAGGATCCTATAGAACCGTTAGTGTGCATGGTTCATTTGGAAAATGTTAGCATACAAAAGTGTTTCCCCTTTGGAGCCACCTGGGGAGCCTTTAAACCTACTGATTCCTGAGCCCCAAACAGATCAATTACATTGCAATCTTGGTGGTGGGAAGAGCATTGGTTTTTTAAAACAAAACAAAACAAAACAACTCTCTGTGAGGTTCTAATGCATAGCCAGGATTGAGAACAGTCTAGGGGAACTAGGTCTTCAGTAGTTGGAGACCTATTTAGCCCTGGCTCTTAAAGAAATTTTTCCTTTCTAACAAGAGAGACCAGGTAGAACGTTGATGTCAGTGTCTTTATCAACATATTCCTCTCAAACTCTACTTAACTTTGTTTCTTTTTAGTAACCATGACCAAGTCTCCAAAGCTTAGTCTATACAACCTGTCTTGCACAGCTCCCGGTCACTCCAAGGTCAACAGAACTCTGTCTTTTGTCCATTACTTTTCTAAACTCACTCTTGATTAGATTAGCAACTAATAACCACCTTGTCCAGGTGTTTATAGTTCTGGGATGTTATAAATCTGAGAATTATATTGCAACATTTTAACTTTCATTGGTACTGTATACAACAATTCCCCGCTTCCCTCATAACCTCCTTTATCTCTTGCCCCGGCTTTGGACATAAGTGCAATAAAATTTTACACAATTTAAAAATATTTGCAGATGTGCATTATATATATCTATCATCAATTCAGGTTCTACTATTTTATTTCAGGCTCCTTTTTACTACCATATGGTTATCTACTCACAAGATGTTGTTTTCACTGAGACCCTCACTAAGTTGATTGAGTAATAAAATATATTCTTACAAGAAAGTTTTGTTTTCAAATGCTGCTCATGGTTATCTTTCATCAAAGTCTGGAGCATAAAGGCAGGACACAGTGGAAAACATGGATTTTTAATACACCATGCTATGTCAGAACATATGGATTGGTCTGGAATAACAATTTCAACAGATGACCTAATTTGAATCTGAATACTATAGAAGAAAAGAAAAAGGTTATAAAGACATCTGTAAATCCCTTCTCCATATATTATGATGTGCATTCTGAATTTCAGGCTCTGAAACATTCACTTTAACAGTAGCTTATGAAATCAGCACAAGGCTAAGACACCTAACACAAAAATGCATGTCAACTGCATTGAGGGAGGACTTGGGCATAATGACAGCCTAATTGGGAAATATCAGCAAATGGATCATCTGAGATCTTTTCAGGGAAGTTGAGATTTCCTATAAAGTGACTGAAGAGAGGGAGGATAGGGTGAATCGTTGTGTTTGTTAGATTTCGTTTGTTATGAGAGCCTTGGAAGACTTAAATTGAGTTCTTGGGGTGTGTAATTATGTCAACCACAGAGGTTGAAGTGATTTTGGCTTATAAAGTCTCAAAGAACCCTAGCATCAGAATAGTGGAGAGGAATAAGAAAGCAGAAGGAACATGACAAGAAAGGGGCAATGAGCAACCTGTGCTGAGAATAGAAACCCAGTGTGAGGGAGCTGGTAAGGGTAAATCTGAATCATGATCTGGCTGAGAAACCTTTTACCGTCCGAAGGTTTGAAAAGGAACTTAAACTGTAAAGGCCAATTAAAAGGGGAAGGAGGGGGAAGGATAAATAGGGAGTTTGGATTAAAATATACACACTACTATATATAAAATAGATAACCAACGAGGACCTACTGTATAGCACAGGGAACTATACTCAATATCTTGTAATAACCTATAATGGAAGAGAATTTTTTAAAAGAATATACATATGTATGTGTGTGTGTGTGTGTGTGTGTATAACTGAATCACTTTGCTGTACACCTGAAACTACACAACATTGTAAATCAACCATATTTCAATAAAATTTTTTTTTAATATTTTAAAAAAATTTAAAAAAAGTGTGTTGTTGAATAGTCAGTTGAAAGTAAATTGAATTTAACTGAAATAAGCTCAAATTGCACACAGTTCTTCTTGAAAAGAATCAATAAACAGGCAGACGTGCAGAAATGGAGGGTATAAAATGACACATTAAGGCTAAATTAAAGTGATACTGAACATTTTCTCCTGGTCACACCAGTTGGCTGGTAAATAGGGAGATGAGTTCAGGGAGTGGGAAGTGGTATGGGGAATGGACAGTACAGGACGTGGGCCAGAGGACTGAGGGGGGGTTTTCTGCAATGTTATGTGTGAAAGCAGAGGAGCTGGCCTTTCCACCTATGGGAAATGGGTTGAATAGCATTGAGGGTTTTCTCTTCTTAGGTTCTGCTAGGGGCTAACTTGTCCTCCAAAATTCATATGTGGCAGTCCCAACCTCCAGTGTCTCAGAATGTGACCTTAATTCAGAAATAAGGTCGTTGAAGGTGTAATTTGTTAAGATGAGGTCATAGCGGAGTAGGTTAGGCCCCAACTCTATATGACTGGTGTCCATATAGAAAGCGAAAACTTGGACAGAGAAACACACACACAGGGAGACTGCCATGTGGAGACTGAAGTTGTGTTGCCACAAGCCAAGGAACTACCAGAAGCTGGGAGAAAAGCCTGGAACAGACCTTTCTCTCAAGGCTTCAGAGGGAGCATAGCCCTGCAGCCATTGTGCTCTTGGATTTCTGGCCTCTGAAACAGTGAAACAAGAAATTTTGGTTGTTTAAGCCAGTTGGTGATATTTGTTATGTCACACCTTGGAAATGAATACAGGCTCTGATGGAATTTACTCCTTGAGCCTAATTCTGGCTTTTCTGCCTCTCTGAGGGGGGGGGGTCCAAAGAACAGGATTGGGGAGCAAAGGCACATTGGTCAGTGAGCTTGCCGCCAGTGTAGGGAGAACATGACTGATGAGCAGGATGCAGCTTGGAACAAAGTTTCAAGAAGGCTGCGTATGATGGGCATCAGCTACTTAGTATATGTGAAAGGTCTTCTGTAGCAAAGCCTGGGACTAGAAGCAAAGGGTGGGCTTTTGGGGAGGACAGCCCCACTGTGCCCTAGATGCCTCAAAGATGTTGAATGAGCAAGGATGGTGAGAACCCTTGTCAGTAGATGTGGGAGCTGAAATCCTGTGGATGAGTTTCTGGCGTTTCTGAGGTATCTTATTTTTATTTATCAACTTTAATGAAAGTCTCAGAGTATGATAAAGAGGTTTTACAATTACCAAAGCCAAGATAGGTGATGACAGCATGGATAGAAAGGGGAGAAAACTCAAATGTCTGTCATCCCCCCACCCCTGCTCTTTCTCCAAGTTTGATATTTGGAGTATGACTCTGGGTCTACTTTTAGACCCATTTTTCCCCCCTTCAAATAGTTTTCTCACCTCATTTCCTCCACTTTCCACCTGCGATAAAACCGAGTCACGGGTTTGCTTATGGACAGGGAAGCTCTGTTACCTTTTGCTAGAGAATCTGGTTAGAAGGATTTCATACTTCCTGCTATTATGGAGAGAATCTTGGGATTTCCTTGTAAAATTAAATCTTTGCATATAAAACATGTTCTTTTATTATCATTTCATGGATACCTTAGCACATATGCTAAGATGCCAGAGAGATAGTGTAAAGAAAAAATACTAAACGATCATGAAATAAAGTCAGAATATGTTACTTCTTGGGGTATGATACAGTGCCACATTTCAGCACGGCTGCAGAAATTTAAGCTTAACTGCAAAAGATAAGCAAAGAAATGGGTGACTGGACAGTTAACTCTAGTATGAAATATGTGAGTCTGGTTTAGGAGTCTTGACAGATTGGAATGTTACACGTATTGAAGATCAGGATAAAAGAGAGAGAAAAAAAGATTAAATGGAACTCCTTCCCCAGAGATGGAAAAATCAGTCAATAGGTTGAAGATTAAAGAAGTAAGAAAAAGACCTATTGAAACTAAACAAGAAAAAAAGACCACATAGCATAAATCAAACTTGATTTTGAATTTTTTAACATAGTTGTCAGTCATGCTTTTTCTTTCACGTGGATTTTCCCTAAATTTGAAGAGATTATCAGAAAAATATGCATTTCCAGGATGAACTTCAATAGCAGGTTTTTAATCCCCACATGACAAGGCGAAGTCTTAAGCAATGTGACTTTGTTTCTGCTAGGGCGTAGGTTAAAGGGAGGAGGTTAAAAGACTTCCTGATTGCTTATGAGTCATTAGGAGGCCCAGTGGTACAAGAGTCAGAACTTGTCTTTTCCTGCCAACTCATTTCTCTTCCTCCCATTTGATACCACAAGGTGTGCCTTTTGTTGAGAAAACAGGTCTATTGAACCCTACAAACCACACAAAGACAGAAAGGCTGTGTTTCAGTGTATTATAGTGTTTCAGACCAAAGAAGGTTTTAGGCTCGGCTTTCCTTCTTACCAGCAGCATGTCCTTGAGAAGTTAATTAGCATCTATTATCCCCAGCTAACAAAATGGAGGTAACAATATGTAATTCACAAGATTGTTGTAAAGATTAAATGATATCACATATATAAATCACTTGGTACAGAGAACCATAAATGACAGCTGTTATTATTAACCTTTTAGGCTTAATGTTAAGAGGTTGATGAAGCCCAATTATAAAACTTCAAAGGAATGAAATTCTAAATTTTTACATCTGTTATCAAATTATCCCACTTTTCCTTTCTTTTTTTAAAAAATAAATTTATTTTATTTATTTATTTTTGGCTACATTGGATCTTCGTTGCTGTGCGCAGGCTTCTCATTGCGGTGGCTTCTCTCGTTGCAGAGCATGGGCTCTAGGTGCACGAGCTTCAATAGTGGCGGCTTGCCGACTCTAGAGCGCAGGCTCAGTAGTTGTGGCGCACGGGCCTAGTTGCTCCGTGGCATGTGGGATCTTCCCGGACCAAGGCTCGAACCCATGTCCCCTGCATTGGCAGGTGGATTCTTAACCACTGCACCACCAGGGAAGTCCTTCACTTTTCCTTTCTTTGTCTTTGGTCTTGGCTTTGGTCACAGAGCTTTAACGTTGTATTTTATTAAGGCAGTGACGAACTATTGAAGGAATGAAAGTCAGAATAGTGGTTCTCAATTCTGGTTGCACATCAGAACACCAAAGGCATAGTCTCTCAACTCAGCCCCACTAAGATTTGGGGCTGGAAAATCTTGTTATTGGTGGTAGTTGTGTGCATTGTAAGATTAGCCGCATCCTTGGCCTCTACCTACAAGATGCTAGTAACATATCCCTTCTCAATTGTGACAAACATACATAGCTGCAGATATTGCAGATGTCCCCCTTGGGGGACAAAATTACCTCCACTTGAAAAACACTAAGGAGAGAAATGTGATTTAAATGCTTCGGGACAGCAAACAGGCATTGGTATTTTTAGAAATACCATAGATGTTTTTTTTTTGTTTGTTTTGTTTTTTTGTGGTACGCGGGCCTCTCACTTTTGTGGCCTCTCCCGTTGCGGAGCACAGGCTCCGGACGCGCAGGCTCAGCGGCCATGGCTCACGGGCCCAGCCGCCCCGCGGCATGTGGGATCTTCCCGGACCGGGGCACGAACCTGTGTTCCCTGCATCGGCAGGCGGACTTTCAACCCCTGCGCCACCAGGGAAGCCCCCCTAGATGTTTTTAATATGGAATCAGAATCAAATTTAGAACAATTTGCCAGGGAATCTATATTTCATTTTATTATTTTATATTTTTATTGTGATATAATTGACTTTAAACATTACATTGCTTTCAGGTGCAACAATGATTCACTATATGTATATACTGCAAAATGATCACCACAATGTTTAGTTAACATCTGTCACCACATATACAACTTTTTTCTTTTTATGAGAACTTTTAAGATTTACTCTCTTAGTAAGTTTCAAATATATAATATAGTATTATAATCTGTAGTCACCATTGCTGTACATTACATCTCCAGGACTTTTTATAACTAAAAGTTTGTATCTTTTGATCCCCTTCACCGATTTCACCCACCTTGCACATCCCACCTCTGGCACCGCTGATACATTCTCTGTATGTATGAAGGCATGAGTTTTGTTTTTGTTTTTTAGGTTCCACATATAAGTGACACCATACAGTATTTGTCTTTCTCTATCTGACTAATTTAACTTAGCGTAATGCCCTCTAGTTTCTTCTCTGTCGTCACAAATGGCAGGATAATTCTTTTTTTTTTACTGAATAAGATTCCATCCTGCGTGTGTGTGTTTGTGTGTGTGTGTACCACATTTCCTTTATCCATTCATCCATTGATGGACACTTAGGATGTTTCCATGTCTTGGCTGTTGTGAACAGTGCTGCAGTGAACATGGGGTACAGATATCTTTTTGAGTTAGTGTCTTTGTTTCCTTCAGATAAATACTCAGGAGTGAAATTGCTGGATCATATGGTAGTTCTATGGCTGCACTGATTTACATTCCCGCCAGCAGTGCATGAGGGTTCCTTTTTCTCCTCATCCTCACCAGCACTTTTTATTTGTTGTCCTTTTGATAATAGCCATTATAACAGGTGTGAGGTAGTATCTTATTGGGGCTTTTATTTGTATTTCCTTGATGATTAATGATGCTGAACACATTTTTACCTGTTGGCCATCTGTATGTCTTCTTGGGAAAAATGTCTATTCAGGTCCTCTACCCATTTTTTAACTGGATTGTGATTTTTTTAAACATTTTTTTGCTATTGAGCTGTTAGAGTTCTTCATGTATTTTGGATATTAACCCCTTATCAGATTTATGATTTGAAAATATTTTCTCTTATTTATTCATTTATTTACATATACATGCATCTATTCTTCTTCAAATTCTTTTCCCATTTTGGTTGTTACAGAATATTGAGCGGTTCCCTGTGCTATACAGTAGGTCCTTGTTGCATATCTATTTTAAATGTAATAGTGTGTATATATTAATCCCAAACTTCCAATTCATCCTTCCCCAGCACCTTTCCCCTTTGGTAACCATAAGTTTGTTTTCAAAGTCTGTGAGTGTGTTTCTGCTTTGTAAATAAGTTCATTTGTATCCTTTATTTAAGATTCTGCATACCATATATCTCTCTTTCTCTGACTTACGTCACTTAGTATGATAATCTCTGGGTTCATCCATGTTGCTGCAAATGGCATTATTTCAATCTTTTTAGTGGCTGGGTAATATTCCATTGTATATATGTACCACATCTTCTTTATCCATTCATCTGTCTGTAGACATTTAGGTTGTTTCCATATCTTGGCTATTGTAAACAGTGCTGCAGTGAACATTGGGGTGCATGTTTCCTTTCGAAACATGGTTTTCTCCAGATATATGCCCAGGAGTGGGATTGCTGGATTATATGGTAGTTCTATTTTTAGTTTTCTAAGGAAACTCCACAATGTTCTCCCAAGAGGTTGTACCAATTTACATTCCCGTGAACAGTGTAGGAGGGTTCCCTTTTCTCCACACCCTCTCCAGCATTTATTGTTTGTAGACTTTTTGATGATGGCCATTCTGACCGTTGTGAGGTGATATCTCATTGTATTTTTGATTTGGATTTCTCTAATAATTAGCGATGTTGAGCATCTTTTCATGTGCCTCCTGGCCATCTGTATGTCTTCTTTGGAGAAATGTCTATTTAGGTCTTCTACCCATTTTTTGATTGGGTTGTTTGCTTTTTTGATATCGAGGTGCATGAGCTGTTTGTATATTTTGGAGATTAATCCCTTGTTGGTCACATCGTTTGCAAATATTTTCTCCCATTCTGTGGGTTGTCTTCTCGTTTTGTTTATGGTTTTCTCTGCTGTGCAAAAGCTTTTGAGCTTAATTAGGTCCCATTTGTTTATTTTTGTCTTTATTTTCATTACTCTAGGAGATAAATCAAAAAAGATATTGCTGTGATTTATGTCAAAGAGTATTCTGCCTATGTTTTCCTCTAAGAGTTTTATAGTATCAGGTCTTACATTTAGGTCTTTAATCCATTTTGAGTTTATTTTTGTGTATGGTGTTAGAGAATGTTCCAATTTCATTCTTTTACATGTAGCTGTCCAGTTTTCCCAATTTTCTCATTTATCAAAGAGACTGTCTTTTCTCTATTGTATATTCTTGTCTCCTTTGTCATAGATTAATTGTCCATGAGTGCGTGGGTTTATTTCTGGGCTTTCTATCTTATTCCATTGAGCTATATTTCTGTTTTTTGTGCCACTACCATACTGTTTTGATGACTGTAGCTTTGTAGTATACCCTGAAGTCAGGAAGCCTGATTCCTCCAGCTCTATTTTTCTTTCTCAAGATTGCTTTGGCTATTCGGGGTCTTTCGTGGCTCCATACAAATTAAAAATTTTTTTGTTCTAGTTCTGTGAAAAATTCCATTGGTAATTTGATAGGAATTGCATTAAATCTGTAGGTTACCTTGGGTAGTATAGTCATTATGGCAATACTGATTCTTCCAATCCAAGAACATAGTATAACTTTCCATCTGTGTCATCTTCGATTTCTTTCATCAGCGTTCTGTAGTTTTTGGTATACAGGAATTCTGCCTCCTTAGGTATTTTATTTATTTATTTTTTTGGTGCGATGGTAAATGGGATTGTTTCTTTAATTTCTCTTTCTGATCTTTCATTGTTAGTGTATAGAAAAGCAGCAGATTTCTGTGTATTAATTTAGTATCCTGCAACTTTACCGGATACATTAATGAGTTCTAGTATCGCGATTGCTCCTTTCCTACCATCTCGTTGTGGCTTCTTCTTTGTGTTTGGATGTAGGATATCTTTTTTGGTAGGTTCCAACATTTCTTTGTAAATGGTTGTTCAGCAGTTAATTGTGATTTTGGTGTTTTCGTAAGAAGAGGTGAGCTAATGTCCTTCTACTCGGCCATCTTGCCTCCTGCTTTTCTTCCATTTAGTAGGTTGCCTTTTCATTTTGTTGATGGTTTCTTTTACTGTGCAAGAAGCTTTTTAGTTTGATGTTGTCACACTTGTTTGTTTTTGCTATCATTGCCTTTGCTTTTGGAGTCAGATCCAAAAAATCATTGCTAAGACCAGTGTCAAGGAGCTTATAGCCTGTGTCTTTTCTTACAGGAGTTTCATGGTTTCAGCTCTTCTGTTCAAGTCTATTATCCATTTTGAGTTATTTTATATATATGGTATAAGACAGTGATCCAGTGTTATTCTTTTCATATGGCAGTCCAGTTTTCCCAACACCATTTATTGAAGAAATTGTCCTTTCCCCATTGTATATTCTTGGGTAGTCTATATTTTAATTAACTTGGTGGTGGATTTCTCTGAAATTCAAAATTAGTTACAATTATTTAATAAATGAGCAATGTTCTTAGAGTTTAACAAAAATTGTTGCAGGTGATAGTGATCTGGAACTATTTTCATTGACTCTCCAATTTGGGTAGAAAATTTTCAGGAAAAGTTTTATGAATTAAAAAATGACTTAGACAGGGATAGTTAAATATGTGGCAATCACTCTTTATTTAACATTAGTTTTAATTACTGTTTTAGTCAGCTCTGGCTGCCATAACTAAATATATATTACACTAGGTAGTTTAAACTGTGGAAATTGATTTTCTCATAGTTCTGAAAGCCCTAAGTCCAAGATCAAGGTGCAGCATGGCTGGTTTCTGGTGAGGGCCTTCTTCCTACCTTGTAGATGGCTGCCTTCTTGCTGTGTCCTTGCATGGCAGGGATTGAGAAAGAAAGAGAGAAGGGGTGGGTTGGAGGGTAGGGAGTCTCTTTGGTGCCTCTTCTCATAAGGGCTCTAATCCCATCATGAGGGGCCCATGCTCATAACCTGATCTAAACTTAATTATCTCCCAAAGACCCCATCTCCAAATACTACCACATTGGGGGTTAGGGCTTCAACATATGAATTTAGGTGGCAATTCAGTCCATAGCAATTACCAAGAATTTTGCATTTCTCTATAAGCATAGAACTAAGTACAGTAGGCAAAATAATGTTTGCCCCAAAGATATAACAGCCTAATCCCCAGATACTGTAAATGTGTTATCTTTCATGGCAAAAGGGACTTTGCAGATATGATCGTTATGGATCTTGATATGGGAAAATTATCAGGCTGGTTCCAGGGTAATCACAAGTTTCCTTAAAAATGGGAGAGGGAAGCAGAAAAAAGAGTCAGTCACTAGTGTGTGTGTGTGTGTGTGTGTGTGTGTGTGTGTGTAGTAATGACCTCAATTTTTACAATCATATTTTAACTTCCTATATATTGCACTTAAAATCAGATCATGTGTCATTTAACACATTCTTGTATTTTTATCTATTATCAAATCATAACATCTTATTCACAAATATCCTTTACTATTCTTTCTTAAAGCATTATAAAACCTCCCTTCATTCGTTTTTGAGTTCAGTACTTGTCCTCTCAGGTAGAAATATCTCTTGTCCTTGGACCTTCAGAGAGTTTAGGCCAACTACAAAGTTAGAGAGACCACAGTAGTCAGTACAAGTCAGAACTATAGTACAGTAGCAAAAACAAATACCCTGGGACTAAAAGGTGATACAGGCCACACCAGGCCACTCACTCCTGGAACCCAGACATCATGACACGAGGAAGCCAAGCAACCGTAGAGAGGCCACCTGTCCCAGCCCTAGTCCCAGCCAAAGTCCAGCCAGTGGCTAGCACCAAGTACCAGACATGTGAGTGAACAAACTTTCGGATGATTCCAGTTCCCAGTCTTTGATGTATCCCTGTTGACACCACTGGAGCTGAAATGACTTGTTCAAAAAGTCCTGACCAAACTGCAGATTAGTGAGCAAAATAAATGTCACTGCTTTAAGCAACTCGTTCCATTTTGGTGTGGTTTTTCACATATACATAGAAAACTGCAATAACCTCCACATTTCTACCAAACCAAATATACATTCCTCTGTCCCTCAGTACTCATTGACACCTGGCTTTAACCTACCTTCCTGGTCTGATCTATGATGCCTCATCATTCATGCATGCACTGCTTAACTCAATCTTAGCACTGGAACCTTATACCCTTTTCCATATAGAGCCTAGTATTGTTGTTTTGTTCCATCTTTGCTCATCTCAATCCTGCCTGTTCTTCATGGTCCATAATTTAGGCCCTGCAATGCACATCTGTTGCCTTGGTTTTTTTCCATATCCAAGACTACTGGTCTGGTGCCAGCAGCCTAATTTTCTTTTGAAGAAACCACTTCTTCTTTACACCCTATCTAGAGGCTTCAGGTAAGTTAAACTTCAGCTTCTAGTCTAAGGTGGGCAAAGAGCCCAGACATAGCCAGTTGGCATATTCCATCGTCCTGCCCAGTGTGATTCATTCAAGAATGGGCACACACCCTGAGTTTGTCCAGTGAGATGAAATCCTGAACTTTTCCCAGAAGAATCTTTCTGTAGTGCCTACTGTACCATGAGGCTGTCAGCAGCCAACATAGAATGAAAGCCTACCTGAGAATGAAACCAACCCAGAAGGAAGCAGAGCCAAGTGTCAGATTTCTCACAGCATCACTGGAGCATCTGGACTTAGCCATGCCTGGAGCGCCATCCCTCCTTCCACCCACAACTTCTTAGTTGTGTGAGCCAAGCAATTCTTTTTTGGCTGAAAGCCAGATTGAGTTAGATTTCTATCACTTGGTAACTATACAGTCCTGGATAGTTTAAGACCACATCTTCCTACTCAATATGGCAATTCCTGAGTGCCCATTTCACACGCGATTCTGTAGTTGGAGTTGAGGCAAAAACATTGAGTAAGACGGGGTCCATGAGGCTTAACCTTACTGGCTTTTCCTTCCAACCTTTCAGTGGAGTGCTTCATCATGCTATTTGTTTACAGCACTTCCCACAGCCATATTGCAGTATAATTAGCTGTATGCATGCCATCATAAGCTTTGTGAAGAGGGGAAACATTCACTTTATTTGAGGACATAAGAATCCATGTATGAAAGTGCAGGCATATAGTGTGTACTCGGGTAGATATTATTTCCGTTCTTTCACATTGCACCTACATGCATCTTGTTCATAGTTGTTGAATGATATCTATATTAATCATTGTCTCTAAGTAATACTAGATAACATTTATGGAACAATTATTAGATGCCAAGCATAAGTACCATCTCAGTTCTCACAGTAACATGAGGTGATACATACTATTATTCTTCCTTTTATACTGGTGGGGAAAATCCCAATAAATTCAAGCTTGGAAAGTTAAAAATCTTGTCCCTAGTCTCACAGCTAGTAAGTGGCAGAGTGAGGACTCCAACTTAATGTCTCTCTCATACCACACTGAGCTCATAGCCAGCACACCATATAAAATGCATGGGGCTTCCTGCTTGAAAAACATTCTAAATATCTGTTCTGAATGGAGGTAAATTGGTTGGGTTAAAAAACCTTGAAAGCGTGGGAAATCAGTCCTCATTTTTGTGCCGTGGTCTTAACCCTCAAAATAGCTGCCCATGTTACAGAAGTGACTTAGCAACGTTTTGGGAGGTGGATAGGGTAAGTGGAAATTTGGAAGGCATTGCCATAAGGCAGATAGTAGGAGCAAACTGTCTGAGCTTTGTTCTTCCCACATCAGCCATAGATGTGAAGAAAATGACAAGAGTAAAAACTGCAAAAGCCTTTTCTAAAAAGTGTTGCAAATTCTATGGCTGCCAGCCAGGAAAATGTAGTGTCCTTTGTTGTCACAAGTGCATAACAGAACGAAGAATCTCAGGCTGCAGGGAAAGATGATAGGGTTGGAAATGAAGAGCTTATGAGGAAGCAAAATGTAAAAATCTAACCAAGGGTAAATGGGAATGAAAGGTCCTTGAAAGTTTCAGGAAGACCTGTACAGAGTTCCAATGAGTTACGTGCAGGGAAATATGCTACTGGTAAAGCTGCAAGTAAGTTTCCCATCCTACCCACTCAAGGAATAAAACAGCCTCACTATTAAAATGCCGGTGGTTCTTTGGGAGAAGAAAATGCATTTATAGGCAAATTGGAAAGGATGACCAGCCCATGCTTGTTTCTTACAGTGCAATGAAAAATTAAATATTTGTTACGGATTTTAAAATACTCATGAAAAAGGCAGATTATTTTTCATCTCAGTTTCCTCTGGGTGCTATGCAGAGCCGTTGAGGAGAACTGCTCTCCCGAGTCATGGTCCCTTCTTCCCCAGTCAGTCTAGTGGCCGGAGTGAGAATTGGGGGCAGAAGGAGAATACTTGAGGCACTTCATGCACCCTGAGCTGTGGGAGCACCAGGGTGGGGCAAGGGTGGGAACGGAGAGGATGAACTTCTCTTAGATTGCATTTTAAATCCTTCGTTTTGACATCTGAAAAACAGGTCATGGAAACACGTTTCTCACGTGATCATTTTCAGGATTAAATGGATAACACGTACAAAGTCTCGCCGTTCCATCCCATTCACTTGTGCACTTTCCAACTAGTCTGAAAGCCCCATGAGGGCAGAGGCCAGGTCCTGCTTGCTCACTGCTGTGCCCCCAGTGCCTGGCACAGAGTCTGTGTTGAACAAATATGTGTTGGCTTGAACTGATGCCTGTTGCCTGTGTATTTAGGAAGATGCAAAACCAATTTTCTTTCTATTATGTTTATTCTAAATCCATTTGTGTCAAGCAAATGCCTTTCCAAGAATATGAAATTTGCCCCTAAGTGATCTGAGAGATCCTGATGATGCATTAAAATGGCCAGTTGCATTTAATGACAGAAATGGGATTGGAGGGGCAGAATGGGCCAAGAACTTCCTCCCACAAATGATAGTCCTAATTAACATACTTTATCTAAAGACCATTGTCTTAATCAAAAAGCATCTTAAGTGACAGTTTACATGTGGTCTTTTAAGGAGGCCATGTAGCAAGAACAAATCCTGTAAAATAAACATTGTTCTTTTTTGCATCTGTCCCCAAAAGGAAAGAGAATGAAATAGTGACTGAAATTTGCTAGGCTCTGCTTAAAACTGTTGGAATTTTGCTAACTGCCATTCTAGTTCCAGCTTAGAGCTATTCTTTAGCATGAGTGATACATATATTTGAGAAGTATATCTAAGAGATATTAATAGTATTAACAGATAAGAATAGATAGATTTATTGAGGGCTGTGGCAGCACATAAGGGTGGTGGGGGAAGGGAATGTCAGGGAACTAGTGTGTCCAAGTTGAATCTTGAGGATAAGAGAGCCAATTCATTTAATTCTTTTACAAGTTCTATAATGAAATTCTTGTTCTTATTTCACAGATAATATAACACATCAGCTTTACGAGAGTAAGTTACTCTCTAAAATTCATACACTTTCTGCTATACCAGCATTTTACAATTTTTGTTTTGTTTTGTTTTTGGTCTGCTTATCCCTTTCATCAGATTAAATACTTGTGAAACTATTAAAGATTATTTTAATCATTTCCTAATTTTTTTTGCATAATAAATTATTTTTAAAATTCTAAAATATTTTGTTAGATAAGTGTATGATTAATGGCCATATTATAGTGTTTACTTTCAATATAATTTTTATCATCTTTGATATTTGTAATGTATAATAATTAACTTTGGTCCATTTAATAAATATGGCAGTATTTATTTTACTATCAAAAAGTGTAAGAAAAATCATGATTTGGCTACAAATTTATAAGTTTTAGATTATCTTTAAGAGATCAAAACCATGATAAAATATAGTTATTTTAAGGATTATGACATAAACAATAGAAAAAACTGCCTTCATTTAATGTTCAGAAGTTTTGAATTTTCTATTTACAAATCAGTTAATTTTGATAATTGTCATGTTTTGTTTACAAATGACAGGATAAGCTGGAAGGTATTAGGCTGCTATTTGCAATCATTTACCCATAAGTAAGACATTCCAGATGCTGGTAGCCTTAATTCCCAATAAAAAAAAATCTAAATCAGTTCTAACTGTCACAGGGCTTTCTATTTTTAGCATTTTCTTTGTTAGAAGAGACTTCTTGCTGGTCTATATTATAAGCATACGCATCTGAATTACAGATCTGGTGGGGAGCATCTTAAGGTACATGTATTAGCTCAAGCTGCCATGACAAAAATACCACAAACTGGGTGGCTTAAACATAGGCACTAGCAGTCCAAGATCAAGGTGCCAGCAGCTTTGGTACCCAGGTAAGGGCCCTCTTCCTAGCTTCCAGATGGCTGCGTTCTCACTGTGTCCTCACAAAGTGGAGTGAAAAAGAGCTCTGGTCTTTCTTCTTATTATTATAAGGACACTAATTCTGTCATGGGGGCCCTACCCTCATGACCTCATCCGAACCTAAATATGGACCAAGGGCCACCAAATATCACTACATTGGGGGTCAGGACTTCAACATATGAATTTGGGGGGACACAAGCCTCATTCAGTTCATAACAGCATATTTGTAGAAATGTTTAGGTCCAGAGAAGGGGGGCCCCACCTCACTCTTTGGGATCTGTTCTGGTCTTCCTCCTAATAGGGTGAGGGTTCTGCAGGGCCAAGAGAACATGAATATTCAGAGCCCACACACTCTCTTCCAGGTTATACTGACTGCCTGGGACCCTAGAATTTCCTAACTGAACCACCTGCACCTGCTTCCAGGGCCTGCAAAGCTCCCTCCCTAGGTTGCCCCTTCTGCCTATGAACTGCAAGGCCACTGTGAAACACCTCCTCCCAGGAGATGGCCAAGGGGTGATAGTTTTGACTTAGGGGAAGAATGGTTGGAACTTGTTAAGTGCTGGCTTGGAGTCCACAGGCACGTATACAAGATGGAATGGAGGACAGAAAGAGAAGGGAGAGAGGAGAACTGGCTCTCCCCATGCCAGTGTGTTCCAGCATCAAACTTTGAAAAGTGCAAGAAAGCTGCATGCAAACCTCACCTTCCAGGTTATTAAAAAGGTGCAGTTGTGAAGTTACTAGGATAGAACATATTTTATTTCAGATAGGTTACATTAAATATTGCTGGATTTTTTTCCAGAACTGCTGTACCTATTCTGACTTCTATGAGCAGTTTACATGTGTTTCCATCTCTCCACATATTCACCAACACTTGATATTATGTACTTTTCAAAATGTCTTAAATATTAAGACATTTGCTGTGTGGTCTCCATTTGTACTCTTGATCTACCTTTCATGAATGTTAGGTGTGGGTCTGATGATGATTAATGCTACTCATTAACTGGTGACTAATATTACTAACAATACTAACTTTAATAATTTTTATGCATCATTAATATTATAGATATAAATTAAGCAGCATATGGCTGAGAATAAGAACTGCTATAAACTGAGTACTGGTTGAAACCATCTTGGTGGTTGGCAGTGTTGAACTGAGTGATAAACCAGCTAATTGAGTCATTTGCTCATCAGAGCTCTACTAAGTGGCCATGGGGTGAATCTGATATACCCTACAAATATCCCAAATTGTTCCATTTTGAAAGGAAGATATATACAGAATAGTAATTTGATTGATTAACTAAAAAGTGTTTTTTTCATTCTTAATTGCCACAGCCATTCCCTGCCTCTATTCACCTCATAGGCTGCCCCTCTAATGCACTTGTTATAGGACCTGAAATTAGCGCTTTTATAAGGGATGTACTATTGTTTTGTGTGTTTTAAAAACTTTACACCAAGGTCATTGAAATTTACATCACATTCTTTTTCTTTTTTTTCTACTTAATGTTCTATCCACATTGCCGTGTGGGTTGAATTTACTGCTTCTAATTGCTGCATAGTGTCCATAGGACATATATCATCTTTTATTTATCCACTCCCCTAGTTATAGGCATCTAGGTAGCTTTCAACTCTCTCTTATCACGAATAAAATATGACTATAATGAACATATCATATGTGATCCTTACTAACCCATGTGGGAATTTCTTCAATGTATATACCCCAGGAGTGGTATTGCTGATAGGGTGTAAGCATACTTATTACATTAAATATTGGTGGATTGTTTTCTAGAGCTGCTGTACCTATTTTGACTTCTATGAGCAGTTTACATGTGTTTCCATCTCTCTGTATCTTCACCAACACTTGATATTATCTACTTTACAAAATTTTGCCATTGTCATGCATTCACGTGGTATCTTATCCTTTCAATCTGGTGATATTGCTATTGTTTTAATTTGTATTGCTTTGCACCATCATTAACATTAAAAAAGAATAAGTGTTGGGACTTCCCTGGTGCCGCAGTGGTTAAGAATCCGCCTGCCAATGCAGGGGACACGGGTTCGATCCCTGGTCCAGGAAGGTCCCACATGCCATGAAGCAACTAAGCCCATGGGCCACAACTACTGAGCCTGCATGCCACAACTACTGAAGCCTGCGCACCTAGAGCCCATGCTCTGCAATAAAGAGAAGCCACCACAATGAGAAGCCCATGCACCGCAACGAAGACCCAACGCAGCCAAAAAAATTAAGTGTTGTTACAAATTTACACTTTCCTTTTCCATTCTCATGTTTTGTACTTTGACTCAGGTTGGTTTTCGTATGTTCTTGTTCTTAATGGATAATGTAAAGTCATTTGTTCATCTAAAGTTTTTGTACGTGTGTTTATGTGCCAGGAATATAAAAAATAATTTGCTGATCTTGTAAAATAGGTGGTGGTGGTGGTGTGTGTGTTTAATTAACAAAAAGGACACTGAGCTCTAAATATCATTGTCTCTTGTTGTTCTTTGTCCTTAACATTTCTCCTTCTCTCCTTCCCCCCTCCTCTTCCTTTACCTCTTCCTCTTCCATCTTCTTCCTATTCTTTTTTCTTTTACATAACAGTATTTTAAAAATACCCATGCTGCTATATGTACAAATTATTGAATTAATTTTTCCATTTTTACTTGAGTTGTTAAGCATCTCTCTAGTTTTGCCAATGGAATATTCTGCAGCTTAATTCCTGAGGAAAAAGTGGAGTTATTGAATAAGAGGAAGCAGAATAAAAATGAGTGGTGACAAGTTTCTAGGACAATTTTCTTTTAAAGAGAGAGTATTTCTTTGGCATTGGGGGAAAAAAAGTGTCTAGAACCTGGTCCTCCCTCCCTACCTCCCTCCTTCCCTTCCTCCTTCCCTTTCATTTTTATTTACATTGGAGTAGAGTTGATTTACAATGTTGTGTTCATTTCAAGTGTATAGCTAAGGGATTCAGTTATACATATGGATATATCCATTCTTTATTTTTCAGATACTTTTCCCATATACGTTATTACAGAGTATTGAGTAGAGCCCCCTGTGTTATACAGTCCTTGTTGATTATCCGTTTTCTATACAGTCATGTTTTCTATACAGTCATGTGTATATGTTAATCACAAACTCCTAATTTATCCCCCCTCCGCCCCCCACATTTTCCCTTTGGTAACCATAAGTTTGTTTTTGAAGTCTATGAGTCTGTATCTGTTTTATAAATAAGTTCATTTGTATCATTCTTTTTAGATTTCTCATATAAGTGATATCATATGATATTTGTCTTTTTCTGTCTAACTTACTTCACTTAGTATGATAATCTCTAGGTCCATTCATGTTGCTCCAAATGGCATTATTTCATTCTTTTTTGTGTCTGAGTAATATTCCATTGTATATATGTACTACATCTTCTTTATCCATTCATCTGTTGATGGACATTTAGTTTGCTTCCAGGTCTTGGCTATTGTAAAACAGCTCTGCAATGAACATTGGGGTGGATGTATCATTTCGAACCATGTTTTTCTCTGAATATATGCCCAGGAGTGGAATTGCTGGATCACATGGTAGCTCTATTTTTAGTTTTTTAAGGAACTTCCATACTGTTCTCCATAGTGGCTGTACCAATTAACATTCCCTTTTCTCCACACCCTCTCCAGCATTTATTGCTTATAGGTTTTTTTGATGGTGGCCATTCTGACTGGTGTGAGGTGATATCTCAATTGTAGTTTTGATTTGCATTTCTCTAATAATTACTGATGTTGAACATCTTTTCATGTGACTGTTGGTCTTCTTTGGAGAAATGTCTATTTAGGTCTTTTGCCCATTTTTTTTATTTTTTAATTTTTTGATACTGAGTTGCATGGTCTGTTTGTAAATTGGAGACTAATCCCTGTTCAGTCATATTGTTTCCAAATATTTTCTCCCATTCTGTGGGTTGTCTTTTCATTTTGTTTATGGTTTCATTTGCTGTGCAAAAGCTATTGAGTTTAATTAGGTCCAATTTGTCTATTTTTGTTTTTATTTCCATTACTCTAGGAGACAGCTTGGAAAAGATATTGATTTATGTCAAAGAGTGTTCTGCCTATGTTTTCCTCTACGAGTTTTATAGTATCAGGTCTTACATTTAGGTCTTTAATCCATTTTGAGTTTATTTGTGTGTATGGTGTCAAAGAACGTTCTAATTTCATTCTTTTACATGTAGCTATCTAGTTTTACCAGCACCATTTATTGAAGAGACTGTGTTTCCTACATTGTATAGTCTTGCCTCCTTTGTCATAGACTAAGTGACCGTAGGTGAGTGGGTTTATTTTGGGGCTTTCTATCCTGTCCATTGATCTATGTTTTTTTAAACTTTTGTTTTATATTGGAGTATAGTTGATTAACAATGTTGTGTCAGTTTCAGATGTACAGCAAAGCGATTCAGTTATACATATACATGTAACTATTCTTTTTCAAATTCTCTTTCCATTTCGGTTCTTGCAGAATATTGAGCAGAGTTCCCTGTGCTATACAGTAGGTCCTTGATAGTTATCCATTTTAAGTATAGCAGTGTGTACAATGTTTCTGTTTCTGTGCCGGTACCATACTGTGTTGATGTTTGTTTTGGCTATGCAGGGTCTTTTGTGTCTCCATACAAATTAAAAAATTTTTTTATTCTAGTTCTGTGAAAAATTCCCTTGGTAATTTGATCCGGATTGCATTGAGTCTGTAGATTGCCTGGGGGGTATAGTTATTTTGGCAATACTGATTTTTCCAATCCAAGAACATGGTATGTCTTTTCACCTGTATGTGTCATCTTCGATGCCTTAAATCAGCGTCTTTTACTTTTCAGAGTACAGGATTTTTGTCTCCTTAGGTAGGTTTATTCCTAGGTATTTTATTCTTTTTGATGCTATGGTAAATGGGATTGTTTCTTTAATTTCCCTTTCTTATCTTTTGTTGTTAGTGTATAGAAATGCAACAGATTTCTTTGTATTAATTTTGTATCCTGAAATTTTACCAAATTCACTGATGAGCTCTAGTAGTTTTCTGGTAGCATCTTTAGGATTTTCTATGTATAATATCATGTCATCTGCAAACAGTGACAGTTTTACTTCTTTTCCAATTTGGAGTCCTTTTTGCTTTTTCTTCTCTGAATGTCATGGCTTGGACTTCTAATACTATGTTGAATACAAGTGGCACGAGTGGACATGCTTTGTCTTGTTCCTGATCTGAGATGGAATGCTTTCAGCTTTTCACTGTTGACTATATGTTAGCTGTGGGTTTGTCAAAAATGGTCTTTATTGTGTTGAGGTATGTTTCCTCTATTCCCACTTTCTGGAGAGTTTTTTTTTTAATCATAAATGGGTTTTGGATTTTGTCAAAAGATTTTTCTGCATCTATTGAGATGATCATATGGTTTTTATTCTTTGGTTTGTTAATGTGGTATATCACACTGATTGATTTGTGGATATTGAAGAATCCTTGTATCCCTGGGTTAAATCCCACTTGATCATGGTGTATGATCCTTTTAATGTACTGTTGCATTTGGTTTGCTAGTATTTTGTTGAGTATTTTGGCATCTATGTTCATCAGTGATATTGGCCTGTAATTTTCTCTTTTTTTGTCGTATCTTTGGTTTTGGTATCAGGGTGATGGTGGAGTCATAGAATGAGTTTGGGAGTGTTCATTTCTCTAAAGTTTTTTGGAACAGTTTCAGAAGGATAGGTGTTAGCTCTCCTCTAAATGTTTGATAGAATTTGCCTGTGAAGCCATCTGGTCCTGGACTTTTGTTTGTTGGGAGTTTTTAATCAGAGTTTCAATTTCCGTACTTGTGATTGGTCTGTTTATATTTTCTGTTTCTTCTTGGTTCGGTCTTGGGACATTGTACCTTTCTAAGAATTTGTCCATTTCTTCCAGGTTGTCCATTTTATTGGCATATAGTTGCTTGTAGCAGTCTCTTTGATCCTTTGTATTTCTGTGGTGTCTGTTGTAACTACTCCTTTTTCATTTCTAATTTTATTGATTAGAGCCCTGTCCCTTTTTATTTCTTGATGAGTCTGGCTAAAGGTTTATCAATTTTGTTTATCCTTTTAAAGAACCAGCTTTTAGAGTCACTGATCTTTTCTGTTGTTTTCTTCATTGTCTATTTCATTTATTTCTGCTTTGATCTTTATTTCTTTCCTTTTACTAGCTTTGGGTTTTGTTTGTTCTACTTTCCCTAGTTGGTCTAGATGTAGGTTTAGGTTGTTTATTTATGATTTTTCTTGTTTCCTGAGGTAAGATTTTATTGCTGTAAACTTCCCTGTTAGAACTGCTTTTGCTGCATCTCATAGGTTTTGGGTCATTGTTATTTTGTTTTCATTGCCTCTAGCTAGTTTTTTATTTCCTCTTTGATTTCTTCAGTGATTCATCGGTTGTTTAGTAGCATATTGTTTAGCTTCCACATGTTTGTGTTTTCTGCAGGTTTTTTTTCTTGTTATTTGTTTCTAATCTCATAGCATTGTAATGGGAAAAGATACTTGATATGTTTTCAGTTTTCTTAAATTTACTGAGGCTTGCTTTGTGGCCCAGCCTGTGATCTATCCTGGAGAACGTTCTTTGTACACTTGAGAAGAATGTGTATTCTACTGCTTTTGGATGGAATGTTCTATAAATATCAATTAAGTCCATCTGGTGTAATTTGTCATTTAA
This sequence comes from Leucopleurus acutus, assembly GCF_964270905.1. Classification (NCBI taxonomy): domain Eukaryota; kingdom Metazoa; phylum Chordata; class Mammalia; order Artiodactyla; family Delphinidae; genus Leucopleurus; species Leucopleurus acutus. The sequence continues at coordinate 74,059,737 of NC_139145.1, read as the reverse complement.
TGTCTGTGTTTCCTTATTAATTTTCTGTCTGAATGATCTCTCCATTGATGTAAGTGGGGTGTTAAATTCCCCCACTATTACTGTGTTACTGTCAGTTTCTTTTTATGGCTGTTAGCATTTGACTTATATATTAAGGTGCTCCTATGTTGGGTGCATATATATTTACAATTGTTATATCTTCTTCTTGGATTGATCCCTTGATCATTAGGTAGTGTCCTTCCTTGTCTCTTGTAACAGTCTTTATTTTAAAGTCTATTTTGTCTGATAAGAGTGTTACTACTCCAGCTTTCTTTTTTTTTTTTTTTTTTTGCGTGAAAATTATGTTTTATTTTTCTCAATTGTCATCTTGTCTTATATTTAGCTCTGAATAGTTCCTTTTCTCTCTTTTATCTTATTCATGCTGGACTTACGTATAACAGGTTTCCCAAAAGAGAATTAAAACATTAATTTTATTTTTTATTTTTTTTTATTTTTTTAACATCTTTATTGGAGTATAATTGCTTTACAATGGTATGTTAGTTTCAGCTTCACAACAAAATGAATCAGTTATATATATACATATATTCCCATATCTCTTCCCGCTTGCATCTCCCTCCCTCCCACCCTCCCTGTCACACCCCTCCAGGCGGTCACAAAGCACCGAGCTGATCTCCCTGTGCTATGCGGCTGCTTCCCACTAGCTATCTACCTTACGTTTGGTAGTGTATATATGTCCATGCCTCTTTATCGCTTTGTCACCGTTTACCCTTCCCCATCCCCATAGCCTCAAGTCCATTCTCTAGTAAGTCTGTGTCTTTATCCCTGTTTCACCCCTAGGTTTTTCATAACATTTTTTTTTAAATTCCATATATATGTGTTAGCATACGGTATTTGTCTCTCTCTTTCTGACTTACTTCACTCTGTATGGCAGACTCTAGGTCTATCCACCTCATTACAAATAGCTCAATTTCGTCTCTTTTTATGGCTGAGTAATATTCCATTGTATATATGTGCCACATCTTCTTTATCCATTCATCCGATGATGGACACTTAGGTTGTTTCCATCTCTGGGCTATTGTAAATAGATCCAGCTTTCTTTTGATTTCCATTTGCATAGAATACCTTTTTCCATCCCCTCACATACAGTCTGTGTGTGTCCCTAGATCTGAAGTGGGTCTCTTGTAGACAGCATATATACAGGTTTTTTTTTTTAATGGAAAGAAATTAAACCGCTCTATTAAATTCCTTTTATTTTATTTATTTATTTATTTATTTATTTGGATGTTGGGGGTAGGAGTTTTTATTAATTTATTTATTTTTGCTGTGTTGGGTCTTTGTTTCTGTGCGAGGGCTTTCTCTAGTTGTGGCAAGCGGGGGCCACTCTTCATCGCAGTGCGCAAGCCTCTCACTATCGCGGCCTCTCTTGTTGAGAAGCACAGGCTCCAGACACGCAGGCTCAGTAGTTGTGGCTCATGGGCCCAGTTGCTCCGTGGCATGTGGGATCCTCCCAGACCAGGGCTCGAACCCGTGTCCCCTGCATTAGCAGGCAGATTCTCAACCACTGCGCCACCAGGGAAGCCCAGGTTTTGTTTTTGTGTGCATTCAGCCAGTCTATGTCTTTTGGTTGGAGCATTTAATGTGTTTACATTTAAGGTAATTATCAGTCGGTATGTTCTTATTGCCATTTTGTTAATTGTTTTGCATTTGTTTTTACAGGATTTTTTCTCCCCTTCCTTTTTTGTTCTTTTGTGATTTGATGACTAACTTCAGTGTTGTGTTTGGATTACTTTTTTTTTTTTTGTATGTATATCGTAGATTTTTGGGTTGCAGTTCCCATGAGGTTTTTATATAGCAGTCTACATATATACAAGATTGTTTTAAATTGCTGGCCTCTTAATTTCAAATGCATTTCCAGTATCCTGAATTTGTACCTCCTCTTCTCCACAGTTGCTGGTTTTGATATATTTGTATGTGGATGACTTCCTTCCTTTACTATGTTTGCCTTTACTGGTGTGCTTTCTCATTCATAATTTTCTTGTTTCTGTTGGTGGCCTTTTCTTTTCCACCTAGAGAAGCTCCTTGAGTATTTGTTGTAAAGCTGGTTTGGTGGTGCTGAATTCTCTTAGCTTTTGCTTGTCTGAAAAGCTTTTGATTGCTCTATTGGATCTGAAGGAGAGCCTTGCTGGGTAGAATATGCTTGGTTGTAGATTTTTCCCTTTCATCACTTGAAATATATTGTGCCACTCCCTTCTGGCATGCAGAGTTTCTGTGAAAAATCAGCTGATAACCTTACGGGGATTTCCTTGTATGTTATTTGTTGCTTTTTCTTTGTTGCTTTTAGTATTTTCTCTTTGTCTTTAAGTGTTGTCAGTTTGATTAATATGTGTCTTGGCATTTTCCTCCTTGGGTTTATCCTATATTGGACTTTCTGGACTTGAGTGTTTCCTTTCCTTTGTTAGGGACGTTTTCAGCTAAAATCTCTTCAAATATTTTCTCAGGCACTTTCTCTGTCTCTTTTCCTTCTGTGACCCCTATAATGCAACTGTTGGTACATTTAATGTTGCCCCAGGGGTGTCTTAGGCTGTCTGCATTTCTTTTCCTTCTTTATTCTTTTCCACAGCAGTGATTTCCACCACTCTGTCTTCCAGCTCATGTATTCGTTCTTATGCCTCATTTATTTTGTTATTGTTTCCTTCTAGTGTATCTTTCTTTTCAGTTATTGTATTGTTCACCTCTGTTTGTTTGTTCTTTTAATCTTTTAGGTCTTTGTTAAACATCTCTTGTACCTTCTCAATCTGTGCCTCCATTCTTTTTAGGAGATCTTAGGTCATCTTTACTATCATTACTCTGAATACTTTTTCAGGTAGGTTGCCTATCTCCACTTCACTTAGTTGTTCTTCTGGGTTTTTATTTTGTTCCCTTATCTGGAACATATTTCTCTGCTGTCTTTTATCTAACTTCCTCTCTTTGTGGTCTCCTTTCCACAGGCTGCAGGACTGTAGTTCCTCTTGCTTCTGGTATCAGCCCCCTGGTTGGTGAGGTTCGTCCTGGGGCTTGTGCAGGCTTCCTGGTGGGAGGGACTGGTGCCTGCCCCCTGTAGGTGGAGCTGGGTCTATTCCCTCTGGTAGGCAGGACCATGTAAAGGGGTGTGTTTATAGGTGGCTGTGAGCTCAGTACAACTTTAGGCAGCCTGTCTGCTGATGGGTGGTGCTCTGTTCCTATCCTGCTGTTTGTTTGGCACAGGTGTCCCTGTGCTAGAGCCTGCATGCTCTTGGGTGGGGCCAGGTCTGGGAGAGCTCACGCTAATCAGTATTTTCTGGGGCCTCCACCACCAGTGTCCTTGCCCCTGCAGTGAGTTACAGCCAAACTCCATCTCCCCTCCCCTCCCCTTGGAAACCCTGTGAGACCCACAGTTAGGTCTAGCCCAGGCTCCTATAGAGTCACTGCTTTGTGCTGGGTCCCAGTGCACATGAAATCTTTTGTGCACCCTACAAGAGTAGAGTCTCTGTTTCCCCCAGCCCTGTGGAGCTCCTGCACTCAAGCCCCATTGGCCTTCAAAGCCAAGTGCTCTGGGGGCTCTCCCTCCTGACGCCAGACTCTCGGGCTGTGAAGTCAGACTGGGGCTCAGAACTCTCACTCATGTGGGAGAACCTCAGCAATATAATTATTTTGCAGCAGGTATGGGATTTGATTATATCACGAAAGTGCCCCTCCTACCATCTTGTTGTGGCTTCGTCTTTGTCTTTGGATGTAGACTGTCTTCTTCGGTAGGTATGAGTCTTTTTTTGATGGTCACTCAACAGTTAGTTGTGATTTGGGTGTTTTCATTAGAGGAGATAAGCTCAAGTTCTTGTACTCTGTCATCTTGTCTGGAATTGAGGGGCTGCTTTTAGTTTGGATGCTTGCTGCCTCTTTCCTCAGGATATCCCCTTGATATGGGGTATGTAGGTGTGGTGGCCCATGCACAGTTCCAGTACTGTGGGGGCAGCTATTGGCGCCCACCTGAGGGTCTCCCAGCCATAGCGGTAGCCTGTGAATACCCAGGAGAGCAGGGACAGTGATTGGCACCTGCTCACATCTCATGTGTGCTCCCTGGATGGGGTATGCAGCAACTGGTGCCCACTCATGGGTCTCCCAGAGGCAGCAGCAGGCCCCTTACTCCTGGGACAATGGGGGGCAGCAACTGGTTCTTGCTCCTGGGTCCCCTGTCAGCCCACACACCCCTGGGGCAGTGGGGACAACACTTGCTCGCGTGTCCTACATCAGTGGTGGTGGCCCACACGCTCCTGGGACAGCTGAGGCAGCGGCTGGGGCCTGCTTTCAGGTCTCTTGGCAATGACAGTGTCCTGTGCCCACCTGTGGAACCTACGATTGGGGCAGCAGCTCATGCCTGCATCTGGAGTTCAGCTTCTGTAGGTGGTGTCCTGTTGCCTAAGAGTATGAGCATAGGGAAAGAAGCTCCTTATGGCAGTCCCGTCCCTCTCCTCGTGTACCCCACAACAACGGCACCTTGCCTTTCTGGCGGGCTCAGGCTTATTCCAAGTGCACCCTCTGTTGCCACACTCCAGCCTCTTCAGGCTGTCTCTGCACAGCCAATCCCGGTTCTCTCCCTGGGTCTGACCTCTGAAGCCTGTGCCCTAGCTCCCAGCCCCCTCCTGCACCAGTGGATGAGCATCTCAGGCTGGAGAGCACAGTGCAGCAGTATCATCTGTGCAGGTCACTCTCTGTTTCGCCTTCCACAGACTGGTTGCTGTGATCTCCTCTGAGGCTCCAAAGATCCCCCTCCATCCAGGCTGGTCTCCCCGCTGGTGAGGGGATTTCCTAGAGTGCGGGAGCATTTCTTCCTTCACAGCTCCCTCCCTGGGGCACAAGTCCCATCCCAATTCCTTTCTCTCTCGTTTTTTTTTTTGTCCTACCTGGTATGTGGAAGTTTTCTTGCCCTTTTGGAAGGCTGAGGTCTTCTGCCAGTGTTCAGTAGATGCTCTGTTTGAATCATTCCACTTGTAGATATATTTTTGATGTATATGTGGGAGGAGGTGAGCTCCATGTCCTACTCCTATACCATATTGATTCCTTCCCCGGTCATTCACTTCTTATAGCTAGGTAAGCTCTCTGATAGGAAAACAAGATCAACATGATAGCTACCACAACTAAGAGCTTCACGGTTGTATTAACATCTCTCTACCTCATTTGAGAGAAGAATGCCCCAGCATGTTCCCCAGGAAAAGGTTTGATGTTGAGTCAGAATTTGATGATGCAGTCAAATTACACATTTATGTTCATTTATGGTCAACTCTGCTTTTTCTGTTTTTGTGTCCTTGCCATAGGCCTTTAATTTGGGTGATAAATATATAGGGATTTTTTTAATGCTATCTGCCTTTTACCCTACTGCTTATTCAGTTGACTTTCAAGCTGTATTTTTCACCAGTAGCCAGGAAGAGTTTTGAGGGTGGACAGGGGAAGGGGATTTCCAAATCCGCTAGGTAGTTATCAATTTGTGGGTGGCACAATTTTGAAACCTAAAACTGTTCTGCAAGGTAAGAACCCCACCAGGGGATAATCAGGAATTTGAGGAGGTATTTTTTGGAAAATGAGAAATTATACCGCTAGAATGGAGTTTCTTTTCTGAATGTTGACAGAACAACTTGACCTGGAGGACAAGGTTCATTAACTTAAAGTATCGTCTCCATTGCTTCCTACTTAAAACTCGATCTTTTTGCAACTGATGCAAACATCTATTTCACTTGTGGCGTCTCTTCTGTGCATTCCAGGGGCTCCACTGAATCGAGTTTCACTTTAGGACAGAGACAGAATCATGTTCCCCATAAATGCAGACCAAAGAGCCACACTGACATCTTAAGAAGATGTGCGTGCCATGATTTGGAATCTCATCTGTGTTTAAGTAAGTTTGTCACACTGACTCATGTGATAGGTGATCTCTTGCCATATGCTGCTTGCTTGCTTTTTTTTTTTTTTTTTTTTTTTTGCGGTACACGGGCCTCTCACTGCTGTGGCCTCTCCCATTGCGGAGCACAGGCTCCGGATGCGCAGGCCCAGCGGCCATGGCTCATGGGCCCAGCCGCTCTGCGGCATGTGGGATCCTCCCAGACCGTGGCACAAACCCGTGTTCTCTGCATCGGCAGGCGGACGCTCAACCACTGTGCCACCAGGGAAGCCCCATATGCTGCTTTCTTATTGCTAAATTATAGTGCTCCCGTAATAAAGAGAAGTTCCTTTTTGACCAGTGTGACAACACTGAAGGGGCCAGCAAAAGCCAGACACAGAAAAGCAGGTCTCTTAAGTAGATAAGAATCTTAATCAATTACAGATGAAATCTTCCTGGGTTCAGCATATTGTTTTGATGGTCTCAGGAAAAACCATCTCAATTAATGTTCCTTTATTTATAACTAGTTTGAAGAACTTAGTACTTGGATGAAAATCTGCACGGTCCACTAATTTTCTATGGTAACATCCACTTCCTTTTTCTGCCTCCTAGCAGTCCTCATCTACAATTTATCATCTTACCTAGCATGAGCTGAGGAAAAAAAAAGGCATCGACCTTCACTAAACATGTGTTTTCTCTAAGCTCTGCTCATTAATAAATACTAATATGGAACAGAAAAATACCCAAAGAAGCAAAATGGATAGTCAGTGTAGGCTCATCTCAAATCCATGTTTAGATCATCTGTCTGTGAGTTTATCTTTATGACTACTGCAAAAAAATTTTTTTTCTTTATGTTGGTAAATCATGGTAGAAGTTCTTGGGTGTCTGAATGAATTAGGCAGGGCTTGCCTTACATTGCCTCAGGGGACAGGATTCCAGGTTGATGTTCAGGATCCCTCCTCTGCTGATTTCCTTGCCCCCATCCAGTTAGCTGCTACATAAGATTTAGCAATAACATTCCTTGTTTAGCATGAATGTGTTTATCAGATATTTCCTTGAGGGGAGTGTTTCTGAAGGTTAAAAGAGGAAGAGGTAATTCAAAGATATTGGTAAAGCTTAGAGGATGCCAGACCACCTCCTGCCTAGAGCTGGCACTAGACCTTAACTGAGGTGGCCTCATGCTCCAACTTGTTTCTTTTGCTTTTTGCCAAAGGTTCATGTGGTGGTGATGGAAATGCAATGGAACTTAGAATTTTCAAGCCCTGGATTCAAGTCTTGGTTGCCATCTAATATGTTGTCTCCTCATCTACAAAATGAGAATATTCCTTACTTTACAGGGTGAGTCAATCCAACACAGTGTGATGAAAGGTAAGACTAGTATTATTAATAAGTCCACAAAAATATTCCCTGTTGTTAAAGTTTCCTCTTGGAAATGGTTGTATCTTCAGCACTACACTACAGAGAATTCCTCTTTCCTTAGGGTGCATCACAAGTTCCCCTTTACCACCTTAGCGTCTTGACATATCTGGTTTGGTGTTTGACAGCTTAGGGAACTTTACTGTTATCGCTCCAGCTGTGGCTGCTGCTTGACGTGTTTTACAACATAGTTCTTGGTCCACGGTAACTTGTGGATGTTATTACCTAGAAATGGATAGGACAAGAGATGCTTTTCATTAAAAATACATATGGAGGGCTTCCCTGGTGGCGCAGTGGTTGACAGTCCGCCTGCCGATGCAGGGGACACGGGTTCGTGCCCCGGTCCGGGAAGATCCCACATGCCGCGGAGCGGCTGGGCCCGTGAGCCATGGCCGCTGAGCCTGCGCGTCCGGAGCCTGTGCTCCGCAACGGGAGAGGCCACAACAGTGACAGGCCCACGTACCGCAAAACAAACAAACATAAAAACATATGGAGATATAGAAATATTTAAATGGCATTCTAGGCATATAAGAGAAAGATAGTCTTATTTTCTGTCCATCTCTAATTTCTAAAGTGCACCCATAATACCAGAATTTGGGGCCATCTTTAAGTCCTGCTGACTTCCTATAATGTCCCCTGAGGGACAGCTGGGGTTGTTAAGATACTGTGTGTGTTTTGAGAAAAGGACTAGCATAATTCTGTATCACCTTAATAGAAAGGTTTGCTTCTTACTTTTGCAAGCGTTTTATTAATAGTGTGGTAACTCATATTGTAGATCTGGGGAAATCACATTCTTATGACTAACTGATGTAACCAGAGGTGGTTCGCAGCAATTAGACTTCCTAATATACTGACTTTCCTTAGGTTAATGAAATATTTATATGCCAGTGCCTGCATCAAATGAAAGCCTGGCTGGCTTCAGTCACTCTCTACTCAGTGTGGTCCTGGGCCAGTAGCAGCACCACCTGGGAGCTTGTTAGAAGTGCAGACTCACAGGCCTGCCCCAGACCTAGTAATCAGAATCTGTCTGCTGGTGATTTATATGTACATTAAAGTTCAAGAACACTCCCCCAGTAGACCTTACTCTTAGTTTTCAAAAGGGATGAAGAAGGCAAGAATTATTTGCTGCTCTTGAAGAATAATCAGAATCATTAAAGTAGGCTGCTCATCTGTGTAGACCAGCACTACCAAAAGAAATATAATGTGAGCTCCATGTGTAGTTTTAAATTTACGGTCACCACAATTTAAAAAAAAAGTAAAAAGAAACAGAAATTTATTTTAATCATATATTTTATTTAAACCAATACATCCAAAGTATTATTTCAGTGGGGAAGCAATGTGAAAAAAATATTAATGAGATATTCTCCATTTTTTCTTAATAATGTTTCATAATAAATATGTGCATATATACTTATAGCACATCTCAATGTGGACTAGCCACATTTCAAGTGCTCAACAGCTACATGTAGTGAGTAGATGTCATATTGACAGAGCAATTGTAGATGATTATGTATCTACCATCCACTCCAGGGTGCACTTCAGTGCACTTCCTGGAGTGGTGTGCACATATTCCTTCCTTGATTTGTTTATTATTGGATGCCTACCATGCGTCAGACTTCGTGTTAGGTTGAAGGTAAGCAAAAGTAAGATGCACATATTTAAAAACATAATGACAGTATCACAAGATAAATACAATAGAAGAGGTCTGCGTAAACTGCTATGGAAGCATGGAAGAAAGAGCATCAAACATTGTCCAGGGCAGGAAGACAGCATCAGGCTTAAAAACTTGCACAGCAGAGACAAGTAGACCCATGCTTCAGGACTTACCTCAGTCCTCTGGGCTTTCACTAGGAGCTAATGACAAAAGGTTTTCAAAGAGCTGTTATAAGGATAAAATGATAATTGGATATAAAGTATCTGAAACATAGTATGCTCTATTGATACATTAAAAGAAAGGTAAGGCTAAATTTGAGTGTTTATGGGTAAGTGGAGTTCCACAGGTATATCCTTCAGGATCCACCAATTATGAACATTTGATTTCTCTACTTTCTCTTTCTCTCTGTAAATGTATATATACATACACATGTATAGATCAATACTTTTATATACATATTCCGAAAAACACTGGAAAATAATTTGTAGACATTAAGACCATTTATCCCTAAATATGTCAGTATGTATTTCCTGAGAATGAGAACATTTTCTTACATAATTAGGGGTGTAATTATCAAATTTCAGGAACTTTAAAACACAACACTATTTTCTAATCTATAGTTCACGGTCCTTCATGGTCCAGGATTCAATCAGGTCTCATATCTCTGTGATCTCCTGGAATCAAGAATAGCTGCTCAGACTTTACTTTGGAGTGGAGAAGATGTCTGTGTGTATAAAAGAACTCGACATTTTTAGAGAGAACAGGCTAGTTATTTTGTAGAATATCCCTCAACTTGGGTTTCTCTGATGTTTCCTCACGATCAGATTCAGGTTACATATTTTGGCAGGTCAGCTAGGATTTAAAAAAATATTTTTATTGAGGTATAACTGATATAAAATATTATATAAATTTCAGGTATACAACTGAGTCACAATTTTTAAACCTTATACTCTATTTATAGTTATAAAATATTGGCTATATTCCTTCTGCTGTACAATATATCCTTGTAGTTTATTTATTTATTTTAATAGCTCTTTATTGGAGTATAACTTCACAATACTGTTAGTTTCTGTTGTACACCAAAGTGAATCTGCATGTCCCCATATCCCTTCCCTCTTGAGCCTCCCTCCCACCCTCCCTATCCCACCCCTCTAGGTCATCGCAAAGCACTGAGCTGATCTCCCTGTGCTATGCCACTGCTTCCCACTAGCTAACTGTTTTAGATATGGCAGTGTATATATGTTGATGCTACTCTCACTTTGCCCCAGCTTCCCCCTCCCACCCTGTGTCCTCAAGTGCATTCTCTATGTCTACCTGTTTATTCCTGCCCTGCAACTAGGTTCATCAGTACCATGTTTTTTTTTTTTTTAGATTCCATATATATGCGTTAGCATATGGTATTTTTCTCTTTCTGACTTGCTTCACTCTGTGTGACAGACTCCAGGTCCAACCGCCTCACTACAAATAACACAATTTTGTTTCTTTTTATGGCTGAGTAATATTCCATTGTATATATGTGCCACATCTTCTTTATCCATTCATCTGTTGATGGACACTTAGGTTGGTTCCATGTCCTGGCTATTCTAAATAGTGCTGCAATGAACATTGTGGTACATGCCTCTTTTTGAATTATGGTTTTCTCAGGGTATATGCCCAGTAGTGGGATTGCTGGGTCATATGGTAATTCTATTTTTAGTTTTTTTAAGGAACCTCCATACTGTTTTCCATAGTGGTTGTATCAATTTACATTCCCACCAACAGTGCAGGAGGGTTCCCTTTTCACCACACCCTTTCCAGCATTTATTGTGTCTAGATTTTTTGAAAATGGCCATTCTGACCGGCATGAGGGGATACCTCATTGTAGTTTTGATTTGCATTTCTCTAATACTTAGTGATGTTGAGCAGCTTTTCATGTGCCTCTTGGCCATCTGTATGTCTTCTTTGGTGAAATGTCTATTTAGGTCTTCTGCCCATTGTTTAATTGGATTGTTTGTTTTTTTGATATTGAGCTCCATGAGCTGTTTGTATATTTTGGAGATTAATCCTTTGGCTGTTGTTTCATTTGCAAATATTTTCTCCCATTCTGAGGGTTGTCTTTTTGTCTTGTTTATGGTTTCCTTTGCTGTGCAAAAGCTTTTCAGTTTCATTAGGTCCCATTTGTTTACTTTTGTTTTATATCTCTAGGAGGTGGGTCAAAAAGGATCTTGCTGTGATTTATGTCATAGAGTGTTCTGCCTATGTTTTCCTCTAAGAGTTTTACAGTGTCTGGTCTTACATTTAACTCTTTAATCCATTTTGAGTTTATTTTTGTGTATGGTGTTAGGTAGTGTTCTAATTTCATTCTTTTCCATGTAGATGTACAGTTTTCGCAGCACCACTTATTGAAGAGGCTGTCTTTTCTCCATTGTATGTTCTTGCCTCCTTTGTTGTACATTAGGTGACCATATGTGTGTGGGCTAATCTCTGGGCATTCTATCCTGTACCACTGGTCTATGCTTCTGTTTTTGTGCCAGTACTATACTGTCTCGATTACTGTAGCTTTGTGATATAGTTGGAACTCAGGGAGCCTGATTCTTCCAAGTCAGTTGTTCTTCTCAAGATTGCTTGGGCTATTCAGGGTCTTTTGTGTTTCTAAAAATTTTGTATTGTTTTGTTTATGCGGTACGTGGGCCTCTCACTGTTGTGGCTTCTCCCGTTGCGGAGCACAGGCTCTGGACGCGCAGGCTCAGCGGCCATGGCTCATGGGCCCAGCTGCTCCGCGGCATGTGGGATCTTCCCGGACCGGGGCACGAACCTGTGTCCCCTGCATTGGCAGGCAGACTCTCAACCACTGCGCCACCAGGGAAGCCCTCCGAAAATTGTTTTGTTCTAATTCTGTGAAGAATGCCATTGGTAGTTTGATAAGGATTGCACTGAATCTGTTGATTGCTTTGGGTAGTATAGCCATTTTCACAATATTGATTCTTCCAATCCAAGAACATGGTATATTTCTCCGTCTGTTTATGTCATCTTTGATTTCTTTCATCAGTGTTTTATAGTTTTCTGAGTACAAGTCTTTCGCCTCCTTAGCCAGTTTATTCCTAGGTATCTTATTCTTTTCGTTGCGATGGTAAATGGATTGTTTCCTTAATTTCTCTTTCTGATATTTTGTTGTTGGTGTATAGGAATGCCAGAGGTTTCTGTGCATTAACTTTGTATCCTGCAACCTTACCAAATTCATTGATTAGTTCTAGTAGTTTTCTGGTGGCATTTTTAGGATTCTCAATGTATAGTATCATGTCATCTGCAAACAGTGACAGTTTTACTTCTTTTCCAATTTGTATTCCTTTTCTTCTCTGATTGTGGTGCATAGGACTGCCTAAACTATGTTGAATGAGAGTGGCAAGAGTGGACATCTTTGTCTTGTTCCTGATCTTAGAGGAAATGGTTTCAGTTTTTCACCATTGAAAATGATGTTGGCTGTGGGTTTGTCATATATAGCCTTTATTATGTTGAGGTAGGTTCCCTCTATGCCCATTTTCTGAAGAGTTTTTATGATAAATTGGTGTCGAATTTTGTCAAAAGCTTTTTCTGCATCCGTTCAGAGGATCATATGGTTTTTATTCCTTGATTCATTAATGTGGCGTATCACACTGATTTATTTGCATATATTGAAGAATCCTTGCATCCTGGGATAAATCCCACTTGATCATGGTGTATGATCCTTTTAATGTGCTGTTGGGTTCTGTTTGCTAGTATTTTGTTCAGGATTTTTGCATCTATGTTCATCAGTGATATTGGTCTATAATTTTCTTTTTTTGTGATATCTTTTCTGGCTTTGGTATCAGGGTGATGGTGGCTTCGTAGAATGAATTTGGGAGTGTCTCTCCTTCTGCAGTTTTCTCAAAGAGTTTGAGAAGGATCGGTGTTAGCTCTTCTCTCAATGTTTGATAGAATTCACCAGTGAAGCCATTTAGTCTTGGGCTTTTGTTTGTTGCAAGATTTTTAATCACAGTTTCAATTTCATTACTTGTGATAGGTCTGTTCATATTCTCTATTTCTTCCTGGTTCAGTCTTGGAAAATTGTACCTTTCCAGGAATTTGTCCATTTCTTGGTGGTTGTCCATTTTATTGGCATATAGTTGTTTGTACTAGTCTCTTATAATCCCTTGTATTTCTGCAGTGTCAGTTGTGATTTCTCCTTGTTCACTTCTAACTTTATTGATTTGCGTCCTCTCCCTTTTTTTCTTGATGAGTCTGGCTAAGGGTTCATCAATTTTGTTTATCTTCTCAAAAAACCAGCTCTTAGTTTTATTGATCTTTGTTATTGTTTTCTTTGTTTCTATTTCATTTATTTCTGCTCTGATCTTTATGATTTCTTTCCTTCTACTGACTTTGGGTTTTCTTTGTTCTTTCTGTAGTTGTTTTAAGTGTAGGGTTAGATTGTTTATTTGAGATTTTTCTTGTTTCTTGAGGAGAGACTGAATTGCTATAAACTTCCGTCTTAGAACTGCTTCTGCGGCATCCCATAGGTTTTGGGTCATTGTGGTTTCATTGTCATTTGTTTCTAGGTATTTTTTGATTTCTTCAGTGCTCTCTTTGTTATTTAGTGGCACACTGTTTAGCCTCCGTGTATTTGTGTTTTTTACAGTTTTTTTTTCCTGTAATGATTTCCAATCTCATAGTGTTGTGGTCAGAAAAGATACTTGATACGATTTCAATTTTCTTAAATTTTCCGAGGCTTGATTTGTGACCCAAGATGTGATGTATCCTGGAGAATGTTCCGTGTGCACTTGAGAAGAAGGTGTATTCTTCCATTTTCGGGTGGAATGTTCTATAAATATAAATTAATTCTAGGTGGTCTATGGTGTCATTCAAAGCTTGTGTTTCCTTTTTTATTTTCTGTTTGGATGATCTATCCATTGGTGTAAGTGGGGTGTTAAAGTCCCCTGCTATTATTGTGTTACTGTCGATTTCTCCTTTCATGGTTGTTAGCATTTGACCTATGTATTGAGGTGCTCCTATGTTGGGTGCAAAAACATTTATAATTGTTGTATCTTCATCTTGGATTGATCCTTTGATCATGTCGTGTCCCTCCTTATCTCTTGTAACAGTCCTTATTTTAAAGTCTATTTTATCTGATACGAGTATTGCTACTCCAGCTTTCTTTTGATTTCCATTTGCATGCAATATCTTTTTCCATCCCCTCACTTTGTCTGTATGTGTCCCTAGGTCTGAAGGGGGTCTCTTGTAGACAACATATATATGGGATATGGGTCTTGTTTTTGTATCCATTCAGCCAGTCTGTGTCTTTTGGTTGGGGCATTTAATCCATTTATATTTAAGGTTCATATCGGTATGTATGTTCCTATTACCATTTTCTTGTTTGGGGTTTGTTTTTGTGGGTCTTTTTCTTCTCTTGTGTTTCCTGCCTAGAGAGGTTTCTTTAGCATTTGTTGTAAAGCTGGTTTGGTGGTGTTGTAAAGCTGGTTTGGTGGTGCTGAATTCTCTTAGCTTTTGCTTTTCTGAAAAGCTTTTGATTTCTCCATCAAATCTGAATGAGATCCTTGCTGGGTAGAGGAATCTTGGTTCATCACTTTAAGTATATATCCCGCCACTCCCTTCTGGCCTGAAGAGTTTCTGCTGAAAAATCAGCTGATAAACTTATGGGGAGTCCTTTGTATGTTATTTTTTGTTTTTCCCTTGCTGCTTTTCATTTTTTTCTTTGAATTTAATTTTTGTTAGTTTAATACGTGTCTTGGTGTGTTTTTCCTAGAGTTTATCCTGTATAGGACTCTCTGTGCTTCCTGGACTTTGGTGACTGTTCTCTTTCCCACATTAGGGAAGTTTTCCACTACAATCTCTTCAACTATTTTCTCAGACGCTTTCTTTTTCTCTTCTTCTGGTACCCCTATAATTCAAATGTTGGTGTGCTTAGTGTTGTCCCAGAGGTCTCTGAGATTGTCTTCAATTCTTTTCACTCTTTCTTTATTCTGCTCCTTGTCAGTTATTTTCACCATTTTGTCCTCCAGCTCACTTATTCATTCTTCTGCCTCAGTTATTCTGTTATTGATTCCTTCTGGTGTATTTTTCATTTCAGTTATTGTGTTGTTCATCTCTGTTTGTTCATTAAACGAATATTTCTTGTATTTTCTCAATCCATGCCTCCATTTTATTTCTGAGATTCTGGATCATCTTTACGGTTATTACTCTGAATTCTTTTTCAGGTAGATTGCCTGTTTGTTTCCTCATTTATTTGGTCTTCTAGGTTTTTACCTTGCTCCTTCATCTGTGACATATTTTTTTTGCTGTCTCATTTTTTTATGAGTGGGATTGTGTTCCTGTCTTACCTTACTGGTTGTTTGGCCTGAGGCTTCCAACACTGGAGTTTGTAGGCTGTTGGGTAGAGCTGGGTCTTGGTGCTGAGATGAGGACCTCCATGAGACCTCACTCCAGTGAACATTCCCTGGTGTCTGAGGTTCTCTGTTAGTCAGCAGTTCAGACTTGGAGCTCCCACCGCAGGAGCTTCGGCCTGACCCCCAGGTCATGAACCAAGATCCCGCAAGCTGCGTGGGGAAGCAAAAAAAGAAAAGAATAACAACGTAGAAAGTAAAATTAGACTAGGAAACTAACGGATATGTTAGAATATAAAAATATAGATGAATCAACAACCAGAAGGGACACCACTACCACAATAGTAAAAAAGAGGAGGATGGAAAAGAAAAAAAAATTAAAAAAGGGGGAGAAGGCCCCGGCTGTGGAGGGCAGGGCGTAAGCAAGGGTGACATTTGGGCAGGGCCTATGCTTAGGACCCACAGGGCTGGAAAAGGCCCTGGGGACTGTGGGGGGTGGGATTCAGGCTCAACAGAACAGAAGGGGCCCAGGTGTGCCCTCCACACCTTGTCTCTCTCAGAGGGCAGGGGACCTCACCTGGGAGCCCAGCAGGCTTCCTGGGCTCGAGTGGGCAGGGGCAAACACTCTCCTATCCTCTCCTGCTCCTCTGGTTCCAGAGGGCCCCCTCCTGATCTCCCTGGCCTCCCTCCTATGCCCCCAATGACCCAAATGGCCTGGAGAGGACTTTGGAAGGCAGGGGACTGGCCTGCAAGCTCAGCAGGCTCCCTAGGCCTGAGTGGGTGGGACAATCGCCCTCTGCTCCTCCCAGAGGGACCCTCCTGCCTGCCTCTCCTGATCTCCCCTGGCCTCCCTCCTATGCCCCCAGGACCACAGTGAGCTATCAGCTCACACCTGTGAGAATGGCTATTATTATTAAAAACCAGGAAATAATAAGTGTTGGTGAGGATGTGGAGAAAAGGGAACAAACCTTTGTGCACCGTTGGTGGTAATATAAATTGGTGCAGCCACTATGAGAAACAGTATGGAGGTTCCTTAAAAAATTAAAAATAGAACTATTATATGACCCAGCAATTCCACTTCTGGGTATTTATCCAAAAACTGAAAACACTAACTTGAAAAGATATATGCACTTCCATGTTCATTGCAACATTATTTACAGTTGCCAAGATATGGAAACAACCTAAGTGTCCATCAATAGATGAAGAGACAAAGAAGATGTGGTGTGTGTGTGTATATATATATATATATATGTAATGCAATACTATTAATCCATAAAAGAAGGAAATGTGCCATTTGTAACAATATGGATGGTCCTTGAAGGCATTATGCTAAAGTAACAGTAACAGCAGGACAGGATCCAGATGGCAGAGGACTAGGACATGGAGCTCACCTTCTCCCACAAAAACATTAAAAATACATCTACAAGTGGAACAATTCACATAACACCAGCAGAAGACCTCAGCCTTCTGAAAGGGCAAGAAATCTTCCATGTAACGGGGTAGGACAAAGGGAAAAAGAAAAAGCAGTTGGGATGCAGCCTGCACCCCCAGGGAGGGAGCTGTGTAACTCTATGCCAATGAAACGAACAACCTGTAAGAAATGGACAAATTCTTAGAAAGGTACAACCTTCTAAGACTGAACTGGGAAGAAATAGAAAATATGAACAGACCAATCACAAGTACTGAAATTGAAACCACAAGTACTGAAATTGAAACTATGAGTTAAAAACTCCCAACAAAAGTCCAGGACCAGATGGCTTCACAGGTGAATTCTGTCAAACATTTAGAGAAGAGTTAATACCTATCCTTCTCAAAATATTCCAGAAAAACTGCAGAATAAGGAACACTTGAAGCTCATTTTATGAGGCCACCATCACCCTGATACCAAAACCAGACAACTATACCACACACAAGAAAATCATAGGCCAGTATCCACGGTGACAAAGACACCAAAATACTCAACAAAACACTAGCTAACCAAATCCGACAATACATTAAAAGGCTCATACACCATGATCAAGTGGGCTTTATCCCAAGGATGCAAGGGTTTTTCAATACCCACAAATCAGTCAGTGTGATACATATTAATAAACTGAAAACCAAATGATCATCTCAATAAATGCAAAAAAATCTTTTGACAAAATCCAACACCCATTTATGATAAAAACTGCAGAAAGTGGGCATAGAGGGAACATACCTCAACATAATGAAGACCATACATGACAAACCCACAGCTAACAACATACTCAATGGTGAAATGCTGAAAGCATTCCATCTAAGATCAGGAACATGACAAGCATGTCCACTATTGTCACTTTAATTCAACATAGTTTTGGAAGTCCTAGCCATGGCATTCAGAGAAGAAAAAGGAATCTAAATTGGAAAAAAGTAAAACTGTCATTGTTTGTAGATGACATGATAATATACATATAATATCTTAAATATGCTACCAGAAAACTAGTAGAGCTCAATTTGGTAAAGTTGTAGGATACAAAATTAATACACAGAAATCTGTTGCATTTCTGTACACTAACAACAAAAGATGAAATGAAAGAAACAATCCCATTTACCATCACATCAAAAAGAATAAAATACCTAGGGATAAACCTAAGGAGACAAAAGACCTGTACTCCAAAAAGTATAAGATGCTGATGAAAGAAATCGAAGATGACACAAACAGATGGAGAGATATACCATGTTCTTGGATTGGAAGAATCAATATTGTCAAAATAACTATACAACCCAAGGCAATCTACAGATTCAGTGCAATCCCTATCAAATTACCAATGGCATTTTTCACAGAACTAGAACAAAAAATTTTTACAATGTGTATGGAGACACAAAAGACCCCGCATAACCAAAGCAATCTTGAGAAAGAAAAGCAGAGCTGGAGGAATCGGGCTCCCTGACTTCAGACTATACTACAAAGCTACAGTAATCAAGACAGTGTGGTACTGGCACAAAAACAGAAGTATAGATCAATGGAACAGGATAGAAAGCCCAGACATAAACCCATGCACATATGGTTACCTTATCTTTGATGAAGGAGGCAAGAATATACAATGGAGAAAAGAGAGCCTCTTCAGCAAGTGTGCTGGGAAAACTGGACAGTTACATGTAAAAGAATGAAATTAGAAATTCTCTAACACCATATCCCAAAATAAACTAAAAGTGGATCCCAGAGCTAAATGTGAGACCAAAAACTATAAAACTCTTAGAGGAAAACACAGGCAGAACACTCTGATATAAATCGCAGCAATATTTGTTTTTTGATCCACCTCCTACAGTAATGAATATAAAAGCAAAAATAAACAAGTGGACGTAATTAAGCTCAAAATCTTCTACTCAGCAAGGAAAACCATAAATAAAATGAAAAGACAACCCACAGAATGTGAGAAAATATTTCCAAATGAAGTGACCGATAAGGGATTAATCTCCTAAATATACAAACAGCTCATAGCTCTATGTCAAAAAAACAAACAACCCAATCAAAAAATGGGCAGAAGATCCAAATTGACATTTCTGCAAAGAAGACATATAGATGGCCAAATAGCACAGGAAAAGATGCTCAACATCACTAACAGAGAAATGCAAATCAAAACTATAATGAGGTATCAACTCACAACAGTCAGAATGGCCATCATCAAAATGTCTACAAACAATAAATGAAGGAGAGGATGTGGAGAAACAGGAATCCTCCTACACTGTTGGTGGGAATGTAAATTGGTATAACCACTATGGAGAACAGTATGGTGGTTCCTTCAAAAACTAAAAATAGAGTTACCATATGATCCAGCCATCCCATTCCTGGGCATATATCTGGAGAAAACCATGGTTTGAAAGGATACATGTACCCCAGTGTTCCCTGCAGCCCTATTTACAAGAGCCAAGACATGAAAGCACCTTAATGTCCATCAACAGAGGAATGGATAAAGAAGATGTGGCACATATATACAATGGAATATTACTCAGCCATAAAAAAGAGTGAAACAGTGCCATTTGCAGCAATGTGGATGGACCTAGAGATTATCACACCAAGTGAAGTTAAGTCAGATAGAGAAAGACAAATATCATATGATATCACTTATATACAGAATCTAAAAAAAAATGATACAAATGAACTTATGTACAAAACAAAAACAGACTCACAGACTTCAAAAACAAATGTATGGTTACCAAAGGGGAAACATGGGGGAGGGGAGGGATAAGTCAAGAATTTGGGATTAACACACACGCTACTATGTATAAGATAGATAACCAACAAGGACCTATCGTATAGCACATGAAACTCTATTCAATATTCTGTTGATAACCTATATGAGAAAAGAATCTGAAAAAGAATGGATATATGTATAACTGAATCACTTTGTTGTTCACCTGAAACTAACACAACATTGTAAATCAACTATACTCCAATAAAATAACAAAAACCAAGCTCTTAGATATAGAGACTGGTAGTTGCCAGAGGTGGGGGGAATGAGTGAAGGGGGTCGAAACATACAGAGTTCCTGTAGTAACATAAATAAGTCATGTGGATATAATGTATAGCATGATGACTATAGTTAATAATACTGTATTGCATATTTGAAAGTTGCCATGAGAATCTTAGAAGTTCTCATCACAGGAAAAAAAAGTTTATAACTGTATGGTGACAGATGTTAACTAGACTTATTTTGGGGGCTCATTTCCCAATATGTACAAATATGGAATCACTATGGTATACATCTGAAACTAATATAATGTAGGGTCAATTATACCTAAAAAAATTAGAAGGAGAAAATAGCTGCTGTGACAAATAAGATATTACTCTCTAGGAAGATGACAATCACTCTAGCTCATTACTGAAGGTACAGCTTGCCTTGAATGAAGTATATACCTGGTTTGTTCTAGACTACACCACTATTTTGTTATGTGTCCTTTCATATGCCATTT
The DNA here is from genome assembly GCF_964270905.1 of Leucopleurus acutus. Classification (NCBI taxonomy): domain Eukaryota; kingdom Metazoa; phylum Chordata; class Mammalia; order Artiodactyla; family Delphinidae; genus Leucopleurus; species Leucopleurus acutus. The sequence goes on along the minus strand of NC_139145.1, from coordinate 74,039,540 downwards.
AAGTTCTACCTTGGAATTAGTGCTTTTTGAGCTCCTAAACTGAAATGGTATTTTCCCATTTGAAAAGCTATTTTAGCAAACTATTTCAAAGTCCTTGAATAATAAGGAATAGATTTTTTAAATGTTAGTTTTATACAGGATTGTAGTTAGATCTTGCTCACAATGCAGAAGTCCCCTACATTAGATAGATCCTAATTAGTGTTTCTTCAGTGCCTGATGTAGATATATTTTTATTTGAGGAAACGTGTTGAAAATATTTTTCATGCGGAATATGTGTCATTTAAGGAACTATAGAAACCACTAATCTAGCTTGATGCTTTTTATTATTTTGGAAGCATTTATTTCATCCCTGCTTACTGGCAGTTCTATTATGGTCTAGAGACAACAATAAAGACCTTATTGTTTATTCTTCATTAGAAAAAATGATAGTTCAGATATTTGACCTCAGATAATTGTAAGTCCCATTGTGGAAGTATTGCATATTTTTGAAGATTATGTGTTTTTAAACCACAAGAAAGAATAAACACAATTTATCCTGGGAGCTTTTCTTTAGGATCTATAATATTTTCTGTGGATTATTAATATATACAATATATGGTTATATTGTTATATCTCTTATTAATGCTAGTGCCATCACGAATATTTTAATATATAACCATATGTTCATCAAGGGAGCAGTCTGTGTGTTTTAGTGGCAAGGAGCACACAAAAAATTCTCCCTGCTGTTCCCCTCTATTATATATTAATATCCACTACCAAGGGACCTCTTATGATATAAAATTGTCATCCTGTGAATGGTATGGATGAAATTACCATGGAGGAAAGCTGAGCAGTAACCAGAGTATGAATAAGACAGCACCTATTCTGCTGTGTACTTAGGACCCCTGGTGTCTTATATTAAACAATTTACATTGCTAACTTCTTCAAAGTTTAATACTCTGAATTACCTTTTTACTCACAGTTTTCTCTCAATGTAAGTGCATTTTCTATACTGAGAAGGACTATTCTAAAAGCATGGAGTCATTTTTGCCAGCTCCAGAGTATTCTGCAGTTTCTTCAACAGAAGATTTTATCGAGTAGTGCCTGGAGGATGGATCCTTTTAAGCGACATTGTTGTCTGCATTGCTTTTCATTTTGGCAGTAAAGGAGTTACAGGTGAAGAGGGGTCCATAATGACAGTCCTGTGTGTTATAATGTGATGGTTGCCTGGCAACTCTACCTGTAGAAATAAATATAGGACTTGTATCTGTATTAATCCCCTCCTGTTGTCAAGGTTTATAGGTTTTTGTTTTCTTGCAGTACACGGGCCTCTCACTGTTGTGGCCTCTCCCATCGTGGCGCACAGGCTCCAGACGCGCAGGCCCAGTGGCCGCTCCACGTCACGTGGGCTCCTCCTGCACCGGGGCACAAAACCGTGTCCCCTGCATCGGCAGGTGGACTCTCAACCACTGAGCCACCAGGGAAGCCCTATAGGTTTTTAATATATTAAGGTCAGAAAACACTTAAAAGCAAAAAGGTTTGATCATTTGATGATCCTTTGGAATTGTAAGAAATTGTTGGCTATCAACAAATAAGGGGTCTTGGGGAGTGTTACACAGTGCTGTGAATAAGCCTTGACTGTATTTGAACATCTCTTAAATGAGTCTGAGCCTTACCTTGGTATCCCACATAACCAACTCTTATCTCTTCCAAGGACATATTTTTTCACTTAAGAACATTTATTGACTATCTTTAATGTGTTATGTCTGCACTAGAAATGGGCTACAGTATAAATGTAAAAAAGACATAGAGACCCCTGGTCTTTTAGTCCAGAGTGGTGACTTTATCATCTAGTGGAGAGCACATCTGGAGAGGAAGTTCTTATCTGTAACACTCAAGGCACATGCCCATCAATACCAGCTATTCTTTTCATAACTGTTTCAGAGATTAAAGTAAGCTATGGAGGAGACCTTCAAGATCGCAGAGGAGTAAGACTTGGAGATCACCTTCCTCCCCACAAATACATCAGAAATACATCTACATGTGGAACAACTCCTACAGAACACCTACTGAACAGTGGAACAACTCCTACAGAACACCTACTGAACACTGGCAGAAGACCTCAGACCTCCCAAAAGGCAAGAAACTCCCCATGTACCTGGGTAGGGCGAAAGAAAAAACAGAGACAAAAGAATAGGGACGGGACCTGCACCAGCGGGAGGGAGCTGTGAAGGAGGAAAGGTTTCCACACACTAGGAAGCCCCTTCACTGGCAGAGACGGCGGGTGGTGGGGCGGAAGCTTTGGAGCCACACAGGAGAGCACAGCAACAGGGGTGCAGAGGGCAAAGCAGAAAGATTCCTGCACAGAGGATCAGTGCTGATGAGCACTCACTAGCCGGGGCGGGTGGGAGCAAAGGCTTGGGCTTCTGAGGTCAGATCCCAGGGAGAGGACTGGGGTTGGCAGCGTGAACACAGCCTGAAGGGGGCAAGTGCGCCACAGCTAGCGAGGAGGGAGTCCAGGAAAAACTCTGGACCTGCCTAAGAGGCAAGACACCATTGTTTTGGGGTGTGCAAGGAGAGGAGATTCAGAGCACCACCTAAACATGCTCCAGAGATGGGCGCGAGCCGCGTCTATCAGCACGGACACCAGAGACGGGCAGGAGACGCTAAGGCTGCTGCTGCAGACGCCAAGAAGCCTGTGTGCAAGCACAGGTCACTCCCACACCATCCCTCCCGGGAGCCTGTGCAGCCTGCCACTGCCAGGGTCCCGTGATCCAGGGACAACTTCCCCAGGAGAACACACAGTACGCCTCACTCAGGCTGTTGCAATGTCATGCCGGCCTCTGCCCTCCTCCAAGCGCTGAGTGATCCAGAGCCCCCAGTCAGCTGCTCCTTTAACCCCGTCCTGTCTGAGCGAAGAACAGACGCCCTCCGGCAACCTACACACCGAGGCGGGGCCAATCCAAAGCTGAACCCCAGGAGCTGTGCTGGGGTTCTCTCTCCCAGCAGCCTCAGGAGCAACAGACTAAATCTCCACAATCAACTTGATGTACCCTGCATCTGTGGAATGCCTGAAGAGACAACGAATCATCCCAAAATTGAAGTGGTGGACTTTGGGAGCAACAATATATATATTTTTTTCCTTTCTCTCTTTTTGTGATTGTGTATGTGTATGCTTCTTTGTGTGATTTTGTCTGTATAGCTTTGCTTTTACCATTTGTTCTAGTGTTCTGTCTGTCCTTTTTTTTAGTATAGTTTTTAACACTTGTTATCACTGGTGGATTTCTTTTTTGGTTTGGTTGCTCTCTTTCTTTTGTTTTTATTACTTTTTAATATTAATTTTTAATAACATTCTTTTTTTTCTCCCTTTTTTTCTGAGCCATGTGGCTGACAGGGTCTTGGTGCTCTGACTGGGAGTCAGGCCTGTGCCTCTGAGGTGGGAGAGCTGAGTTCAGGACATTGGACCACCAAAGACCTCCCAGCTCCATGTCTAATCAAATGGCAAAATCTCTCACACAGATCTCCATCTCAATGCTAAGACGCAGCTCCACTCAACAACTAGCAAGCCACAGTGCTGGACACCTTATGCCAAACAACTAGCAGGACAGGAACACAGCCCCACCCATTAGCAGACAGGCTGCCGAAAATCATAAGTTCACAGACATCCTAAAACACACCACCAGATGTGGACCTGCCCACAAGAAAGACAAGATCCAGCCTCATCCAGCAGAACACAGGCACCAGTCCCCTCCACCAGGAAGCCTACACAACCTACTGAACCAACCCTAGCCACTGGGGGCTGACACCAAAAACAACAGGAACTACAAACCTGCAGCCTGCGAAAAGGAGACACCAAACACAGTAAGTTAAGCAAAATGAGGAGACAGAGAAACACACAGCAGATGAAGGAGCAAGGTAAAAACCCACTAGACCAAATAAATGAAGAGGAAATAGGCAGTCTACCTGAAAAAGAATTCAGAGTAGTGATAGTAAAGATGATCCAAAATCTTGGAAATAGAATGGAGAAAATCCAAGAAACATTTAAAAAGGACCTAGAAGAACTAAAGAGCAAACAGACAATGATGAACAACACAATAAATGAAATTTAAAATTCTCTAGAAGGAATCAATAGCAGAAAAAGTGAGGCAGAAGAATGGATAAGTGACCTGGAAGATAAAATAGTGAAAATAACTACTGCAGAGCAGAATTAAAAAAAGTATTGAGGACAGTCTCAGAGACCTCTGGGACAACATTAAACGCATCAACATTAGAATTATAGGGGTCCCAGAAGAAGAAGAGAAAAAGAGAGGGACTGAGAAAATAGTTGACGAGACTATAGTTGAAAACTTCCCTAATATGGGAAAGGAAATAGTTAATCAAGTCCAGGAAGCACAGAGAGTCCCATACAGGATAATCTAAGGAAAAACACACCACGACACATACATATCAAACTATCAAAAATTAAAAACAAACAAAAACTATTAAAAGCAAGGGAAAAACAACAAATAATGCACAAGGGAATCCCCATAAGGTTAACAGCTGATCTTTCAGCAGAAACTCTGCAAGCTAGAAGGGAGCAGCAGGACATAGTTAAAGTGATGAAAGGGAAAAACCTACAAAGAAGATTACTCTACCCAGCAAGGATCTCATTCAGATTCAACAGAGAAATTAAAACCTTTACAGACAAGCAAAAGCTAGGAGAATTCAGCAGCACCAAACCAGCTTTACAACAAATGCTAATGGAACTTCTCTAGTCAGGAAACACAAGAGAAGGAAAAGACCTATAATAACAAACCCAAAACAAATAAGAAAATGGTAATAGAAACTTACTTCCATATCTATTATTACCTTAAATGTAAATGGTTAAATGCTCCAACCAAAAGATATAGACTGGCTGAATGGATACAGAAACAAGACCTGTATATATGCTGTCTACAAGAGACCCACTTCAGACCTAGGGACACATACAGACTGAAAGTGAGGAGATGGAAAAAGATATTTCATGCAAATGGAAACCAAAAGAACACTGGAGTAGCAATTCTCATATCAGACAAAATAGACTTTAAAATAAAGACTATTACAAGAGACAAAGAAGGACACTACATAATGATCAAGGGATCGATCCAAGAAGAAGATATAACAATTGTAAATATTTATGCACCCAACATAGGAGCACCGCAATACATAAGGCAAATGCTAACAGCCATAAAAGGGGAATTTGACAGAAACACAATCAGAGTAGGGGACTTTAACAAATGGCTTTCATCAATGGACAGATCATCCAAACTGAAAATCAATAAGGAAATACAAGCTTTAAATGATACACTAAACAAGATGGACTTAATTGATATTTATAGGACAATCCATCCAAGAACAGCAGAATACATTTTCTTCTCAAGTGCTCATGGAAAATTCTCCAGGATAGGTCATATCTTGGGTCACAAATCAAGCCGTGGTAAATTTAAGAAAATTGAAATCATATCAAGTATCTTTTCTGACTACAGTGCTGTGAGAAGATATCAATTACAGGAAAAATATCTGTAAAAAATAAGCCAAACCATACACTACTTAATAACCAAGAGATCCCTGAAGAAATCAAAGAGGAAATCAAAAAATACCTAGAAACAAATGACAATGAAAACACAATGACCCAAAACCTATGGGATGCAGCAAAAGCAGTTCTAAGAGGGAAGTTTACAGCAATACAATCCTACCTCAAAAAACAAGAAACATCTCAAATAAACACCCTAACCTTACACATAAAACAATTAGAGAAAGAAGAACAGAAAACCCCAAAGTTAGCAGAAAGAAAGAAATCATAAAGATCAGATCAGAAATAAATGAAGAAATGAAGGAGTTGATAGCAAAGATCAATAAATCTAATAGCAGGTTCTTTGAGAAAATAAACAAAGCTGATAAACCGTTAGCCAGAGTCATCAAGAAAAAAAGGGAGAAGACTCAAATCAACAGAATTAGAAATGAAAAAGGAAAATTAACAACTGACACTGCAGAAATACAAAGGATCATGAGAGGTTACTACAAGCAACTCTATGCCAATAAAATGGACAACCTGGAAGAAATGGACAAATTCTTAGAAAAGCACAACCTTCTGAGACTGAACCAGAAAGAAACAGAAAATATAAACAGACCAATCACAAGCATTGAAATTGAAACTGTGATGAAAAATCCTCCAACAAACAAAAGCCCAGGACCAGATGGCTTCCCAGGCGAATTCCATCAAACATTTAGAGAAGAGCCAAGACCTATCCTTCTCAAACTCTTCCAACACTCCCAAACTCATTCTACGAGGCCACCATCACCCTGATACCAAAACCAGACAAAGATGTCACAAAGAAAGGAAACTATAGGCCAATATCACTGATGAACATAGATGCAAAAATCCTCAACAAAATACTAGCAAACAGAATCCAACAGCACATTAAAAGGATCATACACCATGATCAAGTGGGGTTTATCCCAGGAATGCAAGGATTCTTCAATATACACAAATCAATCAATGTGATACACCACATTAACAAATTGAAGGAGAAAAACCATATGATCATCTCAACAGATGCAGAAAGAGCTTTCAACAAAATTTAACACCCATTTATGATGAAAACCCTCCAGAAAGTAGGCATAGAGGGAACTCACCTCAACATAATAAAGGCCATATATGACAAATCCACAGCGAACATCGTCCTCAATGGTAAAAAACTGAAAGCATTTCCATTAAGATCAGGAACAAGACAAAGTTGCCCACTCTCACCACTCTTATTCAACATAGTTTTGGAAGTTTTAGCCACAGCAATCAGAGAAGAGAAAGAAATAAAAGGAATCCAAATTGGAAAAGAAGAAGTAAACCTGTCACTGCTTGCAGGTGACATGACAGTATACATAGAGAATCCTAAAGACTCTACCAGAAAACTACTAGAGCTAATCAATGAATTGCACAGAAATCTCTTGCTTCCTATACACTAATGAAAAATACGAAAGAGACATTAAGGAAACTCCCATTTACCATTGCAACAAAAAGAATAAAATACCTAGGAATAAACCTACCAAAGGAGACAAAAGACCTGTATGCATAAAATTATAAGACCCTGATGAAAGAAATTAAAGATGATACACACAGGTGGAGAGATATACCATGTTCTTGGATTAGAAGAATCAACATTGTGAAAATGACTATATTGCCCAAAGCAATCTACAGATTCAGTCAATCCCTATCAGGCTACCAATGGCATTTTTCACAGAACTAGAACAAAAAGTTTCACAATATGTATGGAAACACAAAAGACCCCGAATAGCCAAAGCAATCTTGAGAAAGAAAAATGGAGCTGAAGGAATCTGGCTCCTGGACTTCAGAGTATGCTACAAAGCTCCAGTAATCAAGACAGTATGGTACTGGCACAAAAACAGAAATATAGACCCATGGAACAGGATAGAAAGCCCAGAGATATACCCATGCACTTATGGTCACCTCATTTTTGGCAAGAATGTACAATGGAAAAAAGACAGCCTCTTCAATAAGTGGTGCTGGGAAAACTGGACAGGTACATGTAAAAGAATGAAATTAGAACACTCCCTAACACCATACACAAAAAATAAACTCTAAATGGATTAAAGACCTAAATGTAAGGCCAGACACTATCAAACTCTTAGAGGAAAACATAGGCAGAACACTCTATGACATAAATCAGAGCAAGATCCTTGATCCACCTCTGAAAGAAATGGAAATAAAAACAAAAATAAACAAATGTGACTTGATGAGACTTAAAAGCTTTTGCACAGCAAAGGAAACCATAAGATGAAAACAGAACCCTCAGAATGGGAGAAATTATTTGCAAATGAAGCAACTGTCAAAGGATTCATCTCCAAAATTTACAAGCAGCTCATGCAGCTCAATATCAAACAAACAAACAATCCAAAAATGGGCAGAAGACCTAAATAGACATTTCTCCAAAGAAGATATACAGATTGCCAACAAACACATGAAAGGATGCTCAACATCACTAATTATTAGAGAAATGAAAATCAAAACTACAGTGGGAGATATCACCTCACACCAGTCAGAATGGCCATCATCCGGAAATCTACAAACAGTAAATGCTGGAGAGGATGTGGAGAAAAGCGAACCCTCTTGTACTGTTGGTGGGAATGTAAATTGATACAGCCACTATGGAGAACAGCATGGAGGTTCCTTAGAAAACTAAAACTAGAACTACCATACGACCCAGCAATCCTACTACTGGGCATATACCCTGAGAAAGCCATAATTCAAAAAGAGGCATGTACCACAATGTTCATCACAGCACTATTTACAATAGCCAGGACATGGAAGCAACCTAAGTGTCCATCGACAGATGAATGGATAAAGAAGATGTGGCACATATATACAATGGAATATTACTCAGCCATAAACAGAAACAAAATTGAGTTATCTGTAGTGAGGTGAAAGGACCTACAGACTGTCACACAGAGTGAAATAAGTCAGAAAGAGAAAAACAAATGCTGTATGCTGGCACATGGAATCTAAAAACAAAACAAAAGAAAACAAAACATGGTTCTGAAGAACCTATGGGCAGGACAGGAATAAAGATGCTGGCGTAGAGAATGGACTTGAGGCCACGGGGAGGGGGAAGGGTAATCTGGGACGAAATGAGAGAGTGGCATAGACTTATGTATACTACCAAATGTAAAATAGATAGCTAGTGGGAAGCAGCCGCATAGCACAGGGAGATCAGCTTAGTGCTTTGTGACCACCTAGAGGCATGGGATAGGGAGGGTGGGAGGGAGACACAAGAGGGAGGAGATACTGGGATCTATGTACATGTATAGCTGATTCACTTTGTTATAAAGCAGAAACTAACACACCATTGTAAAGCAATTATACTGCAACAAAGTTGTTAAAAAATAAATAAAGTAAGCTATGGATTATGCCCAATGCCCAGCTCACTGCTTGTGGCTCCAGTACAAGCTTCCCTCTTCCACACTTTCTCAAGAGTGTGACATAACATAGGTTATCAACACTGTTCTTGTCATCCCTAAATCTTCTCTCTTCTTTTCCTATGCCCTAGATTATACTTTCAAAGTCTTTACTGTTTTTGTCTTCAATATAACTTTATTTTGATCCTGTCAATGATACCCGATCTATTTAAATCAGGATCTCACAGAAAAGCTGTAAGGGAAAACTGGCTAAAACATGGCATATTTTACTGATGAGAAAACTCTTAGGGATAGGGGAGTGCCTCAAATTCTAGGAATAGACACAGTCTCAAGATGAAATACATTAAGTTGTGTTTTCAAGGCATAGGCTGAGAACCTATATTACTAATGATATGAAACATCACCTTTTATCATTCCAAACTGTTCCAAATAGTGACATTTTGTCAATAACCTTCAATACAGTCATTACTTTAGTTGGCTGAGGAAGTCAAAAAGTAGTCACTGTTTTGATCTTGTTATAATCATATAAATGGTAAGCCTTTTTAGTGGTCACCAGAAGACTCATGACTTCCATCAGTTGATTTTATCCCAAATCAGTACATCTGATCATAAGGAATAAAGGGATGAGAGAACAGAGCTGAATAAAAATTATCTGTCTCCCCCACCTCTGTCATTTGCTGAGACAGCACAACACTTTCTGCCATAGCTCATTAAGATAGCACACATTTATGAGGTATGTGACTGAATCCACTGGCATTCAGCTGGGCAATGTAGTATGGGATAAAGCTTCATTACAGGAATGAAATCTTGTGCAATTGTCAGAGAAGCTAGGGAAGTAAGGATCCAGAAGAGAGAAATGAAGAAGATCAGAGAAAAGTCAGCAACCAGCTCTCCTGAATCACTAAGTCTGGTGGGTAAGTCAGAGCTTGCAGGGGAATCTGGGAAGCAGGTGTTGCCAGTTGCCACTGTAGGGCAGCAAATGGGAGCTGGGGAAGAGCCTATGAAAAGCTATCACCTGTGGTGGCAACTGCTTCTGCAGGTGTTCAGGCAAATGTCTTGTGATGAGCATGGAACCTCTGCTGATCAGCAGTGCTACCATTAACAAGTAAAAGCTGGACAGGGACTCTGTCTTATTCCTCTTTTTATCACTATGCTCAGCTCAGAACCTACAGTGGGAAGACAAGAGGACATGGGAAGAGAAAGTAGGGCTGGCTATAGCTACAACTTTGTACTTCTTTTGGTCATGCCATAAAATGACTGATTAGTGATTAGTCTTGAAAGTGGGTCTTCCAGGACATGCTTGTCTGCTCCTTCTCATCTCCCAGCCATAGCACACACCCCTTGTAGCACAGATGGCTGACCAGTTAGCCTTTTCATGCCTACTCTATTACTGTGTTATACTCACAAGTTCCAGTGTGCTAGTCATGAGAAACACAGAGATGGTCATAAATTGCTCACTATTGAACCTTTTAAGAGAGTAGCAATCTGGTGGGAGAAGGATGACATAAAGTCATGAAAGGTTAAATACTATTAGCGATAGAAAATAAAAATTAGATTTTAACACATTCCACATTTACAGGAGGAAAATTCACTGTGGGTCAGCACTGTGAGGAAGACTTCTTGGAGGAGGTGGCAAATGAGAAAGCCTTGAAGACCAGGAGAGACAGGATGAGCTCAGCACCTATGATCACTGCCAGTCAGCCTTGGGAACAAAGAAAGCATGTGTGATCTCAGATGTTACCATTGGCAGAGGTTAAACTAGTCAAAATATTTAATTCTGCACAAGAAGAAAAAAATTTTAAGGACTAAGATCAGAGTAAATCAGGAAAGAAAAGTAGGACAAAGGTTATACAATTAGAAAATGAAAGAGAAACAGTACATATCTATTTTGAATCTTTATAAAAAATCAATAAAAATGACAACATATATACCTGAAAATGACTGTGTATTATGGTGGGAACCATGTTCTTCCTGTGTTTGAGACATTTTGTCTTTGAATGATTAATGTTTCAACTGTGGGTTCCCTTTCAGAATGAAACTGTAATACTGGATCAGCATACAAATTTTTTGGATCAGAATTACAGTTTTTTAAAGTCCTGTACCTTAATTGTCAATTCAGGAAAATAAACTCCAGAAACAACCCTGCAGAATAAAGTAGGCCACAGGTTATAAATGAGATCAAAGGCCACGAAATGGGTCATCGTTGAGGATAATAGTTCCTTTCCTTCAATAGCATTTCCTTAAGAACCATCCTAATGCATAATTTGTCTTTAATTTCTCCTTAATTCTACCTTTTCTCTCTTTGTAAGAAGGCCTGGATCATCTTCACAAGAGATCAGCAAATTGACTACTATTCTCTATCAAAAAGCAGACATATCAAATGCTATGTTTTTCTCTGGCATAATTCAATTTGGATTGTAGTTTAAACCCACATAGAGATTACTATCATGGAATAAATTGTATCCTCCCAAAATTCACATGTTGAAGTCCTAACCCCCATTACCTCAGAATATCACTCACAGTATTTGGTGATAAGGTCTTTAAAGAGACAAATTAAGGGCTTCCCTGGTGGTGCAGTGGTTGAGAGTCCACCTGCCGATGCAGGGGACACGGGTTCGTGCCCCGGTCCGGGAAGATCCCACATGCCGCGGAGCGGCTGGGCCCGTGAGCCACGGCCACTGAGCCTGCGTGTCTGGAGCCTGTGCTCCGCAACGGGAGAGGCCACAACAGTGGGAGGCCCACGTACCGCAAAAAAAAAAAAACAAAAAACAGAGACAAATTAAAATGAGGTCATAAGGGTGGCTCTAATCCAATATGACTGATGTCCTTATAAGAAGAGATTAGGGTAAAGACAAGAAAAAGTGCTACAGTAATTACACAAAAGAACATGATAAAGAAGGCAAAGCATACTCATACCAAAGACATCAATCAAAACACACAAAAGAGACAGCAGAATAAGAAACGAGAAACAACAGATCTATACAAATAACCAGAAAAACAACTCAGTGGCAATAGTAAGTCCTTACCTATCAATAATTACTTTAAATGCAAATGATAAAATTCTACAATTAACAGACATAGAATGGCTGAATGGATTTAAAAAAGACACAAGATCCATCAATATGCTGCCTGTAAGAGACCCACCTTGGCCTTAAAGACACACATAGACTGAAAGTGAAAGGATAGAAAAAGACATTTCAAGCGAATGGTAACAACAACCACCACCAAAAAAGGCACGGATAGCTATACTTCGACAACATAGACTATAAGCTAAAGGAGACAAAGAAGGTAATTATATAATGATAAAGGAGTTAATACATTAATAAGATATAAAAGTTGTAAATATCTACATGCCTAACACTGGCACACCTCAACGTATAAAGCAAAATCTAACAGAGCTAAAAGGGTAAATAAATAGTAATACTGTAATAGTTGGGGACTTTAATACCCCACTCTCAACAATGGATAGATCATCCAGACAGAGAATCAATAAGAAAATAATGGATTTGAACATACTGTAGATCAAACGGCCGTAACAGACATATAAAGAACAGCAGAATACATACTCTTCTCTGCTGCACATGGAACATCTTCTAGGACATACCATATGTTAGGCCACAAAACAGTATTAGCAAATTCAGGACGACTGAAATCATACCAAGTATCTTCTCTGACTACAATGGCATGAAACTAGCAATCAATAACGAGAGGAAACCGGAAATTCATGAACAAATGGAAATTAAACAACACTCTCCTGAATAACCAATGGATCAAAGAAGAAATTAAAGGGAAAAAAGTGTCTTGAGACAAAGGCGAATGGAAATACAACATATCAAAACTCGTGGGATGCAGCAAAGCAGTTCTAAGATAGAAGTTCATAGTAATAAATACTTACATTGAGAAGCAAGAAAGATGATAAATAAACAACCTAACTCTATGCCTTAAGGAACTACAGAAAGAAGAACAAACTATGCCCAAAGTTAGAAGAAAGGAAATAATGAAAGATCAGAATAGAAATAAATGAAATTAGAGAACAAACAATAGAAAAGATTAACCAAACTAAAAGTTATTTCTTTGAAAAAATACATAAAATCGACAAATCCTTAATTAGACTATCCAAGGAAAAAAGGGAAAGGACTCAAATCAACAAAATTATAATGAAAAAGGAGACATTAAAACTGATACCAAAGAAACATAGAGCATAAGAAGTAACTGTGAACAAATACACAACAAACTGGACAACCTTGAAGATCTGGAAAAATTCTTAGAAACATATGACTTACCCAGACTGAATCAGGAAGAAATAGAAAATCTGAATAGACCAATACTGCTAAGGAGTCTGAATCACTAATCAAAAATCTCCCAATGAAGAAAAGCCCAGGACTAGAAGCCTTCAGTGGTAATTTTCACCAAGCAGTTAAAGTAGAATTAACACCAATCCTTCTCAAACTCAAGAAATAAAAGAGGAAGAAACACTCCCAAACTCCTTTTATCCTGATACCAAAACTAGAAAAGGACACGACTAGGAAAGAAAACTACAGGCCAATATCCCTAATAAATATGGATGAAAAAATCCTCAATAAAATACTAGCTAACCAAATTCAGCAACACACAAAAAAGGATCACAGACTATGATCAAATGGGATTTATCCCTGGAATGCAAGGATTGTACAACATATGCAAATTAATCAACATACATCATATTAATAGAATAAAAGAAAAGAAACATATGATCGTCTCAAAAGGTGCAGAAAAAACATTTGACAAAATTCAACATCCACTCCTGATAAAAACTCTTAACTAATTAGGCACAGAAGGAACGTATCTCAACATAATAAAGGCCATATATGACAAACACTCAGCTAACATCATACTTAATGGTGAAAGTGTGAAAGCTTTTTCTCTAAGGTCAGGAAAAAGACAAGGGTGCCCATCTTTACCACTCCTATTCGACACAGTACTAGAAGTCACAGATAGAGCAATTAGGCAAGAAAAAGAAAGAAGAGGTATCAGAACTGGAAAGGAAAAGGTAAAATTGTCTCTATTTGCAGATGACATGATTTTATATATAGACCTGAATAGACGTTTTCCAAAGAAGACATGCAGATGGCCGTTACATGAAAAGATGCTCAATATCACTAGTCATCAGAGAAATGCAACGCAAAACCACAATGATAAATTGCCTTATACCTGTTAGAATGGCTATCCTCAAAAAGACAATTATAACAAGTGTTGGTGAGGATGTGGAAAAAAAGGGAACCCCCGTGCACTGTTGGTAGGAATGTAAATTAGTGCAACTACTATAAAAATCAGTATGAAGATTCTTCAGAAAATTAAAAATAGAATTACCATATGATCCAACAATTCCACTTCTGGGTATTTATCTGAAGAAAACAAAATCACTAACTCAAAAAGATATATGCACCCCAAAGTTCGATGCAGCATTACTTACAATAGCCAAATAAGGAAGCAATCTAAGTGTCCATCAATGGATGAACGGATAAAGAAAATGTGATACACACACAGACACACACACACACACACACACACACACACACACACACACAATACTAAGCCATAAAAAAGGAATGAAATCTTGCTATTTGTGACTACATGGATGAACCTTGAAGATATACTGCTAAGTGAAATAGGTCAGACAGAGAAAGACAAATAGCATATGACCTCACTTATATGAATATAGAAAAATAAACAAAAAACAAACCCAAACTGAGCTCATAGATAAAGAACAGACTGGTGGCTGCCAGCCATGGGGGTTTGCAGAAGTAGGTGAAGGGGTCAAAAGGTACAAACTTCCAGTTATAAAATAAAGAAGTCATGCATATGTAATGTACAATATGGTGATTATAGTTAATAATACCGTATTGTGTATTTGAAAGTTGCTAAGAGTAAATCTTAAAAGTTCTCATTTCACACACACACAAAACTGTAACTGTGGGATTATGGGTGTTAACTATAATTACTGAGGTGATCATTTCACAATATATGCAAATTCTGAATCATTATGTTGTATATCTGAAACTAATATAATGTTATATTGTCAATTATATTTCAATTAAATATTATTAAAAAAGATTCGTCTGATAGAATAACAAACAAGTGAGGTAATGTTGATGAAAGCACTTTGTAAACTGTAAAGCACCAAACAAATAGTTATTGAGTGACAACAAAAAATACTGCATGGTGGTATCACAGATAAAGACTAAATTGATAACTGCATACAGTTATATATTTATTTATATCAATATGTATATTGATAACTGCAGTTATATTTTATTATATCAGTAAATATTTATTGATTAATAACAATTAGATGGTCACAGAGGAATCACAAAACCCACTGACAATGTTGTAGAACGTTATAGTTTCAAAAATGCAAAAATTTGTGCAAAAAATGATTGCCTGAATTGCTACCCAGTATCAGAACCTCCATGATTATTAGCCAATTTTCTTTTTTCCTGCTATGTGTATCAGGGAATTTCTTTCCCCAGCACTTCATTCCTTCAGCTCAAAAGCATGACCTCTGACTTTCTGAGCAGCTGTGCAAAAATTTCTAAGATCAATAAGGGAAAACATCACAAGTAATGGCAGGTGGATGGGACAGAGTAGTCGAAGGTTGACAGAAATACAGCCCCTAGTCAGTTCATTGCTCTGTAACAGAGGGCTCAGTTACTAAGAGAACTGATCTCCTCCAAAGGGTATTCTGGCAGAAATACTTCTCTTTAAAAAAATTTCTGATGTGTGATGGTGATACGAACGTGGGGGGGGAGGCGGCAGAGTGAAGACCCTAAATATTTGCTACTACCTGTCAGAAATGGTCGTCTGAGAGAACTGCGTTATGGGGGAGAGTAAATCTCTAACCATTGCTTTGACCACAGAGGCCAGAAGTGTTTGTTTCAAGACATTGAGTACAGAGCTGAGGTCTGGTATTTTGCTGGTGACTGCTGAAGAGGAGGGATTCGGCTTCTGGCAGAACATAAAGCCAAGTTGACAACAAAGCCTTCCTTTCAAGCCATCCAAATGAACACATTTCTAATCTGAAATTCAAATACTTGACAACAGAGAGCCTGTGAGCTGGGCTTTGAACAGGAAATTGCTTCATGGTTTTAGCATAATGAATGAGGCAGTTAGACTAAATCCATTTAGCAGGAAAAGAATGCTTTCACATGCTTTCTGAAAGAAATGAGGGGGGAACCTTCTTAATTTCCCAAATTTCTCAGGACTTAGAGACGCAAATGCTCCGCGTAAATTGTATCTGTTCTGTTCTATGATTGGTATGTAAAAAGCCATCCTCGCCCCAGTATTCAGAAATCATCTTTGTTAGAAAATGCTGGGCTTCTGAACGTTGGGGAAACCGAAGGTGATGAATAAAGTTTAGGAAGTTCTCATGCTTATTGGGTCCTGTACTTCCCAGGATGATGGGGAGTGTATTAATTCTGAAACCTTGTCTTAATCACTGGCAGTGTTAATTCCAACAGACCCAGTATTGCAGTCTTTTAGGGAACAGGGGAGAGATGTGGATGCAAAGAACAAGCTTGGACAGAAGAGGCAGAGGAGGACCAACACGCTCCATGGGGCAGACTCTCTCACATTCCTCGTCATTGTGTCCAGAAATGAACCTCTAGCTCTCAGTCGTAACACAGAAGCAGGCCGGTCCTGACAACAGAGGCAGCACTGAGACTTGTAGCACAGGCAGGGGAAGAACCACTATTAGGGGAAGGGGAAAGATGTTTGTTTGTGTCAGGTCCATGTAACAAGGCTGACCTTAAGAGAGCCTGATGACAGACATCCTTTGGGAAGGAGAGGACTAGAGAAAATGAAAAAACAACCACCACCACCACCCCACCCAAAAAAAGAAAGCAAGAGTAATAATATCAGTAGCATAAACAAGAAGGAGACAGACCCTGGGAGGGTGGGTTAAGTCCTATCCCAGGCAGGTTTGCCAGAGGAGGACTGATCTGTAACCAAGGCCCAGCAGTATTTCCTAGCAGCACTGAATATAGACACAGTTGTGTGTGGCACTGCCTCTGAGCCTGGGCCCAAGACGGCCAAGGGAAAATCGTTCTGCGTAACCAGGCTTCTACCAGAGCAGACAAATATATAACAAGGTCTGACATCTTTGCATTCGCAACTTGCTAGGTAATATACCCAAACCGTCTCCTGAGCCCGACTGCTATGGAAACATGATGTAAATAGATATGGTTTCTTTTTAGTCATTGTTTTCAACTTTCCTACCAGAGGCAACAGTAAAGTCCTTCCAGTTGGCCTGGTGACGAAGACACTATGACAGATTACTTTACAAAGAGATGTTTTAACACCATTCATGTGTGCCAAGCATCTAATTCATGTTTACAGTTAAAAATAAAAAGGACTGTGTCCCAGTTTCCTCATTGCTAAGCAATCGTCCTTCCTGGCAGAGGACGGGAGACCTTGGCATGTATACAGATTGGCTATATGATCACCTACTTGAAAGGACGCATGATGAATTAAGCTGAGAAGTACTGACTTTAAATGTATGAGAACAGTTCTGATCTAGAAGAGTGATGATCACCCCAGAAGCAGAAAATGAATACTTAGTGGACCTTATGAGTTGTACCGAAGCACCAGTTAGAACTAGTCCAGTTCATTCATGATAGTACTTCAACCCAAGGAGTGAGAGATGGGCAGAGAGGAGAGCTGGATAGTCAAGAAGCTTGCATACCTGGGTAAAGCAGGACAGAATTCCACATCTGAGCCTGCTGCCGATGAGCTTTCGTTCAGAATCCTGTTCTGGAGCCTCGGGGTAGGAGATGCCGGCACAGGGGCCATGTGGGCAGGCGGGCATGCACAGCAGTGGGTCCTTTCTCTTGCCTATGGAAGCCAAAATCCCTTTGAGGCAGTCTTTAATTCTGTAAGAGATAAAGTGTAAAGGCTAAGTGAGCCTGGGAGAACGGAAGAGAAGGAAATTCGTGTTGAAGTAGAAAGGGTTAATAGCTGAGCTTTATTATGAGGTGGAGGGAAAGCTCCCAGAAGGGCTTACTAAATACAGGTACTTATAGATACCGAAGATACCTTTGTGGACCCCCCCGCAAATTTAAGGCTAAGGCTACAAGGGGCCAGAAGCACCAGAGAAGGAAGTACATAGATGAGGATGGCTGGAAGCATCAGAGACAGCGAAGGGTTCCTTATAGCTTTCCACCCAAGCCCCTGTTAGGTAGAGGAGACTGAAGGGGGGTGTGTCCCCCTGGGGAAGGGGAGGGGTTTAGCCTAAAGAGGACTGATGAAAGTTCAGTATTTCTTTCAGATGTGGTGGTTTACTCTTAAAAATGCTTGAGTATTTTCAACTCCAGTGTATATTCATTTTGCTTGGATATAAAAATGATCTAAAATGAATTACCAACAAGCTAATGTGACCTTCAGGAAGAGGTGCCGTGCCTCTGGTGTGGTGATGCCTGGCTCCCTGCCCGTGGGCCGCATCCAAGTGAGGTACGTGGACCCGGGGCCAGCACTTGACGGAATCGTTACAAAGCAAGTTGCTCAAAGCCCGGATCTGACTGTTGTTTTCTTACCCAGTCCTAACTCAAAATAACTCAGAACAGGCAAAGTAATCTAAGGAGAGTGTCCCCTGTCTTCTAGCTCTTCAAATGCTGCCTTTAAAGAATTACCTGAAAGGAAAACTTGATCAAATGACGTCAATTTTGTCCCTACCCCAACTAGGAGAGATTTAGCATCTGCTTTGGGATGACTTCTCCCCTTTCTAGTGTGTAGAATATAGTTAGAATTAAGTTGCTAACAAGAAGACAAACTGACTGCAAATGCAAATTTACGCCTCCACCAGGGTTATCTTTCTCTCCTCACTCTTCTGGAGAAAACAAATTTTAACTGAGTGTTTGCACAGGCACAGGGCAAGCCTTGCAAGTAAACTACTGAGGGAGACCCTCCAGGGTTTGCTTGTCTGTTCAGCAGGCCGTTTTCCCCCTGGGCTCTGCCATGTGGCCCCTTAGCATGGGGTGTCTCGGGACTGTGTGACAGAACTCCAGCCTGGCGGGCTGTTGGAGTTTTTCCAACATCGCAATAAATCGCTCCCTCTTAAAAGAGAAAACAAAACTTAACAAGCCAGGCGAAACATTCGCCATGTATTTGTATCATTTCATTAGTGTTCATTTAACGTTTTTAGTGAAACAGCTAATATTTAATGTTCACATTGGGCGCTATTAGAAGTCACTTCCTCTCCTTGATTATTTTCTTCACTTACAGAAAAGGCAGAGCCACCCTCTTATTCTTAGCCATAACCGAGTCAACCATATAGTCAGGGTACGACAACAGCCTCAAATGTTGCTCCTTTGTGTGCTGTCTTCATGTATCACCTGTACATATTTATTTTTCACTGTATAACTTTAACTTAATTCTTGTTTTCCTAGGCTTATTTGAAGCGAAAATACTTCTCAAATAGTCGTTTTGATGTGCTGATGTGTTTCTCAATATATTAAATTAAATAAGTATACAACTCAAACTATAAGATAGAAAAAAGTTTCCATCTGCCCCCTAAATCATCCTGTGAAACCCCAGTAACACACATAAAACAAGACCAGATTACATCATGTCCTACAGTGCCCATAAGGGATTAAACACAGAGGCGGGAGGTAGGTTGGATGGCCTATATTCTTTCAGTGGTAGCAACTCCCAGAAATGAAGTTGGGCACTGAGTTCCAAGGAGGAGTATTTTCGGCTACAGGCAGGCCTGGAAGAGAGGGAACCGGGACTTTCTCCTGTAACTCCCAAGGGAGGCTGGGGGCTAAAGGAAGAACACGGCTGAATCCATAGGTATGCGGCGCTGGTGTGGAAGCACCGCCGTCTGACTTTTCTCCTGTTCATTCTGACTAGTGGCTGCTGCAAGGATGGAGAGAGAGAATGAATTGCTTTTGGGGGATGAAGCAGGAAGTCCCTACTGAGGGGTAGCAGGACGTGCCATAAAGATTATTTTAAATTGGAGACAATTGAGAAGAAGCAGATATAAGACAAGCTCTCTGCCCTCCCACTAGCTGCCTAAGAGCACGACAAACATTTGTAAAGGTGTCCCCCTCCTCTCTCTACCAGGAAGTAAGGGAGTTAGTCACCAGAGACAACGCTAGACGCTTATCAGCCCGGAGACAGCACCAGAGGAACCCATGTAACACCAGCCGTGTTACCACCAGCTCTCATCGGCCATTAGTTTCCCCATAGATTCGCGTCCCACAGCTTGCTGACTCCAGAAGCTCAAAGTCCTTTCCTTTGTGTTGTCACTTGTCTAAACATTTATTATAACTACTAGTATCGTTCAGATGCTCTATAAGCTCAAGTTCTAACCACCCTTTTGTGTTACTCATCACTGGGTACTCCCATGTGTAAGGGCAATGCACATGCTAATAAACTTTCGTTGGTTTTTCTCGTTAATCTGTCTTTTGTCAATCTAATTTACAGGGCTGCCGTCAGAGAACCTACCATGAGTGGAGGAAAAAATATTTTCCCTCCCCTATACTACCTGTCTGTTAGTTTCCTCTGCATTTGAGAGTAACTGGAGATTATTTTCTTCCTGCTCCTACTGTTGCAATAGAATGAGATATATTAGTTTTAAAAATGGATGTCTTTTTTCTTTTTGGGCAAATGAGCATTTAGGGCTGGGTAAATGATCCTTGTTTTCGTGCCTGCAGGACACAAGCACAGTAAAAGCGATGGGTGTTTTCCTGGGAGAATGTGTAGATCCTGCAAAAGTTTCTAGCTGAAGCCTAATGGTACCTTGAAAGGTCCTGAGTAGCTGGCCCAGGTGTGGCCCACAGGATTGGCCGCAGCCATGGTGCTGACCGGGCAGGGGAGCACATGAACATCACGTTCAGAGTGACCCTGGAGGGCCCTGGAAAAAAGGCTGCTCATTTTGCCCAGGACCATTCCTGCTCTCCTTCCCCTTGGGATATAAGTATTGTTGGGAAAACTAAAGAAAGAGTGTGACAGTGTGAGAGCAAGGACCATGTCTTAGTATTGTCGGCATTAGTTTTTCAGCAAATGACGAAGTAGATCAAAGTTATACATTTGGATGGAATGTTATTGAAGGGCCTAGCGTAGTGCCCCACGACACTGTTCTACTAATAGTTCGCTTACTTTATATGGGCCACTTTTCTGAGTTCTTTACCTATAGTAATTCCCTTAATCCCCACCATAAATTGTCTTCAATATACATTATCCCCAGTTTACAGATGGAGAAACTAAGCCCAGAGTCATAGCTAGCTGAGGCAGAGCCTTTAAGAATGAGGGAAGCCTGGCTTCAGAATCTGTGCTCTCATGTCCTATGCTATCCTGCTTTGCTTACTAAACATCATGTGGATGGATGGATGGGGCAGAGGGTGGAACAGCAGCTTATATGGCTCACTGAGATTGACGCATCTGCTCTTATGTGCGACCAGAACCTTAGTGGCTCTAATTTCTCTACTTATGCTAGAAAGGTTATGGGGTTTTCTTTCCCTCACGTTCAGAAATGAAATGAATGACACACAGACATAGAAAACAAACTTATGAATACCAAAGGGGAAAGGGGGGAGGGATAAATTAGGAGGTTGGGATTGACATATATACATTACTATATATAAAATAGATAACCAACAAGGATATGTACTGTATAGCATAGGGAACTATACTCAATATTTTGTAATAACCTATAAGGGAAAACAATCTGAAAACGAATATATATATATATATATATATATATCTGAATCACTTTGCTGTACACCTGAAACTAACAAAACATGGTAAATCAACTGTATTTCAATAAAAATTTAAAAAAGAAATGAAATGAATGGAATTTGAACTCGGGATTGCCTTTGGAGTGTTTAGGGAAAATGTTGCCAGGTTCCTTTTAACAACAACAAGAATTGTGTGAACAAGCACTATATGTTCATGAACGTTCATTGTTAAGGCATTAGTGATAAATCAGCAAATTCAGGATCTTTTTTTTTTTTTTTAATTTTAGAAGAGCAGGCAGGATGTTAAGTAATCTGATTCTTCTTCTGTTTTCCGTTATATCTCCTGGTAGAAACCCATTCATAATGGTCAACTTCTTTAAATAGCATATGTGTACATAAACTTTAATATTATATATAATTGCGTTGGAGTTGTTTTGATTTTTAGAAACAGTTGTCACAATTGGGTTTTCAAATTAAACCTCTGGGCCAGTATTTGGGTATTAAAATGTTAAAAGCATAATACGGCCTGATCATTCTTCTTTTAGTGACATTCAGGAACCATTATTGAAATATATCCCACTGGGTAACACCCAGTGGTTAAGCCACAGAGCTCTGGAATCAGATACCCTAAGGTGGAAACCCATTTGCAGGCTGTGTGATCTGAGGCAAAGTACTGAACTTCTCTGTGCCTTTGTTTCTTTTTGTCTAAAATGGGCTAATATGATCCCATGATCATGAGATGATCCATGTAATGAGATCTTAGTACAGTACCTGATACACTGAAAGCACTCAATAAATGTTAGGTAAAGTGAATAAGCACACATTCTATAAGTTTCATTTATGTTATACTAAGATTTCATTCAATATTAGAAAAAGGCCTAGCCTCAGGTCTTTCACAGAATGCAAGCTCACCAGGTGTTAAATTTGTATGTTAATTATCCCTTGATAGCCACCTGGTGTATGCTTTTTCTGACATACTATCTACAAAATAATCCCCCCTTAGGCCTTCCACTGAATAAAGCAGGAAAATAATCTGAGGTTGTCTCCTCTACAGTAAGTACAACTGTGGTTTGAAAATAGCCTTTCCATAATGGTACATTATTTTTTTCTTAGCAGTTTCACTCCTGCAGTCATCTAATACCTTTGAAGCAGATTAAGCCATTAAACGGTGTTCTCCTAGTGTCTCATAATTGCCAGCAAAGTCTAATCAGATAGCGGTGGCTACACGAGAGCCTTCAAGAAATACTATAAGATAATTAAAACATAAAGGTTATGCAAAAGTAGCAAATCAATAGAGACAGTAAACATGGTTTATCAACAATCCTGAGAACATTTTTTCAATTCTAAAATGTAAATGGACCTGGGTTGGAGCACACAGCTAGGATGACAGATAGGATCCCGGTAACGGTTTAATTAACTCCAGTTTCCTGCATGTTAAAGGTTGCCTCAGCCCACTGGCTCATGTAACAAACCCTCTGAGGATTTCGTTAGCCAGTGTCTGATACGAAGACCGGGCAGCCTTCCTTTCCTTACAGGGTTACGTTTTGCCCTACTCCTTTGGAGGCCTTATCAAAACACAGTCCTCTGTTTTCTCTATAAATACACAGATATTTTTAATTTCAGCTCAAATGGTTTGACTTTGTAATCAAGGTAAAAGAAATACACACATACGCTGCCCAAGTAATGAGAACAGTGCGTTGGGAAGAATTGCGTAATTAAAATTATAGATTAAAATTCACACGTAGGTGTAGAATGCTAGAAAAACCATGGCAGCTCTCCGGATGATTCACTTGCTCTTTTAATTCTTCTATAATGTAGTCCATTTTATAATTAGCAACAGAACTCTGCCACTTGGTTAGTTCAACTGGATGAAAGGGATAATAAGGAATGTTTACTATTAATGGATATTGAAACTACTACTTTGAGCAGCCCCAGTAAAGAATAGTTATTCACTGTTCTTAGCTGGCCATTTAAAATGGAATATAGCCAGTGTTTTGCTTGCAATCATGAATTTAACTACCTCTTACAGGAGAGATAAGGGTAAGTTTTATTTGAAGAATTACTCTCTATTTTTAAAAAAATTGCTCTGAGGGCCAAGTGTTAGCTAAAAGAAAAATTCTTTTTCTAACCTGGTAGAATTAGGTTTCGCACAATTACCTTTATCATTAGTAAATAAAGGAGTTACTTAACCTCTGCCCTTGCAGAAGTTCTTGATATTTTGCTTAGGAAAGGGCAAGAGGCCCATCATAGATTATTTACTCATTTTGTTAAAAGGTTATTCTTGAAGACTGTGATACAGAAACACATAATACATAATCTGTGTTAATAAAGATCTATTTACTCCACCATTTAAAGAAGCTGGTTATTATATGATGCTCCTTAATACCATGAACAGATTTTTTTTTTCCCCAGTGTTCCCAAAGATTATCAAGCTGTCAGTAAAGGACTCAATTTCTTCAAATTAGAAATCACCGAGGTATCCTGTGTGGAGGATATTAAAAGCAAGTGTAGTCATGCCATCTTATTGCAAGATGAGCTAGAGCTAAGTACATCACTTATCTTTTGAAATGAAATGTCGAAAATGCCAACTACCTGCGATTTAAAAACTTTCTCTCTTCCAATACTTAGGCTTTTCATCCTGAAGCAGGAATCTAAGCTTGTCCTTTTAAACAATGATTTAAAGGAAGAAATTTAACACCCCCTGCTTGCAACATCCATTTTTCAATAAATCTATACTTTCTCTGCCCTCCGCCATGTTATCAGTCATCCACATCCCAGAGGAAATGCTTCAGGCTCGGGGTTAAATTAAGGTCCTATCTCCAGTGATTGTCTAGAAAGCTGTCTACATTCTCAAACAAACTTATCTGCATTATATACGGCCATAAGTGCTTCTTGCCAAGTGAAGACACTGTTGTTTTTCTCCATTGATGTCAATGGTAAGATTACTACTTCCCAGTTGAGAATTAAAAGCCACAATTACATTTCATTAGAAATTGTAAATAGGTTGAACTTCACAATCTGTTTAGTCCTGTGATGCTGAAATCAACATGGGATACGTATTCTTATATTCTTATGAAAAAAATAGGTCTGATGAGATGCATTGTCTTCTTATTTCTCAAAATAATATTTCAAGTTATACCACTTCATACTATCTTTCTTTGATAGTTTGGTAGTTTGCTCATTTGGAAGAAGTACAGTATCTGAAAAGACCACTGTTTAACAACTTCTTGCTTAACAAACAAAAAACAGAAAAGCACATCTGACATACATTAGTTTTATTAAATAGAAGAATTGTCTCAGACATCAAGGAAGGTTAGTCAAGGTCAAAGATAACTAAACTTTGTGATAAAAACGTGAAACACATAACACATGCACACTACACACACGTGTTCTTTTTCCCCACTTTAAGCAAACCCATTTAAATGCTCTTCATAGGTAAATACTTTAAAATACATTGGGCTTTATCCCCTTTAGTGGGATAGAAATACCAACCAGCATGATTAGAAACTAAACAAGGCCCAGCTTACAAAATAAGAAGGGTTCCACAATAATTTGCTATAAAATCCCTGAACTGAGAGGTAGAAGAAGGCATCACAGAGAAATACCTGAGCAGGGTGAGGGTAGCTTATCCCAACTCACCAGCCAACTAACCACTGCATAGTTGGAGGGAGAGGAGGGATAGTTTGTACTGTATGTTTAGCCACAAAATTCACAAACTCACTCATTCAATAAATATACATCGAGTACATACTATATGCCAGGTATAGTTCTAGGCCCTGGGGATGTATGAGTTAACACAACAGACAAAGTCCACGTCCTCATGGAGCTTATATTCTAGTGGGAGAAGTCAGATAAAGAAACACACAACTAACGAGGCACTCTGTGCTCTGGGAAAAACTGGCAGAACAGGTCTTCAGATAGGTATTTTCAGGAGAAGATTTTATGAGCCCAATTCTTGCATCTCCTCACATCTAGAAGAGCACTAAAATCATTAACAGTGACATCTGCTCCTCCTGACCAGCAGCAAGTCTCTGCCAAAATGTGTGCTTGACCCTCCTTCACTAAACTCACATTAATATATAGACTGACCTCTCCCCCGACCTCTTCAGAGCAGTTTCTCAGAGCTGCTGGAAATTCTGTCTCCTAGGCTATACAGTCCTCACTTTGCACCAAATCATACTTAACCCACACACAAAAAAAGAGAAACACAAACTATATATACGCCTCATGATAGTTAGTGCTATGGAGAAATCTGGGGTGGGGGAGGGCACTGTTTTGTATAAGGTCTCATTAGGTAAGGTGACCTTTGAGTAGAGAGCTGACGGGAGTGAAGGGGTGGGCCCTGGGGACACGTGGGGGAAGAGAATTGCAAACAGAGACAACAGCAAGCACAAAGGCCCTGGGGTGAGTGCTCAGAAGAGCAGGGAGGGGGCTTCCCTGGTGGCGCAGTGGTTGAGAGTCCGCCTGCTGATGCAGGGGACATGGGTTCGAGCCCTGGTCTGGGAAGATCCCACATGCCGCGAAGCAGCTAAGCCCGTGCACCACAACTACTGAACCTGCACTCTAGAGCCCGTGAGCCACAACTACGGAGCTCGTGTGCTGCCACTACTGAAGCCCGCACACCTAGAGCTGGGCTCTGCAACAAGAGAAGTCACCGCAATAAGCCCACGCACCACAACAAAGACTAGCCCCCGCTCACCGCAACTAGAGAAAGCCTGCGCGTAGCAAAGAAGACCCAAGGCAGCCAAAAATAAATAAATAAAATTAAAAAAAAAAAAGAGCAGGGAGTCAATGTGGCATGGTTAGGGGGAAAGTGGTAGGCGATGAGGATAGAAAGGTAGTGGTGAGCCATGAGATGACCTGTGGGTATGCTTCGGGTAGGTCATGTAGCACCTTGAAGGACAATGTGAGTATTTGAGCACTGTGGAAAGAGGAGTAGTGTGACCTGATAAAGGTTTTTAGAGCATGACTATGTCTGCTTTGTGGAGAAGAGACGCAGGGGACAGGAGTGGAAGCAGAAAGCAGAGTCAGGGGACTATTATAATCATCTAGAGAAGAGATGATTGTGGCTTGGACTATGGCGTTGACAACAGAGGAGATGAAAAATTTTAGACACATTTTGAAGGAGCCTGAAGAATTGCCTGTCAGACTGGATACAGTGTTGAGAGAAGGATGGATGGCTCTAAGGCTTTTGGTTGGCAAACTTGGAAAAATACAAGTTTTTGCCATTTACAGAGATTGGGATGACTTCCACGGGAGCAAGATTATAGGGGTGGAAGTGGCTGGGACAAGAGCTTGATGGTGGACTTACGTCTGAGATGCCCATTAGACATCCAGGTGGAGATGTCAAGTAGAGAACTGGATATATGAGCCTGGAATTCAGGGAAGAGGTCCAGGCTGGAGATATTACTATTTTTTTCTTTTTTTTTTTTGGCTGAGCCGCACAGCATGTGGAATCTTAGTTCCCTGACCAGGGATGGAACCCGTGTCCCCTGCAGTGGAAGCACGGAGTCTTAACCACTGGACTGCCAGGGAAGTCCTGGAGGTGTAAATCCAAAGTCATCCAAATAGAGGTAACACTTAAATCCAAGACACTAGATGAGCTCACCCAAGAAGCTGACACAGACAGAGGAGAATTCTGAATGCTGAGCTTGGAATACTCCGTGGCTAGAGTGCTGAGAGGTGGGGAAGAACCAGCAAAGAAAACAGAGGAAGATGACTGGTGAAGGCGGAGGATAATCGAGAAAGAGAATTATTCCAGAAGCCAAGTGAAAATGCTTCAAGAATGGGGTAATGCATTATGTCAATGCTGTTGATACAGAACGTAAGAATAGAACAGAGAATGACCACTGGGTTTGGCTCTTTGAAGGTCACTAGTGATCTTGACAAGAATGATGTCAACACAGGGACAAGAACTAAAGCGTTATGGGAGTAGATTCAAGACAGAATGGGAAGAAAGGAGCTAGCAAGGTCCTATGTCTTGTACGAGTTTTACTCTCAAGATGAGAAGAAAAAACAGGGAAGTACCTGGAGAGGAGCCTGGGTAGGGTTATTTTTAAGATGGGAGATATTATAGTACTTTTGTATATTGATGGAAATGATCTAGAAGAAAGGGAACACTGATGATGCATGAGAAAGGAGATAATGGCCCACATGTGCATTACATAAGCGCCAAAATCTATTAGTAAATTCCACTGTATAGACAGCAAATCCCTTGTGGTCTTACGAGCTCATACACTTTTATATAGAGATGGTTTTTATATAGAAATGGTTAGGGGTAGGACTAGATGACTCCAAAGGTCCCTGACTAGCTGACACTATGATTGTCTATGTTCACAAGTCTAAATACACACTCAAAATCAGAGGTAACAGTAACTTTATAAAGAAGAAACACAATATATCAGAAGTAGCAAGAGCTCAGCACTCCCCTCTGCTGATAAAAGTCATTTTCAAGTAAAAAAAAAAAAAGATGATAGGACTGGTCTTACATTAAAAATGTATGTGAATATTTCAGGTCATTTACCGTCCTGTAGTGTCGGTTCAGATTGAATTCAGAACCCTGAAGACAGGAAGAAAGTAGTTTTTTCATGGCATTCCTGCAGCGTAAGTTTTGTTTCATGGTATCTTTGTGAGATTATTGACACAGTCCGAAGTTGTAAGTGGAATATTTTAATGAATAGAATTTTAGGGACCAATGTTGTACTGTCCTATCATGAGAGCCACAAGCTAAGCTAAGTCTCTCTCTGTGTGCCTCCCCTTTCCACCTCTGAATTATCTAACCCATACTTGAAGTTATGGCCCATTTTTGTAACCATCTATTGTGGCCATCTGGTATAATCCATTACCCCTAGAGTTTGTTCCACTTTAAGATTATATACTCTGAAAGGTTCTTTCACAGTTTTTGTAATTGTCTTTTTTTAAATCAAGGAGACCACAGACTTAAGAGCATGAACAATTTCCTGCAGTTCTGTACCATGATGAGCTAGCACTTGATTCTATTAAGCCTATACTTTCTAGATGTGTTAGTTGGGCCCTTTCATTCATGTTGCTAGAAATGTGTGTGTGTGTGTGTGTGTGTGTGTGTGTGTGTGTGTGTGTCTATATATGTGTATGCTTAAGTGCCCAATTGAAAGGCGTTTATTGTAAGAATACACAGGAAAGTAAGAAAGACAAGAAATCATTGAAACCTTTTTGTATCCAGGTATCATGAGACTACAATGCTGCTCAAGAAATTGGACAATGTTTAAAATATCCCCTGTGAATGTACAATGCCATTGACCCCTCAGCAGCAAACTTCTGTTGCCCTGATCTTTGGGTCACTCTATCTCTGTCTTTGTTCTATTCATTTCCAACAAAAGCATCTCTGTACTCCTCACCACTTTGTAGCTTGTGCATGGTTTTCCAGCCTGGGAAATTGTTTACTTCTGTATCTCTGTCTTTTGGCCTATAACTCTTCTAACCACTATCCATTCTCCCCAAGATAAAGGCTATGATTAATGTAATCATTTTCCTGGGTTTTCGTCTACATCATTGGCTGGTTCTTCATTTTCAAATCCCAGATCTTCCTGGTCATTAAATGTGGTGGTTTCATGAATATCAATCCTGGTCTGCTTTCTAACACTTTGTCCCCCAGGTGATTTCATTCAGCCATGATGTTGGCTTTGACTAACATCTATACCCCTGTGATTTCATCTGCATAACTGCTTCTCCTCCTTCAGATATCAGCTCAAATGTCACCTTCTCTAAGAAGCCACATTCGACCAGTCCTCCCTTTCACTATGACTATGTCTTCCCTATAATCTTCTGTGACAAGGACACATTTTGAAATATTTGTAGGATACACTGACCACTATCTATTTCTCCCACTAAACTGTAAGATTCAGGAGGGTAGAGCCTATCTCTGATTGGGTTAAGCACTGTGTTAGCTACCAGCTCCTTGCAGAGCATGGGGCATTTAGTATGATCTCAGAAATGAATGAAATACTGAATGAATCAATCTCTAACTTAGATTTTTTTCCCCAATGAACAGAGTTCACATGCTAAACGATCTCATAAGCAGGCCCCCATGTCTGATCTATCAGTAGTGATCGGGGAAATGGAGTCACGTAAAACAAAGAATCTTCTCCATCCATTTTCTTTGGAAGAGGGTTTGGTGAGAGGTAGACCTGAAGACTCTTTGCCACTACGTTCTATCATCTCTATTCAGAGTTAACTATGTCCAGTTTTTCTATATAGGATTGAGTCAGCAGCTAAGAGTATAATACATATTCATCATTGTGACTCCCCCTGATACACCCCCGGGAGATTAATGTATGTCAATGACTCACTATACCTTATAAATGTTAATTGACAAGATATATCAGGATAAATGTCATGGAAAAAACACACAAGATAGAATACTGTTTTGTGTGTGCTTCGATTTCAGAATTTGGAGCTGTGTAGACAAAGAAGTGTTTATTTTGTTTAAAGATGTTAGACTGGAGTAGGTATGTCAATAGTCTAAGATTAAATAACCTTTTTTTCTGAGAGTTGCAAATACTCTTTTCCCAGATTACTGGGTTTAACACTATTTCTTTTTACTAAGATAATCATTAAAAATTTTTATTAGCTTTGTTTTGAACTCTATCAGCATTTGTGAACTGATTAGAATAAAAACTGTTTAACAACAAGTTAATAGTTATAACTGACTCATAGTTGATAATTAGGAAAAACCCTTTCTCTTGCATTGGTATGCTGTGTTATTGATTTAACTTTCATTTTCAAGGTCATTTTTTCCCCATAAACTCCCTGGAGTAGCTTAGTTAAATATACTGCATTACATAAAAACATAAATAGTTCAAATCCAAATGCAACTAATCAATTTTATAGAATTGAAGAATGTTGCTCACGTTATTAAAAAAAAAAGATTGTTGACAAATCCAAAGCAATATATAGTATACTTGGCAGGGGTGATATAAAGGGCTAAAGCTAATTATTATTTTTGGGTTTTTTGTGTGTGTGTGTGTGTGGTACATGGGCCTCTCACTGTTGTGGCCTCTCCCGTTGCAGAGCACAGGCTCTGGACACGCAGGCTCAGCGGCCATGGCTCATGGGCCTAGCCGCTCCACGGCATGTGGGATCTTCCCAGACCGGGGCACGAACCCATGTCCCCTGCATCGGCAGGCGGACTCTCAACCACTGCGCCACCAGGGATGCCCTATTTTTGGTTTTTATACAAAAAGAATAATGACTTTATTAATGACATTATTAAAAACTAAACAGTAGAGAAAATTATATAAAATAAAAATTTTAAACCAACCACAAAACAACCATCCAGATATTACAGTGAAGTAATTTGATGAGCATAGATATATATAGATTAAAGGATATATAAATAGATCAAATTTTCTAAAAATTATATTAATGAAATTTTTTTAACTTAATAGAAAAAAGGAAAAATATATGTGAATTAATTGCTGAAACACAAGTACATGCTCTACTTCAAGGAAAAAAATTATAAAAGAACTAAAGAGACCAGAGTTCATTTCAAAAGTCAAATTCTTAAACTTTAGACAGTATTCATCCCTGACCTGCTATGAAAGATGATGACATTTGGACATTAGCACATGACAGTTTCCCTCTCCTTCTTTCTTCCTTACCCCCTGGTTTTGGTAGTTCTGAATATTATAATGCCAAGGTTTATAACATAGTATATTCTGTAATCATATTACCCTACTTTAAAAAGTCTGAATTCTGTATTTCTCTTCTATATATCTAATTCTCTATTCTTAAGTTCTGTTTTTATTTTTTAAATTTTATTTTATAGTTAAGTACTTGTTAAAAGAAAGTCTTGTGGACTGTTATTTCCTAAGTTTTTGTATCCACTGGAATGCCTATTTTATATGTATTCAGTCAAGGTGCCTCAGGGAAATGGAGGGAGAATCAGTCCAGGTGCTTCAAATAAAGTGCGATTTGACTGAAGGAGTTAGAGGTTTACTAAACTGCTGAAAGGGCTGGAGTAGTCCAACTCAGGGAAATTGGCATTCAGGAAATCAGGAAGGACAAAAATCTCAGGAAGCCATCATTGATGACCTCAGTGGCCTATAGCACCCAAATGAGTGACTTGCAGGGGGATGCCTAGAAGCTGCCGTGTGCCAAAGCCTATATGCTTGCCTGCTGCTAGCACCAAGCCATGATGGCTTCTGCATCTTGTCTGCCTTCTACATCTTGTTCAAGTTCCTCTCACCGGCAGAATTCCATCTGGAATTCTGCTGGCTGGAATGGAGAAAATGGTATTTCCAGTCTTTATACCTTGCAATATAGGAGCGGACAAAGGGACAAAATGATGCCTGGTTGTCATAGACAATCTAGACAATACCTTGACTGCTTGTAATATTCTGGAGGCACATATTCTTTCCCACAGAAATATTTCCCTATGACTCTTGGCACTGAGTGTTGCTAGGGAGCCTAATTAATTTCTTCCCATCTCCCTACTTTCTTCTCTTTTAAAACCTAGATACCAAAAGACTTTTTTGGGTTTTTTTGAAGTTCAATTCAATAATATCATTCAGTATTGCAATTTGTGTCAAACTCTGTTATTATTTTCAAGTGTCTATGACTACTCCTGTAAGAAGAGTGTATTTTCCCAACTCTTTATCATCATTGGCCATATGACTTGTATAGACAAATGGAATGTGAGGAGAAATGACATGGCAGTATGGAGAATAAACATGTCTAATATTTTTAAGGTATTACCTATCTGAATTTATAGTCAGTGTTTCATTGTTACAGTATTTCTATTTCTAAATATCTATTCTAAGGCAGTGCTCAACTTTATATAAGCACAGAGGTATACAGAGGTGTTCAGTGCAGCACTGTTCATTTGTAATGGTGGAGCCCTGGGAATATGTAAATTAAAAAAATATATATAACACCTTTGTATCCACCACCTAGATTCAATGATGGTTTACATGTTTTCCATATTTGCTTTCTCTTTAGCTCTATGTGTATGTGTATACATTCTCATCCCCCCACACCACACACACACACATTTTTGCTGAATCGTTTGAAAGTAAGTTACAGACATCATGACACTTCACCCCCCTAAGGACCTCTAAATACTCCAGCATGCGTTTCCTAATAAGGACATTCTCCAACATAACCACAATATAATCATTATACCTAAGAAAATTAAAAATAATTTCCTAATAACATTTAACATTCAGTCCATATTTTTCATTTGTTAACAGTGGAACACTGGGAATAAGTATTTATTAATACAAAGGGTAATGGTTAAATGAATTGTGGGAACATCCAGAATCCAGACTACTGGGCACTAAGTTGGCACAG
The DNA here is from genome assembly GCF_964270905.1 of Leucopleurus acutus. Classification (NCBI taxonomy): domain Eukaryota; kingdom Metazoa; phylum Chordata; class Mammalia; order Artiodactyla; family Delphinidae; genus Leucopleurus; species Leucopleurus acutus. The sequence goes on along the minus strand of NC_139145.1, from coordinate 74,006,574 downwards.
GTCTATATTCATTAACTTTTTTTTTTTTTTTTTTGCGGTACACGGGCCTCTCACTGTTGTGGCCTATCCCGTTGCAGAGCGCAGGCTCCAGACATGCAGGCTCAGTGGCCATGGCTCACAGGCCCAGCCGCTCCGCGGCATGTGGGATCTTCCTGGACTGGGGCATGAACCCGTGTCCCCTGCATCAGCAGGCAGACTCTCAACCACTGCATCACCAGGGAAGCCCTATATTCATTAACTTTTAAAGATCTTCAAGACATATTGGTAAATTAGAAAAGTACGTTGCAGAGAAAATTATATAGTAAAATTCCATATATATGAAACACCAAATTTAAGTATTTCATGTGTTTACACATGCCTAGGAAAAGGCAGAAGAATAAATCTTAAAATGCTAAATATGGTTACTTTTGGAGTAGTGATTGTTATGGAGGCTGAGGAGTGGAGTGGGAAGATTTTACTCTAGATACCTAGATTGTACTCTAGGTATTTATACCTATTATTACAATAGGTATTTATACCTATTACTACGATGGTAATGTATTCATGTGTTATAATGTAATAAACAAACTAAAAGCTAAAAGGAAATCTTATTGTTTAATGGATAACCCTTAACCACTGTTTTGATAGGTGAGGTGGAGAGAACTGGAATCAAAGAGGCAAAGGGAAACCATGATTTACTGAGTAGACATGTGCTTGTCACCTTGCCCAGCGTTCTTCTTATAGATGTTCATGGCCGTCTCTGAGATAAGATGTATAACCCCATGTTAGAGATGAGGAAACTGAGATTCAACAATCCTTATTGACTAATCCAATAATCACACTATTAGCAAATGGTAGAGTCAAGATCAAGACCCAAGATCTTTCTAACTCCCATATTGTTACACTTCATAAGACAGTTGTATCTTTAGTCAACAGTGGTTATATATGTTTAATTTATTTTGTAACAATTGTGGTAAGCTATGTGTTTGGGAAGGAGTGATAAATGGAGTGGGCAGTGGAGCTAGGATTTCCAAATTATCCTCGCTTTGTCTTGTTTCTGTAGTACCCTTATATGCTTCTCCTATCTCTTTGTACTTTTGTAAGCTTTTGTACATTTTTCCCTCCTCCTGGATTTCCATACTTGTTTATTCTTCTTTACCAGATTCCTGAACTTAAATATTCTTTGACCTTATGTTATTCTTTTTTCATAAAGAGTTATACTCCGTACATTGTCCAGCAGAAATTAGACCTCTTTATGTGAATTAGACTTAGAATGTATGAACCAAGAGAGTTTGATACTTTAATAATAGATCTGCTTCTAGATGATCGTAAAGTTTATTTAAAAATTACCAATGGGAAAACTAGCTAATCCAGATAGCATCCCAAGAGAATTTTATGAAGTTTTTCTATCTAATTTTAACTGCTTTATTAACTTGGGTCATATAACCAAAATAATTCTTCCCCTATGTACTCAGCAAGTTAATATTGAGCTGGGGTTTTCAGAAAGATTACAAGAGTTCATAAATTTCTTGTTATTGACTTGAAATAACCTCATAAAATCATACCAAGAATACTAACTAATGATGCTAACTTATATTAATATAAGTGGAAGCATCCCAGTCTATTTTATAATTATTGGGAAATGGCTTTTGGTAATTTACATGAAGCCTTTACTGGTTCTATTACTTACCAGAATACATTGACCAATATAATCATTTTTTAATCTCAGAAAGTTAAATAGGAACAAAGGCCTTACAACTGTTGTGCAAACAGAAAAGAAAATAAATAAATGGCAACGTTTGGGATGGACTGTCTAAACTCCCATCCCTTTCTTTAAGGAGTAACACTGTCTAGGTTCTGGAATTCTTCCCTTTAGGATAGAAGTATTAGAGCAGATATGGGACTAATGTTTCCCCTGAGAACTAAGCAATGACTAAGCATGCCAACCATGACTGCCTCAGTCTGACTAGAACTCAAACCTCTTATTATGCTTCTCCCCACTGAACCCCCTAAAGCTTCTCACTGACCTCAGCTTCTGTCTGTTGCGTAATGGCCGTGTCTTGCAATTCTCTCATCCAAAGCTGCTGTATCACATTAGAGGTTGACCTCTCTTTGGCTTTTAGCCTCCAAAGTCCCAGTCATAGATAAGGGGATATAACTATGTTTGCCTGAATTGTTTCATGTTACTTAGACAATATTAATAATCAAAATTAGTCTTTGGATGCAACATACCCATCAATAAAAGCTATCCTGGAGTACTCTGAGTACACTAACAAAACATTCTCACTCTCTGAACACTGGAACTGTTTGTGCTTTTACTGAGATAAAAGAAAACTGTAGTAACATGTTGGAGGAAAATCACTGATACATAGGCTATCACTTGTTTTACCCTTTTCAACTCAATCCCCTAGGTTAGATAAATAAGTGACAGAACTTCAAAGAAAATCACATTCACAATATCTAGGAAATAGTCTCAAGTGGTCAAGTTGAACAAAAAGTCAACTGTGTTACTGTGAAGGATTTTAGAGATTATGCAATTCAACCCCCTTATTTTACAGATGAGGAAGCAGTGTCCAGGAAGATAAAGTAAATTGTGCAAGGCCAAAATGGATTATTAGAAGCAAAATGAAATGTGATTTAATTATCTGGCTTCTAATCTAATCCTATTCCTAAACTGCATAATGAATCATCAGTAGAGTTTGATGACTATGAGTGGGCATTTTAAACTTGGAAAAGTATGATTTTTTGGAGTAATTACGTTGTACTGAATGGGTGCAATAATTGATGCTATATCACATAATGTGCATTTTTGCAAATATAAAAGGTGTCGTTGGACATTTATTTTGTAAATTTGTACAGGTTTATACAATCATCCCTCAGAATCCACAGGGGATTGGTTCCAGGACCCACAAAGATATCAAAATCTGAGATGCTCAAGACCCTTATATACAATAGTGTAGCATTTACATATAACCTATGCACATCTTCTTGTATACTTTAAATAATCTCTAGATTATTTATAATACTTAATACAGTGGAACAGGATAGAAAGCCCAGAAATAAATCCACACATCTATAGTCAATCTATGACAAAGATGGCAAGAATATACAATGGAGAAAAGACAGTCTCCTCAAAAAGTGGTGCTGGGAAAACTGGATGGCTACATGTAAAAGAATGAAATTAGAACACTCCCTAACACCATACACAAAAATAAACTCAAGATGGATTAAAGACCTAAATGTAAGACCAGATACTATAAAACTCTTAGAGGAAAACATAGGCAGAACACACTTTGACATAAATCACAGCAGTATCTTCACCTCCTACAGTAATGAAAATAAAAACACATGGGACCTAATTAAACTTAAAAGCTTTTGCACAGCAAAGGAAACCATAAACAAAATGAAAAGACAACCCACAGAATGGGAGAAAATATTTGCAAACAATGTGACTGACAAGGGATTAATCTCCAAAATATAGAAACAGCTCATGCAGCCCAATATCAAAAAAAAAAAAAAAAAAAAAACAATGGCAGAAAAAAAAATGGGCAGAAGATCTAAACAGACAATTCTCCAAAGAAGACATATAGGTGGCCAAAAAGTACATGAAAAGATGCTAAACATCACTAATTATTAGAGAAATGGAGATCAAAACTACCATGAGGTATCACCTCATACCAGTCAGAATGGACATCATCAAAAAGTCTACAAACAGTAAATGCTGGAGAGGCTGTGGAGAAAAGGGAACCCTCCTACACTGTTCATGGGAATGTAAATTGGTACAGCCACTATGGAAAATAGTATTGAGGTTCCTTAAAAAACTAAAAATAGAACTACCATATGATCCAGCAATCCCACATCTGGGCATACATCTGGAGAAAACCATACTTCAAAAAGATACATGCACCCCAATGTTCACTGCAGCACTATTTACAATAGCCAAGACATGGAAGCGACCTAAATGTCCCATCAACAAGTAAATGGACAAAGACGATGTGGTACATATGTACAATGGAATATTACTCAGCCATAAAAAAGAATGGAATAGTGCCATTTGCAGCAACATGGATGGACCTAGAGATTATCATACTAAGTGAAGTAAGACAGAGAAAGAAAAATATCATATGATATCACTTATATGTGGAATCTAAAAAAATAATACAAACGAACTTATTTACAAAACAGAAACAGACTCACAGACTTCAAAAACAAACTTATGGTTACCAAAGGCGAAAGGTAGTGGGGAGGGATAAATTAGGAGGTTGGGATTAACAAAAACACTACTACTATATAAAATAGATAACCAACAAGGACCTAGTGTATAGCACAGGGAACTCTATTCAATACTCTGTATATAGGAAAAGAATCTGAAAAAGAATACATATGTGTATAAGTAAATCATTTTGCTGTACATCTGAAACACAACACTGTAAATCAAGTATACTCTAAAATAAAAATTAAAAATATCCTAATACAATGTAAATGCCATATAAATAGTTGCCCAAGCAAGGTAAATTCAAGTTTTGCGTTTTGGAACTTTCTGGAATTTTTTTCTGAATATTTTTGATCCACAGTTGGTTAAATCCATGGATGTGGAATCTGAAGATTCGAAGGGCTGACTGTAATTTCATGTCTTGTATAAGACTTTGGCACCATCTATTATTCCATATATGTGCAGTTCTTAATATGAAAATCACAATCTCATTTTGCTACATTTGAACTTAAAATTTTACATTAACATATGAGTATATTTTTTCCATTTTGCAAAAACTGAAATTGAGTACCACAAAGGTTAAGAAATTGGATCTAGGATCCATATTTCACACTTTTCCTTCTGGCTTGATAATCAGGTGTAAGTTATATTAGTACTATAAAGGGGCATAGAGAATAATAAAAAAAAAAACTTTGGCAGGCCAAAATATCTTTTCAGCTCTTCTTCATTTTTTCTGTATGTCCACTTTCCCCTCTCAGATTATTGACAAATAGGAACAGTCATGGGAGAGAGACCTCAGGTTGTTTCAGCAACCACTGATGTTTCTTGGTTGTCTCCCTAAGAAATCAGTTTATCAAGGACGATTTACTGTTAATTGAAAATATTCTTTGCAGTTATAACGTTTGACAATTCTTTTTTTGTTTGTTTTTTTAACCAGGAAGGATATACTTTGGTTATCTGGAGAACATTAAATGGGTAACTCTAACCTAATGGATGACATCAACAGTTGTCAATACTTTAGATATTTGTCAAGACTCTTTCACTAAAATTATAGGCTCTTCTTTTTGAATAATACTATGTTACATGAAATTTCTTTATAATTTTGAGAAACTCTGGTCTTTTCAAACAAAAAAACTGATGAAGATTAGAAATACTGTAGGCTAAATCTTGAATGCAAGATAAGTAAACATCATGTGTAATTTCTGAGGCTACTTGACCACCTAATAGCTATTTATGAGCAATGACTGAATGTAACGTCTGATCAAAAGTGATTTTATCATGATTTAATTTTGAAGCTATACATGCTCTGCGCATTCCAGCCTGAATTGTGTGTCACCTGCTGAGAAGGGGAGCTGGGTGCTAGAAAGAGGGATTTGGAGTGAAGACCCAGGGAGACAACAGCTCTTGGCTGTGAAAAGATAGCCTGAAGGGACAGGAGCAAGGGGTGCCACAACTGGGAAACTCTGTGGAAAGAGCCTGAGACAACAGAGCAAGGCGTCATTGTCGAGCAGTGTGCAAGGGGCGGAGCTGCCATCATAATCCCCTTACCCACACGCTGACTTCTGCAGGCACTGGGAGGGGCTCCCATCTGAGTGGGCCCACCTGCCCCCTGGGCCAGAGCCTCCTCCACCTGCATAGGCTCCAGGGGCCTGAGTGCCACCCACCCCTAAACCCTCCTTGGGAATCAGCCCTGGGCACCCCTGCCTGGGACGAGAGTCCGCTGAAGCTGGCAGGGTTGGAGGGCTAAAGCGTGGGGTTGGCAGAACAGACCTGGCCAGGGAGAGAAACACAGTTGACTATGTGGATACAATAGAAGGGACAGGAGTGAGGGGACATGTGGCCAGGAATGCTCCTAGAGGAAGCGTGGTCTGCCTGGAAAGCGAGGTGCCATTGTTGAGAGGAGTGCAAAGAGGCAGGGCTGGCAACGCTCCCATATGCCAGCTCCTGATGCTGCAGGTACTGGGAGTACCCAAGTGAGCTCCAAGCAGCTGCTGCTTTCACTCCCTCTCACCTGGGAAAGGATCAGATGCTTGAGGGCGGCACATATGCAGAGGTGGGGTTAAAACCAAAACTGAGCCCGAGGGGTGGTGCAACTAAGGAAGAAAAATGCAAATCTTTCCATGCAGCAGCACAAGCTGTGAATCAAATCCCCAAGATCGGCTGGGTAAATCCTGCGTTTGTGGAATACCTGAATAGACAATGAGTGTTTCAACATCTGAGACCAGTCTCGCCTTTGTATACACACAGTAATCAGGACAGATCAGAGTCTGAGCTGGTCCCACAGTGTCCACAGCAGGTCCAGAGACCTACCTAGAGGTATAGGAAGGCCTCCTGGGGAGGTGGTCTCAGGAAAATATTCTTATTACTATTATTCTTTGTTGGTTTGTTTTGTTTTCTTCAGTTGTTGGTATTGTTGCTTTTATCTTTTATTTCCTACTTATTAAAAAAATTTTATTTTATGTAATTTTCTTAATATACATAAAGCTTTTTAAAAAATATTTTCCCCTTACTTTTTTGTTGCTTAGTGGCTTGTCTTTTGTTTTTCATATTATATGTATATATATATATATATATATATATATTCAATTGTTCTGGTGCATATTCCATGTTTTATTCGCTTTTTTGTTGTTGTTGTGGATATGGTTTGCTTGCCCCTGTTTCTGTTTTATTTTTCATCCTTTGTTTTCATTAGTATAGTCCTTATTGACTGTTCTCATATCAGAATTCTCTTGTTTGGTTGTCTGTTCCCTTGGGTTTTTTTTTCTTTTCTGTGTGTGCGTGTGTGTGTTGTGTTGCTGTTGCTGCTGTTTGTTTGCTGCTGTTTTTGCTATTTGCCCTGAGCTTTGTCTGTCTGTTTTTTTTGTTGTTGCTGTTGGGTTTTTCTTTGTTTTGTTTTTCTTTTTCCTTTTCTTTTCTCTATTTTTTTTATCAGGCTTCACTGTGCAGCTTGTGGGCTCTTGGTTCCCAGACCAGGGGTCGGGCCTGGGCCTCTGGGGTACGAACAGAGAGTCCAGGATACTGGAACGTCAGAGGATTCCTGGACCCAGAAAATATTAATCGATGTGTGCATTCCTGAAGGTATCCATATCAACACCAAGACCCATCCCCACACAACTGCTTGCAGGCTCCAGTGCTAAACACCTCACACCAAACGACCAGCAAGACAGGAACACAGCCCCACCCATCAGTAGACAGACTGCCTAAAGTCGTACTAAGCTCACAGATACCCCAAAACACACCACCTGATGCAGCCCTGCCCATGAGAGGGAAAAGACTCAACTCCACCCAACAGAGCACAGGCACCAAGCTCTCCCACCAGGAAGCCTGCACAAGCCCCTGCACCAAGTCACAGAAGGGGGCAGACAACAGAAACAAGAGGAACCATGACCCTGCAGCCTGCAGAAAGGAGACCATAAACACAGTAGGTTAGACAGAATGAAACAACAGAGAAATATACTGCAGACAAAGGAGCAAGGTAAAATCCCACAAAAGCAAATAAATGAAGAGGAAATGGGCAAGCTACCTGAAAAAAGAATTCAGAGTAATGATAATAAAGATGAACCAAGATCTAAGAAATAAAATGGAGAAAATACAAGAAACGTTTAACAAGGACCTAGAAGAACTAAAGAACAAACAATCAGTGATGAACAACACAATAACAAATGAAAAATACACAAGAAGGAATCAACAGCAGAATAACTGAGGCAGAAGAACAAGTGAGCTGGAAGACAGAATGGTGGAAATAACTGCTGAGGAACACAATAAAGAAAAAAGAATGAAAAGAATTGAGGACAGTCTCAGAGACCTCTGGGACAACATCAATCACACCAATATTCGAATTGTAGTGGCCCTAGTAGAAGAGAAAGGGAACGGACCTGAGAAAATATTTGAAGAGATTAGAGTCGAAAACTTCCCTAACATGGGGAAAGAAATAGTTGGTCACGTCCAGAAAGCGCAGAGAGTTCCATACAAGATAAACCCAAGGAGAAACATGCCGAGACACACAGTAATCAAACTAATAAAAAATAAATACAAAGAAAAAATATCAAAAGCAGCAAGGGAAAAGCAACAAATAACCTAGAAGGGAATCCCCATAAGGTTAACAGCTGACTTTTCAACAGAAACTCTGCAGGCCAGAAGGGAAGGGCAGGACATACTTACAGTGATGGAAGGGAAAAACCTACAACCAAGATTACTCTACCCAGCGAGGATCTCGTTCAGAACTGACAGAGAAATGAAAAGCTTTTCAGACAAGCAAAAGCTAAGAGAATTCAGCACCACCAAACCAGCTTTACAGCAAATGCTAAAGAAACTTCCCTAGGTGGGAAACACAAGAGAAGAAAAAGACCCACAAAAACAAACCCAAAACAATTAAGAAAATGGTAATGGGAACATACATATTGATAAGAACTTGAATGTAAATGGATTAAATGCCCCAACCAAAAGACACAGACTAGCTGAATGGATACAAAAACAAGACCCATGTACATGCTGTCTACAAGAGGCCCACTTCAGACCTACCGATCATTTCAATAGACGCAGAAAAAGCTTTCGACAAAATCTGACACCCATTTATGATAAAAACTTTCCAGAAAGTGGGCATAGAGGGAACCTACTTCAACATAATAAAGCCCATATATGACAAACTCACAGCAAACATTACTCTCAATGGTGAAAAACTGAAAGAACTTCTTCTAAGATTAGGAACAAGACAAGGGTGCCCACTCTCACCACTATTATTCAACATAGTTTTGGAAGTCCTAGCCACACCAATGAGAGAAGAAAAAGAAAAAACAGGAATCCAAATTGGAAAAGAAGAAGTAAAACTGTCATTGTTTGCAGATGACATGATACTATATATAGAAAATCCTAAAGATGCCACCAGAAAACTACTAGAGCTAATCAATGAATTTGGTAAGGTTGCAGGATACAAAATTAATACATACAAATTTCTTGCATTCCTGTACACTAACAATGGAAGGTCAGAGAGAGAAATTAAGGGAACAATCCCATTTACCATCAAAACAAAAAGAATAAAATACCCAGGAATAAACCTACTTAAGGAGGCAAAAGACCTGTATGCAGAAAACTATAAGACACTCTTGAAAGAAATCAAAGATGACACACACAGATAGAGAAACATACCATGTTCTTGGATTGGAAGAATCAACATTGTGAATATGACTATACTACCCAAAGCAATCAACAGATTCAGTGCAACCCCTAACAAATTACTAATGACATTTTGTACAGAACTAGAACAAAAATGTTTACAATTTGTATGGAGACACAAAAGACCCCGCATAGCCACAACAATCTTGAGAAAAAAAAATGGAGCTGGAGGAATCAGGCTTCCTGACTTCAGACTACACTACAAAGCTACAGTAATCAAGGCAGTATGGTACTGGCAGAAATACATGTCATTGGGACAGGATAGAAAGCCCAGAGATAAACCCATGCACCTATGGTCACCTAATCTATGACAAAGAAGGCAAAAACATACAATGGAGAAAAGACAGCCTCTTCAATAAGTGGTGCTGGGGAAACTGAACAGCTTCATGTAAAAGAATGAAATCAGAACACTCCCTAACACCATACACAAAAATAAACTCAAAATGGATTAAAGAGCTAAATATAAGGCCACACACTATCAAACTCTTACAGGAAAACATAGGCAGAACACTCTTTGACATAAATCACAATAACATCTTTTTTGCCTCACCTCCTGGAGTAATGAAAATTAAAACAAAAATAAACAAATGGGACCTAATGAAACTTAAAAGGTTTTGCACATCAAAGGAAACCATAAACAAGATGAAAACACAACCCTCAGAATGGGAGAAAATATTTTCAAACAAAGCAACTGACAAAGGATTATCTCCAAAATATATAGGCAGCTCATGCAGCTCAATATCAAAAATCAAACAGCCCATTCCACAAATGGGCAGAAGACCTAAATAGACATTTTTCCAAAGAAGACATACAGATAGCCAACAAACACATGAAAAAATGCTCAACATCACTAATTATTAGAGAAATGCAAACCAAAACTACAATGAGGTATCACCTCGCACTGGCCAGAATGGCCGTCATCAAAAAATCTACAAACAATAAATGCTGGAAAGGGTGTGGAGAAAAGGGAATCCTCATATACTGTTGGTAGGAATGTAAATTCATACAGCCACTACGGAAAACAGTATGGAGGTTCCTCAAAAACTAGAAATAGAACCACCATATGACCCAACAATCCCACTACTGGGCATATACCCAGAGAAAACCATATTCAAAAAAACATATGTACAATGGAGAAAGGACAGCCTCTTCAATAAGTGGTGCTGGGAAAACTGGACAGGTACATGTAAAAGTATGAGATTAGATCACTCCCTAACACCATACACAAAAATAAGCTCAAAATGGATTAAAGACCTAAATGTAAGGCCAGAAACTATCAAACTCTTAGAGGAAAACATAGGCAGAACACTCTATGACATAAATCACAGCAAGATCCTTTCTGACCCACCTCCTAGAGTAATGGAAATAAGAACAAAAATAAACAAATGGGACCTAATGAAACTTCAAAGCTTTTGCACAGCAAAGGAAACCATAAACAGGACCAAAAGACAACCCTCAGAATGGGAGAAAATATTTGCAAATGAAGCAACGGACAAAGGATTAATCTCCAAAATTTACAAGCAGCTCATGCAGCTCAATAACAAGAAAACAAACAACCCAATCCAAAAATGGGCAGAAGACCTAAATAGACATTTCTCCAAGAAGATATACAGACTGCCAACAAACACATGAAAGAATGCTCAACATCATTAATCATTAGAGAAATGCAAATCAAAACTACAATGAGATATCATCTCACACCGGTCAGAATGGCCATCATCAAAAAATCTAGAAACAATAAATGCTGGAGAGGGTGTGGAGAAAAGGGAACACTCTTGCACTGCTGGTGGGAATGTGAATTGGTTCAGCCACTATGGAGAACAGTATGGAGGTTCCTTAAAAAACTACAAATAGAACTACCATATGACCCAGCAATCCCACTACTGGGCATATACCCTGAGAAAACCAAAATTCAAAAAGAGTCATGTACCAAAATGTTCATTGCAGCTCTATTTACAATAGCCCGGAGATGGAAACAACCTAAGTGCCCGTCATCGGATGAATGGATAAAGAAGATGTGGCACATATATACAATGGAATATTACTCAGCCATAAAAAGAAACGAAATTGAGCTATTTGTAATGAGGTGGATAGACCTAGAGTCTGTCATACAGAGTGAAGTAAGTCAGAAAGAAAAAGACAAATACCGTATGCTAACACATATATATGGAATTTAAGAAAAAAAATGTCATGAAGAACCTAGGGGTCAAGCAGGAATAAAGACGCAGACCTCCTAGAGAACGGACTTGAGGTTATGGGGAGGGGGAAGGGTGAGCTGTGACAGGGCGAGAGAGAGTCATGGGCATATACACACTAACAAACGTAGTAAGGTAGATAGCTAGTGGGAAGCAGCCACATGGCACAGGGATATTGGCTCGGTGCTTTGTGACAGCCTGGAGGGGTGGGATAGGGAGGGTGGGAGGGAGGGAGACGCAACAGGGAAGACATATGGGAACATATGTTTATGTATGACTGATTCACTTTGTTATAAAGCAGAAACTAACACACCATTGTAAAGCAATTATACCCCAATAAAGATGTTAAAAAAAAAAAACATATGAACCCCAATCTTCATAGCAGCATTATTTACAATAGCCAGGACATGGAAGCAACCTACACGTCCATCAACAGAGGAATGGATAAAGAGGATGTGGTATATATATACAATGGAATATTACTCAGCCATAAAAAGGAATGAAATTGGGTCATTTGTAGAGACGTGGATGGACCTAGAGAGTGTCATACAGAGTGAAGTAAGTCAGAAAGAGAAAAGCAAATATCATATAATAACGCATATATGTGGAATCTAGAAAAATGGTATAGATGATCTTATTTGCAAAGTAGAAATAGAGATACAGACTTGAAGAACAAATGTACGGTTACCAAGGGGGAAAGGGGTGGGGTGGGAAGAACTGGGAGACTGGAAATGACAAATATACATTATTGATACTATGTATAAAGTAGACAACTGATGGGAACATACTGTATAGCACAGGGAACTCTACCTAATGCACTGTGGTAACATAAACGGGAGGGAAGTCCAAAAGGGAGGGGATATCTGTATGTGTGTGGCTGATACATTTTATTGTGCAGTGGAGGCTAACACAACATTGTAAAGCAACCATACTCCAATAAAAGTTAATTTAAAAAAAAAAGAGCCACCTGAGTTAATGCTAACAATTTTCCATTAATTTTTTGCTGTACAGTTTTGATGAGTTGGAAAACTCCAGTAGCCATTTCCAGTTCCTTAAAAGTTTAAGGAATTGTCTTTTATAATCTGCTCAACTAATTATTGAGAAAATTTACAGACATATTACAATCAGTTTCACTTAAAAATTTCAGTTTTCAAATGAAAGGCTGATTGAAATAATTGACATTAAATGCTGTGTTGAGTAGCAAACCAGTGACTTCTTAATTGACATGGAACAGGAAAAGTTTGTGAAGTGATATTCAATTAACATTTACATTAAATTAATAAAAATAGTTTGGAGAATGAGAAAAGAACGTTCCCATTAGTGGAATTTCCATTAAAAGAGTTGATATTAAATGAACTTGATAATAGTAGGCAGGGGGAAGAGATGGCTGCCTAGAAATGAGAAAAAAAATCAATGAGCAGAGAAGAAACTGCTGGGAACAGCGTCAACTCCAAGACAAGTGAAATGATTTTCTTTAGGAAGGTGGTTAAAGAACTAGCATGTACTGTTTAGCAAAGAAATAAAAACCAAAGATCTATTCAGTAGTCCACAATTTTTTATAAACCACAACTTTCAAATGCTTATTATCATCATATTTTTCAAAAAACTAGTTTATAGAACAGTTTTTTTTTTAAGAGGAAATGGAAATAGGATAGAACCATCTTAATGACTAGTCAATCTTGTGGTATTAGTTCCTCAGGTTTTCTTTATGAGTAGCAGGCTAAAATATAAAGTCTCAGATGTTCACTAACTCTGGTATTTAATTACTGAACCATGTATTCCATCAGTGTACTTAGGTGGTATTACCTCAGTGAAGAGACAAAAGTAAGGAGAACTATGTTTAACCAGTGAGCATCCAAATGCTTGCTGTTGCCTTGCTATGAAGAGCATGTCCAGATGTTTTGCAGATCTAATACAATTATGCTTTAAATTGCTATTAACAGCATTAGGACTATCATATGATAGAAATGATAAATAGATCATCCCAATGAGTGATAGTTTTAGCACACTGCCATTTCCAAAAACAGAACCTTCAAAATGCCAGATATTCATTTTGATAAGACTCAGCTAATCATATATATCACCCTTAATTTTACTTCTGGAGCTAACAACACAAACAATCCTGGACGGGAGAAAACTTTTTCTGTGGTGTTGGTGAAGTCATCAACACCCATTTCCTGGGATGGTGGTATGGGTGGAGTAAGCTGGGGCATGCAGCATCTAGTCACTCGTGTTGGTGGCCCAAGTTCTAGAGAAGGGTGGCTGGTGGTGGTGGTCATGGTGCTCTTGTTGCACTGGGCCAATGGCATGTTAGGGCTGTAGCTCTGGCTCTATGGCTTCCCTCTGTTCTGGGCCAGGTTGTCTAGTACTCCCAGCAAGCCTATGACCTATCAAAGTTTCAATTGTTTCCTTTTCTCTTGAATGAGCCTGAATTAGTCTCTGTTGGTTGCAAATAAGAACCTCACTGATACAAGTAACTTGCACTTAATTATATGGGACTACAATTCGTGGTGGGAATTTAATAAATATTTGTTGGGTGAATCAAAAACGTGAATAAGACTCTTGATTCTCAAATATAAATTCACCTTATCTTGACACCAGTGTCACTGCTAGTAAATGTCTTTTAATGTCTTGAAATACCTTGACCAATGACAGGCAGCTTTTTGAGTGTTCTCAGTGAGAATGGCATGGAAAGCTGTAGTAATTCTCCTATGAGGAGTGGTCCCTTTGGAACTCTTCTGATCTGCATGCAGGGTCACGTGTGCAAAAGCAAATTTGGGGGTGATAAGAATGTTACCCCTCATGGAGTAATACATTTTTAAAAGTGATTTTAGTACCTCTACTTAAAAAAAAATGCCTAACTGGGCTTCCCTGGTGGCACAGTGGTTGAGAGTCTGCCTGCCAATGCAAGGGACACGGGTTCATGCCCTGGTCCGGGAAGATCCCACATGCCATGGAGCGGCTAGGCCGTGAGCCATGGCCGCTGAGCCTGCGCGTCCAGAGCCTGTGCTCCGCAATGGGAGGGGCCACAACAGTGAGAGGCCCTCATAACGCAAAAAAAAAAAAAAAAGGCTAACCTACTAGACTTAATGTCTACTTTATCAAAAACATATACAATAAAGAGGAAATTATCTATTAGCAATGAGATGCATATAAAAGAGTATTGTTTGTCCTTTTCCTCATGGTGTGAATTGCCATAAGAAACCTGCCACTAAAATTACCATCTCATATTATGTACTAGCTATAATATTTTCTGCCTCAAGTACAATTTTTCCTAGCCTGGCCATTTCATTCTCTTTATCTACTTTTTATTACTAAAACAAAAATGAAACACTCTAATTTTTATAGCTGTTCCTGTTACTTTTAGTTACTAAATGGAAAGGACCTTGTTTTCTGAGTTTTGTGCAAGTTTTCCTCACAGTGCATGCAATGACTCTATCACATATGCTAATAACCTCTTTTAGAACACGTTTGCTCATTACTGATGAATTTCTTTTCTTTTGAAGAAATACCATTTCATTATGCCATCAAGTAAACAATCTGAAAACTGGATGGGACAGACTGTCATCAAAGAATTTAGAATAAACTTTTGAAGCTAGTAGCTGAGGATACAATAATTAGAATAAGTCCAATTACTGCTGTAGATTGTAACTATAGGTTTCAAAAAGGAGAAGCCAAGGAATATTAGAGCAATCAGGAGTCAACCACAACAGAGTGGGAACTACAGTATATGAAGTCCCTTAACAGGTGGAGGCTGGGTGATGGAGGTGGGGCAGTGGGCTGTGGGGCTGGAGGAGGCAGGAGGATGCTGGGAAGTAAGAATGTCTGGTTCCTCAAAATTTCAATGTAAGTAGTATTTCTCTTGTACTTCTCCCCATATTGGGTAAAAGGAACGTTTTGACTGGGCTGGTTTCTCCAACTATAAAATTAGGACAAAAAGTCATTGGGATTTCAGATTTTGTCTAGCTCTAACTCATTTGCTATACAGAGGGTGATGGAAATTGGACATTTTAAAAAAAATCTTCACTCAGTTCAGCATAGTATTACTTATCCATAGCCTAAGTTTATAGAAGAAAAGGGAACTGAAGAAAGTATCTGAAATTCCAGGAGGCAATGCAGATCTTCCAGGTGTCCATGATTAGAACAAACTCAATACAGGGCTCTGGGATGGTAAATGTCAAATAAATAGAGCTGCAATTGTGAGTTGGTTTGATTAGACACCTAGGGGGTTCTTTTCCAGCCACTTCCCACTGGAAAGGTCAGCTAATCACAGTAATTAGGAATTCTTTTGTATTAGCCTTGTTCAGCTTGGAAAGACCAGTAATTAGTTACAACTTCAAAGGTATAGTTTCTTCACAGAGACTATCAATCTTAACCAGGGATTATTACTAAATAAAAAAAAATTTTCAAGTTTTAAATCCTAAGCGTGTTTATCTTCACTTGATCTATGGAGAGTGATTTTACAATGATGTTTTCGATATTCACTGTTAACAAAAAGACCCTGAAAACTGGACAATCTATGATGGATTAATCATGTTAAATACATGAACATTCAGATTACAGTACTTGGGAAAGCTCAAGCATTTCAGATGCTGTTCTGCAAAATGTACAGTGAATCCTACATCAACATGAGTCTAAATGATAGTAATTCTTTGATGAAAACAATTTTCTGCTGTGTTTATATGTATATGTGTGTCTGTTTAGTAAAAACATAAATTGCAAGATTTGTTTTGCAGAAAAAAACGGTGTTGGGAAATGTGAATCATTAAATATTGAGGATGGATAAACACGGCAATGGAGTCTTGAGGAACTCCTGACAGGAAAATTCAGGGCCTCTTCTTCTGCTCTCCCCTTATTCAGAATATTCATGTTAACCTCTCTCTACTTCTGTTTACCTGCTTTGTTTTATCACCATGTGACATACTATTATGTTTTCTTTAGTTAATATGTCTCCCAAATAGAACTCAGAGCTCTTTGTTTTGTTCACTGGTTAATGCCCAAACCTAGAAGGGGCTTGGCACACAGTAGGAGCTCAAGAAATATTTATTGAATGAGAGAGGAGGAAGCAGCTGCTAATTTTCCCTTCAAGAGCTGACTTAAAAAATACTCAAGTCTCTATTTTATCTACATATATTGGAAGTGGAAGTATGAATGTATAGACAGAGTTTTTGACAATATTCACCTATAGCCACTGGGACCAGGGGAAGTTGATGGGCTTGCCAAGGTAGCAGAAGGTGTTTGAATTATGAACTGAGAGCAGAAATAGCAGGCCATATGATCCAGCAATCCCATTCCTGGGCATATATCTGGAAAAAACTATAATTCAAAAAGATACATTCACCCCTATGTTCATAGCAGCACTATTCACAATAGCCAAGATACGGAAACAGCTTAAATGTCCACTGACAGATGACTGGATAAAGAAGATGTGGTAAATATATACAATGGAATAATACTCAGCCATAGAAAGAATGAAATAATGCCATCTGCAGCAACATGGATGCAACTAGAGATTATCATACTAAGTGAAGTCAGTCAGAAATAGAAAGACAAATACCATATGATATCACTTATTTGTGGAATCTAAAATATGGCACAAATGAACTTAGCTACAAAACAGAAACAGACTCACCGACAGAGAGAACAGATTTGTGGTTGCCAAAGGAGAAGGTGGGGCAGATGGACTCTGTAGTTAGTAGATGCAAACTATTACATATAGAATGGATGGACACCAAGGTCCTACTGTATAGCACAGGGAACTATATTCAATGTCCTGGGATAAACCATAATGGAAAAGAATATAAAAAAGAATGTATATGTGTGTATAACTGAATCACTTTGCTGTACAGCTGAAATTAACACATTGTAAATCAACTATACTTAAAAAAATAAATTAAAAAAAACAGAAATAGCTGGTCACTATCTAGGAGTATTGAGGACTACCAAAGCCTGACAGAGGGGAGCAGAAATCCACCTCCACCCCCTCCATCTTCTCCTGGCCTCCATGAGCGTTAATCTAGGAAAGACCTCTTTTCTGCTTAGGTTTTTGCCTCACTCTCTCTAGACTTGATTCCTTTGCTTCTCCAATCCATATGACAGGTACTATGCCACTAATATATTCTAGTCTTGCCACCTAAAAATAGATTTGACTGTTTTGTTTTTTATTCCAATTCCAGTACTATTCTGGAAGAACTCTGATTGGCTCAAATTGGACCAGCTGGCTACCTTGAAAGAGTAATCTCATTTGATGGATAGAGTCACACTGTATTAACATCAGGATGATCAAATAATTTATCATCAAAATTGAGTGTTAAAATAATTATCTAGTTTTTGAAATATTATTTACTGACCCACAAATTGGTTTTATTGTAATGGCATGCCCATAAAAATAATCTTATTCCAAACTATCCAAAAAATAAATATTCCTTCCAAAAGAATGAAATGAGTTATATGTCTACAATAAAGCAAAAAGGAAAATTAAATTTCATATCAATTATTTGAACATTAAGAAATGACCATGTGGCTTTAGGATCCAGTAATTGTAGGCACTTAGTAAATAATTCCTAGATAAAGGGATGAAGAGGACTTGAATTTCAGTGAGCTTTTATAGCTTTGAGCTGCTAACTGGAGAAATTCAACAATTGTTATCAAATCCTCCATTTGAATAAGTCTGGATTCCAGCACCTACTCAGTTGTAAAGTCTACCCTGAGAATTTGTCAACATTTCAGAAATCCTTGGAAGAGAGATAACACTTTTTTGAAACATTCCCTGTAACCAACTATGTGAGGCAGTGCTTCTTGATACCACAGCTAAATGTTTCTCTTGTCTTCAAGTGCTTTCCCCTAGAACTTCCATCCTGCAAACCACTGGATAACTAACCTTCCTAAAAAGCCCATCACTACCACATTCCCCACTTAAGAATTTTGTTATGCTCTAAAGTGTCTCCCACTGGAATCAATCATCTTCTTTACTGATGATCTCAAGTTATGCAAATACAGAGGGCCACCTGTACTATGCCATTTAATAAAGAAATGTGACCACTGACAACAAAATCCAATATATGACCCTAGACAGTGAATCCTGTACTGAGTTAGGAAAATGCTCTAAAAACCATTATTAGGTCAACTGACAAAGCTAGAACATGACAGTAGATTCAAGTATTGTACCAATATAAATTTATAAAATTAATAAATACTGAGGTTATGCAAGATAATATCCTTAATTTAGGAAATATTACACTGTAATATTTAGGGTAAAGGGCCACGATATGGGTAGCTTACCCACAAATCAAAAAATAAAAAGATAGAGAAAGGGGAGTGAAAGAGAATAATAAAGCCAGCTGGACAAAATATTAACAATAAATTAATTTGGGGAAAGGGTATATGGGTGTTCCTTGTAACAATTTTAATAGCTTTTTGTAAGTTTGAAATTATTTCTGAATTAGAAGTTTAAAAAATATTTTACTACAATAAAGCTACTCTAAAACATAATTATAGCATTTCAAATTTAGATCTTCTATACGACTTGAGCTATCATCATTAGTTTTCAGTTTCTCTTTTGCTTTCCTAGAGATAATTTTCAATTTTGATCATCTTTCTGATTTAGTCATATGCTAAATATTGAGAAATCTATTCACTGCCTGTGCCTCTCACATGCTGTTGGATGTGGCCACAGCAGAAGTTAAAGTATACAGTGGAGGTCACCAAACCCATCTTGGCTTATTTCACTGCAGCTCTTCATAATGATACCTCATTAACAAATGGGAAATCCTGGACAAACACTAAACCTAATGACCTGACTATTATAAACAAGGACTGTCTCAAATAAACTGAATGTAGGGATACTATAACAGGAAGGCTCCTGTGAAAGCCATGTGGATAGAACTAGAGGGAAGTGATTCTCAGAACAGGGATGATGGTAAAACAATCCCAAATACTTCTCTACAGATGATGAAGGTAGGGAAGGCATTAAAGGTCAAAACATCAATGTTAAGTACTCCCACTCCAGAAAATAGTTTCAAAATAGAGTTATGCTATTTAGACAGTTGAGGGTCAGTAGAGACTAATATTTGAAACATCTGCTGGCAGTTCATATGCACTCTTTTCAGAAGTAGTAGAAATATTATGTTACACTGTCAGAAACAGATGAAAGATGACAAGTTATAGTTTGTTGTTACCGCTGGTGTAATTCCTTCATATTTCTATCTCAGTGACATTCAGTTTCATTTCTTTTTTTCTTGTGAAGTTGTAGAAGCTAAATAAGCTGTCAGGTGTCAAATGCAGAAAAGTATTTCTTCTTCGGGAGAGATGAAAGATTACTTAGAATACACCCTCAATTATACATTGTAAAATTGTAGGGATTTGCCCTCAATTATGCAATGGTTAAAGCAGAGCCTTACATAAAGTTCATTCCCAGTCAAGGAAAAGAATTTTAGGATAGCTCTATCCCAGTAGGAACAGTCCTTTTGTCTAGAATGATGTCACCTGCCTAACTAATAGATAATTGTGAAACACCAGAAAGGCTGTCTATTTGTATTTTGTGGTCCCAGGATGAATAGTATCAGTGCCTTCCCCACTCCACCGCCCGACCCTTCCCTCTTTTGTTAATTTCAATCACTTTTAGTGCTTTCTCTGTGCCAGACACTGCAGTAAATGTTTTACATATGTTTCTCATTTTATTATCCTTTTCCAAACCGGAAAAAGGTATCACTCTCATTTAATAGATGAGAAAAATGACACTGAATTGTGCAACACTTACTTACTTCAAAGTCAATGAGAACGAAGTGTTGGCAGAACTAAGAATTGATTTACAGGTCTGACTCCATAAGTCCTAGGCTCAAAAACCACAGTAATATTCTGCCTTCCAATAGCTCATGACCTTTATTCCTAGATCAGTAATTTCCCTTTTAAAAATGCATTTAAGGGGCTGCATCTTCCCTCTGCCTATGTCTGGAATACATTTTGACTCCCCTACAGGTGTCTTTCAGGAGTGTGTAACTCTATGGATTTCAGCAAGTCAGCCTGTTCTCCCAATGTGAATAATAATTAGGAGCCTTACTTCACTAAAACTGGGTTTATTTCTAATGCATTCTACTCTTGAAGAATTCTAAATTTAAGAATGGTTTTATATTAAGTTCAAAACTGTCTCTGTAACTAATTTCTAAACATCTGTCCCTATCTATCTTTGGGAAATTAACAGAAAAAGTCTAATTCTTCTTCCATTTGATAAACTATCAAACATCTTAAAGAAATTTACATTTCGTGCTAATTTTTTTCTTTTCTACAAAAAAATTCTCAGACCATTGGTTGCCTATCTGGCTCTATTGAAGAAATCTCATTTTTTCCCCCCAGAAAGGTAGAGATTAAGAACACAGTTTTAAATTCCCATTTTCTGAGATCAACTTGGGTGTTTCTTTTAATTTTAACTCCAGGAATCTCTTTCAGGGATTTCACCTCAGGTTGACCCCAGATCCTTAAACAATTTTACTGACTCGTCTCTCCCTTCTCATGAGTTAGAACATTACTGGCAGACCAAGTGTACATTTAGATATTAGTTTGCTACCTTGGTCTTTTGTCCACAGTGGGTATTACATCACCTTTGTTGAGTGGATAATTCCTGAGCTGCTGGGCTTCCATCAGTCCTCTAGCTTGAGCGGTATCACTTTACAGGGTTCTTTCTACATGCATTTCTCCTTTATTTCTTGCAATAATCCTCTGAAAGGGATGTTACTGCTCCCATTAAATAAATGTGCTTCCCCTTCTTTCTTCCATTCTAAACTGAAGTTTAAAGCAATTAAGTAATTGCCCAACACCATGTAAGCCAATATTCAATATCAGCTATTTGGATTCTGAAACTTCTTCCCTTTCCACTAGTTGTGCTTTTAAACTCCTTGAATCATTTTCTTAAATGAAGTTATAAGTGCAACTCAATGTCTAAAAGAGATAAAGGTCACACTGAACAGTACTTTGAGTTAAATTTATCACATTTACTTACTCAAAAATCAATTAATAAGAACAATGAAGCTACGCTGATGCTGAACACAACTTTTGAATTGGTAGTTATAAACATCATTTATGATCGTATCATTTCAACATATAAAATTCATTTTATTACGATTTCCATATGACCTGTAGGTAAAATTTCTAATAGCTCACCTGCTACTCTGAGGATACTGTTCATTTAAACTGATTCAATAGCTTCGAAGTAGAATAGTGGACTATTTTGTTTCAAAGTTCAGTCATTAAGCCTAAGAAGTGCTCACATTCCTTATTCTTAAGAGATGTGACAGGTTACAAGTGTTCTGTAATCAGAATGCTTTTCTTCAAATATTAACTCTTAGTTCTAGGAGTTTGACCTTGGGCAAACTACTTAAACTTTTTGAAACTCAGTTGTCTTAACAGTAAAATGGACACATTGTTAGGGCTCTACAGACACTACCTATTACTCTTATTTATTTACTTATTTAACATCTTTATTGGAGTATAATTGCTTTGTTGTGTTCGTTTCTTCTTTATAAAAAAGTGAATCAGCTATGCATATACATATGTCCCCATATCTCCTCCCTCTTGCATCTCCCTCCCACCCTCCCTATCCCACCCATCTAGGTGGACAGAAAGCACTGAGCTGACCTCCCTGGGCAATGCAGCTGCTTCCCACTAGCTATCTATTTTACATTTGGTAGTGTATATATGTCAACGCTACTCTCTCACTTTGTCCCAGTTTACACTTTCCCCTCTCCGTGTCCTCAAGACCATTCTCTACATCTGCGTCTTTATTCCTGTCCTGCCCCTAGGTTCATCAGAACCATTTCTTTTTCTGGATTCCATATATATATGTTAGCATATGGTATTTGTTTTTCTCTTTCTGACTTACTTCATTCTGTATGACAGACTCTAGGTCCATCCACCTCACTACAAATAACTCAATTACGTTTCTTTCTATGGCTGTGTAATATTCCATTGTATATATGTGCCACAACTTCCTTATCCATTCATCTGTCAGTGGACATTTAGGTTGCTTCCATGTCCTGGCTATTGTAAATAGTGTTGCAATGAACATTGTGGTACGTGTCTCTTTTTGAATTATGGCTTTCTCAGGGTATATGCCCAGTAGTGGGATTGCTGGGTCATATGGTCGTTCTATTTTTAGTTTTTTAAGGACCTCCATACTGTTCTCCATAGTGGCTGTATCAATTTACATTCCCACCAACAGTGCAAGAGGGTTCCCTTTTCTCCACACTCTCTCTAGCATTTACTGTTCGTAGAAAATTTTTTTTTTTTTTTTTGCGGTATGCGGGCCTCTCACTGCTGTGGCCTCTTCCATTGCAGAGCACAGGCTCCGGACGCGCAGGTCCAGCGGCCATGGCCCACGGGCCCAGCTGCTCCGCAGCATGTGTGATCCTCACAGACCGTGGCACGAACCCATGTCCCCTGCATCGGCAGGCAGACTCTCCACCACTGCACCACCAGGGAAGCCCTGTTTGAAGAATTTTTGATGATGGTGATTCTGACTGGTGTGAGGTGATACCTCACTGTAGTTTTGATTTGCATTTCTCTAATGATTAATGATGTTGAGCATCCTTTCATATTTTGTTGGCAATCTGTATATCTTCTTTGGAAAAATGTTTATTTAGACATTCTGCCCATTTTTGGATTGGGTTGTTTGTTTTTTTTTTTGATATTGAGTTGCATGAGCTGCTTGTATATTCTGGAGATTAATCCTTTGTCATTTGCTACGTTTGCCATTCTGAGGGTTGTCTTTTCGTCTTGTTTATGGTTTCCTTTGCTGTGCAAAAGCTTTTAAGTTTCCTTAGGTCTCATTTGTTTATTTTTATTTCCATTTCTCTAGGAGATGGGTCAAAAAGGATCTTGCTGTGATTTATGTCAAAGAGTGTTCTGCCTATGTTTTCCTCTAAGAGTTTTAGTATCTGGTCTTACATTTAGGTTTTTCATCCATTTTGAGTTTATTTTTGTGTATGGTGTTAGGAAGTGTTCTAATTTCACTCTTTTACATGTAGCTGTCCAGTTTTCCAGCACCACTCACTGAAGAGGCTGTCTTTTCTCCATTGTATATTCTTGCCTCCTTTATCAAAGATAAGGCGACCATATGTGCAAGGGTTTATCTCTGTGATTTCTATCTTGTTCCAGTGATCTATATTTCTATTTTATGCCAGTACCATACTGTCTTGATTATTGTAGCTTTGTAGTATAGTCTGAAATCATGGAGCCTGATTCCTCTAGCTCAATTTTTCTTTCTCAAGATTGCTTTGGCTATTTGGGGTCTTTTGTGTTTCCATAAAAATTGTGATATTTTTTGTTCTAGTTCTGTGAAAAATGCCATTGGTAGTTTGATAGGGATTGCATTGAATCAGTAGATTGCTTTGGGTAGTAGAGTCATTTTCACAATGTTCATTCTTCCAATCCAAGAACATGGTATATCTCTCCATCTTTTTTTATCACCTTTAATTTCTTTCATCAGTGTCTTAGAGTTTTCTGTATACAGGTCTTTTGTCTCCTTAGGTAGGTTTATTCCTAGGTATTTTATTCTTTTTGTTGCAATGGTAGATGGGAGTGTTTCCTTAATTTCTCTTTCAGATTTTTCATCATTAGTGTATAGGAATGCAAGAGATCTCTGTGCACTAATTTTGTATCCTGCTACTTTACCAAATTCATTGATTACCTCTAGTAGTTTTCTGGTAGCATCTTTAGGATTCTCTCTATATAGTATCATGTCATTTGCAAACAGTGACAGCTTTACTTCTTCTTTACCGATTAGGAGTCCTTTTATTTCTTTTTCTCTTCTAACTGCTATGACTAAAACTTCCAAAACTATTTTAAATAGTAGTGGTGAGAGTGGGCATCCTTGTCTTGTTCCTGATCTGAGAGGAAATGTTTCAGTTTTTCACCTTTGAGAATGATGTTGGCTGTGCGTTTGTCCTATATGGCCTTTATTATGTTGAGGTAAGTTCCCTCTATGCCTACTCTCTGGGGAATTTTTAATCATAAATGGGTGTTGAATTTTGTCAAAAGCTGTTTCTGCATCTATTCAGATTATCATATAGTTTTTATCTTTCAGTTTGTTAATATGGTATATCACATTGATTGATGTGCATATATTGAAGAATCCTTGATTCCTGAGATAAAGCCCACTCCATCATCGTGTATGATCTTTTTAATGTGCTGTTGGGTTCTGTTTGCTAGTATTTTGTTGAGGATTTTTGCATCTACGTTCATCAATGATACTGGTCTGTAGTTCTCTTTTTTTGTGACATCTCTGTCTGGTTTTGGTATTGGGGTGATGGTGGCCTAGTAGAATGACTTTGGGAGTGTTCCTCCCTCTGCTATATTCTGGAAGAGTTTGAGAAGGATAGGTGTTAGCTCCTCTCTAAATGTTTGATAGAATTCACCTGTAAAGCCATCTGGTCCTGGGCTTTTGTTGGTTGGAAGATTTTTAATCACAGTTTCAATTTCAGTGCTTATGATTGGTTTGTTTATATTATTTTCTTCCTGGTTCAGTCTTGGGAGGTTGTGCTTTTCTAGTAATTTGTCCATTTCTTCCAGGTTGTCCATTTTATTGGCATATAGTTGCTTGTAGTAATCCCTCATGATTCTTTGTATTTCTGCAGTGTCAGCTGTCACATCTCCATTTTAATCTCTAATTCTATTGATTTGAGACTTCTTCCCTTTTTTCTTGATGACTCTGGCTAGTGTTTTATCAATTTTGTTTATCTTCTCAAAGAACCAGCTTTCAGTTTTATTGAGGTTTGCTATTGTTTCCTTCATTTCTTTTTCATTTCTTTTTCATCTGATCTTTATGACTTCCTTCCTCCTGCTAACTTCAGGATTTTTTTGTTCTTCTTTCTTTAATTGCTTTAGGTGTAAGGTGAGGTTATTTATTTACATTTTTCTTCTTTGAGGTAGGATTGTATTGCTATAAACTTCTCTCTTAGAACTGCTTTTGCTGCATCCCATAGGTTTTGGGTCACCGTGTTTTCATTGTCATTTGTTTCTAGGTATTTTTTGATTTCCTCTTTGATTTCTTCAGTGATCTCTTGGTTATTGAGTAGTGTATTGTTGAGCCTCCATGTGTCTGTATTTTTTACAGTATTTTTCCTGTAATTGATATCTAGTCTCATAGCACTGTGGTCCAAAATGATACTTGATATGATTTGAATTTTCTTAAATTTACCAAGGCTTGATTTGTGACCCACGATATGATATATCCTTGAGAATGTTCCACGTGCACTTGAGAAGAAAGTGTATTCTGTTGTTTTTGGATAGAAAGTCCTATAAATATCAATTAAGTCCATCTTGTTTAATGTGTCATTTAAAGCTTGTGTTTCCGTGTTTATTTTCATTGTGGATGATCTGTCCATTGGTGTAGTGGGGTGTTAAAGTCCCCTACTATAATTGTGTTACTGTCGATTTCCCCTTTTATGACTGTTAGCATTTGCCTTATGTATTGTGGTGCTCTTATGTTGGGTGCATAGATATTTACAATTGTTACATCTTCTTCTTGGATTGATCCCTTGATCATTATGTAGTGTCCTTTTTTGTCTCTTGTAATAGTCTTTATTTTAAAGTCTATTTTGTCTGATATGAGAATTGCTACTCCAGTTTTTCTTTTGACTTCCATTTGCCTGGAATATCTTTTTCCATCCCCTCAGTTTCAGTCTGAATGTGTCCCTAGGTCTGAAGTGGGTCTCTTGTAGGCAGCATATATATGGGTCTTGTTTTGTATCCATTCTGCCAGTCTGTGTCTTTTGGTTGGAGCAGTTAATCCATTTACACTTAAGGTAATTATCAATACGTGTGTTCCTATTACCATCTTCTTAATTGTTCTGGGTTTGTTTGTGTACGTCTTTTCCCTCTCTTTTGTTTCCTGCCTAGAGAAGTTCCTTTAGCATTTGTTGTAAAGCTCGTTTGGGTGGTGCTGAATTCTCTTAGCTTTTGCTTGTCTGTAAAGGTTTTAATTTCTCCATTGTATCTGAACAGATCCTTGCTGGGTAATCTTGGTTGTAGGTTTTTCCCTTTTATCACTTTAAATATGTCTTGCCACTCTCTTCTGGCTTGCAGAGTTTCTGCTGAAAGATCACTGTTAACCTTATGGGGATTCCCTTGTATGTTATTTGTTGCTTTTCCCAGGCTGCTTTTAATATTTTTGCTTCACATTTAATATTTGATAGCTTGAATAATATCTGTCTTGGTGTGTTTCTCCTTGGATTTATCCTGTATGGGACTCTCTGTGCTTCCTGGAGTTGCTTGACTATTTCCTTTTCCATGTTAGTGAAGTTTTCAACTATAGTCTCTTCAAATATTTTCTCAGTCCTTTTCTTTGTCTCTTCTTCTTCTGGGACCCCTATAATTCGAATGTTGGTGCATTTAATGTTGTCCCAGAGGTCTGTGAGACTGTCTTCTTTTCATTCTTTTTTCTGATCTGTGGTAGCTATTTCCACTGTTTTATTTTCCAGGTCACTTATCCATTCTTCTGCCTCCGTTATTCTGCTATTGGTTCTGTCTACAGAATTTTTAATTTCATTTATTATGTTGTTCATCATTGTCTGTTTGCTCTTTAGTTCTTCTAGGTCCTTGTTAAACGTTTCTTGTATTTTCTCCATTCTATTTCCAAGATATTGGATCATCTTTACTATCATTACTCTGAGTTCTTTTTCAGGTAGACTACCTATTTTCTCTTCATTTGGTTGGTCTGGTGGGTTTTTACCTTGCTCCTTCATTTGCTGCATATTTCTCTGTCTTCCTATTTTCCTTAACATACATACGTTCATAACATATGTAACATTCGCAGGCTGCAGGTTCGTAGTTCCCATTGTTCTTGGTGTCTGCCCCCAGTGGGTAAGGTTGATTCATTGGCTTGTGTAGGCTTCCTGGTGGAGGGGACTGCCTGTGTTCTGGTGGGTGGGGCTGTATCTTGTCTTTCTGGTGGGCAGGGCAGCGTCCAATGGTGTGTTTTGGGGTGTCTGTGACCTTATTATGATTTTAGGCAGCCTCTGTGCTAATGGGTGGGCTTGTGTTCCTTTCTTGCTAGTTGTTTGGCATGGGGCATCCAACACTGGAGCTTGCTGGCCGTTGGATGGAGCTGGGTCTTAGTGGTGAGACGGAGATCTCTGGGAGAGCTGTCACCGATTGATATTACTTGGGGCTGGGATGTCTCTGGTGGTCCAGTGTCCTGAACTCAGCTCTCCCACCTCAGAGGCTCAGGCCTGACACCCAGCCAGCGCACCAGGACCCTGTCAGCCATACAGTTCAGAAGAAAACGGAGAAAATTGTAGCTGTGGCGCACTAGTCCCTTTCAGGCTGTGTTCACACAGCCAACCCCAGTCCTCTCCCTAGGATCTGACCTCCAAAGTCCGAGCCTCAGCTCCCAGCCCCCACCCTCCCTGGCAGGTGGGCAGACAAGCCTCTCGGGCTGGTGAGTACCGGTCGGCGCTGATCCTCTGTGCGGGAATCTTTCCACTTTGCCCTCTGCATACCTGTTGCTGCGTTCTCCTCTGTGGCTCTGAAGCTTCCCCCGCCACACCCAGTCCCCGCCAGTGAAGGGGCTTCCTAGAATGTGGAAACTTTTCCTCCTTCACAGCTCCCTCCTGGAGGTGCAGGTCCTATTCTTTGGTGTCTGTTTTTTCTTTTTTTCTTTTGCCCTATGCAGGTACATGGGGATTTTCTTCCCTTTTGTGAAATTTGAGGTCTTCTGCCAGCATTCAGTAGTTGTTCTGTAGGAGTTGTTCCACATGTAGATGTATTATTATTTTTTTTTTTTGCGGTACGCAGGCCTCTCACTGTTGTGGCCTCTCCCGTTGCGGAGCACAGGCTCTGGATGCACAGGCTCAGCAGCCATGGCTCACGGGCCCAGCTGCTCCGTGGCATGTGGGATCTTCCCAGACTGGGGCACGAACCCGCGTCCCCTGCATTGGCAGGTGGACTCTCAACCACACTGCACCACCAGGGAATCCCTGTAGATGTATTTTTGATGTATTTGTGGGGAGGAAGGTGATCCCCACCTCTTACTCCTCTGCCATCTTGAAGGTCCACCTACTTTTAGATATAAATACAGTATAATATATGATAAAATACAAGCTCTCCAATTTGTAAGTAATATGTAAAAGTGTCTATAGTATCATCCTGGCTAAATATTGATACATTCTTGTGATTGCCAGGGAACTGTTATGTTAGAATGAAACTGTTCCCCAAGCAGATCTACCTAAACCTTCTTGGGCATTATGTGAGCGGCATTAGGAACTTAAGTAGGGTATTTGATATCCAATTTTATAAGCATAAACATTCACTGAACTGCAATTTCAAAAGAGACAGTCCTGAGCTATTAACCACTCAATAAATAACACATTTAAAAGTCCAGACATGTTCTCAGTACGGGAGATGAAGCTTTTATTTCAAAAGTGAGTTAAAATCAAAGTGCAAGTCAACTCATCGGTTAATATATTATGTGATAAACCGTGCTTTTTTACAGTTTTAATATGGATTAATATATAAATATGTTAATAGAAAAGTTTAAATCAAGTGATTTCTGGAACATCTTAAATACGTATAGAATACAGTTTGAAAATTTCTGATCATAATATATCTTGAGGCTAGGGAGTTTCCTTATTAGTTTATTAATATTCCTTTCAAAACTGACATGTGCTTTTTTTCCCCTCTTTTTGTCACCAACAGGGTACATCTACTTTGTTTAATTGGATACATCACCAAACCTCTCAAAGCCTAGTTCCTTACAGAAAAACAGAGATATTAATGACTTATCTGAATAAATTAAATTATATTTATAATGTACTCAGCATTTCTCTATAACATGGTAGGTATTCATTAAATGATACCTGGTATCATTATTACCATTGTTTATTTTGTCTTATATAGATATGTTTATGTGTTTTGAAGTGGACAAGTTAGAAACATTATTCTGAGAAGAAAATTAGAAAGGTCTCCACCATTCTGTTGCCTGTCCATAAGCAAATATAATCAATTTTACTAGCTTAGAACTGAACTTACACAAATTAAGAGAGCTAACTGTGGGAAACTGGCTTTAATTATATGTATGCAGATGGTTTTATAATTTAGAATATTGCCCATGTGGGAGAATTTGGTAGGTGAATACAGTAAGAACTTTAATGACATGATTGCTTTTTATGTGACCACAGATTTAACTAATTTAAAATGTTTGGCTCTTGGAGGATTGAATGGAGTAGAAATGCCTGGTCTGAGTCTAAATCAATTTTGCTGCAATGGAAAAGGATGGGGGAAACAGCCTCCAAATAGAAGTACAAAATCCTCCAAGAAGTTTATTTTTACCTGTTATACAAGTAACTTTTATAGGTGATGGGATCTTGTTTCTCTTATATTGTTATTTTAAATATTTCAATAGCACCAGAGGAATGGTAAATACCAGAGCTCAAAAAAACAAGCACTCCTAAATAATAATCTAAAAAATAACTCAATTACAACATATTTTCATAAAATCAGTTTGTACAAAAACACATATTAAAATAAATGATCTGTCTCATTATCATTCAGGAGGCATCTCACTCAGCTGGAATAAAACTTATTTCAGACTCACACATACAGAAATCTCAGATAAATTACAAATATATGGGCACACACAAATTAAACAGAATACACTTTATAAGTGTTTAAGGTGCTAAAATTATTTTGGAGGGTACATCTGTATATTTTTATGACATGCTGTGTCACTGCCTTTTCAAATTTGAGTAAATTACAGTTTGGACACCATAATTACATTGGCTCATGTTTGATGGTTATGCTTTCTAATACTCAGCCAATGTTAAGCAAGATCTCCTAAATTTATATCTCTGTATGAGCTATACAGAGATATAAATTTATATCTCATTCCCTGTATGAGCCTGTATGAGCTTATGTGCTTTGGATAATTATACTCATCTACTGCTTTTATTATGTGGATGGATACCACTCCCTTAGTCCCATAGCTTTCATTCATCTTTCAGTATTCAGACCATGGTTTGAAATTCTCTTTTCTCCCCTTTTGACTAATACGTGTTTTTTAACTGAGTGATACTTTCACCTTTCTGTCCACCATCCTTCCTACTCATCAAAACCAGATTGAATTTTGCTGCAGAAGAAAGATGTGTTCAATAAAACTTTGCCAAGAAGATGGTTATTGATATGTCTTTGAAAGGCAGCTGTATTGCTTATGTACCACTGGGGACTGGAGTAGTGAGACTTAAATTGCTTGTGGTACCAAGTAAAAGCAAACTGTTTTCTCTGCAACTTAAAAATTTGAAATAAAGTAGTCTCCATGTCTTTCTCACATTTAAGAAAAGAGTTGTGAATAAATGAATGGTCCTTGGAGATAGTGTAAAGAATTAGGCTATCATTATGGAAAATACTATCCATAGGTTCACTGAAATATTTTATGGTGATAGTCTTAAGAATGTACTTAGATTCAGAGCAAACATAGTAAAATAATTTATGGTCAGTTTTTAAGTCTTTTAAAAATTCCTGTAAAGACATCTTTGAAAATACCAACACATATTTTTAAAACCTTAGAAAGACCATAGTTGCTCTCTATGAAATGTTTCATTTTAGGAATATTTCATTCGATGGCTTTGACGAATTTGGATATGGATTGAGATCCAAGGAAGCCATGTATAAGTCTTGGATTTATGTAAAGGAAATTGAGTGACTTGTAAACACAGTAAGAACTCACTAAAAGTTCATTGAAAATATACAGACATATATCAGTTATATACAAAGGAGGCTTTGGGGGGAGGGGGAAAAGTGAAATGAAAGGATGTGCCCCTTTATTTTGTCTAGTGGGAAATAAGAATTTCAAAATACGCTTTTGCAAATAGCAGTTATAGAAATTCTCTTTTGGTAGCCTAGTCTGAGACACAAAAATGACTTTGCTAAGGTTTTCCTGAACAGCTTTCTTGTTAAGATTGAAAAACATTCTTGGCGTTGTACATTTCTTCATAATCCCTAACTAAAGAATTGTCACCTCAAATGAGGGTATGTTTAGTGTAAACCAATCCAAACTGTTTATTTTCAACATTACAAATTTGTTTTCCTTTTCTACTCTCAAACAAAGTTCTTAACATGATGCATTTGTGATTTTTCACATTATTTTCATCATTATTGTCATCAATAAGAAAATAAATTTTTATGGAGAACCTACCTATCTTCACATTTTCATCCCATGTGCTACATACATGGGAAGATACAAAGCAGATATGGTCGTGCACTGAAGGAATTTACTCTCCATTTGGGGGGAACTATGTTCTTAAATGCTACTCTTGCCTCCAGATTCTTCCCCTCTCATACCACCTTCTAAAATATCACCAAACATACAAATGAAAATTTCCTGGTAACCTGGTAAAGTGATATGCATTTATAAATATATCTTCAATCCCCTTTCCATATCTCAATGCATGTGAGAAGAAATGCAAAAAGACCCAAAAGAGAGTAAAGCCAGGGCAGTCTTTAAAACTGAACTTTGATTGTAACCACCTACTGACATTCATGTCCACTGTCAGAGAACCGAAGCCTTACTGGCTTACAGTGCTTGAGAACAACCTCCATCCAGTCACTGGATGACAACCAAGCTATGAAAACACAGGGGCAACCCCTAGGAAGCCAAACTTAAAAATAATTGGGCTTCCCTGGTGGTGCAGTGGTTGAGAGTCCGCCTGCCGATGCAGGGGACACAGGTTCGTGCCCCGGTCTGGGAAGATCCCACACGCCGTGGAGCGGCTGGGCCCGTGAGCCATGGCCACTGAGCCTCCGCTTCCGGAGCCTGTGCTCCGCAACAGAAGAGGCCACAACAGTGAGAGGCCCGCATACCGCAAAAAAAAAAGTAGCTATTATTATTTTAAAACTTGGAATAGAGATGTCACCAGCCACACAGTGTATGTGAAACAGATCTCACTGGTTTAAACCAAGCAAGTTACTAGGCAAAAAAATAAAAAACGCAAGCAACCAGCAGCTTATTAATAAGAGCTTTGGGAGAGAATTCAGAATCCACAGTTGGAACCATGTAGTATTTAAAATGTATAGCTTTCAACAAAATTATAACTTAAGCAAAGAATGAATAAAGTATCCATTGGGAAGACACCAAAAAAAAAAAAAAAAAAACTTGGGAAAAACACTGAAAAAAAGAAAAAGATCACTCTGACTGTCCAAAGATGTTGGATTTAGCAGACAAAAACTTCAAAGTGGCTAATATAAATATGTGCACTAAGAAAACTAAAACACTAAGGAATCATGTTTAAAGAATTAAAATAAAGCATGAAAACAATGAATCAACAAGTGAAGGAGATAAACATTTTTTTAAAAGTGGAAACTGACATTGACAAGTGCAATTAATAAAATTAAAAGTGAAGTAGAGGGGCTCAACAGGAGACAGGTGATGGATGACAAGAGAATCTATAAACTAGAAGATAAATAGAAATGATCCAATTTGAAGAACAGAGGGAGAAAAGATTGAAGAAAAACGATCAGAGCCTCCAAGACATGTGGGACCACACTGAGTGTACCAATGTATGTGTAACTGGAGACCAGAAGGAGAGGAGAAAGAAAAAGAGATGGAAAATAAAATTTGCAGAAACAATGGCTAACCTCCCAAATTTGATGAAACAAATTAATCTACACAGCCAATAAGTTCAACTAACCCGAAGCAGGAGAAATCAAAGAAATCTATGCCTAGGCACATTATACTGTTGAAGGTAAAAGACAAAGCAGTAAATCTTAAAACCAGTAATAGAAAAACAACGTATCACATACAGTGGTGCATCAATAAAATTAATGGCTGACTACTCAACTGAAAAGGCAGAAGCCAGGAAGAAGTGGAATTGCATATTTAAAGTGCTGAAAGAACAAAAGCTCTCAATCGAGAATTCTATAAAGCAAAACTAACTTTCAAAAATGAAGGCAGGGCTTCCCTGGTGGCACAGTGGTTGAGAGTCCGCCTGCCGATGCAGGGGACACGGGTTCGTGCCCCGGTCTGGGAAGAGCCCACATGCCGCGGAGCGGCTGGGCCCGTGAGCCATGGCCACTGAGCCTGCGTGTCCGGAGCCTGTGCTCCGCAACGGGAGTGGCCACAGCAGTGAGAGGCCCGCATACCGCAAACATAAATAAATAAATAAAATAAATGAAGGCAAAATAGAGACAATCTTATATAAAGAAACACAGAGAGAAATAACAGCCCACAGTGCCACAATAAGTAATATCTGAGGGAAGTTCTGAAGGAAGTGAGCTGCATGTACATCTGGCAGATCAGAATCCCAGGCAGTGGGAATTGCAAGTTCAAAGTCTCCAAGGAAGGGCTGTGTTCACTTTATTTGAGGAACATAAAGGAACTAGTATGTTTGGAACAGAGTGAATGATTGGAAGAATAGAAGGGGATGGAATCAGAGAGATATATGGTGCCCAGATCATATAGGGTATTTTTTGGTTACAGAAGCATGACTTTTACTAGGAGAAATGTGAAGAGATATTTGAAGGTTTTGAGGTGGCAGGGGGGAGATCTGGCCTGAACTGACTTAGGTTTCAACAGGATTTCTGAACACTGTTATAAATAGTTTGAGGAAGAACAGGGTTAAAGGATGAAGACCAATTAGGAACATAGTACTTTAATCCCGGCAACTCTTAATGATTCCTTAAACTATGTGGTAAAGAGCAGAGATAAGAAATGATTGGATTCTTGATATGATTTGAAGGTAGAACCAGACAGGTTCTGGTTTAGAACCAGTGTTGATAGCATGGCTGTGGGTTGTGAGAGAAAAAAGTAGGTCAAGGAAGACTGAAGATTTTTGCTGGAGTATTTAGAAATATTAAGATGTGAGATAATGGGAGGAACCACTATGGGGAGGAATATAAAGAGCTACATTTTGGACAAATTAAGCTTGAGATGATTATTACATGTTTAATTGGAGATATCAAGTAGGTTACAGAATATACACACCTGTATTTCAGGAGGGAGTGAATCTAGGCTAGAGATATAAATTAGGGGATCACCAGAACTTGGATGGTATTTAGAGCCATGAGACTGGATGAGATAGCCACAGAGAAGAGGCTTAAGGAACACTTCAGTATGAAAAGAACAAAACTATAAGTAGGACCCAGGAAGAAGGATTAAGGAGGAGTTGCCAAAGAATTACTTGGAAAATCAGGTGAGTGTATCCTTGAACCCAAGAAAGGAGAATGTTTAAAGAGGAGGGTACAATTAGTTGTGTGATGGGTCAAAAGGAATGAGAACTGAGAAGTGCTGGAAGATTTAGCAATGTGGGTATCTTTGGCAAAATAAGAGCAGTTATATAGCTTGATGGGGGCAAAATGCTTACGGTGTAGGGTTAAGAAAGACTGAAAGAAACTAGAGCTATCCAGTACAAAGACATATTTAAAGTTTTATTGTAATGGTAAAGAAAAATGGAGTAAAAATGTAGAGGTATAGAATGTGTTCAAACTTAAGGTGTTATCAACTTAAAATAGACGGTAATAAATGTAGGCTGTTATATGTAAACTTCATGGTAACCAAAAAGTAAACACCTATGGTAGATACACAAAAGATAATGAGAAAGGAATCTAAGCATACCACTAAAGAAACTCATCAAACCACAAAGGAAGAGAGCAAGAGAAGAAGAAAGGAAAAGAGAAGAACTGCAAAACAGCCAGAACATAATTAACGAAATGGCAATAACTACATAATGATCACTAAGTACTTTAAATGGACTAAACTCCCCTATCAAAAGACACTGAAGGGTACAATGGATCAGAAAACAAGATATAGACCCATCTATATGCTGCCTACAAGAGATTCACTTCCTATGTAAGACACACAAAAACTGAAAGTGAAGAGATGGAAAAAAGTTGTTCCATGCAAATGGAAAAGAAAAGAAATGTGAGTAGCTATTCTTATATCAGTCAAAATACACTTTGAACAAAGACTGCAATAAAAGAAAAAGAAGAGCATTACATAATGATAAAGGGGTCAATCCAATGAGAGGACATAATATTTATAATTATGCACCCAAAGAACAAGCACCTAAGTAAATAAAGCAAATATTAACAGACCCAAAGTGAGAAATAGATAGCAATACCATAATAGTGGGGGACTTTAATACACTACTTACAGCAATGGATAGACTGTCAAGACAGAAGATCAATAAGGAAATACTGGCCTTAAATGACACTTAGACCAGATGGACTTAACAGACATATGTGGAAGATTCCGTCTAAAAGCAGCAGAATACACAGTCTTCTCAGTGCACATGGAACATGTTCCAGGGCAGACCAGATGTTAGGCCACAAAACAAGTCTTAAAACATTTAAAAACATTGACATCATAGTAAACATCTTTTCAGACCACAGTGGTATGAATGAAATATCAATTACAAAAAGAAAGCTGGAAAATTCACAATCATATGGAAATTAAACAATATGCTACTGAAAAATCAGTGAATTAATGAAGAAACAAAAGAGAAATCAAAAAAATATATTGCCACAAATGAAAATGGAAATAGAACATACAAAACATATGCATGCAGCAAAAGCAGATCTAAGAGGGAAGCTCATAGCAATAATTACCTTCCTAAAGAAACAAGAAAAATCTCAAAAAAGCCCCTAAATTTTACACATCAAGGAAATAGAAAAAAAAAAAGAACAAATGAAGCCCAAAGTTAACAGAAGGAAGAAAATAAAGATCAGAGTGGAAATAAATGAAACAGAGAATAAAATAACAATAGAAAAGATGAATAAAACCAAGAACTGGTTCTTTGAAAAGATAAACAAAATTGACAACCCTCTATCTAGAGTCACCAAGAAAAAAAAAGAGAGCGGACTCAAAATAAGAAATGAAAGAGGAGAGGTTACAACTGATATCACAGAAATAAAAAGGATCATAAGAGATGTCTATGAACAATTACAGGTCAATAAACTTGACAACTTAGAAGAAGTGGATAAATTCCTAGAAACATGCAATCTTCCAGACTGATCATAAAGAAATAGACCAATTACTAGTAACAAGATTGAATTAGGGGACTTCCCTGGTGGCACAGTGGTTAAGAATCCACCTGCCAATGCAGGGGACATGGGTTCAATCCCTGGTCCGGGAAGATCTCACATGCCATGGAGCAACTAAGCCCATGCACCACAACTACTGAGCCTATGCATTAGAGCCCACAAGCCACAACTACTGAGCCCACATGCTGCAACTACTGAAGCCCGCAGGCCTAGAGCCTGTGCTCTGCAACAAGAGACTGCCGTGAGAAGCCCGCACACTGCAACAAAGAGTAGCCCCTGCTCTCTGCAACTAGAGAAAGCTTGCGCACAGCAACGAAGACACAATGCAGTCCAAAAAAAAGAGAAAGATTGAATTAGTTATCAAAAACCTCCCAACAAATGAAAGTCCAAAACCAGATGGCTTCATGGTGAATTCTACCAAACATTTAAAGTATTAATACCAATCCTTCTCTAACTCTTCCAAAAAATGGAAGAGGAGGGAACACTTTCAAACTCATTTTACAAGGCCAGCATTACTTTGATACGACAATCAGGCAAGGACACTACAAGAAAAGAAAATTACAGGCCAATATCAGATGAACGTAAATGTAAAAATCATCAACAAAATATTAGGAAGCCCAATTCAACAAGACATTAAAAAGGGTCATACACCATGATCAAATGGTATTTATTCCAGGGATGCAAGGATGTTTGAACATCTGCAAATCAACATGATATACCACATTAGCAGATAAAACTCATCTGACCATCTCAATAGATGCAG
Source organism: Leucopleurus acutus (assembly GCF_964270905.1). Taxonomy (NCBI): domain Eukaryota; kingdom Metazoa; phylum Chordata; class Mammalia; order Artiodactyla; family Delphinidae; genus Leucopleurus; species Leucopleurus acutus. Next base: position 73,969,232 of record NC_139145.1, on the reverse strand, counting down.
AAAAAGCATTTGACAAAATTCAACATCCATTTATGATTAAAAAAATAATAACTCTCAAAACAGTGGGTATAGTGAAAAAGTACCTCATCATAATGAAGTGTGTATATGACAAGCTCACAACTAATAACATACCCAAATGGTGAAAAGTTGAAAGCCTTTTCTCTAAGATCAGGAACAAGACAAGGATGCCCACTCTCACCACTTTTATTCAACATAGTATTGGAAGTCCTAGTCAAAGCAATTACACAAGAAAAAGGAATGAAAGGCATCCAAATTAGAAAGGAAGAAGTAAAACTGTCACTTTTGGCAGATGACATGACATTATATATAGATACTCTAAAGACTTCACACCAAAACTGTTAAAACCAATTAAAATTGACTGAACTTGCAGGATATAAAATTAATATACATAAATCTGTTGTATTTCTATACAATAAAAACAAATTAACAGGGGCTTCCCTGGTGGTGCAGTGGATGGGAATCTGCCTGCCAATGCAGGGGACATGGGTTCGATCCCTGCTCTGGGAGGATCCCACATGCCACAGCTGCTGGGCCTGCATTCTAGAGCCCGCAAGCCACAAATACTGAAGCCTGCGTGCCTAGAGCCCGTGCTCTGTGATGGGAGAGGCCACCACAATGAGAAGCCTGCGCACCGCAACAAGGAGTGGCCCCCACTCACCTCAGCTAGAAAAAGCCTGCATGCAGCAACAAAGACCCAACACAGCCAATTAAAAAAAAAATTAACAGAAAGAGAAAATAATCCCATTTACAACTGCATCAAAAAGAATAAAAAACCTAGGAATACAGTTAATGTAGGCTGTGAAAGGCCTGTACATTGAAAACTATACTACATTGATGAAAAACTGAGGAAAGACACAAATGGTAAGATATTCTATGCTCATGGAATTGGAAGAATTAATATTCTTAAAATGTCTATACTACCCAGAATGATCTACAGCTATCAAAATTCCAACTGCATTTTTCACAGAAAGAGAATAAAGGATCCTAAAATTTGTATGGAACCAGAAAAGACTGACTAGCCAAAGTCATCTTGAGAAAGAAGAACAAAGCTGGATGCATCATGTTTCCTGTTTTCAAACTATATTACAAAGCTGTAGTAATCAAAACTATATAGTACTGACCTAAAAACAGACACATAGATCAATGGAGCAGAACAGAGAACCCCAAAATAAACCCATGCATATATGGTCAATTAATTTATAACAAAGGAGCCAAGAATATACAATGGGGAAAGAATAGTTTCTCCAATAAGTGGTGGTGGGAAAACTGGACAGCCATATGCAATAGAATGAAACTGGACCACTATCTTATACACAAAAACTAACTCAAAATGGATTAAAGACTTGAATTTAAGACCTGAAACCATAAAACTCCTGCAAGAAAACGTAAGTGCTAAGCTCTTTGACATCAGGCTTGGTGATTATTTTTTTGGATCTGACTCCAAAAGCAAAGGCAACAAAAGCAAAAATAAACAAGATGGATGACAATAAACTAAAAGGCATCTGCACAGCAAAGGAAACCATCAACAAAATGAAAAGGCAACCTACGGAATGGGAAAAAATATTTGCAAGTCTTATCAGGTAAGGGGTTAATAACCAAAACATAAAAAGAACTCATACAACTATATATAAAAAGTCCGATTAAGGGCTTCCCTGGTGGCGCAGTGGTTGAGAGTCTGCCTGCCGATGCCAGGGGACACGGGTTCGTGCCCTGGTCTGGGAGGATCCCACATGCCGCGGAGCGGCTAGGCCCGTGAGCCATGGCCACTGAGCCTGTGAGTCCGGAGCCTGTGCTCCACAACGGGAGAGGCCACAATGGTGAGAGGCCTGCGTACCACAAAAAAAAAAAAAAAAAAAATCCGATTAAAAACTGAGCAGAGGATCTGAATAGACATTTTTTCCGAAAAAGACGTACAGATAGCCAACAGGTACATAAAAAGATGTTCAAAATCAGTAACCATTAGGGAAATGCAAATCAATCACAATGAGACATCACCTCACACCTGGTAGAACAACTACCATAGAAAAGACAAGAAATAACAAGTGTTAGCCAGGATGTGGAGAAAAGGAAACACTCGTGTACTGTCGGTGGTAATGTAAAGTGGTGCAGCCACTGTGGAAAACGGTATGGAGGTTACTCAAAAAATTAAAAACAGAACTATTATATGATCCAGCAATTCCACTCCTGGGTATTTATTTGAAGAAAGTGAAAAAACTATTTCCAAAAGATTTATGCACCCCCATGTTCATGCATGATTATTTACAATAGCCAAGATACAGAAACAACTTAAGTGTCCACAGATGGATACATGGATAAAAGAGATATGGTGTATATGGAGAATGAAATACTATTAAGTCACAAAAAAGAATGAAATCTTACCATTTAGGACAATATGGATGGATTTTAAAGGCATTATACTAAGTGAAATAAGTCAGAGAAACACCAATACCATATGACCTCACTTACATGTAGAATCTAAAAACCAAACAAAGACAAGCTCATGAAGGGGGTCAAAAGGTATAAACTTTCAGGTATAAAGAAGTCATGGCATTGAAATGTACAGCATGGTGACTATAGTTAATGCTGTATTGCATATTTGAAAGTTGCTAAAAGATCGTAAAAATCCTCATCAGAAGAAAAAAACATTTTGTATGGTAACAGATGTTAATGAGACTTATTATGATCATTTCACAATGTATACAAATATTGAATCATTATGTTGTACACCTGAAGCTAATATATGTCAATTATACTGCCAAAAAAGGGAAAAAAGAAATTGGAGCTATCTAGTACAAAAAATATTTGTTTTATTGTAAAGGGAAGGAAAGAAATGGAGTGATAACTGGCAGGAGGTGGGGAGTGAGGTTTATAGAGAGTTTTTTTTTTCCCAACTGGGAAAAATAACACATGTGATTGCAATTGGTAGTAATTCAGTAGAGGAGCAAAAACCTACTTATTGCTGCAGCCATCCTCTTACACTGATGAGAGGGGATGGGAGGTCCACAAGTTTTGGACTGGTCTGATCAAGGAGTGGGGACACTTTAGCCACATTTGCAGGAATGACCACAGAGTACGTGGGTTCAGATGTCAGTAGGTTGAAGAGTTCTTTTGTCACCATCCTCTGCGATAATCACTTTTTCTGATCATGAAAATCCTTGGGTCTATGTATTCTTTTGATCAATACTACCAATATTATCCTTAGAAACCAGATTAATTTATTATACAAGTCATCCTGTTTCATCGGTAGGCTCTAGGTGTACCCGTACTTTCTCTACAAGAAAAACGCACACTACCTTTGATGGCTATTTTCCTTGATACACACAGGCCCCCTTTGTCCATATTTACAGGTTTATGACAATTTTCTAGATGGTTTAGTCATCCAAAAAAAGACCATCTAATAAGTAGAATGTTACAATGCCAACATATTAATAACTGCTATTATTTGTATAGTGCTGTGTGGTTCAAGTATTTTCATATATGTTACCTTAATCTTCAAAAAATATGAATAGTAGATGAAATAGTTATTTTTTTACTATTGCTATTTTATAGATTAGGAAACCAAAAATTGTGGCATCTCCAAGAAGTAAAACAAAACAAAAACAAGATGACATTAGTAATTGGTGAATCCAGGATTCAAATCAGATATTCTGATTCCAGGAATATCAGGATATATTATGCTAGGGACCAAAATCCCACAATTCTCATTTCCTCGTAAGGCATTATAATTTTAATATGTTTTCTAATTAAGGGAGGAAAAGCACCATTTATTTAGAAGAGTAAGTTTTAGCCTTTAAGTTTACCAAAAATTTGTGAAATAAAAACAACGCTTAACACAAATAAAAATGGTTCTGAAGAACCTACAGGCAGGAAAGGAATAAAGACGCAGACGTAGAGAATGGACTTGAGGACACAGGGAGGGGGAAGGGTAAGCTGGGATGAAGTGAGAGAGTAGCATGGACTTATATATACTACCAAATGTAAAACAGATAGCTAGTGGGAAGCAGCCGCATAGCACAGGGAGATCAGCTCAGTGCTTTGTGACCACCTAGAGGGGTGGGATAGGGAGGGTGGGAGGGAGACGCAAGAGGGAGGAGATATGGGGATATATGTATAGCTGATTCACTTTGTTATAAAGCAGAAACTAGCACACCATTGTAAAGCAACGATACTCAAATAAAGATGTTAAAACAACCCCAAAACACTGACAGAGAAGGGTATATGGGGTGTGAGAATGGCAATGGGAACTATGGTAAATTTTGGTAGATTTTCTGCCCAAATGCATTGCAACCTGTTTAGGAGGCTTTTGCTGTTTTCACTGTGTCACAATCATTATAGGATGACTATTATTACAGTAGTCTTCAGGAACATTTTACCAATGAATCCTAACAGTATTCTGATGACAAAGATGATATTTACAAAGTCAAGTAAAAACACAGAACAGATGTAAAGTAACTCTGTGGTAGGTGGAATTCAGAACTACAGTCTTAGTACACTGCCCTGATTCCAATCATGAAAAAGGAAGCATGTTCTCTTGAAACTGCAGCTGAAATTGTGAATTCCTCACGACAGTGTGTGTTCACTGCAGAACCAGAGTAGAGAGATCAGAATCCATTGTTACAGGGCTCAGTGGTAAACTCTGCAGGCTACAGATTTTGTGTCACAGTCTTTTTCTAACTTCCTTCAGTCCTGAGCTGTGGGAATGACGGTCAAATTACTTATACTGGCTTATTTGACTCCTTAAGGCCAAAAGGAAAAAGATGAAATTTGTAGTAATTTTTCTTCCAGTAAAATTAAGTACCTGATTTATTACATAAGAGGTAATTTAATATGAATATTTAAACAACAGATCATTAGCACTTCATTTTTTAAGATCTTTCACTCCAGGGTGTGGCAGACAGATGATTTTTGCTCCTTGTTTTTAAATGACTGTATGGTCATTCTTTATTTCTCTTTAAGTCATATGGAAGCCAGGCACTTCTGACCCCTATGTCTTTTTCCTTCACCACAGAAACCTGGTTTGACGCATCACAAGTGTTGTACAGCTCATCTGTGCTGCAGAAAGGAACCAAGGAACTGGTGAATTGTAGCTGCTTTTAAAAAAGAGTTGAAAAAAATCAATAATAAATTATCTTCCTATACAGCAGTTTAGGTTCTTTGCACGTCCCCTCTGACATGTAGATGTAGTTATAAATTGATTTAGTTGGGGACCGTAAAGAATCTCACTTGCTCTGGACTGCCTGGTGAATGTGCATTAGCGAAATAAAAATAACCCACCTTGTCAGAGGGCCTTTCTAGGAGCTGGCGAACCCAGCAAGTTATTTTTATAGTTTAATGAGCTAGGCCCTGGCTTCCACGGGGAGACACAGCAAGTGGAGTGCTTCAAAATTTACTGCTGTAAAATGATCAGGATTCATGTTGTCTATAAAACATGAAAAACATTCTTCATTCCTTACCAATTAGATCATAGTTACGACTCACAGTTCCTTTGAGCTTAAAAGAAAAAATTTAACTGCTAGACATAAATGAATGCTGTGGTTAAATTAAACCCTTCAACAGCCCAAACAGGCTTGAAAGAAATGCCTTCTGGATGTTATTAACACGCATATTTAAGTGCTATTTTTAAATTTTAACTGCAAGCCATAGCAAGCACAAATATTTAGAATAGCTATTTTGGCATCATAGCATTACTTTCACATTTTTTCATCTTTACTAATTCTTTCCAATAATTACTTCACCTTTTATTATATTAAAATATTTTTGCAGAGATAGGGAATTTGTTTTATGAGAGTAACTGTATTTGAGGAAGCAACAAACAATTAATGGCTATGTAGCTCTGTCGTAGAAAGTTCTGTACATTTATTATGTCAACAGGATCATGTGTCATTTTCCATGCGTATTCTAAAATTTCCAAGAATTGAGAATTTGAACTCAACTTTTTAAAAGGTTTGTTTATAATTATTTAAAAATATATTCTTTGTAGAAAAGTTGAAACATAACTACAAGGAAGACCATAAAAGCCAGCCTTACCAAAGTAAAATTTGGATATAAAGCTCTCATGTATGTATGTATGTATGTGTGTATATATATACAGTTGACCCTTGAACAATGCAGTGGTTAGGGATGCTTACCCCCCACGCAGTTGAAAATCCAAGTGTAAGTCCACATTCAGCCCTCCACATCTGTGGTTCTGCACCTGCAGTGGATTCAACCAACCTCAGACATGTAGCACTGTTGTATTTATTGAACAAAAAAATCCACATATAACAGACCTGCACAGTTCAAACCCGTGTTGTCCAAGGCTCCACTATATATGTATATTTATATGGGTATATGTGTGTGAGACAGAGTTTTGGATTTCCATATTGTCTATATCACAACAATGTACTTTTTCATATGACATTATGTAACACAAGATGTGTTTGTTTGCTAGGGCTGCCATAACAAAATGCCACAGACTGCACTGTTTAAAAAACAGGTATTTACTTCTGACAGTGCTGGAAACTGGAAGTCTGAGATCAAGGTGCTGGCAGGTTGGGTTTTTCCTAAGGCCTCTCTCCTTGGCTGGGAGATGGCCACCTTCTCTATCCTAACTTGGCCTTTTCTCTTTATGTGCATATTCTGGTGTCTTTCTCTTCTCATAAGGACACCAGTTTTATTTGGTTAGGACTCCACCCTTACATTCACATTTAACCTTAAACTACCTCTTTAAAGGCCCTATCTCCAGATATAGTCACCTTGGAGATTAGGGCTTCACTATTCAGTTTTGTGAGTGACATAGTTCAGTCCATAAAACATGACTTTAAAAGTTCACATGGTATTTTACCTTACAGATGCCCTATATCTTAATAATTCTCCTGGTTTGAGACAATTAGAATTTTTGACAGATTCTGTTATTAATCATAGTACCGTTTTCTGCATTTTATGTGTGCAGAAGATACATCTGCATTTTCATCTACATCTTTGATAATTTCTTTAGTATATGTGCTAATACTTTGATACTTGAATATAAATTACTAGAAGTGAAATTATTATGTGGGGAAATCAACATTTTAAGCCTCTTCTTCCTGTATTTATATACAGGAAGCATATAGTGCTTTTTGTCTTCCATGAAATCCTTGCCTATTCCAATGTCCTATAGGTATTATTCTGTTTTCTTCTAGAAATTTTATGGTTCTTGCATTTATGAACAGGCCTATCATTCATCAGGAGTTACATTTTGATATGAAGTGAGGCAGGTCTAGTGTTTCATTTATTTTTCCCATAAATATTTCCAACTGTTACAGCAGGGGTCCCCAACCCCCAGGCCATGGACTGGTACCAGTCTTCGGCCTGTTAGGAACTGGGCCGCACAGCAGGAGGTGAGCGGCCTGCGGGCGAGCGAAGCTTCATCTGCTGCTCCCTGTGGCTCCCCATCGCTCGCGTTACTGCCTGAACCATCCGCCCCCCCCCAACCCCCACCGTCTGTGGAAAAATTGTCTTCCAAGAAACCTGTCCCTGGTAGCGAAAAGGTTGGGGACTGCTGTGTTACAGTACCTTTTGTTTAAAAGAGTTTAATTGTATTAACTTGGTGACTTGGTTGAAAGAAATCACTTGACTGTACACTTATGAGTCTATTTCTTAACTCAGTTCTGTCCCATTCATCTACCTCTCTATCCTTATGTCAGTGTTTTCACTGTCTTGATTACTTATAATTTAATATTCAATCTTGAAATCAATTAATATAAATCCTACAACTTTGTTCTACTCTTCAAGATTTTGACTATTCAACTCCTTTATATCTCCCTATAGTTTTTAGAACCAGCTAATTGATTTCTTTAAAAATTCTGCATTTTGATTGGTGTTAGACTTACAAATCAATTCTGAAATAATACCATATTAATAGTGAGTCTTCTATTGCATTGGTATAATATATACCTCAACTTTCTTTAATTTCTCTCAGTAATGTGTTAGTCTTCAGTGTATAGAAACTGCATGTATATTGATGATTTTATTTCTAGATGATTGTTATGATGCTATTATAAATGATATTTTTAAAATTTCATTTTATAGTTGTTCATTGCTAATATTATAAATAAAGCAGAATTTTGTATATTAACTTGTATACTGTGACCTTGATAAGTTCACTCATTATTTCTATTGGCTTTTTGGTGTGTGTTGATTTTATAGGGTTCTCTTTATATACAATCATAACATCTGTGATAGAGACAGTTTTACCTGTTTATTATCTTTATGTCTTTTCTTTTACTTGGCTTATTGCATTGTTAGAACTGCCACTGTGATGACACTGTGAGAGTGAATGTTTTGTTTGCAATTTTAGTTAAAAAATACTCAATATTTCACTGTTAAGTATAATTTTAGTTACAGGGTTATCAATTATTTTTTATCCAATAGATATTAAGCTTGATTCTATTCTTAGTTTACTGAGTATTCCTTAAAATCATGACTGGGTATCCAAATTTCTCAAACCTTTTCTCTGTATTTATTGCGATGATATGATCATATATTTTTTTCTCTTTTATGTTGTTAATATGGTGAACTGCACTGTTTGATTTTCAAATGTTAAACCAAATTGCTTTTTTGGGATAAATGCCTCAGTTATGACATACCCTTTTCCAATATTGCTAGATCTGATCTGTCATATTTAAGGATTTTTTAAATCTATGTTTATGAGGGATATTGGTTTATAGTTCTCTTTTGTAATGTCTTCATTACATTTTAAAATTAAAGTTGTGCTGTCCTCATAAAATGAGTTGGGAAATGCTTCCTGTTCCTCTAAATTCTTAAAATTAGTTGCAGTTTAGTATATTTTTCTTAAAACTTTAACAGAATTTATTTTTCAATTATGGAGTTTTCTTTGTGGGAAGGTGATTAATTTTCTTAATAGACATAGGACTATTTAGATTGTCTGTTTCTTTTTACATTTTGATGAATTGTATTTTTCAAAGAAATTGTCCATTTCATCTAAACTATTGAATTTATTGGCACGGTTTTGTTTAAAATGTCACCTTATTATACTTCTAATGTCTACAGGATCTGTAAAGGTGTGCTTTTTGTGGCAGATATTAATACTTCATGCAATTCTTCTTTTTCTTCAGTCTTGCTAGAGTTTACACATTTTAAGAAGCAACTTTTAAACTTTGTTGATTTTTCTCTGTCAGTTATCACGTTTATCACCTTTCAGTCCTATTTTTAATTTTTCTTTTCTTATATTTACTTCAGGTTTAACTTTCTCTCATTTTCCTACATTCTTATCACAGAAACTTAGATCTTTGCTTTTATGTCTTTTTTTCAAATACAGTTATTTAAAACCACAAGTTTTGTTCTAAACACTATTTTATCTGTATCTGAGATCTTTTGTGTGTTTTCATTATCACTCAGAAATAATTTCTAATTTCTATTCTGAGTTCACCTAATGAGCTACTTAGAAGTATATTAATTTTCAAACATTTGAGAATTTTCTATGTGTTTTTATTAATTTCAAGTGTAGTAACACTGAGGCTTAGAACACACTTTATGATTTTATTCCTTTGAAATGTATTGTGGTCTATCTTGGTGAACGTCCCATATGCTCATGAGAAGAATGAATATTTTGCAGTTGGTGGCTGTGGTGTTCTACAAATGGCAGTAAGATCAGGTTGGTTGATAATGTTTCAAGTATTCTGTATCTATATTAATTTTTATCTCTTTGTTCTATCAATTACTCAGAAGGGGGTGACAAAATCTACAGTTATGACTGGACATTTAACTTTCCCTTTTTTCTATCTTGTATTTGTTTCAAGTACTTTGAAGATCAAAATTAGGTAAGATTGTTATATTTTGTTGATGACATTTTACCATTATGGAATGTTCCTCATTATCTTTGATAATCCTTTTACCTACATTATCTGATTTTAAATAATCAATACTACCTTTTTTTATGCTTTGAGTTTGCATGGTTTGTCCTTTTCCTATTGTTTTACTTCCAAACTTTGTATCTTTAAATATTGTTTGTGATACTTGTAAATAACATTGTCTTGATATTTGATTTATCCAGTTTATGGTATATTTTGATCATATGCTGGTTGGTAAATATTATCATCCTCCAGAAACGGTATACCTCTTCTTTTGTTATGCTGGTAGCATGAATGGATAAATCCTTCTAATTTGTAGTTGAGTTTGCTTGGGGTTGTGTTACAGCTTTAGATATATTTAGTGTATCACTGACTTCAAATGGATGAGGGTGAAACAGAACTTTTACTTTAGCAGCACTTGGGATCTGAGCACTTGCTAGATTTCAGATATCTCTTACGTTTTACATCCTAAATGCCATATCTTTCTCTGTTTTACAACCTGGCTGACAGTTTTGCAGCTCACTAGGGAGTTTCTTTCTCCTCTCCAGTCCGTCCTGGCTTTCTGGGCTTTGAAAGACTTCTCCCAACCCTGCTCCTCTGTCCCCAGCATTCAGAATCTGCTGTCTCCCCATTATCGAAGATTCAGTGTACCTTTGAGGGGTTTTATTCTTTCTTCTGCCCTGTTCTCAACCTTTAGCAGGTCATTACTGGGCACTCTGTGAATGTCTGGGCACTTGGTCAGTGGGGTTCCTCTCCGTTCTCCTGCCCTACATCCTGCCTTGATTAGAGAATAGCAGTGACTTTCCAGAGTGATCTGGAAGAATTTCTCTCAACTCTCCTTTTGTATTAACAAGCTTCAACATACGACTCTCACATACTCATTTAGGTATTTAAGAAAGAGTTATTGGTAGGTGCACATTTGTTCTATGGCTGGGGAACCTTGATATTATAATCCATCTTGTCTGCCCACAAGACAATTAAAAGTTAATTAAAAATTTGGTGGGTTTATCCCTTTGTTTGTGGTAGATTTCTTCTCTTCCCACTACCCCAACAAAGCTGAAAACATGCATAGGTATTTTTCCCCTAGGATGGGCCTGTCACGTTTAAAATTTAGTTTGTTTAGATATCTTTGTGCCTTCAGCTTGGATTTTTTTAAAACAAGAATCTTGTCACTTATCCAGCTTGTTCTCATTGTTGGGATAGAAGCAACAGTCTTTTGTGGGCTTCCCTATCTTAATTGGCAGTGAAGGGTCCTGATTGGAATTTTCCTTGGAAAATTTAGTTCAGCTAATTAAGCATTATGGCAAAAATTGATACCTCAAAATATCCAAATTTACCATCTTGAAACATATCGTGTCTCTCCATCTAAATGTTTACATAATTTACCCAGTTCCCATTTTTTGTAAGAAGAAATTTTAAATGTGGTTAAAGAATATTTGACTATATGACAAACCCTTGGCTAGCCTAAGAAAAAAAGAAAAGTCTCCAGTAAAAATCAGAAAGGAAAGAAGGGACATTACAATGAATGCCTCAGAAATAAAAAGAATCATAAAATATATGAATAATACAAAAACTACAAATAATTATATGCCAGTGAACTGGATAACTTAAAAGAGATGGATAGATCCCTAGAAACATACAATACACCAAGCTAAATTATGAAGGAATAAAAAGTCTGAAAATACCTGTAACTAGTATAAAGATTCAATCAGTAATCAAAAACCTCCCAACTAAGTAAAACTCAGGACCATATGCTTTCACTGGTGAATTCTATTAAACATTTAAAGAAGAATTAACCCCAACCCTTCTCAAACAATTCCAAAAAACTGAAGAGGAGGGAACATTTGCAAACTCATTTATGAGGCCAGCGTTACCCTGACATCAAAGCCAGACAAAGATACCACAGGAACAGAAAACTACAGGGTAATATCCCTGATAAATATAGATGCAAAAATACTCAACAAAACACCAGCAAAGCAAATCCAACATCACACTATAAGGATCACACAAAACCACAACAAGATAGTCAAGTGGGATTTATCCCTAGGATATAAGGATGGCTCAACATACAAAAATCCATTAATGTGATACAACACATTAATAGAATGAATGACCAAAGTCATATTATCATCTCAACTGATGCAGAAAAAGCATTTGACAAAATTCAGCACCTCTCATGATAAAAACTCTCAAACTCAGAATAGAAGGAAAATACCCCAGCATAATAAAAGCCATGTAGGACAAGCCCACACCTAACATCATACTCCTATGAAAAACTGAAAGCCTTCCTATAAGGATGTCCAATCTCACCATTTCTATTCAACAAGACTTAGCCAGAGCAATGAGGCAAGAAAAAGAAATAAAAAGCATCCAAATTGGAAAGAAAGAAGTAAAACTGTCCCTTTTTGCAGATGACAATCTTTATGTGGAAAACTCTACAGAATCCATCAAAAAACTATTCAAACTACTGAACAAATTCAGTAAAGTTACAGGATACAAAACTAACATAAAAAAGCAGTTGTGTTTCTAGACACTAACAATGAATTATCTAAAAATGAAGTTAGGAAGACAATCCCATTTACAAGAGTGCCCAAAAGAATAAAATACTTAGGAATAACCTTAACTAAGGAGGTGAAAAACTTGTATATGAGAACTACAAAACACTGATGAAAGAAATTAAGACACTAATAAACAGAAACATATTTATGAATTGAACAAATTAATATTGTTAAAATATCCATACTACTCAAAGTAATCTACAGACTCCATGCAATCCCTATCAAAATCCCAGTGTCATTTTTACAAAAGGAGAAAAACAATTCAATTCATACAGAACCACAAAAGACCATCAATAGCCAGATCAATCCTGAGAAAAAAGAACAAAGCTGGATACATCACACTTCCTGATTTCAAAATATATTACAAAGCTATAGGAATCAAAACAGTATGGTACTGGCATTAAAAACACACATAAAAACCAATGGAATTAGAGTCCAGAAATACATCCAAGCATGTATGGTAAACTGATCTTTGACAAGCATGTCAAGAATTCACAATGAGGAAAGAACAGTCTCTTCAACAAATGATGCTAGGAAAATTCAAAATCCATATGCAAGATAAAATTGAACGCTTAATTTACTCCACGCACAAAAATCAACTCAAAATGTATTAAAGACTTAATCATATGACCTGAAATTGTAAAATTCCAAGAAGAAAACATGGGGGAAAGCTTCATGACATTGGTCTTGTCAATAATTTCATGAATATAACACAGAAATGACAGACAACAAAAGCAAAATTAGACCGGTGGAACTACATCTAACTAAAAAGCTCTGCACAACAAAGGAAGCAATCAGAAGAGTGAAAAGGCAACTTAAAGAATGGGAGAATATATCTGCAAACCATATATTTGATAAGAGGTTAATCTCCAAAATATATAAGGAACTTCTACAAATCAATAGCAAATAATGAATACCCAATTTAAAAATGGGATAATGACTTGATTCATTTCTCAAAAGAAGAAATAAATATAAATATTAAAATAAATAAATATAAATATATATAAGTAACCAACAGGTATATAAAAATGCACAACATCACTACTCATCAGAGAAAATAAACCAAAACCATGAGATGTCACCTCACACCTGCCAATATGGGTATTAGCAAAAAAAGAAGTTATGTATTGGTGAAAATGTGGAGAAATCACAACCCTTCCCCCCTTTATTGGTATGCAATATTGGTGTATACACTACAGAAAACAGTGTGGAGTTCTGTCAAAAAATTAAAAATAGAACCACTATATTGTCCAGCAATCCCACTTCTGGATATTTATCCAAAGGAATTTAAATCAGGATCTTAACATTATTAGCACAATGTTAATTGTGGAACTATTCACAATAGCCAAGATGTGAAAACAACCTACATGTCCATGAACAAATGAATGAGGAAAACGTGTTATATACATACAGTGGGCAGAAATTATGCAACAATTTGCTAAACCTTAAGGATATTATGCTAAGATAAATATGCCAGACACAGAAGGACAAATACTGCATGCTTCTTCATATATTAGGTATCTAAAATAGATTCATACAAGTGGTTGTCAGGTGCAGGGGAAAGGGATAAATGGACAGTTACTAATCAATGGGCATAAACTTTCAGCAAAGTAAGATGAACAAGCTCTAGAGATATGAAGTACAACATTGTAACTATGGTCAACAATACCTATTGTACACTTAAAAAATTGTTGAGCAGGTAGATTTCACGTTAAATGCTCTTACCACAATCAAATTAAATTGTAAAAGTTAAAAAATGTTTGAATACACTAGAATTTTATGTGAAGAATTGCAAAAAAAGTTATTTAATAATCAATGACTAGATGGATTACTATTCATGCCAACATCGAAATATTTTGCAGCTAAGAAAGAAAATCACATTTTGAAGCTTCTATAATATAGAAAAATGTTCAGATTTTTTCAACATGTATTTATTTATTTATTGAGCATGTATTTATTGAGCATTAAATTCCAAACACTGTAGCAGGCGCTAACTATGCATAGACTTGAAAAATACATGGCTTCTGCCTGAATGGAGCTTATAATATTGTAAAAAAGACAAAGCAGTAAACAAATATGTAATCAACAACTTTGGTGTAACAGGAAATAAACGAAAAGGGGTGCAGATCTCCATTATCAGGTGGGCTAAAGCCACTCTTAGCAAAGATAAAATGTAAGTAATTACAGAGATGAAGCCACGTGATTGGCAGGAACAACAGTTCAAGCAGTGGGAACAGTGTGAATGAAGAGCCTAAGAGGAACTAGAACTTAACACAGCTTACAAACTAATGCAATGTTCCATGACTGAAGAATATTTGGCACACAGGGAATCATGAATTACAAGGTTGACTTGGTAGTTAGAGACTTGTTCACTCATGGCTTTAAAGGCTTTACAAGGTTTTAAAAGTAAGGGGTTTAGATTTATTTCTTTGTTCAAGGGTTTCTTATTTAAGTGTTTAAGCTGACTTTAAACACGATCTGGTTTGTCACTGCAAAAATAAAACAAAAATTTTTAGTGGAGAAGCAAGAACTACAATTCTGCAGTCTGTGGAACAAAAACCACATTCACAGAAAGACAGACAAGATGAAAAGGCAGAGGGCTATGTACCAGACAAAGGAACAAGATAAATCCGCAGAAAACAACTAAATGAACTGGAGATAGGCAACCTTCCAGAAAAAGAATTCAGAATAATGATAGTGAAGATGATCCAGGACCTCAGAAAAGAATGGAGGCAAAGATCGAGAAGATGCAAGAAATGTTTAACAAAGACCTAGAAAGATTAAAGAACAAACAAACAGAGATGAACAATACAATAACTGAAAGGAAAACCACACTAGAAGGAATCAATAGCAGAATAACTGAGGCAGAAGAACGGATGAGTGACCTGGAAGACAGAATGGTGAAGTTCACTGCTGCAGAACAGAATAAAGAAAAAAGAATGAGAAGAAATGAAGACAGCCTAAGAGACCTCTGGGACAACATTAAATGCAACAACATTTGCATTATAGGGGCACCAGAAGGAGGAGACAGAGAGAAAGGACCAGAGAAAATATTTGAAGAGATTATAGTCGAAAACTTCCCTAACATGGGAAAGGAAATAGCCACCCAAGTCCAGGAAGTGCAGAGAGTCCCATACAGGATAAACCCAAGGAGAAACACACCAAGACACACAGTAATCAAACTGGCAAAAATTAAAGACAAAGAAAACTTACTGAAAGCAGCAAGAGAAAAATGACAAAAAACATACAATGGAACTCCAATAAGATTAACAGCTGATTTCTCAACAGAAACTCTAGAAGCCAGAAGGGAGTGGCATGATATACTTAAAGTGATGAGAGGGAAGAACCTACAACCAAGATTATTCTACCCGGCAAGGATCTCATTTAGATTTGATGGACAAATCAAAAGTTTTACAGACAAGTAAAAGTTAAGAGAATTCAGCACCACGAAACCAGCTCTACAACAAATGCTAAAGGAACTTCTCTAAGTGGGAAACACAAGAGAAGAAAAGGACCTACAAAAACAAACCCAAAACAATTGAGAAAATGGTCACAGGAACATACATATCGATCATTACCTTAAACGCGAATGGATTAAATGCTCCAACCAAAAGACACAACAGGCTTGCTGAATGGATACAAAAACAAGACCCATATATATGCTGTCTTACAAGAGACCCACTTCAGACCTAGGGACACATACAGACTGAAAGTGAGGGTATGGAAAAAGATATTCCATGCAAATGGTAATCAAAAGAAAGCTGGAGTAGCAATACTCATATCAGATAAAATAGACTTTAAAATAAAGAATGTTACAAGAGACAAAGAAGGACACTACATAATGATCAAGGGATCAATCCAAGAAGAAGATATAACAATTATAAATATATACGCCCCCAACATAGGAGCACCTCAAAACATAAGGAAACTGCTAACAGCTATAAAAGAGGAAGTCGACAGTAACACAATAATAGTGGGGGACTTTAACACCTCACTTACACCAATAGACAGATCATCCAAAATAAAAATAAATAAGGAAATAGAAGCTTTAAATGACACAATAGACCAGATAGAGTTAATTAATATTTATAGGACATTCCATCCAAAAACAGCAGATTACACTTTCTTCTCAAGTGCGCAAGGAACATTCTCCAGGATAGATCACATCGTGGGTCACAAATCAAGCCGCAGTAAATTTAAAAAAATTGAAATCATATCAAGCAACTTTATGACCACAACGCTTTGAGATTAGAAATGAATTACAGGGAAAAAAATGTAAAAACACAAACACATCGAGGCTAAACAATACATTACTAAATAACCAAGAGATCACTGAAGAAATCAAAGAGGAAATCAAAAAATACCTAGAGACAAATGACAATGAAAACACGACAATCCAAAACCTATGGGATGCAGCAAAAGCAGTTCTAAGAGGGCAGTTTATAGTTATACAAGCCTACCTCAAGAAACAATAAAAGTCTCAAATAAACAATCTAACCTTACAACTAAAGGAACGAGAGAAAGAAGAACAAACAAAACCCAAAGTTAGCAGAAGGAAAGAAATCATAAAGATCAGAGCAGAAATAAATGAAATAGAAACAAAGAAAACAGTAGCAAAGATCAATAAAACTAAACGCTGGTTCTTTGAGAAGATAAACGAAATTGATAAACCATTAGCCAGATTCATCAAGAAAAAGAGGAAGAGGACTCAAATCAATAAAATTAGAAATGAAAAAGGAGAAGTTACAACAGACACCACAGAAATACAAAGCATCCTAAGAGACTACTACAAGCGAATCTATGCCAATAAAATGGACAACCTGGAAGAAATGGACAAACTCTTACAAAGGTATAACCTTCCAAGATTGAACCAGGAAGAAACACAGAATATGAACAGATGAGTCACAAGTAATGAAATTAAAACTGTGATGAAAAATCTTCTGCCAAACAAGCCCAGGACCAGATAGCTTCACAGGTGAATTCTATCAAACATTTAGAGAAGAGCTAACACCCATCCTTCTCAAACTCTTCCAAAACATTGCGGAGGAAGGAACACTCCCAAACTCATCCTATGAGGCCAATGTCACCCTGATACCAAAACCAGACAAAGATACTACAAAAAAAGAAAATTACAGACCAATATCACTGATGAATATAGATGCAAAAATCCTCAACAAAATACTAGCAAACAGAACCCAACGACACATTAAAAGGATCATACACCATGATCAAGTGGGATTTATCCCAGGGATGCAAGGATTCTTCAATATATGCAAGTCCATCCATGTGATACACCATGTTAACAAATTGAAGAATAAAAACCATATGATCGTCTCAATAGATGCAGAAAAAGCTTTTGACAAAATTCAACACCCATTTATAAAAACTCTCCAGAAAGTGGGCATAGAGGGAAAATACCTGAACATGATAAAGGCCATATATGACACACCCACAGCAAACATCATTCTCAATGGTGAAAAACTGAAAGCATTTCTTTTAATATCAGGGTCAAGACAAGGATGTCCACTCTCACAACTATTATCCAACACAGTTTTGGAAGTCCTAGCCACGGCAATCAGAGAAGAAAAAGCAATACAAATTGGAAAAGAAGAAGTGAAACTGTCACTGTTTGCAGATGACATGATACTATACATAGAGAATCCTAAAGATGCCACCAGAAAACTACTAGAGCTAATCAATGAATTTGGTAAAGTTGCAGGATACAAAATTAATGCACAGTAATCTCTTGCATTCCTATACACTAATGATGAAAAATCTGAAAGAGAAATTAAGGAAACACTCCCATTTAACCACTGCAACAAAAAGAATAAAATACCTAGGAATAAACGTACCTAGGGAGACAAAAGACGTGTATGCAGAAAATATCTGAGACACTGATGAAAGAAATTAAAGATGATACCAACAGATGGAGAGATATACCATGTTCTTGGATTGGAAGAAGCAATATTTTGAAAATGACTATACTACCCAAAGCAATCTACAGATTCAATGCAATCCCTATCAAATTACCAATGGCATTTTTTACAGAACTAGAATAAAAAACCTTAAAATTTGTATGGAGACACAAAAGACCCCCAATAGCCAAAGCAGTCTTGAGGGAAAAAAACAGAGCTGGAGGAATCAGACTCCCTGGCTTCAGACTATACTACAAAGCTACAGTAATCAAAACAATATGGTACTGGCACAAAAACAGAAACAGAGATCAATGGAACAAGATAGAAAGCCCAGAGATAAACCCATGCACCTATGGTCAACTAATCTATGACAAAGCAGAGACGGATATACAATGGAGAAAAGACAGTCTCTTCAATAAGTGGTGCTGGGAAAACTGGACAGCTACATGTAAAAGAATGAAATTAGAACACTCGCTAACACCATAAACAAAAATAAACCCAAAATGGATTAGAGACCTAAATGTAATACTGGACAGTATAAAACTCTTAGAGGAAAACAGAGGAAGAACACTCTTTGACAGAAATCAGAGCAAGATCATTTTTAATCCACCTCCTAGAGTAATGGAAATAAAAACAAAATTAAACAAATTGGACCTAAGGAAACTTGAAAGCTTTTGCACAGCAAAGGAAACCATAAGCAAGACGATAAGACAACCCTCAGTATGGGAGAAAATATTTGCAAATGAATCAATGGACAAAAGATTAATCTCCAAAATATCTAAACAGCTCATGCAGCTCAATATTAAAGAAACAAACAACCCAATCCAAAAATGGGCCGAAGACCTAAATAGACATTTCTCCAAAGAAGACATACAGATGGCCAAGAAGCACATGAAAAGCTGCTCAACATCACTAATTATTAAAGAAATGCAAATCAAAAATACAATGAGGTATCACCTCACAACAGTTATAACGGGCAACATCAGAAAATCTACAAACAAAAACTGCTAGAGAGGGTGTGGAGAAAAGGGAACCCTCCTGCACTGTTGGTGGTAATGTAAATTGATACAGTCACTATGGAGAACAGTATGGAGGTTCCTTAAAAAAACTCGAAATAGAATTACCGTATGATCCAGCAATCCCACTACTGGGCTTGTACCGAGAGAAAACTGTAATTCAACAAGACACATGCAGCCCAATGTTCATTGCAGCACTATTTCCAATAGCCAGGTCACGGAAGCAACCTAAATGCCCATCGACAGACGAATGGATAAAGACGATGTGGTATATATACAGTGGAATATTACTCAGCCATAAAAAGGAACGAAATTGGGTCATTTGTTGAGACATGGATAGATCTGGAGACTGTCATACAAGTGAAGTAAGTCAGAAAGAGAAAAACAAATATCGCATATTAACACATATGTGGAACCTAGAAAAATGGTACAGATGAACTGGTGTGAGGGCAGAAATTGAGACACAGATGTAGAGAACAAACGTATGGACACCACAGGGGGAAAGCGGCAGGGTGGTGGTGGTGGTGGTGGTGGTGGTGGTGTGATGAAATGGGCGATTGGGATTGACATGTATACACTGATGTGTATAAAACTGATGACTAATAAGAACTTGCCGCATAAAAAAAATAAAATAAAATTTAAACATTTTTTTTAAAAAAGAGGTGAAATATATTCCTGTTTATCATCAGGTGACAAGCACTCAGATATATAATACATTGATATCTGCATTTCCTTTTGTGCTTTACGGTCACACTCTGCCATCTGTTCCATTATATTTAATGGCAAATTCCAAGGAAACCCAAGCTGTCCAGTCTCCTTTTATTCATTCTCACATTTCATATTAATAGACATCTCTGTCTATCACTGAAACCAACCAACCCCCTTTTCTACCCAGTCTTTTGGTCCTCAGAGTCTACTACTTTCTCATAAACAACTCTCTCTCAAAAAAAAAAAAAAATTTAGTGGAGAACTGAATGAAGAGAAGCATGGGAAGTAAGGAGAGCAGAAAGGAGCCTACCTAGCAGTCCAGGTGAGGAAAAAAGTGGCACATGTAGACTGCAATCTGTTTTATAAACAGTGGCCAGATCTGACATGCCTTTTAGAAGTGCAGTGGCTAGGACTTTATGTTAATTTGAATGAAGGCATGAAAGAGAGGGAGAAGTAGTAAGTACTGATTTCCAGCTTTGTGGCTTAAGGAGAAAAACTGATTGGAGGGTGATACTAATTTCCAATGTGGGAAAGATAGAAAGAGGAAAATTATGTTAAGAAAAAAACTACAAATCAAGTCCTTTATTTTAGTTATGCTAACCTTCACATTCAAATGAGGATGGTGAGCAGGAAGTTGGATTTGAGGCTGGGGTTTGGGCTGAGGCTAACTTGGCAGGTTGTCAGTACATACATTTAAGGATGAATTCTCTGATCTCAGTGAGAGTGAAGAAGTATGCAACTACCTTCCAAAATTAGTATTATTGGCAGTGTCCTATGGGTGGCAGGATCATGATCAGATTTATTTCCTTCCTTGTAACCGTAAATATTTATTGAACATTTACACAAATATAATGGTTTAAAGGAAGCTTATTAAAAATATTCAGAAAGACAATATAATCTCTAAGACTCTAGGGATAGCTGTTGTCCCTCTTTTCTCATGGTTTCCTTGACCCCCCCCCACACCCCCCTGCATATCTTCTTCTCTCACTCCATGCATTATGTTTTAATTAGAAAAAAATGCCATTTTAAATACTGTAATTATCTGTTATCTATTGGTGTTTAGTGTTGAAGAGAATTCTGAAGCTTTTGTACTTTTTTTTTCTTTTTTGGGGGGGGGGGACTTTACACTTTTATTTGTTTCCTGAAATAAGTATGTATATAGCTTTTCTTTTTTTTAACATCCTTATTGGAGTATAATTGCTTTTCAATGGTGTGTTAGTTTCCGCTGTATCACAAAGTGAATCAGCTATACATATACATATATCCCCATATCCCCTCCCTCTTGTATCTCCCTCCCACCCTCCCTATCCCCACCCATCTATGGAAACACAAAAGACCCCGAATAGCCAAAGCAATCTTGAGAAAGAAAAACGGAGCTGGAGGAATAAGGCTCCCTGACTTCAGACTATAATACAAAGCTACAGTAATCAAGACAGTATGGTACTGGCACAAAAACAGAAATATAGATCAATGGAACAGGATAGAAAGCCCAGAGATATGGGCTTTGGTTACCCACGCACATATGGTTACCTTATCTTTGATAAAGGAGGCAAGAATATACAATGGGGAAAAGACAACCTCTTCAATATTGGTGCTGGGAAAACTGGACAGCTACATATAAAAGAATGAAATTCGAACACTTCCTAACACCATACACAAAAATAAACTCAAAATGTACTTTCATTTGGATATAATTTCCCCTTCTCAGATGTTCAGAGAATTATTTTTAATCTATAATCATATGTGTAATATTTCTTGGCACTTGTTCATTAGTTTTTCCAGTTATTATTGAACCCATGTAAAATGGTCTGACAGCACCATGTCGCAGAGTCTGGGAAAACAACGGGAACTTGTAGGCGAACCCTGACCAGATCCTTTTCACATGATCAGCCTAATGATGGGATTACTGATTTAGCTTTTGTCTGTGATCACCTTATATTGTGACACCTTGTGGAAAAATTTTAGGTTGAAAATAACAAACATCAAGGAAGAATTACAAAGCCAGAGCTGGGTAGGGCTTTGGTCTCACATCTAGCCTCGCCTATTCTATAGCTGGGAAAACTGGAGAGAACTGCCCCTGTGTCCCACCATGACCAGTCCAGGGCAGCTGAATGCAGGCTCTGCTCCATTTTTTTGTTCATATTTTTCATGATTTTCTAGATAGAGAATTGGATTTCTGAAAATACTTAAGACTGTGCTCTGAATGCTTCATTTTAAAATTAAATGCATTCAGGACTTTCCTGGTGGTGCAGGGGTTAAGAATCTGCCTGCCAATGCAGGGGACATGGGTCTGATGCCTGGTCCAGGAAGATCCCACGTGCCGTGGAGCAACTAAGCCCATGCGCCACCACTACTGAGCCTGTGCTCTAGAGCCTGAGAGCCACAACTACTGAGCCCACGTGCCACAACTACTGAAGCCCGTTAGCCTAGAGCTCGTGCTCCACAAGAGAAGCCAGCACAATGAGAAGCCCATGCACCACAACGAAGAGTAGCCTCTGCTCACCGCAACTAGAGAAAGCCCGCATGCAGTAACAAAGACCCAATGCAGCCAAAAAAAAAAAAAAAAAAAAGAATTAAATGCATTCAATTCTTGATCTTCATGGCAGGTTTGCATTAGAGATCACTTCCAATACCAAGAAAAATTAGGAAGTCATGAAAAAAGTTGTTTTCTCGTCTACTCTTTATTTAGTACTTCATGCTATTATATACCCACATATCTCTATACACCTATATCTATACACACACACACACATATACACAAACACACACAAGGCAAAGACACACCACACACCCACACACCTTCTTGATCTTTCTTTGATGTCTTTCATCTTTTCGTTTATTGCCTTTTCTTCTCAGTCTTCTAGAACAGGTTTGTCTTTTCACTGCATGAATTAATGTATTTTCCTTCTCTCCTGCAAGCTAGTCACTCTAACCCTTCTTAAAATTTGCAATCAAATTTTTATACCTATGGAATCTTTTCTAATCACAGGTGGTTTCTTCCTTATAACTTATTCTTCTAAATATATGTGCCATTTTCTTGACTCTTTTAAAAAAATGAATCAAATTAAAAGGAGATTTTTAAAAAATATATCTGAATCTATATATTTTTAAAGGTCAAGAATTTGTTTCCTGTGCTTACCTATTTTGGAGGAAGCCCCTCCCCACCAGCTCTCTGAATGCTGTGCCCGCTTGCTCCTTACCTTTCCACTCTGAGAGGAATCCCCACTAGTCCAACTTTCTACAGCTTATGTTATCTTGCCCTCAAAGCAAAGTCTGCTTTCAGTTTCCTCAGTTTGCCTAACTTACAGCCTCAAACCCACAGAGGTCACTCACACTTAACTCAGGAGGCACGCCACACTTTGAGAGGCGCTCTTACTGGCATCAGTTCTCTAGGCCACATCCAATACAATTCTGTCTCTCCTCTAGCATATGGATGGCACCTGTATTAATTTTCTATTGATGTTGTAACAGATTACAGAAAACTTATTAGCTTACTACACCCATTTATCTTCATCTCCTCCACTAGATTTACTTTCCCATAGCTCCTCTAGGTCAAAAATTTGGGTAGGATCAGCTGGATCCTCTGCTCTGGGTCTCACAAGATCAAATTTAAAGCTTTGGCTGCATTAGGCTCTTTTCTGAAGGACTTGTAGGAATGAGGTCTCCATCTCCTCACCAGCTGTAAGCCAGGGTCTGCTATCTTGCTCTTAGATACTACTTGCATTCCTTCGCATCTGGTTCCCTCCATCATCAAAGTCCCTAGGATACACTGAGTCCTCCTCATACCTTGAATTGCTCTGCTTTTTATTCTTAGTTCCTTATCCTACTTTTAAGGACTCATGTGATTAGGCTGGGTCCATAGATAATCCAGCACAATCTCCATATCTTCAAATCAACTGATTGATAACATTAACTGCATCTGCAAAGTCCCTGTTTTTTGTCTAACATAACATAACCAACAAGAGGTAGAGCTCATATAGGCAAAATTTTGCCTGTCACCACACCCTTCCCAGAATACATGCAGGGAACAAGAGAAGAGAACAGTAAGAGAGAAAGATACATGTTTTAGAGGACTGAGTCATTCATTCTTCAACAGAAAGCAGGCACAAATTGCCTGCTGTTATTTTAATTAAACTCACTATTAATAATAAAGCAACTAAGATAGTTCAGGATTATGCATATATACATGCCCTAAAAGATGAAATGTTATACAAAGGAACAGTAGTCGTAAAATCCCAACAATTTCATATGGTAACCATTTCCTGTGGCTTTCAATCAAAAACAAGGGTGAGTAAATTATTTGGGAGAAGTGATATTCTGGATTGTCTATTAAAAATTAGAGAAGGAAGGGGAAGGTATTTGTTTAATTTTACTGAATAGTCATTAAATGAAGTGTTTAAGTAAATTAGATTTTGGGAAAGAAAGAGAAAAGAAAAAAAAAAGAATTTACGAGGTGAGTACATTTCCGTGGTGCAAAGAAGCAAGTTAATTAAAACACATGCATTGTGAAGATTCAATGTACTGGGTGTCAACGTGTATGTCTGAATTCACCTTGTTTATATAATACTGGGGTAGACAGTAAATAAGTACAGCCTCTAGAGTGCATCTTCCTAAACTGTAGTTATATATACTAACAGTGTCTGTATTCTATCGTAGTTATCAAAAGAGGAAGAAAAGCACCCCCCTGCAAGGACTGTGCATACAGCATCTCTTAGAAGCTACTCATTTTTAGATTTTTCCAATTAATCTTCATTCTAACGCTCTTTTACATTTCATCTATCTTCCATTTTTCAGTGTGATAAAGATGAAATGGTGCCAATGAAAATGGGCTAAGGTTTTCACTGCAACTTTTTTTAATAGAAGAAATTGATAACTTCTGGAAAAGCTGGCAATGTAAAAATTTGTTTATAGACTCTATTTCCACTGAAGTTGAACAAAATTACAAACAAAAAGTGAATTTTTAAAGAGGCAGAGGAAAAAAAACACATGATTACTCCTGAAACTAAGGAACAACCAAAAGTATAAGGAATTTTAGTCACATAGAAAACAAATTAGACAAAATGAAATGGACACACTAAAAGCCAACACTCAACTCATTTCAAGGAAGAGATTCAGTGTTGTTACTGAGACTACTCCTTGGCTTTTCTGATCCTGCTGCATGAAAGTTGTTATCAATAAATGAAGAACAAGATGACAAGACACTATGGAAAACAGCATGGAGTCTCCTCAAAAAGTTAAAAATATAACTACCATATGATCCAGCAGTTCCACTTTTGAGTATTTATCCCAAGAATATGAAAACACTAACTCAAAAAGATATGTACCCCCATGTTCATTGCAGCACTAATTACAATAGCAAAGACATAAAAGAAACTTAAGTGTCCACAGATGAATGAATGGATAAGGAAATTGTGGTATACACATACAATGGAATACTTTTCAGATTAAAAAAGAATGGAATCTTGCCATTTGCAACAACATGGATGGACCCCAAGAGCATTATGCTAAGTGAAATAAAGTCAGACAGAGAAACACAAATACTGTATGACCTCTCATATCTGGAATCTAAAAAACAAACACCAAATTCACAGAAAAAGAGATCTGGCAGGTGGTTGCCAGAGCTGGGGATGGGGTGGTGGGAGAAATCAGATAAAAAGGTAAAAAAAGGCAAATACTGTAAATATTTGTTAAATGTTAGTTTAGCTGAAGTAAGTCTGTATATGTTTTATATAAATGCTAAAAAGGAAAGATGATCTCATCTACTATGTAATACACTGAGCAAAGTATATACAGGTAATTTATAAACTTCTGATTGTGATGATGCTTTGAGAAAGGGAAAAAATTAAAATATCTTTAGCTATGACATGAATCATATATTTCCATGTTTGATTACTAAATTATAACATACATCTTTAAATACTTCATAAGAAAAAAAGGTGGCTGTTTTACACTGAAGTCTTTATATGATAGCTGATGTCATCTGTTATCTAAAGTATTTAATTTAAAAAAGGATTTTTAATACCTTAATGAATAATTTCAGCTTAAATGAAAGATGAGACAACAAAAACAAAGTGAACTGTAAAAAAATTTCACAGGGCTAAAGAAAACACGGCCAGCCCTCTATATCCACAGATGTGGAACCCACAGATACAGAGGGTTGATTGTAAGGGACTTTAGCATCTGTGGATTTTAGTATCTGCAGAGGATCATGGAACCACTGTCTGGTATGGCAGATATGTTGGAATTATTAGACAAATAATTTTTTAAAAACTATGATGAGTATCTTAAGGCTTTGATGGAAGAAGCAGATAAAAATTCAAGAACAGATGGATAATGTAAGCAGAGAAATGTAGACTATAAGAGTAAGAAAATGTTAGCAATAAAAAATACTAGAACAGAAGAATGCTTCTTCTGGGCTCATCAGTACAATGGACACAGCTGAGTAAAGAGTCTCTGAGCTTGAGGATATGATAATAAACTTCCAAAACTGAAAAGACAAGAGAAAAAAGGCTGGAAAAAACAAAGAACAGAATATCCAAATATCCAAGAACTGTGAGAATACTTGTAGAAGAAAGAAAAATGAAGAGAAAAAAATATTTGAGGCCATAATAACTAAGAATTTTCTCCATTTTAATATCAGACACTAAACCACAGACCCAATAAGCTTGGAGAACAACAAGCAAGAAAATGCTCTCCCAAACTACACCTAGGCATACTGTATTCAAACTTCAGAAAATCAAATGTAAAGAAAAAAAATCTTGAAAGAAGCTAGAAGTGAAAAAAATCCTTACCTATAGAGGAAAAAGATAAAAATTACATGAAACTGCTGCTCAGATACCATACAAACTATAAGCCAGTGAATTATGAAGGTGAAAACACATTACATTTACTTTTACTTTAGCACTCCACAAAATGAAATACTTAGGCATAAATCTAACAAAATTCATATAAGACATATGAGAAAAACTACCGTCTGATGAAACATACCAAAGAAGATCTAAATAAGTGCAGAGATATTCCATGTTCATGTATAGGAAGACTCGATATTATCAAGATATCAGTTCTTCCCAACTTGACCTATAGATTCACTCAATCTCAATCAAAATACCAGCAAGTTGTGGATATTGACAAAATGACTCTAAAGTTTATATGGAGAGGCAAAACACCCAGAAGAGCCAACACAATATTGAAGGAGAAGAAAAAAATTGAAAGACTAACACTACCCAAATTCAAGACTTACTATAAAGGTATAAAGGTACAATAATCAAGACAGTGTGGTGCTGGTGAAAGAGTTAGATAAACAGATCAATGAAACAGAAATAGAAAGCCTGGAAACAGGTGTGATGAATTGGGTGATTGGGATTGACATGTATACACTGCTGTGTATAAAACTGATGACTAATAAGAACCTGCTGTATAAAAAAATAAATAAAATTAAATTAAAAAATAAAAAAAAAGGAAAGCCTGGAAACAGACCCACATAAATACAGTCAACTGATATTTAACAAAGGAGCAAAGGCAATACGGTGGAGAAAAGATAGTCTTTTCAACAAGTGATACTTGGATAACTGGACATCTACATAAAAGAAAACTAAACTAGTCACAGAACTCACAACCTAAACAAAAAGTTACTCAAAATGGATCAGAGACCTAAATGTAAAACACAAAAATATAAAACATATATATAGGTATATAAAAATATGTATTAAAAAATATATAATATAGAACACTACTATATATAGTATAGGAGAAATATATATTATAGTGTATATATATAGTATAGGAGAAATCTCAGTGAACTTGGGTAGAGCAATGACTTTTTAGGTAAAACACCACAGGCACAATTCCTGAAAGAAGGAATTGATAACTTAAATTTGATTAAAATTGCAAACTCCTCCTCTGAGAAAGACAATCACAAGAGAATGAGAAGCCAAGTCACTGTTTATGAGAAAATACTATAAAAGGCCTATCTAATAAAGGATTGTTATCCAAACTATACAAAGAGTTCTTGAAGCTCAACAGTAATGAACAGCCCAATTAAAAGAGTAGGCAAAAGACCTAATATTTCACCAAAGAAGATCTACAGGTGAAAAGATGTTCATCATCATATGGCATTGGGAATTGCTAATTAAAACAACGAGATATCACTATATACCTGTT
Organism: Leucopleurus acutus; assembly: GCF_964270905.1. NCBI lineage: Eukaryota > Metazoa > Chordata > Mammalia > Artiodactyla > Delphinidae > Leucopleurus > Leucopleurus acutus. The sequence continues at coordinate 73,941,024 of NC_139145.1, read as the reverse complement.
AGAAAGGCCAAAATCCAAAACAATAACAATGCTCAATACTAGCAACGATATGGAGCAACAGGAACTCTCATTTAAACAGGTGGGGATACAAAATGGTACAACCCCTTTGGAAGACAGTTTGACAAGTTTCTTACAAAATTAAGCATGCTTTTTCCATATGATCCAACAATTGTTTTCATTTGAATTTACCTAAATGAACTGAAATCTCATGTCCACACAAAAACCTGCACACAGATGTTTATAAAAGTAGTACTCATAACTGCAAAAACTTAGAAGCAACGAGGATGTCCTTCAGTAGGTGAACAGATAAAGAAACTGAATCATTCAGACAATTGTATATTATTTAGTGTTAGAAGAAATGAGTTACCAAGCTATGAAATGACATGGAACAATCTTAAATGCATATTGCTAAGTGAGAGAAGCCAAGCTGAAAAGGCTTTAAGCTATGTGATTACAACTACATGACACTCTGGAAAACACAGAACCAAGGAGACAGTAAGAAGTTCAGTGGTTACCAGGAGTCAGGGTGGAGGGAGAGGTGAACAGGCAGAACACAGACGATTAGTAGACAGAACACATAGGAACAGCACAAGTATTCTGTATGATACTACAATGGCTGATGTATTTGTGAAAGCCCATACAGTGTACAACACCAAGAATGAACTCCTATATAAACTATGACTTTGGGTGATTATGATGATGAAATAAAATTTATACTTTAAGGCAGAACAAGAAAAATTAAACATAAAATTCTCTGTGTTTGTTTGAGACTTCTCCCTCACTAATGTGCAGTGTGGATCTGCATTACACATTAATCAGAGCTCCTCAAAGAGGGGAGTGCAGGCTCAACTGTAAAGATCAATTTTTTTTCTTTCTTCTGACACTAGCAACGTTACTTCTTAAAAGAACAGCGTTCCTTCCCAGCTCTGTAGGGGGTCATCGTGACTTGCTATTGGCTTTGAATGTGTTTACCTGGACTATGTATCCTTGGTGAACTTTATGTAAAATATCAGTGTCTCATTTTGATGTATGATCCTTTGTCTCAAAAATGTATATGACTATGCATTCGACTTCTAACAGGTGGAACAGTTCTCAGAGCTTTCTGAGAATCAGCTTCCCGGGTTATAATCCTCAGTTTGGCTCCAAAAAAATTCCCTTTTTTTCTTCTTAATAGTTAATTGAATTTTCGTCCACAATGTGTCAATGTAGGTTCATCAATTTTAACAAATGTACCACTCCGTTGGGGGATGTGATAATCAGGAAGGTTGTGTGAATGGGGGTGGGGGTGCAGGGATTACATAGGAACTGTGAATCTAATACTGCTCTAAAAATAGTTTTCTAATTAAAAAAATACGAGTCAATTGCCATTATTTCACTGCTGAGTTAGTTGTAGAAGAATTGTTTAAGTTTTATGAAGACATATAAATAACCAGTAATAGAATTAAGGGAGGAGAGGATGGGGAGTGGAAGGATAAAAATATAAAAAAAAAAATCAAAAATATCACAGAAAAATTAATTAAGGGAGAAAAGAAAGTGTAATAGGGAACAGCAAATCTGACCCCATGCTGGATCTGTTTCTTTTACTCTAACCTTTAGGCTCTGTTGCCTGTGCTTAGTCATGCTGGCTCTGCACCTTTGTAAAAGAATGTTGCCTATAGCGTGAAATATACAGGATAGTCTATCCTCAGGGCTCTGAACTTCAAGAGTCCCACTCATAGAGATAAAAAGTTGCAGAACAGCGAATAACATTTGTCTTGTTGGAGGTTTATAGGAACATCTGACCTGACATACGTGGACAGCTGTAAGAACAAAGGATTCTTGCACCAGGAAGTTTGTAATAACCAATCACCCTCCTCCCCTTTTTAGTATAAAAGAAGCCTCAACTCTGACTGGGGTAGGATGGTTCTTTGGGACACTAGTCTGACATCTTCTCAGTCTGCTGGCTTTCCAAATAAAGTTGTTATTCCTTGCCTCAACACTCATCTCCTGATTTACTGGCCTGTTGTGCAGTGAGCAGAGTAAGTTTGGACTCGGCAGCAAAAGGAGTAAAAAGTATTCCAAAAAAAGAAAATAAATTAAGAATTTAAAAGACCTAACATAACATACTGTATGGTATAGTAAATATGTATGAATTAATGGTCACCTGATCTATGACAAAGGAGGCAAGAATATACAATGGAGAAAAGACAGTCTCTTCAATAAGTGGTGCTGGGAAAACTGGACAGCTACATGTAAAAGAATGAAATTCGAATACTCCCTAACACCATACACAAAAATAAACTCAAAATGCATTAAAGACGTAACTGTAAGGCCAGACATTATAAAACCCTTAGAGGAAAACAGGTGGAACACTCTTTGACATAAATCACAGCAGGATCTTTTTTGACCCATCTCCTAGAGTAATGCAAATGAAAACAAGTATCAATAAATGGGGCCTAATCAAACTTAAAAGCTTTTGCACAGAAAAGGAAACCATAAACAAGACAAAAAGACAAGTCTCAGAATGGGAGAAAATATCTGCAAACGAAGCAACTGACAAAGGATTAATCTCCGAGATATACAAACAGCTCATGCAGCTCAATATCAAAAAAACAAACAACCCGATCAAAAAATGGGCAGAAGACCTAAATAGACATTTCTCCAAAGAAGACATACAGATGGCCAATAAACACATAACAAGATGCTCAACATCACTAATTATTAGAGAAATGCAAGTCAAAGCTACAACTACCTTACACCCGTCAGTATGGCCATCATTAAAATATCTACAAACAGGGCTTCCCTGGTGGCGCAGTGGTTGAGAGTCCGCCTGCTGATGCAGGAGACACGGGTTCATGCCCCGGTCTGGGAAGATCCCACATGCCGCGGAGCGGCTAGGCCCGTGAGCCATGGCCGATGAGCCTGTGCGTCTGGAGCCTGTCCTCTGTAACGGGAGACACCACAACAGTGAGAGGCCCACGTACCGCAAAAAAAAAAAAAAAAAAAAAAAAAAAAAAAAAATCTACAAACAATAAATGCTGGAGAGGGTGTGGAGAAAAGGAAACCCTCTTGCACTGTTGGATGTAAACTGATATAGCCACTATGGAGAACAGTATGGAGGTTCCTTAAAAACCTAAAAACAGGACTATCATATGACCCAGCAATCCTACTACTGGGCATATACCCAGAGAAAACCATAATTCAAAAACAGACATGCACCCCAATGTTCACTGCAGCACTATTTGCAATAGCCAGGACATGGAAGCAACCTAAATGTCCATCAACAGAGGAATGGATAAAGAAGATGTGGTACATATATACAATGGAATATTACTCAGCCATAAAAAGGAATGAAATTGGATCATCTGTAGAGATATGGATGGGCCTAGAGACTGTCATACAGAATGAAGTAAGTCAGAAAGAGAAAAACAAATATCGTATATTAATGCATATATGTGGACCTAGAAAAATGGTATAGATAATCTTATTTGCAAAACTGAAATAGAGACACAGACATAGAGAACAAAGGTATGGATACCAACGGGGGAAAACAGGGGTGGGATGAATTGGAAGATTGGGATTGACGTATATACACTATTGATACTATGTTTAAAATAGGTAACTAATGAGAACCTACTGTATAGCTTAGGGCTCTGTGGTGACCTAAATGGGAAGGAAATCCAAAAAAGAGGGGATATATGCATACGTATAGCTGATTCACTTTGCTGTACAGTAGAAACTAACACAACATTGGGAGCAACTATACTTCAATAAAAATTAATTATAAAAAATAAAATAAAAAACAAAATACCGTATCTATTTGAAAGAGAAACATAAGAAACGACTCTTAGTTTGAGTCAAAAAAATCCAACTATTGCCAAGGCCATCGGCTATAGACACATAAAAGAAAGTGACTCAGAAGATGGGTAAAATGCACCAGGAAAATGCAAAGAAATAAAAAGCTAAAGTCACAATATTAAAAAGAGATCTGGTGGAATGCAAAGTAAAAAAGTCTTAAAGAGGATAACTTTTTGATGAAGGATATTGTCTAAAAATAAGGCATATCAAAACTTAATGCACAAAATTGAATATAGTTAAAATCTAAAGAGGAAAAAAGTTGAAACCTAAGAAAAGCTTACAAAAAATAGAAGATCAGTGAAAAATACAGTCTCTGAATATATAGAACAAGTAAGGTCATTTTACTTATTGTTACATATTGAGGTCTACTCTCTGAAAACAGAATTCATCTTATTTTCAAGCAGCACCCATGGAATATTTACAAGAATTAAGCATATATTAGGAAGTGGTAACAATCAGTTTTCACAGTACATATAATATGTTGCATTTCTGTAAGTAAGTTAAAATATTATATATCTAAAAAAAGTATAGAGAGCAAAATATTAACATTTATATTTGTATCTTGGGATTATGACTTATTTTTCTTCTTTACTTCTTCCAGCAAAATTTAAGTGTTTTACAATGAACTTGCATGAAATTTTTAACTTAAATGGTCAATGTTACTATAAAAAATAAACTTAGTTATTAAATAAAGTGACCCAAATAGTTTTTAAAATAAAAGTTTTCTTAAAACAAGAGTGGAAGCACACTTTTCCTAGGAAAGTTTATGAAATGTAAGGAACAGAATCTCAAAGCTTTGCTATTTTGTCAAGTCAAGAGTGCCTTTAGATGTTATCATTCTGAAATGTATATTTCCTGTCTCTTTCTTTTCACACTTAGGCATATTGCAAACTCACACATGCTACTCAATCCTTTGAAGCAATGTTGATTACTGGTCCCAAGTGACTTCAGCTTTGGCTACAAACTGACTTTGTAAATATGCTTCCCAGATATGCCTAGTAAAAGAAAAATGTCAACATTCAAGTAAGATCACTTTCCTACTAATTCCTAAGCAATGACCCTAACCAAATGCTGAAATACAAGATTCTGAGAACAGCTCATTGGTTTTTAAAGAATAAGTATTAAAGAAAGAGACGGTAAAAAGTAAATATTTGTTTTAAAAATATGTTTTAAAAGTTTTTACAGTTTTAAAAGTTGAACAATAATCCTGTACCCTAAATACATAATCAATTTGGTTCTTGGCTTAAAAGTCACAAAAAGATTTATCTCCAAACAAAATGTACTTGTTCAGTTTTTCTTTTAGGAGGCTCCAAAGGAGTCCTAATACATAGACCATTCTTTTCTACCCAATCCTGAACAGTTTTAGAAAAAGAACAAAAGTGGCACTTGAGATCAGACTCAAAGACATGGCTTCATCCAAGTCTATCAGCCTAGCAGTATCGTGAATAGCACACACCAGAATTAGGCAGAATTATCTACACAGACCCAGGCAAGTATGGATCCATAAGGTATCCCTCAGAGGATGAGCAATGGAACCTGTGCTCGAATATCTTTTACCACACTCAGCTCGTTTCCTCTCACCTCTCTTAGTTGCCTTTGCTGTACCTTCCTCTTGCTTACAATTCTAAATGTCGCCGTGCCGAGCTGTTAGTCCTTGGACCACATCTATTTTTCTGACTACACTCACTCTCTAGAGTCTAGATGATCTCATCCTGTCCCATGATTTCAACTCTGATCTCTGAGCTGATGCCCAGCTTGGGCTTTTCCTGGTGAACTCCAGGGTTATGTATCCACTCTCGTGTTCAATATCTCCACTTGGAAGTCTAACTGGCATCTTAAACTCAATGTGTCTAAAACTGAAGTCTTGATCTTTACCTTCCAACTGCACCAAAAACAGCTCCTTTCCCAGTCTTGCCCACCTCAATTAACTGCAAATTCATTCTTCAGTTGCTCAGATCAATATCTTTGATGTTTATCTTTGTCCTTGATGCTTACCATTTTTCATACTGTATCTCATTTATCAGCAAATTTTGTCACCCATTCTTCAAATATTCCTAGACTCCAACTCTTTTTTTTTGGCTGTGTTGGGTCTCCATTGCTGAGCACAGGCTTTCTCTAGTTGCAGCGAGCGGGGGCTACTCTTCACTGCGGTGGGCAGGCTTCTCATTGTGGTGGCTTCTCTTGTTGTGGAGCACGGGCTCTAAGCATGTGGGCTTCAGTAGTTGCAGAACGTGGGGTCAGTAGTTGTGGTTTGTGGGCCCTAAAGTGCACAGCCTCAGTAGTTGTGGTGCATGGGCTTAGTTGCTCCGTGGAATGTGGGATCTTCCCAGACCAGGTATTGAACCCGTGTCTCCTGCATTGGCAGGTGGATTCTTAACCACTGCGCCACCAGGGAAGTCCCCAGAATCCAACTCCTTCTAGCCATCTTCACTGTTAGCACCATCATCTCGGTTCTGGATTATATCAATAACCTCTTAACTCTACTTTTGTTTCAATCTTCCCCATCCCCAAAATGAGCCTTATCACAGGAGTCAAGTGATTTTGTTAAAACACAAGTCATATTAGGTTATTTGCCGCCTACTTCCCAGCTACTCTGTTCCCTTGCTCTTCCTCAAATTCTGGAGGCGATCTCTGCTTCAGGCCCTTTGCATGATTGCAGAAGGTTCTGCTTGGAATGCTCTAATTCCAGACATCTACATGCTTCTCTCCCGCACTTCCTTCTGGTGTTAGTTACAATCACCTTCTCAGTAAGGCCTTCCCTGTACTTCCTATCTAAAATTTCAGCTCCCTCCCATCTAGATATTTCTTCTCTGCTTTTTTAACACTTGTCACTTTAAAAACACTTATTATGTTTATTTTCTTTGTCTCTTATCAGAATGTAAGGGATTTTTGTCTGTTTTCTTCACAGCTGCAACTCCAGTGCCCAGAACAATGTCTGATATACATAAGCACTGAATACTATTTATTAAATGAATGAATGGGTTAGCTCACATCTACGAGGAAGAAGGGCTGAACTGAGCCAAGCAAGCCTAGTTTTTTTTTTCCCCAAAATTTACCATCTTATCAGAACTGCCCTTCCCTAAACACAGTGAGTGAAGGAGCAAAAGGGAGGCCATGCGTGTTATCGTGCAAGGAGCTCCAAGAACAAAGAAGGAACACAAGGAGTGAGGAACAAGGTGCTCTGTAACACTTTCTTTGTTTCCATATTCTGAATTAAAAACTAAAGTAATGTTGCAGTTATAATCCCAGAAACTCTAAAACAGGTCTTCTTACTACAGTCTGAGTGCCAAATCTGGCCTGCAACCTGTTTTCTGTATGGCTCTTGACTTAAGAATTTGTTTTTCACATTTTGAAAGGATCAGAAATATAAGGAAAAGAAGGAGCGCATCCTCCTACTCAAATCTCAAAACTTCTCCAAGCAAGAGAGCTTAACTTTCAAGTTTAATTTTGTTTCGTTTCTTATATAAGAGATGTCATTTGTGCAATCAGTGCCATGCCAAGAAACAAACAATACACACACACAAACTATCGTCTTCAGGAAGCATTGAAGGATTCTGAAATGGAGAGACATTCTGCATTTATCCCCAGTCTCATTGAGAAAAACAGGGCCTCCTCCTGACATATTCCCAGGCCCTGAGTGCACAGCAGCAGGGTCGAATCTGTTCTCTGCATTTTCTTCCAGCTGGATGTATCAGGTGCTCTCTGCAAGGGCACTCTGAAGAATAGGCTACCACTGCAGTGCATCTGGGAAATGGTGTTCAAGAAACAATAAAAGGGGCCCTGGCTTAAAGTATATTAAGGGATCACAGGACTACACCTTGACTGCACTTTCAGATCTTTTGATTCAAAGACACACTTCTTATCTCCCAAGGGGTGAGGCCAACCTACCAGAGAGTGCAGACAGTGCCTCACAAATAAGGTTGCCAACTGCACGTCAGGCATGATGAGTAAGAACACAGTGAGGGGCTCCTTCACTGCCTGCAATGCAGAGTCAAATGGGTCAGGGAGGAAACTCAGGGCGGCTGTGCTGAGCCACAGCCTAAATGTCAAGGCAAACCTGCATCACGGTGGCACTGAAGTGGTTCATTGTCCACCTGGGGCTACACTGGGAACAGGACATACATTATGCCCACTCTGCCTGGCAGCTTTGCTTGTCTACTCCCTTTGGATATTTCATTTACATCCTTTTCCATAGAGTAATAGGAGGCCGGAAGGTGTGAGCAGGTGTGAGCAAAGGGAATACCAAGCTGATATACATCCATACATCACTGAAACAACAGGGTTTACCTACATGTATAGTGAAGACTCACAGCAACCTCGTCGCATTTTATACCCATTATGTTTGTACGTGTCACTTTCCTAATAGGATTTGAGATGATTAAAGGGCAGGCATACCATACAAATTACAATAAATTCTCAACATTGTGAAAAGGACAAGAAAGCAAATATGGCAAATCTGAAGCCTATAAACAGCTGTTGTGATCAACTTTCCAATTTCCTTCAGTTTGCTGTTAGCCAACTCACCTTTCCTGGTAAAGCCACATGGGCCTCGCATGTAGTCAGCTGCCAATAAGCCATGAATGAGTTGCCATACAACAGTCTTCTCATTCTTTTCTGTACCCAATTGCCCAGGAAACTCATGGAACAGATTCCCTCCAGAAATGTCGTGGCTTTCTAATTAAATGCTTCTCTAAATTGAATCAATGTTTATTTTGCCGGTGAAAATTTTACTAGGAAATGATGTAAATGGAAGCACATTTTTATCACAGATTGCCAACTAATAAATAGACCGATGGTCAGAGAGGAAAACTCTAAAAGGCTCAGCGGCCATGGCTCACGGGCCCAGCCGCTCCACGGCATGTGGGATCTTCCCGGACCGGGACACGAACCCGCGTCCCCTGCATCGGCAGGCAGACTCCCAACCACTGCGCCACCAGGGAAGCCCTCCAATTCTTTTTAAACTTACTTGGTAACCAAAGATCCTTTGAGTTGTGTGTGTGTGTGATTCACTTCTATTAGCCCCTTGTGGTTTAATTGGACTGCTTTCTCACCTTACATATCCTATTCACTCACTCCCCATGCTCTTGCCTTCTCTCCTGCAGAAACAAAGGAAGATGGGTGAAGATTTCTTTGAAGTCGTTTCAGCTCCCATGAGAGTGTATACGCTATCTCGTTATCAAAAACAAACAAACAAAATCACTGTAGTCCAACTGCAGACATAGCCAAGCAAGTGAACCACAACTCCAAGGGCTTTGGGCCTTATCTCTGTTCGTCATGTTGGATTTAATCAACAGATGACACCAGCAGGGTAGATGTCAATAATCCTGATAGTTAACATTACCCACACTCAAACTGTGAGAGCTGTTACCTATGAATTATTTCTATGGGTCTCTTTTCTTTACGGGACACTTTGCGATGCTATGGAACCATGCTGTCTTGCCTGTTTTCAGACCTCCAGACTCACATATACCACAGCTTATTCAACAAGTCCATTCTGGTATCTAAAATGCACCTCATAACTCAACATATTCCAGAATGAATCGGCACGTCCTCACCACATTTTGTCCTCGTTCAGTGGTCCTACGCCAATGAATCACACTTCCCTCCATTCAGCTGCACAAGCCCCACACCCAGGAATTGTCTGAGAACACCTTAACCCTCCCGGCCAAGTCAAATCCATCACAATATCCTGTTTAACCTCCTAAATATCTCCCAAATATACTGTTTTCCCCTTAATTCCACATCATCCTTGTCTTTGATACCACAATTTCTAATATTTGTTCTGTTACACTGCTGATCTATTTTTGACAAAGTAGCTGGGATTATCATTTAAAAATGCAACTCTGATCAGGGCACTTAACAGCTACATTCCACTCAAAATGCTAAAAATCCAGCAGCGGTTTCCTCCATTGCTCTTAGGATCAAGACCAACATCCTTAACACATTATTCATGGCTCCTACATGGGTCAGCCCTGCCTACATTTCAAGTTTCACCCCACGTCCCACTCTCTCTCACGATCCAGCCATACTTCCCTTTTCTCTTCCTTTAGTCCTTCCAACTCCCTATTCTCATTTTTGCCATAGGACCTTTATACATGGCTGTAGCTCTACCTGGAAGGCCCTCTCTCCACCCTAAGGCTTTCTGAATAACTAAGTCTCACCATTCAAGTCTTAGCCAAGTGTCCCTTCCTCAATGAAGCCTTCTCTAAGTCCTCAGGCTAAGACACATTCCTTGCTTATACTCTCCTCTATTCTTCCCTTTAGATCACTTATCTGAGCTTTTCATGATATTCTTCATATCAAGGGTATGATTTCTAAATTAATATTTGCCTCTCCCATGAGACTAAACTCCATAAGACAAGGAGTTGTGATGTTTAAAAGTTACCTCTCTATGCCAGTATCCAACAGTGTATCTACCAGTGTATCTTTTAGGCATCAATTGGCTGACTGAACAAGTAACAATTTTAAGACAAATTTGTGAACTTTGCCTATATTTACAGAAGTAGAGTCTACGGATTATGTTTTCAGACTCTATATATTTAAGAAGTATCTCGATGTAATTTTGATCTAGCCATGCTTGGAAACCACTGTTAAAGGAAAACTATTTCTTTACTTACAACACTTGATACCAGATGTGCAGTATTTTTTTCTCCCCACCCCAACTAATTTTCCAACTCTTCCAACACCAACTGGGTGTCCTATAATTTATTCAATTCTGCCACTAATTACCTGGAGTTAGTGCCAGTCTCTACAGCTTTAAAGGCTCAGTCCCGAAAGACAGCCCTCACTTCCGATGCCAGTCACAAGTAATGGGTCCCAGGGGACCCACATTTCTGTCTAACGTGGCTACGAAGTCAGAAGTTCCCACAATCACCCCCACTCAGCTTTGATAATTTGCTGGAATGGCTCACAAAACTCAGGGAAACATTTATTTACTATTACTTATTTATTATAAAGGAAAAAGATGAACAGGCAGATGAAGGAATACATAGTGCAAGGTCTAGCAGGGTTCCAATCACAGAAGCTTCTGTCCCTACAGGGACAGAGTATACAACCTTCCTGGCATATGGATATGTTCACCAACTCAGAAGTTTTCCAAACCCCATAGTTGAGGGATTTTTATAGAGATGTCATCACATAGGCATGATCAATTATTAACTCAATCTCCAGCCCCTCTCCCCTCTCTGGGGACTAGGCTGTGGGGCTGAAAGTTCCAAGCTTCTAATCATGGCCTGGTCTTTCTGGTGACCAGCCCCCATCCTAAAGTTATCCAGGAGCTCACCAAGAGTCACCTCATTAAAACAAAAGATTCTCCTAACACCCAAGAAATTCCAAGGGATTTAGGAGCTCTTTATAAAACGTTATCAAACCCATCACTCTAGAAATTACAAGGGTTTTAGGAACTCTGTGTCAGGAACTGGGGTCAAAGACTAAATATTAGAACATATGATGCCCCTAGCCTTCCTATCATTGAGAAAATTACAAGGGTGTTTGAAGCTCTGTGTCAGCAACTGAATTCAGAGACCACATACATATTTCTTATGTTACAACTGTCGTAGAAAATGTCTAGCTCACATAATGCGAGAAGGTTTCAAATAACTTCCCAGGAGGTAATTATCTGAACTTTGCCAGGCATTTTAAGGTTGAGGCAGGGAAATGGTACCATAGGGGAGTCACTACTTAAAAAGCTGTATATTTCATTTGGGAAGCGTTCATTGTTAGAAAACTTCATTAAATGGTGCCAGCACCATAAATCTCATTTTGCTGATCCCAGATTTTCTAGGGAGTTTCACAGAAGAGGTCTAATCTGCCTTCTAGAGGTCAGTCCATCAAATATTGGAAGCATTTGTACTACACTACAAATATTTTTTGACTACACCAAACATAAGCAGGTCCTTTAATAGTTCTTTAAATGACATGGTTTCCAGGTGCTAACCCTTTCCAGATGCACTCCAGTTTTCCACTGCCTCTCCTAAAATCATCACTCAGAACAGATCATACTTCAGAATGTTCTGATCAATGCAGACTTTAGCAAACCTACTCTCTTCATAGTTCCAAACTATGAAGCCATCTTGTACCTGTGGGGTACAAGGAAATCAAGTTATTTACTCAAATGAATGTAGTTAGTAATAGGGATTGGAATAGGACTTAATTAGCCTAATTCCATAATTTTTTCAATTTTTTGTCTTCCTCCTAACAGTATGAACGTTTAGCATCAAATATATCTGGTAAATGTCAACACAATTTCCTTCATTAAACACAAAATTCAGGGGTCAAGTATCTTTCAACTTTCTTCTCTTTGCCATATTCTGTGATTGCTTCTGCACATCACTCATCAGTGATTCTTGATGATAAGCTATGGTGTTTATCATCATCTCTACAACTACTCACTGTAATGTCATGAGTTTAAGTGGGATTGAAAGTGATCACTGAGGTGAGATTACACTGACCTCTTAATACTGTCTTTCACAGTTTAACCTCATTGCATTGTTCAATCTCATTGAATTGTAGCTATAGTTCTTAGATATGGCAATATCCACACCATTTGCGTTAGGAAAAGAGTTTTAATATTTTACTGTTTCCAGTACTTTCCTTGGAGTCATTACTTTATTTTGAAGGATACTTGGAGAGTGTTTTAGAAAGTATTTCTTTTACCTCTTTCCAGGAAGAACTTCAGTAAATTTTTACACTATTAAAATGGCAGACTGGTGGCATGAAAAGAAAACTGAATTTGAATTCAGGAAACCCCAATTTCAATTTGAATTCTTCTACTATATGTAGTTGTATGACATTGAAGAATTCACTTAACCTTTCTGAGCCTCAGTTTTCATTAAACAAATAAAGGATTTTATGTCAAAATACTATGAGAAAAATATATGATATGAATTTAAGACATTAATACTATTAAGAAAAACATGTTTACATGTTAGGGATATGTAAGAAACTTCTGAGTTCCCAGAGGAAATAGTTGCTTACGTACTCTTATCTCTCCACTTCCTCTGTAAAACAAACATTCAGACCGACAAGTATGGCAAACAAAGCTGTTCAGAATCCACACTTAAGAGCCTGAACTGGGATCAGAAATTACAACATACTTTCACATGTGTAAGTAGGGAAATCAATACCTGCACACAGCAGAGCAAGCTCTAGAGCTCACCCCAGAGACAACAGGTGGCAACATGGGGGGTTCTGTGGGGAAGAGGAGAAGCATCAGACACCTTGTATGACAGACAACAGATCAAAATTATCTCCCAGGAAGAGAGCTTCACACCCTAAATGCCATCTTAGAACATTGAGAACATGAGACATGGTGGATTGGGACACTGGCCGCTGAAGAATCCATAGGCAAAGACTTAAGAATGTGCCAGAGCAGAGATGGAAACCTTGCAAGAGCCCCACTGCAGGGAATGGCAGATGACTAAGAAGGGGAAGAGCACCATTGGAGGCTTGGGAGTGAAAGGAAAGAAGGAAACAAGCCCTGAAAATTAGGAGATCTATAGAAATTAAAAAAAAACAAAAATCACAAAATCAGAAGACATAAAATATCCCTCACCCACCCAAACCAAGCACTACTAATTTTAAAATGACAACACAGTATACAAAGAGAAGGGTATCCACACAGTAACAGACGTTGTGGGCCAAACATACTGCTCAGCCCTGCCTACATACCCCATTATTGTTGATACAGAAGAAGACAAGACATTTCAAAATTAGCATAAATTGGCAGACGGCATCCATACAAAGGTATTGTAAATAGAAAAGTTTTTACCTGTTAGCAGGTAAAAACTACAACATAACAGTACAACCTGACTAAATATTTTTTTTTTAAGATTTTTTTTTATGTGGACCATTTTTAAAGTCTTTACTGAATCTGTTACAATATTGCTTCTGTTTTATGTTTTTTTGGTTTTTTGGCCACGAGGCATGTGGGATCGTAGCTCCCCAACCAGGGATTGAACCCGCACCACCTGCATTGGAAGGCAAAGTCTTAACCACTGGACCACCAGGGAAGTACCCTGACTAAATATGCTTAAGCAAATATTTGTACATGTAAATAAAATATGTCAAATCAGAAACTCAAAAATGAAGAACCAAAATGGGCATACACACACATATACTACACACACAGAAGATACGAGTGACTAAACTCAGAAAAGAAAAATATAAAATCAAACTGAAAATAAAGACTCAATTATAAGATGTCCAAGGGAGACTAGATTCAACTGAAAATATAACATTGGATGTTGAAAAAAAGATAATATAGCAAAAAGAAAGAAAATTTTAAAATGAAGAAGAATCAAAGACAGTGAAAGATATAAGATAGATGATCCAACATATATATATATATATATATATATATATATATATATATAACTACAATTTAAGAAGAAAAGTTAAAAAATTAAGCTAGTCAGTTTTAAGATATATCCTAGTAAAACTATGAAACATTAAAAATAAAGAAAAAATCTTCTGCCTTTCCAGGTAAAAAGACAAATTTACTTAAAATAAATCAGGTTGGCATCACACTTTTTAACAGTAACATATAAAAGCAACACACTGGGAGAGCAATAGCTTAAAGGAACTCAAAAGAGAAAGTATGAGCCAAAAATCTTATATCCAGCCAAGCTCTTCTTCAAGTAACAAGGCTACAGAAAATGTAGCCTGCAAACACCAGAGGAATACTGTCCTCATGAACAATTCCTGAGACGCTACGAGAGGACAAGCTCTACCTGACCAAAACACACAGGGGGAACATCAGCCATAGGACTAATAGTGAGCATTGAATATGCTTAATTATAGATCCAAGGTTCAAGCAAATGTGGGGGGTGAAGGTAGAAGACAGTGTGTAAAAGTTATGAATTCTGACCTAGTAGGAATAATTCAACCAAAAATCAGAGGAGAAAGAGACAGAAAAAGAAATCAGATAAGCTCATTGACTGTCACGTAATAAGTAGGAGTTGAAGATATCACTTAAAGTTGTCAAAACAAAGAGAAAGTATCTAAACAAGGGAAAAGAGGACAAAGAATATCATATAAATTATGAACATAAAAGTAACCAGTAGCACAAAAATACAGATCTTCCTAATGAAGAGAGCACTGTAGAAAAGGGGGCAAAGAAAACAGAGCATAGAGAGAAACAAAAACAGTAAATATAGCCTATAATTTGTAAATATATGCAATATAAAACATAAAAAGAATGATCAAGCTGAGACCAAACATATTTGTGATATAAGTAACACAAAATTGGCTTACCTCACCTATTTTTAAAAATTTAGATTGATTTACAAAGCAAAACCCTAATATATGCCAAATACAAAGAAAAACATAGTTAAAAATAAATAATTCTAAAATGTTAACAGTAAAAGGATGGGTAAATGTATACCATGAAAATCCAAACAGTAAGAAAGCAGGGATGGCAACCCTGAGAGTAAACAAGGGAGAATTCAGACCAAAAATCAGCAATTGTGATAAAGGCTTTTATAATGCTAAGAACATCAATTTGCAATAAATATATAACAATTACAAATATATATGAACCAAACAGAAACTCATCAGTAATAATAAGGACTTCTTATTTCTCTCACGTCGTATCAAGCCTGCAAAGGATCCTTCTCACTCCCAAGTCAATCAGCAATTCTCAACTTTTGTTTTACATTGGAATTATCTGAAGACCTTTAGAAACACTGATGGCTATGGCCTCACACCCGGAAATTCTGATTTAACTGGTTTGTAATATACCTAGGCTGTAAGAACGTTAACTTTGCCAGATGGTTCTAATGTGCTTAGAAGATTGAAAACCACTGAAATAGAGGAACAAGGATCAGAAAAATAGTAAAATGACCTTTCTACAATGAGAAAATAACATTCACAACAGCAAGCAAGTAGATACTTAGAAATAAACTCAACAAACATGCAAAAATGATGAGAACAGTTGAAGAAAAAGGGATTTCTTCATCTTGAAAAGGATGTAAAGCCATCGCATATACTGTGATTGTCCCTAAGAGAATATATAAATTTAAGGCAGTCCCTATAAACACACCAGTCTTCTGAGAGCTAGACCAGTTAAATCTAACATTCATATAAAACCAGACATGTGTAGAGCTAGGAAACTCCAAAAAAAAAAAAAAAGCATACACTGGTGTTGAATTTTGTCGAAAGCTTTCCCTGCATCTATTGAGATGATCATATGGTTTTTCTCCTTTAATTTGTTAATATGGTATATCACATTGATTTGCATATATGGAAGAACCCTTGCATTTCTGGGATAAACCCCGCTTGATCATGGTGTATGATCCTTTTCATGTGCTGTTGGATTCTGTTTGCTAGTATTCTGTTGAGGATTTTTGCATTTATGTTCATCAGTGATATTGGCCTGTAGTTTTCTTTCTTTGTGACATCTTTGTCTGGTTTTGGTATCAGGGTGATGGTGGCCTCGTAGAATGAGTTTGGGAGTGTTGCTCCCTCTGCTATATTTTGGAAGAGTTTGAGAAGGATAGGTGTTAGCTCTTCTCTAAATGTTTGATAGAATTTGCCTGTGAAGCCATCTGGTCCTGGGCTTTTGTTTGTTGGAAGATTTTTAATCACAGTTTCCATTTCAGTGCTTGTGATTGGTCTGTTCATATTTTCTATTTCTTCCTGGTTCAGTCGTGGAAGGTTGTGCATTTCTAAGAATTTGTCCATTTCTTCCAGGTTGTCCATTTTATTGGCATATAGTTGCTTGTAGTAATCTCTCAGGATCCTTTGTATTTCTGCAGTGTCAGTTGTTACTTCCCCTTTTTCATTTCTAATTCTATTGATTTGAGTCTTTCTTTTTTTTTGATGAGTCTGGCTAATGGTTTATCAATTTTGTTTATTTTCTCAAAGAACAAGCTTTTTAGTTTTATTGATCTCTGCTATCGTTTCCTTCATTTCTTTTTCATTTATTTGATCTGATCTTTATGACTTCTTTCCTTCTGCTAACTTTCGGGTTTTTTTGTTTTTCTTTCTCTAATTGCTTTAGGTGTAAGGCTAGGTTGTTTATTTGAGATGTTTCTTGTTTCTTAAGGTAGGACTGTATTGCTATAAACTTCCCTCTCAGAGCTGCATCCCATAGGTTTTGGGTCGTCATGTTTTCATTGTCATTTGTTTCTAGGTATTTTTTTATTTCTTCACTGATCTCTTGGTTATTAGGTAGTGTATTGTACAGCCTACATGTGTTGGTATTTTATACAGGTTTTTTCTTGTAATTGAAATCTAGTCTCATAGCATTGTGGTCAGAAAAGGTACTTGATATGATTTCAATTTTCTTAAATTTACCAAGGATTGACTTGTGACCCAAGATATGATCTATCCTGGAGAATGTTCCATGAGCACTTGAGAAGAAAGTGTATCCTGTTGTTTTGGGATGGAATGTCCTATAAATATCAATTAAGTCCATCTTGTTTAATGTATCATTTAAGGCTTGTGTTTCCTGATTTATTTTCATTTTGGATGATCTGTCCATTGGTGTAAGTGGGGTGTTACTGTGTTACTGTCAATTTCCCCTTTTATGGCTGTTAGCATTGGCCTTATGTATTGAAGTGCTATGTTGGGTTCATAAAAATTTACAATTGTTATATCTTCTTCTTGTATTGATCCCTTGATCATTATGTAGTGTCCTTCTTTGCCTCTTGTAATAATCTTTGTTTTAAAGTCTATTTTGTCTGATATAAGAATTGCTACTCCAGCTTTCTATTGATTTCCATTTGCATGGAATATCTTTTTCCATCCCCTCACTTTCAGTCTGTATGTGTTCCTAGGTCTGAAGTGGGTTTCCTGTAGACAGCATATATACAGGTTTTGTTTTGTATTCATTCAGCAAGTCTATGTCTTTTGGTAGGAGCATTTAATCCATTTTGATTTAAGGTAATTATCAATATGTATGTTCCTATGCCCATTTTCTTAATTGTTTTGGGTTTGTTATTTTAGGTATTTTCCTTCTCTTGTGTTTCCTGCCTAGAGAAGTTCCTTTAGCATTTTTTGTAGAACTGGTTTGGTTGTGCTGAATTCTGTTAGCTTTTGCTTGTCTGCAAAGGTTTCAATTTCTCCATCAAGTCTGAAATTCAACACCCATTTATGATAACAACCCTCCAGAAAGTAGGCATAGAGGGAACTTTCCTCAACATAATAAAGGCCATATATGACAAACCCACAGCCAACATTGTCCTCAATGGTGAAAAACTGAAACCATTTCCACTAAGACCAGGAACAAGACAAGGTTGCCCACTCTCACCACTATCATTCAACATAGTTTTGGAAGTTTCAGCCACAGCAGTCAAAGAAGAAAAAGAAATAAAAGGAATCCAAATCGGAAAAGAAGAAGTAAAGCTGTCACTGGTTTCAGATGACATGATACTATACACAGAGAATCCTGAAGATGCTACCAGAAAACAACTAGAGCTAATCAATGAATTTGGTAAAGTAGCAGGATACCATTTTAATGCACAGAAATCTCTTGCACTCCTATACACTAACGATGACAAATCTGAAAGTGATATTAAGAAAACACTCCCATTTACCATTGCAACAAAAAGAATAAATACCTAGGAATAAACCTACCTAAGGAGACAAAAGACCTGTATGAAGAAAATTATAAGGCACTGATGAAAGAAATTAAAGATGATACAAATAGATGGAGAGATTGGAAGAATCAACATTGTGAAAATGACTATGCTACCCAAAGTAACCTAAAGATTCAATGCAATCCCTAACTACCCAAACTACCACTGGCATTTTTCACAGAACTAGAACAAAAAATTTCACACCTTGTATGGAAACACAAAAGACCCCGAATAGCCAAAGCAATCTTGAGAAAGAAAAATGGAGCTGGAGGAATCAGGCTCCTAGACTTCAGACTATACTACGAAGCTACACTAATCAAGTCAGTATGGTATTGGCACAAAAACAGAAATATAGTTCAATGGAACAGGATAGAAAGCCCAGAGATAAACCCATGCACATATGGTCACCTTATCTTTGATAAAGGAGGCAAGAATATACAATGGAGAAAAGATAGCCTCTTCAATAAGTGGTGCTGGAAAAACCTGACAGCTACATGTAAAAGAATGAAATTCGAACACTCCCTAACACCATACACAAAAATAAACTCAAAATGGATTAAAGACCTAAATGTAAGACCAGACACTATCAAACTCTTAAAGGAAAACCAAGGCAGAACACTCTATGACATAAATCACAGCAAGATCCTTTTTGACTCACCTCCTAGAGAAATGGAAATAAAAACAAATATGAACAAATGGGACCTAATGAAACTTAAAAGCTTTTGCACAGCAAAGGAAACCATAAACAAGACAATAAGACAACCCTCAGAATGGGAGAAAATATTTGCAAATGAAGCAACTGACAAAGGATTCATCTCCAAAATTTACAGGTAGCTCATGTAGCTCAATATCAAAAAAACAAACAACCCAATCCAAAAATGGGCAGAAGACATAAACAGACATTTCTCCAAAGAAGATATACAGACTGCCAACAAACACATGAAAGAATGCTCAACATCATTAATCATTAGAGAAATGCAAATCAAAACTACAATGAGATATCATCTCACAACGGGCAGAATGGCCATCATCAAAAAAATCTAGAAACAATAAATGCTGGAGAGGGTGTGGAGAAAAGGGAACACTCTTGCACTGCTGGTGGGAATGTGAATTGGTACAGCCACTATGGAGAACAGTATGGAGGTTCCTTAAAAAACGACAAATAGAACTACCATATGACCCAGCAATCCCACTACTGGGCATATATCCTGAGAAAACCATAATTCAAAAAGAGTCATGTACCAAAATGTTCATTGCAGCTCTATTCACAATAGCCCGGAGATGGAAACAACCTAAGTGTCCATCATCAGATGAATGCATAAAGAAGATGTGGCACATATATACAATGGAATATTACTCAGCCATAAAAAGAAATGAAATTGAGCTATTTGTAATGAGGCGGATGGACCTAGAGTCTGTCATACAGAGTGAAGTAAGTCAGAAAGAGAAAGACAAATACCGTATGCTAACACATATATATGGAATTTAAGAAAAAAAAAATGTCATGAAGATCCTAGGGATAAGACAGGAATAAAGACACAGACCTACTAGAGAATGGACTTGAGGATATGGGGAGCAGGAAGGGTAAGCTGTGACAAAGTGAGAGAGAGGCATGGACATATATACACTACCAAATGTAAGGGAGATAGCTAGTGGGAAGCAGCTGCATAGCACAGGGATATCGGTTCACTCGGTGCTTTGTGACCGCCTGGAGGGGTGGGATAGGGAGGGTGGGAGGGAAGGAGATGCAAGAGGGAAGAGATATGGGAACATATGTATACGTATAACTGATTCACTTTGTTATAAAGCAGAAACTAACACATCATTGTAAAGCAATTATACTCCAATAAAGATGTAAAAAAAAATAAATCTACATACAGTAAATGCTTGAGAGGGTGTGGAGAAAGGGAACCCTCTTGCACTGTTGGTGGGAATGTAAACTGATACAGCCACTATGGAGAACCTTATGGAGGTTCCTTAAAAAACTCAAAATAGAACTACCATATGACCCAGCAATCCCACTACTGGGCACATACCCTGAGAAAACCATAATTCAAAAAGAGACATGCACCACAATGTTCATTACAGCTCAATTTACAATACCCAGGACTTGGAAGCAACCTAAGTATCCCGCGACAGACGAATGGATAAAGAAGATGTGGCACATATATACAATGGAATATAACTCAGCCATAAAAAGAAACAAAATTGAGTTATTTGTAGTGAGGTGGATGGACCTAGAGTCCGTCACACAGAGTGAAGTAAGTCAGAAAGAGAAAAACAAATACTGTATGCTAACACATATATATGGAATCTAAAAAAATATAAAAAAATGGTCATGAAGAACCTAGGGGCAAGAAGGGAATAAAGACACAGACCTACTAGAGAATGGACTTGAGGACACGGGGAGGGGGAAGGGTAAGCTGAGACAAAGTGAGAGAGTGGTAGTGTATATATGTCCATATATACACTACCAAATGTAAAAGAGATAGCTAGTGGGAAGCAGTCGCATAGCACAGGGAGATCAGCTCAGTGCTTTGTGATCAGTTAGAAGGGTGGGATAGGGAGAGTGGGAGGGAGGGAGACACAAGAGGGAAGAGATATGGGGATATATGTATACGTATAACTGATTCACTTTGTTATAAAGCAGAAACTAACACACCATTGTAAAGCAATTATACTCCAATAAAAACGTTAAAAAAAAAAAGTAGTAAGGGTTGACTAGCCCTAATATGTAAAACATATTATCAAAACACTAATTGAAACTGTGTGGTACTGGTGCATGAATTGACAGACTGACCAGTAGAACAGAATAGGAAGTTCAAAAACAACTCCAAAACATGTAGCAATTTAGTGAGTGATAAGGAAGTCATATCAAATGGATGGGAGGAAAGATGGACTTTACAATAGATGTTCTTGAGACATCTGAAAAATGGTAATTTTGGACTCATACTTTATACTAAATGGACAAGAGATCCAAATGTAAAAGCTGATGTTTAAGTACTAGAATAACACATGGGTGAATTTCTTTATAACCTGGACGTGAGCAAAGTTTTCCTAACTCAAAATTCAGTTGCAATTTAAAAAAAGATGAATAAACTCTACTACATTAAAAAAAAGTTTTCATTGCAAAATTATGTCAAAGAAAAAATGAAAATCGGGGAGAAAACAACTGCAATATGTTCAACAAATACAAGGCTAGTTTCCCTATGATACAAAGAACTCAAAATGAGAAAAAAAGCCAAGCTGACAGAAAAAGGGCAAAATACATGAATAGTTCACAGAAAAAGCTAGAACAAATGTCTCTTAAATTTTGAAAAGATGTTCACCTGCCTACTAAAACTGAAAGTACATTGAAATACCAATGTATCAATAAAAATTAGTTCTCTTATCACACAAGTTTCTTCGTTTTTTTTTTTGGCTGCACCGCATGGCTTGCAGGATGCTAGTTCCCTGACCAGGGACTGAAGCTGGGCCACGGTAGTAAAAGCCCGGAGTCCTAACCACTGGACTGCCAGGGAACTCCCATCACACAGGTTGCCATTCTTCATTAAATGAAACCAGGGCTCTTTGGTTAAAATGGTGGGTTTCAGATTTGGGAGAAAAAGAGAATAAGGTTAACACTAAATATTGTGTTCTAGAAATCAAGAAAGTGCTCTAAGACTAATGAGGCTATGCTAGATGGGCATAGGAATCCGCTTGAAGTGCCTACCATTGGTCAAATTTGGGACAATTAAAGCATCAAAAAATAATAAAAGTAATGGGTTACATAAAACTGAAATTTAAAAAAAGGATCATGAGTTCATAATGATACTCAAGAGAGAAAGAGGGAAAGAAAGGACTAAAAAAGAGAAGAGAGGGAGCTAATAAATAAGAAAGGATTGACAGAGTTAGTAAATAATACCATTTACAACTCCCAGTGTAAGAATTTTTTAGGACAAGAATCCTCAATGCATGCTGAAAGGATTGGATGAAATTTTAGGGGTTGTATTCATTTTCTATTAGAGTTGCAACAAATTGTCAAAAGTTTAGGGGTTTAAAACAATACAAATTTGTTAACTTATAGTTCTGTAGGTCAGAAGTCAGACATGGGACCCACTAGGCTCAAATCAAGCAGGTCAGAATTCCTTCCTGGAAGCCTTAGGGGTGAATCTGTTTCCTTGTCTTTTCCGCTTCTAGAAAATGCCTGCATTCTTTAGCTTGTGACTCCCTTTCTCCATTTTTAAAGAAAATAGTGTTACATGTCACTAACAAGTCTTCCTTAGTCACATCTCCCTCTCAATCTTCCACCTCCATCTTTGACTTGTAAGGACCCTTGTGATTACATTGGGCCCATATGGATAACCCAGGGTAATTTCCACATATTCAGGTCAACTGGTCAGCAACCTTAATTCTATCTGCTACCTTCATTCCCCTTATCCATCCCTTAACTGAACACATTCACAGGTCCCACAGATAAGGACATAGACATCTGTAGGGGTAATAAGGTGAGGGTGGTGTTATTCTGTTTACCATGGGGAGACAGGACTGCATGCTGTCAAAGTTTTATGCCCCAGATTACTATTGATTATATATACATAAAAGAAACAGAAGGTACCTTTACAAGTGAGAGATCCAGCTTAATTAAGGGCTCAAATGTAGTCTCACCAATAATGGGACAAAAGGCCATTCCAGGCCTCTGGATGTAAAGCAACAGCAAGAACATTAACTCACTGGACTTCCCCGGAGGTTGAGAATCCGCCTGCCAATGCAGGGTACACGGGTTCGATCCGTAGTCTGGGAAGATCCCACATAACAGAGCAACCAAGCCCATGCACCACAATTACTGAGCCTGTGTTCTAGAGCCCACGAGCCACAACTACTGAGCCCTCATGTCACCACTACTGAAGCCCGTGCTCCACAACCAGAGAAACCAGCGCAATGAGAAGCCCACGCCCCACAACAAAGAGTAGCCCCCGCTCGCCGCAGCTAGAGAAAGCCCACGCGCAGCAATGAAGGCCCAACGCAGCCAAAAATAAATAAATAATTTTTTTTTTTAAGAGTAACATTAACTCACCTAATGCAGCACTATTGTCAAAAATATTTAACCTTAATTTAAACCTGAGGAAAGAAATCAACAAGTCCGGATAACAACATATTCTATAAACTAGTAGCCTGGATTCTTAAAAAATTTCAATGGCATGAAAGAAAAAAATAGCAAGTGAATTGTTACAGATTAAAGGAGCCCAAAGAGATGTGACCGTGAAATACAATGTGTCTTTCTTGATTGGATCCTGGTTAAAGGTGAAAATCAGCAAAAATGATACATTTAGAGAATTCAGAGAATTTTAAATATGATCAGTTTAATATGCAAAATTAAGGTGTTCTGAGAATTACAGAATTTTAAATATGGTTTTTTGAATATGCAAAATTAACTACTCATATTAAACACCTACATATGATCATGATATTGTGGTTATTTGACAGAATGCCCTTGCTCTGAAGAGACAGTATTTATGGTTGTGATATCACGACGTCTTCGGCTGGCTTCCAAATAGCCCAGCAGAAAAAGAGGGTGGGCAAGATGTGTACGGGACGTATGTAGAGAAAAAGTGAATATGAAAAAAGTATTAACAGTTGGTGAAACTAAACAAAAGATGAACTCCATGGCTGAAGTTTCCTGCTTGCACAAGATGGTAGATGGTGGATGTGGGCAGTTGGTTTCGCCTCAGGGCGTCTATCACCATCCGGCATTTATCTAGCTATCACCTAATTTGTTTTGAACATTTGACCAAATAAGCCAAATAATGAACCCTCAATCTTCTGAAAAGCTAAAACTTTTCCTTCTCTGTATTTATTTTATTTTCTAATTTTTATTTTATATTACAGTTGATTTATAATGTTGTGTTAGTTTCAGGTGTACAGCAAAGTGATTCAGTTATCCATATATCCATTCTTTTTCAGATTCTTTTTTGGGATTAACATATACACACTACTATATATAAAACAGGTAACAAGGACCTACTGTGTAGCATAGGGAACTCTACTCAATATTCTATAATAACCTAAATGGAAAAAGAATCCTTCTAATCCTTCTTTTAATTTTATACACATTGCTGAATTTTTAAACTTGGTTTAAATGCTTCATAGCTTAGACTTTATTTGGCTACCATGAACTTCTCTAGCCAGAAAACATTTCCTCTTTCTTTCTTCTAAGACTTGGTCGAAGCTTTGCTCCCCTACAAACAGATCATTAAGATGAATACAGTAAATACCTTCCTACTTTCACACTTAAGGAAGTGTCTTCTTCTCTCTACCCAGGTAAAGAAATAACCTGCAATTTCTCTCATAGTTCCAAATGTATGGTTTGATGACTTGTTTGTAAACTATGTTTCATAGCAGAAGAGACCCTTTCCTGACATTCTACCACACTGAGCGTCTACCATGTTGTGGACATTTCATACATGTTACAGAAACATAAGGGAAAATTTTCTAAACCACATTTTCACATATTCTTCAGGATGGAAACTTTCAAACCAACTCTTTATCCTCCTCTGAGGGTGTAAATTTCCAAACAGCAGAAGCGAGGACAGCAGAAAGGACGAAATATAGGAACATGTACCCTTAAAAAGCCAGTACAAATGTTTAAAAGCGATTCCCTAACATTTACAGCTGTTTTTTCTTATAGAAGTTTCCTTATGATTCCAGCATTGTGTCACCTGATAAGCTACATTGCTCCTTACTATTCCAGATAATACGCAACTGGGTTTTGGAGAACTCTTTATTAAAATGCCCTTAAGTCATAAAAGCGTACTTTGAAGTAGAACAGTAGGCAGCTGCTTCAGTAAGTTGAAGATCAAAGATGTTGCTCTCCCTATGGCCAATAAGAATGAAAACTTGATTTTAGTGCACAAGTGTTTGGGGAGAAGAAATGATTTCTTACTAAAAAAAGAAAGCTAGAAACGGGGCAAGGAGGCTGTGGACCTGTCTGCTTCACTCCGTGGGTCATGTATTTCTCCAATAGCCTAGCAGACCTTCTTTGAATCAGTCTTTTTCAGTTTAAAACCTTTTCTTCAACTCCCCATTCTTTTTCTTCTCAACAGCTGGTCCCTTATCTTTGCCCTTGAAAGAGAACATGTTGGCCTGGCCCCCAGAGACAAGCCGTCTGAGGCGCGTGTGTACCGTTTCCTATTCTCACTGCTCTCGTTCTGATACAAACCACCACACATTACATTATTTTTTCGTCCTCATTATTCTCCCATTCATGCTTTGTGAATGCCAGCAACAGGACTTCAGAATAAAAATGCTCACAGCAGCCACCTCAAGAAGCTGTGTGGTATCAACTTTTGAGACGGACTGTTGACTGACCATTTGCTTTGTACTTTCGAGGAGACTGGCTAGGGAGTGAAACTGAGCCGGTTCGACATCTCTTGATCATACAACTCCTGGGGTTTCCCTGAATTCTGAAGCAAAATGGTCAGTTAATCGCAGCATAGAGTGTTAAGGAAGAGAAGAGAGGGATGGGGGAGCCAGACTGGTTTTTCCACAGTGCTGTACCAATGGGATCAGCATCCTGTCCTAGGAGACCTTCTGGACTGACCTCAAGAGAGAAAGTCTGCACAGAGCAATGGCTGAGCCTTGAGGTTTCTAGAGAAGGCCCAGTTTATGTTAAATAAGGTACCCACCACACTATTTGATATTCAATTCACATTCAAGTACAGTTATCAAACCATGAGAGGTAGAGGTTAGATCTGAGGGTTATCCACTTCGTATTCTCTTTTAGAACTAATGGAGATTATAGCCTAAGGAGCCATTCCTTTTGAAATTTTCAAGAATTCCCCAAACTACCCAAAGATCACATGGGGATGCCCTGAAGAGTTGAGCAAAGTCCAAAGCTGATATCGCATACCCCATGCCAAATGGATGGATGAATATACGTGTATGTATCAGAACAGAAAACCCAGTAAGCATGGGTATGAATGCAGTTCTGCCCTCAAAACTCCCTATAAAATTTTGCTGTCCAGATGACAGAAAGTCTCAGAATTTGATTATTTCCTAGGATAGGACTGAATTCTGCATGTAAGCACTCCCAGTAAACACAGCATAGATTTCAACACATAGAATGACTCTTCACAGGAAATAGACTTTTCCCATTTTTCTGTAATTTTTCTCAAACGCTAAAGGAACGGCATAGGAACAACGAAGCCATTAAGATACAACTGGCCACACAAATATTTCCAACTGCATATTAACTATACATATGGATATATTTCTATATGCTCATATAGATAATCTTCCATATTTAAAAACTCATTTTCTCCTGGCATTCTCCGCCACCTCTACCTCAAGTAAACAAATGTGTTTGAGGACGAAGAGCTCTAGTTGGAATCGTCTTTCATAAAACCATTTCAAACTCCTAGTTTGGAAGCAAATGGTGCCATAGTAACTGAAGGCTAGTAACTGAAGGTTCTCAGCTCATATTCTGAAGTGAATGCAGTGGATCAAATCAGTAATCTGTTGGCAGCCCCAGTAGTTCACGGGTCTATCTTTACTCTTCCCCGTCTCTCTCCACCATGGGCACTTCCATCTAAGTAGAAGAGCAGCTAGAATACAGGGCTCCATATTAAAGGACTTTATCAGGGAGTGTGTTTTGAATACCTAGTTTAGAGAAAGAGTAATGTGAGCCTCTCGAAACAGCTGAAAACCTTTAGACTGTACTTTTGGGGGAAAAGAAATGAAAATACCTTGTGTTCATGAAATGACGCTCTTCTTTGTTTTCACGTGAGACTGATCGTGATAGCTATACATCTTTTGCTTCTGAGAAGTCAGTCACAGGAATGAAACAAGGCATTGAGAAGTGGTGTCAGGGTTGCTGCTGCTGCTGCTTTTTAATATATAGACTGTTTTTTAGTTTTAGGTTCACAGCAAAATTGAGTAGAAAGTAGAGATTGCTCATCCACTACCCCCCGCCAACAACCACAGCTTCCCCCATTATCAAATGATGTCATGGGGTGGGGCCCTGAGCCGATAGGATGATTATTCTTATAAAAGAGACACCAGAAAGCTCACTCTCTCTCTCTCCATGACACACACTGAGGAAAGGCCATGTGAGGACACAGCAAGATGATGGCCATCTGTAAGCCAGGAAGGGAGCTCTTACGTTGAACCAAATTGGCCAGAAACGTGATCTTGGACTTTTAGCCTCCCAAACTGTGAGAAAATAAATTTCTGTTATTTAAGCCTTCCAGTCCATGCTATTTTGTTATGGCAGCCTTAGCTGACTAATATAGGCATTGTTCTAGTTAGCTATTGCCAAATAATGAAACATTCCAAAAGTTAGTGTCTTAAAGTGATAACAATCATTTCCTTACCTCTCACAGATTCTGAGGATCAGAAACTCTGGAAGGATTCAGCTGGGCGGTTCTGGCATGGTTGCTTTTCTTGTGGTTCCAGTCAAATTTTGACTGGAACAGGAAGAGCTGAGGGCTGGCACCTCTCATGTATGCTCAGGGAATACATGGGGTCTTTCTGCACAGGCTGTGGGACTTCCTAAGAGCATGAGAGCCTCAGGGTTGACAAATGGCTTGCATGGCACATGAAAATATTAAATTAGTATACCAGGAAACAAGGCAGAAGTGTCACTTTTTTTTAACATTTTTATTGGAGTATAATTGCTTTACGATGGTGTGTTAGTTTCTGCTTTATAACAAAGTGAATCAGTTATACATATACTTATATCCCCATATCTCTTCCCTCTTGTGTCTCCCTCCCTCCCACCCTCCCTATCCCACCCTTCTAGCTGGTCACAAAGCACTGAGCTGATCTCCCTGTGCTATGCGACTGCTTCCCACTAGCTATCTCGTTTACATTTGGTAGTGTATATATGGACATATATACACTACCACTCTCTCACTTTGTCCCAGCTTACCCTTCCACCTCCCCATGTCCTCAAGTCCATTCTCTAGTAGGTCTGTGTCTTTATTCCCTTCTTGCCCCTAGGTTCTTCATGACCTTTTTTTTATATTTTTTTAGATTCCATATATATGTGTTAGCATACAATATTTGTTTTTCTCTTTCTGACTTACTTCACTCTGTGTGACAGATTCTAGGTCCATCCACCTCACTACAAATAACTCAATTTCGTTTCTTTTTATGACTGAGTAATATTCCTTTGTATTTATGTGCCACATCTTCTTTATCCATTCGTCTGTCGAGGGACACTTATGTTGCTTCCAAGTCCTGGCTATTGTAAATAGAGCTGCAATGAACATTGTGGTACATGACTCTTTTTGAATTATGGTTTTCTCAGGGTATATGCCCAGTAGTGGGATTGCTGGGTCATATGGTAGTTCTATTTGTCGTTTTTTAAGGAACCTCCATACTGTTCTCCATAGTGGCTGTATCAATTTACATACCCACCAACAGTGCAAGAGTGTTCCCTTTTCTCCATACCCTCTCCAGCATATATTGTTTCTAGATTTTTTGATGATGGCCATTCTGACCAGTGTGAGATAATATCTCATTGTAGTTTTGATTTGCATTTCTCTAATGATTAATGATGTTGAGCAGTTTTTCATGTGTTTGTTGGCCATCTGTATATCTTCTTTGGAGAAATGTCTATTTATGTCTTCTGCCCATTTTTGGATTGGGTTGTTTGTTTTTTTGCTATTGAGCTGCATGAGCTGCTTGTAAATTTTGGAGATTAATCCTTTGTCCGTTGCTTCATTTGCAAATATTTTCTCCCATTCTGAGGGTTGTGTGTCACTATCTTTTATGATCTAACCTCGGAAATCACTCTGTGTCACTCCCATCCATTCTATTATGAGCAAGTAATGGCCTGATAACTTTGAAGGATAGGGTAGCTAGCCTCCACCTCTTTATACAGAAGTGGTTAAGATTTTAGAAATATGTGTGGGATGGAAGCTCTTTTTGTGGCTATCGCTTAAAAATACAATCTGCCACAGATATATTTTGTTCCAAGGATGATGATTTTTCCATAGTAATTTGATGATGCTAAAACAGAAACCCTTCCTCATGTGGAGGCATTAAAATATGGAGTTTAGAAAAAAAAGAGATGAGTCATAAGTTATTTAGGATGAGATGAGCAGTGTTCACTCCACTTTAAGAACCTAGGGTCACAGAAGTCACGTCCAAACAGATATCTTTAAACTAACTCTCTTAGCTAAGTCCTCTGGAGAGGGCTGGGGTCAACTTGGTTGTGTGAAAGGATGATTCATCTTGTAAAGCCAGAGAACCAAAGAGCCCTAAGCATCAGCTGGGACACTAGTATGAGGGGATCTGACCCAATACTGATCAATAAGCATCTTTGGTTGGACCTCAGAGTCCCTCCCAGAACAGAGCCTGGACCCGTGAGGGTTAGGGAGGAGAGGAATGGCAGGGGTAGAGGGAGTGATGGTGGTGCAAGAGGGAGGGTGGGTACCACGCAGTCCACAGACTTGGCAGCAGTCCATGAGATGGGAACAGCTGGATGAAAGTGCCCTGCCAAGACACTGAGACACCAAATCCACCAGCAGCATCACCAGCAAAGACAGCAAGGAGAGAATTTGGTAATAATGGTAAAAGAGGCTTGGTTGTCCAGACTGGAGGAGAAATCACAAAACCATTTGAGATGACCCAAAGGCTACATTCATATTTTCTGTCTGGTAGGGGACTGTCTCTCAGAATAGAGTTTCTGGGTACACAATTTCTCTTATGCCTAGAAGAGGATTGCTGGAAAACAGATCTTGTATGTTTCATATTTAGAACACCTTGTCCCAGACTTGATAGTATCAAAAAGTGATAAGAATGAATAAATCACTCTCAAAAGATCTGGACTTAGTTCACAAAGAGAGATCAAATACTGCTGAGGCTACTGATAACAGTGTTACTAAAGAACCCAAAATGTTAACTGGAGGGCTTGATGCTCCTTCTATCAATTGTTTCCCCAATACAGGTCATAGGATAAGAGTACCAGGGCTAGTGAAGGAGTCAAGGTAAATCAAGATGATATTAATTCAGATTTTTTTGAAGGTCAGAAAGGTTCTTTAGAAGTGAATATTTTAAGACTGCATCTGATGGAAACAACCAAAATGTCCACTGACAGATGAATGGATAAAGAAGATGTGTTACATATATACAATGGAGTATTACTCAGGCATAAAAAGAATGAAATAATGCCATTTGTAGCAACATGGATGGATCTAGAGATTATCATACTAAGTTAAGCCAGACAGTTAAAGACAGATATCATATGGGATCACTTACCCGTATATGTGGAATCTAAAATATGACACAAATGAACTTACCTATGAAACAGACACACAAACATAGAGAATAGACTTGTGGTTGCCAAGAGGTAGTGGGGCTGGAGGAGGGTTGGATTGGGAGTTTGGGACTAGTAGATGCAAACTATTACATAAGAATGGATAAACAACAAAGTCCTACTGTATAGCACAGGGAACTATATTCGATATACTGTGATAAACCATAATGGAAAAGAATATGAAAAAGAATAGTGTGTGTGTGTGTGTGTGTGTGTGTGTGTGTGTATGTATAATTGAATCACTGTGCTATACAGCAGAAACTAATACAACATTATAAATCAACTATACTTGAATTTTAAAAAATAAAATTAAAAAATATTAAAACTGGGTCTGACAGGACTATGGGCAAAAACAGTTAGGATCCATTAGAGTAAAATGGGATGAAATAAGTTAACTTTCCAATGCCCCTTACCTCTTTTGTGCAACCAGTGATAATGTCCTTTTTTAAAAAACAAAAAACAATGAATCTCCCTGTGCCATAATATACTGTTCAGGGGACTAACCTCAGCTCAGAGGAGACTGAAAATAGTTCAGGGAACTAGAGAACATGTTTTATAGCTTTGTTATTTCCTTTCCACTTTCCTTCCCAATTTCAAGAAAATATTCTACTCTTGGCAATGGGTTAGTGTGAAATCTTTTGAACTTAATATTCTCCCATGCATAAACTGGTAACTGAAACTAAGGGGCATATTAATTCAGAGGAACAGAGTACAGAGACTTAAGCCTTGGGGAAATAAATTCTAATTTTTATTAAATATTTGGAAGAGCATAAGAGGAAATTTTATCTATTGATGTATTTTCCTTCCAAACTTAGTGTATTCTGTCTTGATAATCGTTCATCATAGAAATTCACGTCAAGTCTCTCATTCTTCTCCTTAACCGCCTCCACAATACAAAGTGGTCTGAAGAAACACTGTCAACCTAAGTACACATGGCCTGGGAAATGTTTTCCTGCCACTTGGGAAGACTGTCCTACTGACCTAGGGGAAAGCTTTGGGAGAAAGAAAGAGAACACCACAGAATCAATGGATTCAATCTCAGTGATCAGTGGAGGGGGAGCCAACCCGTCTTAATTACTGTGGTTACCATAAAAGTCACTGCCTCTCCAACGCCTTCCTGCCAATTAACCAGCGGTACTTTTCGATAATCCAGTGGCAGGAATTTCCTATGAAGTACTGTCTTTGGAACTGCTTTCCCTAGGAGAGTCACATATGTGGAGTATTTTCTCATCCTGTTTCAACAACCCACAGATTTTGGAGTAGAATTCAGAGCAGAATTAATGGGAAGACAAGCTGGGTATTCATCTAGGAGGCAGATCTAAAAGGAGAACTGAAACATCACTGGACTAAACTGGCAAAATGTAAATCGGTTTTACTCTTCACTGGTGTCAACCTGTCTGTGTCGAGTACTTTTGTGAATCGCACATGAACCTGAGTTCAAAAATCAGTAATGCATGCTGCTTTGCTTACGAGGAATGAGTGATTTAGTTTAATTACCTAAATGTTAAACCCCTTAATTTGCCACCCAAGATACTGTCTCATCTAGAAAATTTCAAAAGGAAATTGAGAAAACTACAAAAATGTGGGAAATATTTTGGTTTTGTTTTTAGTCCACCCTTCTGTAGCTAGTGAAGGTAGTAAGTGACTGTTTTCACATACAGTTTTTGTTAATTAAAAAATCAGCTTCTTCTAGTTTCCATAAAAAAGGAGGTACAAATACTTAAATATGGCTTACGAGGTGCCAATTTATCAGTCTTCCCAGAGCAACATGTCTCAAGTCAACTCTGAGCGACACAAGATCCATCTGACCAGCTTTTCGGCATCTTTGTTGTCAGAGACAATCCATAAATGGGATGCATCTAGAAGTAGCACTGACCTTTGAAGGCCCACTTACTAGATATGTTCTTATTAAATAAACAAGTCCTTTAGTGAACCACGCTTTTGACTGTTTTTTTCCCACCAATTCTCCACTATTCACTTCTCTAAGCATATAGAATCATCTCCTCACTTTTACTCCAGAACTTTTTTTTGATGTTTGGCTAACCTCCAATTCATCATCAATTATGAATTCTCTCTGTGTCAATTATAATTCATCAAAAAACATCATGAAAATCCTACATCCAGTTAATTTGGTTTCACAGTTATTTGAAGGCTAACCACAGCTTTTTAGGGACTTAACATGTGTCAGGCACTGGGTTAAAGGCTATACACACTTATACAATATTCATTTTAGCCTCATAATAACCTTCTAAAATAGATACTGTCTCCATTTAAGACAAGAAAACTGAAACTAAAACACATCGCATTTCTTTTTCCTAACATTTCACAGACAGTAAGCAGGAAAACTAGAATTTGACTCTCAGTATGTCAACTTATCAGACATCAAAACCTGTAACAGAGAAGAACAAACCTGACTCCATACTGGATCTGGTCCTTTAGCTCTAACCTTCTTGCTCTATTGCCTGTACTTAGTAATGCTGGCTCTGCACCTCTTGTAAAGGAGTGTTGCCTACAGCCTGACATAATAGCCCTTTCTCAAGGCTCTGCCTCCCAGGCTTGACCTTTAAAGGTATAACACTTTTCATTCATCTAGAGATGAAAAGTTGCAGAACAGAGAATAACATTTGTCTCGTAGAGGTGTACAGGAACATCGTGACCAGACCTACGTGGACAGCTGCAAAAACAAAGGATCATCATATCCTTTCTCAGGTCTGGCCAGCACCAAGAAGTCTGCAACAACCAGTCACACCCTCTCCCCTTTCAGTATAAAAGAAGCCTGAGTTCTAATTAGGGTAAGATCGTTCTTTGGGACACTGCCCACCATTTTCTTGGTCTGCTGGCTTTCTGAGTAAAGTTACTATTTCTTGTCCCAACACCTTGTCTCTCAACTTATTGGCCTGTCATTCAGAGAGCTCTGTGAGCTTAGACTGGGTAACAAACCCATGCTCTGAAATCCTGCACTAGGGGGATTCCCTGGCTGCCCAGTGGTTAGGATTCTGCACTTTCACTGCAGGGCCCGGGTTTGATCCCTGGTCAGGCAACTAAGACCCCACATGCCAGGCGGCCAAAAAAGAAATAAATATAAAATAAAATCCTGCACTAATTTATCAATCATTTATTGACCAAGTGATATGTACCATGCTTTTCACTGTGCCTTTTGCATTCATTCCAGATGGACTCACCAAATTTCATAGAGGCTAAATAACTTTCCAAGTGGTCTCACAGCCTGTGAGTGGCAAAGCTAGAGATCAAAGTCAGACCTGTCTCTCCAGGTGTACAATGCCCACAATATGACTCTATCTTCAGGAAGAGTGTGAGGGTTTGCATGGAATGACTAGAAGACTGACTTCTCCCTCAGTGCCCAGAATCTCCACTGACTGCATAAAAATTTTCACAGTACTGAATTTTCAATCTTTGGGAGGTAGTTTTCCTTTATTTGCTTGTTCTTTTTAATTTTTTATTTATTTTTTATTTCTATTTTTGGTGTAGCTGTGAGAACCTTAGTCAATATCTTGGCTAATCCATCCTTAATTTCTTCTAGGAACCTCTGGGTACCAACTGGCCAAAATTTCTCCCATACAAAAATTAGCTTTATCTATTACTTTTCTGAGGCTTTAATATGGGCTAGGATTGCCCTCTACACTTCCACCTCTAATGCTGTTTTTTAGTAGGTAAATGAACAGTTTACAAAGCACTTATCCTAAGTTATTTTTCAATTTAGTTTTTCACTTTATGTTGGCAAAATCAGAGGGATAAAAATCGGTATTAACCTAAATACTTAGCTTGTCAACATTGCAGAATTTAACAAACCAGTCCTTTGTCTTATCAGTTGAGATAGCTGCTGTGGTTGACCACTAACTAGGGTTCTTGAGGTAGATAGCTTCAGACATGGCTTTTAATGACCCTCTCTCGTGCACACCTCTTGGTATTTGTGCCCTCATATATACCCTCTCCTTGAGTGTGGTCTGGATATAGTGATTTGCTTCTAATGAGCCGAATATAGCAAACGTCATGGGTGCCATTTCCATGATCAGATTACAAAAATACTGGTTTTCATCTTGCTAAAACTTTTTCTTGCTAATACACTCTCGCCCTCCCACTTTCTCATTCTGATGAAGCAAGCTGCCATGTTGTGAAATGCTCACTGAAGATGCCCGTATGGCCAAGATCCAAGGGAAATCTCTGGCTAATAGCTTCTGAGGGACTAAGGTTTTGTCCAATAACTCGCAATGAAATGAATCATGCCAACAACCATGAGAGTGAGCTGGGAGCATATCCTTCCCAATCACGCCTTGAGATGACTATAGCCTTGTTAGAGAACCCAGCTAAGCATACTCTAATTCCTGACCCAGAGACACTGCGAGACAATAAATGTATATTGTTTTAGTCTGCTAAGTCTTAGAGTAATTTGTTACATAGCAATAGATAACAAATACAGCTCATTACTTCTAGCCTTCCACAGAGCTGGGCTGAGACATGCTTTGCTTAGATTGGCCTGCCCAGGGACACCTGCTCTTTGCATCCCCAGTGAGCACCAACTCCTTGTATTTTGAAGACCATGTTTCTGAACTTGGGAGCTCATTTTCTTTAACTGTTTGCTCCTTAGAGAGAAGGCAAAACTCCATTTTCTTCAGAAACATAATCTCCCTGACACTGGGATATAGCTGTGCAGTTGTCTACCTGACTTGCCTTCTTAGGACTTAATTTCAGTGCTAAATAACGGCTGACAAATGGACTTCCTCCCCTGACTTGGAGCTCACACATTTTATCATCAGTCTCATTTAATTATTCTAATTATAACAAATAAAAAATATTTATAACTCGGTAAGAGTAGTTGTATATTTAATAATAACTTAAACCATAGCTTTCATTGAATGA
Source organism: Leucopleurus acutus (assembly GCF_964270905.1). Taxonomy (NCBI): domain Eukaryota; kingdom Metazoa; phylum Chordata; class Mammalia; order Artiodactyla; family Delphinidae; genus Leucopleurus; species Leucopleurus acutus. The sequence goes on along the minus strand of NC_139145.1, from coordinate 73,905,429 downwards.
GTGCTTAGGCTGCGCTACGTTTAGATCTTTATATGAGTTATATTACATAAAAGTTAAAAGTTATTATTTTCACCCACTATTCTGTTTCTCAATTTACAGATGAGTAAATGCGAGTTTTAGGGAGGTTATGTAATTTGCCTACAGTTGCACAGAAAGAAATAGAACTCGGACATGAACTTGAATCCAGACAATCTGTCTCCAGAGGCCGCACTGACATACTGAAAAGTACAAAAAAAACCCTTTTTTTAAGACAATTGTTTAGAGCACTTTTAGGATTACAGAAAAATTGAGAGGAAGGTACAGAGATTTCCCATATATCTCCTGCTCCCACACATGCATAGCCTCCCTGTTACCAACATTCCCCACCTAGTTGTACATTTGTTGCAATTAATGAACGTACACTGACACGTCGTAATCACTCCAACATCCACAGTTTATGTTAGGGTTCACTCTTGTTATTGTACATTCTATGGGTTTCGATAAATGTATACTGACATATATCCTCTACTACAGGATCATATAGAGTATTTTTACTGCCCCCAAATCCTCTGTGCTCTGTCAGTTCATCAACCCCCCATTCCTAAACCCTGTAAAAAAATTTTAAAGTATAAAAAAATAACTTAAGCCATCACAAATCCTACTATCAGAAATAATTTCTGTTACTATATTGACTTATTTGGTTTATTTGGCTTGTTTCCTAGTTTTCTTTATGTGTAAATGTAAATTATTTTATGGGGTAAAAAATTCTGCTTTTTCTATTTAAACCTTTATTATGAATATTTTATTATGCTGTATTTAAAAAAAAACATGATTTCTAATAAGTATAAAATTTTCCAAAATAGTACATATCAATTTTTAAATCACTACTCTAATGTTGGACAGGACTCTAAGTTTTCCTAATAAATAATATTGCAATGTTCTTGAATGTGAAGATTTATATTCTTAGAAGTAAAAATATTAGGTTAAATGTACATTTTAAGGCTCTAGTTATGTATTAACAAAATGGTTTTTAGAAAGAGAAAAAACCAAGTTACATTCCCTTAAACAATTTAAGTGTTTGCATGTCTTGCCAAACCTACCCCAGTCGTTTTATTATTTCAGATTTCCCAATTATTAAAAAATTCATCTTGAAATTATTTTAATTTTTATTCCTTATTGAGCGTGGAAAAGTTATCCAAATGTTCATTCACTTATACCTAAGTTTATTAATTTGGTGCTGTTTTATTGGGAGAAGAAGAAGAGGAAGGGAGACTAGGGAGGGTGTGTGAAGCCGAGGGAAGAGGCTGAACAGAGGCACAGAGATGTGAGAAGACAAGACGTGAGGGCAAATGAGAAGCATTATAGAATTTTAAGTCTGGAAATGACAGGATGAGAATTCAATTTTTCCAAAGATTATTCTGGAAACAAGGGAGAGAGTAAATTCACAAAATAGGAATAGAGTGAATGGGTAACCACTAAGTCAGAGAAGTCAGCTGGAAGCTTGTTTAGTAACTGACACAAGAAAATGGGGGTCAAGATAAGCCAAAACTAAGGTGGGGGCAATAAAGAAGGAGATAAGGAGAAAGATTCAAGGGTTGTTTAGGAGGTGGAAACGATAGGGCTTGGAGGCTCTTGGACATGCGGAAAAAGGAGAAATCTGGGGTGACTGCCAGATTTCTGGTTGGTAAGACTTGGATCTTACCAACCATCCAAGACTTGGATCTTACCAACCATCCAAGTTGGTAAGACTTGGATCTTGGAAATACTTGGAAGTATTTCACTGGTCAAGTATTAGAGAGGAATGTTGGGACAACCACAGGAAGACATCCAGGAGCCGATCAGTGGTCTAGATTTGTCACTTGGAAGAAAAGTGGGAGTTGGAGACAAGAGGTTAGAAAGTGCTAGGTGGTACTTGAGGTGGCTTTTCTAAGCCTTTATCATTTATAGTGTGTGGAGAATAATGTTTAATTCATAGGATTATTGAAAGGCACCAATGAAATAATGTTTATAAAGTGTTTAGCTTAGTGCCTGGAGCACAGCAAACACTAAATAATGAGAGCTGCCTTTTTACTATAATAAGAAGGCAAGAATGGTCATCAATATATCACACTTAACAGATCCTGAGAAAGATAAGCCCTAAAGTGTATCAGGTTAATATCGCAATGGGGAGAATCTAGGTGACCTTGCAAAGAGCGGTTTCCACAAAGGAGTAATTGGGAGAGTTTTTGTAATTGTGATTGGGAGGACTGTTTTGAAGTGTTCCAAAAGCAAACTGCAGTGAAAGCAAGAGATGCATGAGGCTGAATATCAAACAAGAAATGCAACAGTAAATCATGGTGTTCAGTCTCTGTAGTAGGCAGAATAATGGCCCTCTAAAAATCTCTATCTCCTAATCCCTGGAATTTATAACTATGTTACTGCACATGACAAAAGATATTTTGCAGATATGATTAAGGAAGTTAAAATGGGGAAATTACTTTGTATTATTTGGGTGAGTAAGTGTAATTATAAACGTCCATGTAAGAAGGAGGCAGGAGGGTCAGGGTCAGTGAAGGAGATGAGATGACAGAGGCAGAGGCCAGAGTGATGCAGCCACAATCCAAGGAATGTGAGCAGCCTATAGAATAGAAGTTGGAAAAGATAAAGAACAGATTCTCCCTTAGACTCTCCAGAAGGGACACTGACTTTAGTCCTGTAAAACCCATTTCAGGCCTCTGACCTCCAGAATTGTGAGAAAAACTTTTACTGTTTTAGGCCACTGAGTTGTGTAATGAGTTTCAGCAGCCATGGGAAATGGATACGGTTCGTTAAGAGTATGAAGGGGGGTAAGATCCAGAGCCTATGCTAGGGGACCAGATCTGGCTTACGTGGGGACCTCAGCAGCCCATGCAGGGTAAACAACTGCCCAGATAATCCCCAAGTGGCCAATCAGCATAGCCTTGATTAGAGTCTAGAACCATGCCTGATACAGAGCAAGTGTTCAATATATATGGAATAAATTACTAATTCTGAGCATTTTATTTTTTTAATTACACTTTGATCTCACTTCTATCTTTCCAACCTCCTCAGATGCTTGCCTAAGAGTTCTAAATTTTAAAGGTTGTTTCATTTCCCCTGAAAATGTTGCCATCTCATGTGATTTGCTGAGTATAAAACAAAAGTTGACACGTAAAGTAAAAGTATACGTGTAAACTAAAGTTGACGAATTTCAGTTCATCTCCACAGAAGAACTAATTCAAACCAACCTTCTCTCATTTCTATCTCCCTTGAATGAAAAGTTGATCCGAACAATTCAATCTCGGCTGAGATGAATTAGAAATTAGAAGCTTTCTATGCAGGTTTAAGCAGCTCCAGGATTACACTTTTACAAATTTCTTTAGAGGGAGCTAACAATAAAGATTAAAAGCAATAGCCCTGCAAAGTACATACTGTAGCTAGATGTGAAAGGACACAACAAGCTCCCACTCAAAAAAACTCCCTGCGGCTGAGGTTCTGGTCTTCTGTGGATTCAATTCTTGCTTTCACTGACGTTCTTTGAAAAGAGCAGCCACGTTGTTTAATTCAACATTCAAAGAAGCCACTGTTAACCACGTGGTCCACTGTGATAAAGTCAAAATGTGTGTGAGAGTCCCTCCAGGCATGGAAGAAGGGCCTGGAATTCTTGCATTCTTCAGCCTCTGCCTTTCCTTCCTAGAGGCTTGACTTGACTATCTGAACTTGGTCACATGATTTGCTTCCTTTTCACTACCATCCAAAGTGCTGTCTGAGGCTGCTTGGGTCTTTAAAGAACAGTGTTTCCATATCGTCTTTTCTCCCCCAAGCATTTTATCCTGTATTTTAGATTACATTTTAAAAACAATTCACATCTCCTGCCTCCTTCCTGCCTTCCTGACATTCTCTTCCTTACTCTTTGTATCTGCCTCCAGTCAATGAGACTAAGGATTTGACATTAATCTTGACTAGAAAGGTAAGCAAATATTTTGAGGAGAGTGTAGGGAGTATTTTGGGGAAGGGATATGAAGAGCAGACTGAATAAACAAATTAAAAGATGGAAAATTATTTTAAATATTATAATCAGATGGTCATAAACCACACCTTTTCATGACTCCTTAACTGGTCCATTCTATCCACCATTTAGGACTGCACTGTAGATTTCCATAGCAACTCTCCTTAACTGTTATTATGCCAATGCAGTAATTATCACATTCACAAACGAAGACTGGTCATTTTCTCAGTAGGGAAAGAAAATAACTATGGTCTATGGACGATCCAGAGAAGATGAATCATTTATTCCCTTCTCACTTAACTACATCCTGAAGCATTCCCTACCAGTTTTGCAAAAACTGTTCTTATGAGTTTGTTAATTTTGGAAGCAGAATGAACTCTTTCAGGGCACTAAGGCACGCAGCAAAGATACATAATAACCCACGAGTCTAGGTAAATGTGGCTTACAATGCTGGCTTTTATTGGGTTGTTTGCAAATGGACAGAAGCAATACATAATGTCATTTTAGAGGCCTTCTTATGGTAATCAGAGACGGGCTTGAAGATGCAGGTGTGCTTTCATGTACACACATACACACACACACACACACACACACACACCATGCTCCAACCTTAGAAGACTCTTCAGTTATTATGATTATCTGTCTCAAGTATATAGATAAAAGCTCGATTCATAAGAGCTTTAGGCCTTCCTGGCATCTAACATGAATGATATTTTTATTTTTATTTTATTATTTTTTTTTTGCGGTACGTGGGCCTCTCACTGTTGTGGCCTCTCCCGTTGCAGAGCACAGGCTCTGGACGCGCAGGCTACGCGGCCATGGCTCATGGGCCCAGCCGCTCCACGGCATGTGGGATCTTCCTGGACCGGGGCACGAACCCGTGTCCCCTGCATCGGCAGGCGGACTCTCAACCACTGTGCCACCAGGGAAGCCCATGAATGATATTTTTAAATAAACCTTGGTTACTTTCTATATGTTTGAAAAAGATGGTCGGCATAAAACAAAAGAGACTGGAGCTTTCCAATGGCATATTTTTCAAATGCTTTAGTTGATAAGGTTGGGCTAGAAATAAGCAGCAATGTGTAGGTAATATTCTTTCCTCTGATTTCACTATATGGTTGTAACAGAGAAATGCCTACTGGTTACTAGTGGGATGTGGAGTCCATGTGTCTCTATCGCATCATCTTGTCTGTATGTTCTAGATTGGAAGATTCTCTGTTACTCAACAAATACCAACCTTTGTGAGCCCCTGCTATGAGCCAGGCACTGTCCTAGCCCCAGCGGAGACCGCAGAGAACAAACCAACTCCATTTCTGTAGTCACAGGACCTGTGTTCTAGTGGCAGGAAACAGCCAACCAATGAACAGATAGATCATGTGACAGCTGATGATAAGTGTTACAAGGAAAAATAAAGCAGAATAAAGAGGATAGATACTAATAGGAGTGAGGCTTATTTTATGTGGGGTGGTCAAAAGAAGACCTCTCCGAGGAGGTGACATTTGACATTTGAGCAGAGTCTTCAAAGAAATGGCTTTTCAGTTTTGCTAAATGCTCTCAGATCCCTGCACCACTTTCAGTAAATCTGAATATGAAACAAACATCTGCCAGATGAAAGAAGCAAGAAGGTAAAGACAGGAAACTCGAGTGATACATCCACACAGATCCAATTCGGGGACTAATTTATGCTTCCAAAGCATGTTCAGAAAAAAGCGAAGAAGAAATCCCCACACTGAGGTCCTTTGATGAATCACCAGTAGCTAATTGTTACCAAGCATCCCACAGGCATGACATATCATTGGAAATCTGGGTGGATTTCACAAGAGAAATGTTATTGCATTTAAACAATACCATTAGCCAATCTGATTTCACTTACTGGTATGCACTTTGTTCCAGCTATCTAGTCTAAAGATGAATTGCCCAATGGTTGTATTGTCAAAATGACAGCGTGAAAAGAGAAGCATGTGGGTTGTAATAATAATGTGGTACATGTGTAGAAGGTCAGAGAAGCAACAGATTAACATTCCAGCAAGAGATTTCCCCTGGGACATCTCTTGAAAGTATCAAAGGCCAAAGGATCAGGACACTGATAATGTGTCTGGCATTGGTGGTGAAATTGTTGTATGTATTTAGCTCTGCTGAGGACAGAGCTGTGTTCTTTTCAATTAGCTGATGAAATCTCTCCTGAACAATGAAGAAGCCAACCACGGAAACCGGCTTCAATACAGCTGAATGAATGGAAATGAGGCTGTGTGAAAATATGAGTTGCTTACTTCAGATTAATGAAATACATTTGAATATGTTCCCTTGAGAAGGCAACTAAATAATTCCCTACCCTGGAGATTTAAGCGTACCATATATAGCATGACATTTCTTCATTGAATTTTAAACCAAATTCTCAAGTTTGCAACCCTTCTGCAAGGTGAACCTGGGGATTATGGGATGGGGGAGTCCAGTGGTCCTTTCTAACTGCTGGCTCTGTGGGGCAAAGGGTGAGGGGCAGGGAGCACACAGGCTCTGCAGGCAGAGGAGCCTGGGTTTGAAACTGGATTTCCTAATTTACTGATGTGTAAAATTAAACTCCATTTTCCTTATTTTTAGATTGGGGAAAATACACGCAGCCCACATATTTGTAGGGCAGATTTACAAAGGCAATGCCTACGGAATATTTTGTGATCGTGCAAGGAATGGGAGCTATCGCTAAATTTTACAGCTTCTCTGTGGCTTCTATGACATTCCTACCGCCTCACCTTCCCTGGTGCTGGGAGAGAAATCCTGGGTGGCTTGATACACATTAAGAGGGAATGGTAAGTTTTGTTTATATTTCTAAATATAAGTACCCCTTAACTTCAGGAAGGAAGACTGTCTGCTTTGTTTGAAACTTCATTTATGTATTTACTATCAAAAACGAAGATCTGAAAAATAGAGGGATATTTTTCAGGAAATTTCAGGAAATAAGTAAAATACAACAAGTGATTTTCAAAGTACATAGGAAATATCACAATAAAAATTTGGGAGGCAGTGTATATAATGGTTGGAATGTAGTTCCTGGATTCACTGCATGTGTTTAAATTCCAGCTCCACTACTTCTTGATGCGTAACCTCCAGCAAGTTGCTTACCCTCTCTGGGCCTCTCCTTCTTACCTGTAAAATGGGCAAATAATAGGACCCACATCATAGGGTTGATGGAGGATTAATTAAATTGGCAAAAAGCTTCAAACCATGCATGGTACTATTTGTAATTCTTGATTACTCAAACCATCATGAATGTAATTCTAATCAAAAAGTGTTTTAGGGAAACTTAATAATGTTTTCAGATAGAACTTTAATTGTGGTTTATAATTTTATTACTAACATGGGTGGTTGTGTTATTACCTCTTTGCTATAAGGTCTTAATTCTTTAGATAGCAAGAGTGCTGTAAATAACAATAAGAGAGCCTTACGCGAAGCTGACTTGACTTTGAACTGTTCTGAGAAAGCACGTTGTCCTCTTCACAGTGAGATCCCTGGAGACCATCAGAGCAGCCCCTGAAACAGAGCCCCTACCTCCCGCTGTGGGAGCCACAATTCACAGCAACATCCTCAATTCTCCCCTTCAACACAAACCCAGAGGAGCAGGGAAGACAGCCCTGTCAAAACAGCTTATGACTTGAGGACTCCAAAGGCAAGTTCCATGAAGATATAATATCTCAGTGTGGGATACACAAGTCTCTTTTTAAAAAAAACTGGTCTCTTTTATGACTTGGATAGCTAGTGTCTGGGTAAGATGTTCGAAACCGATGAAATATAAAAGCTGGGCAGAACTCCTCATCTATTTGAGGTTCCCGGACAATGGTGTCAACTCCTCTCCTGCTCTTCACAATTATCACTTGATAGTCTTTGAATCAACAATAAAATGGAAATGGAAGAGATAGTCTGACCTGGACCTTAAGAGGATGCTATAGAGGGCTTACAATGATTACCTGAGGAAGATGCAGCCTGATGGGCACTAAAGCAGGGCTTAATAGTTTCAACTGCTGCTTGATGAATTTCTCTGAAAAGAGAGGCCTGAAGGACATTGGCAGAAAGAAATGGGAGAAAACATAAATGGCTTGTGAGAAAGAGGCAAATGGCCTTTTCCTGTTTCCTAAGAGACTGAATCTCCTGGGTTGGAGAATGTGCTGTTTCTTATAAAAGGTTCTGGAAATGCACTTTCTTACCAAAATTCAAAGCAGGGCCACAAATCATTTATAGGAGACAAAAAACAGTAAGTAGTGTCAGCACAGAGGAATATATTGTACTTTGCTCTGCCATGAGGAATTATGGTGGGTTGTGATGAGCGGAATATAAAGTAACGTAAGTTGCCTGTTGACAACAGGGTTTGAAATTATAAAATGTAAAACCGATATATTTCCTGCACACTATGAAACAGCTGGGGTATTTTTATGGCTTCTAGCAGGATACCATGCCATCTCTCAAAACCCTCTAATTCTGTAAGCACCATAAGTGCATCTTGTTATTTATTTTGTTTGTTTATTTGGCTTCAAGGATTTCACAGGCAGCACTGCACAGAATCAAATGTAAAGAAAGTGATCAACACTGAATTGTGCTGTCTTTAAGAATGTCCAGTCCTGCCTCTACTGAAGGGTGGGTTGGACATTATGTTCAACGTGGCAGCATACCTAGGCAGAACAGAATCTTTTCCTTGCAAGAGGGGAAAAAAAAAAAGATTCAATCAAAAATGCCACAGGAATGTTTCCTTCCATGGTCTGTCTGGAGTCTACATATAAAAATTAAGTCTTCGTCGATCTAGATGTATATGGAAGAGAAACAGCAAACAATAGAGCAAATAGAGTAAAATGCAAAAAAAAAAAAAAACACTAAGTCTTTTATGAGGTTGACAACAGCAGAGTTCATATAAGTTCCCTTTAAATGACAGATGGTGATAAGCAAGTCAACACTTTATGTGCTAGACTTTAGAAGTGTCGTAGCCACTGACCCACATTAATGAAGAGCACAGACAAAAGGCAGGAAGCAAAACTCTGTGCCAAGCATCCTACTCTAAACAATGATTGATTGCATTGTCTTCATTCTGGTTGCTTACTCTAAACCCATGCATGTCAATCAATCAGTACAAAAGACTCTGATTGCTTAAAATGCTTTGGCTGTTACATTAGCTGTGGTTTTATGTTTTAATCAAATATCACATTTTCAATTATTATACGCTGAACTCCTGGGATACAGAATTGACTGGAAATTTGTTAGGACTTTGGCAGTGTTGGTGGTTAACGATTTGAAGCGCGTACGCGGCTGCAGATGAGCAGAGGGCTGGGAAAGGTGTGGGGTGAGTACCAGAGGATGCTCTGCTTGGGGATGGAGAGAACCATCTTACCCAGAAATAGATTCTTGCTGCCTGAAAAGGGCAGAGAATCTAGTCAAATATCTTCCCCCTGCTTGAGACAGAGGCCTTCTCTTTCCTGATTTGCAGGCTCAGGAATTTTGTGAGGGTAAGCATCGCCCTTCACACAGAAGTTTGTCAGCTGTCAGCAGCTCCTGACATGACAAAATCCCAAAGCAGGGGTACTGGGGCTGTGTAATACAGAAGTGCCCAGTTGTCTGAGTTGAAAAGAGAGGAAACATCAGATGTTGCTTTTCTAACAAAGACCCAGTTTCATGCTTAACATCACAAAGATAACTTGGTTTTCTGTTCTTAGGATTAAAAAAAAAGAAAAAAAAAAAAAAAAACCTTTGTTCCCTTGAAGTAAGAGCAAGCTATGTGAAATGAATTTTAACCAGGTTCTGCCAATATCTATCAGCACACAGCATTTCATATTGCAGATAATAAGAGTCTGGAGAAAATGACAGGCAGGAGCAAGAGAAATCTGGAGGCGAGGGTCAGAGTTTGCAGCATCCAGGTCAGACAAGGGTTTGGAAGGCTTTTGGGATGAGGGTTTGATTGAACCTGAGAACATGCTGAGTGCCCATGTTCAGAGGTGTGGATTTTTTTTAAATAAAAAATAGATTAAACTAGGAATTTGGGGGGTTATTTTTCCTTTTTGCTATGCCCACCTATAAGGGAAATAAATGTGTTGATGTAGAGAAGACAATCATAAATGAATGGAGTATGTAGCTCATTATTCATGACAATAATTAAATATCACTTATTAATACGGTTTATGAAGACCTTCTCCTCTAGGTAAGACAGAGAAGTTATGAATCCTTTCCATTTAGATAAAGAAAGAAGCCAAGATTATACCAAAAAAAAGATGACACGTCTTCCCAAAGACAGGACGTTATAAGACGTGTGTGATGTCCGCAGATGCAAAGACAGACGATGTTCGAAAAACAAAGAGTAACTATGAGAGTTCGGTGAAAGGTTTAGGTTAGGTATCCTTCTTCGAATAATGTTTTAAGATTGCTTGATAACACCAGAGAATTTTAAAAGAATGTGAAAGAAAATGCCTTAACCACAGCTGGTGGAAATAAAAAAAAGCACGAGATCCAGTTATTAATCCTGGTAGCTGTTTCTTGGATACCGAAAAGAGAAGTCAAAAAGCCAGAAGCAAGTTCAACGAACATCTCTAATATGAGCCTATTTCTGGGAAATTCTCCACTAAGGGAAACAAGAAATCATATTGTATTGAGATTTATAGTCAGCACATACATCAACCATGTCTGCAAGTCTGTATTTCCCTATGGTTTATCTTTTTTTATTCTGTATCAGTTTTTTTCCTCTAAGACTCTGTGTGTGTGTGTGTGTGTGTGTGTGTGTGTGTACAGTTAGCTGTGCAGAGATAAAAACAAGTCAATTTAGTTAAAGGTAAGAAAGGTGATGTGGTGATATGGGCACTGGAGTGACTGGGGAGATCAAAGGGCAAACTAAATGCAACTCACCAGGTGACTTGCGCCATGGGATTAACTTCCCTGGGTCTCTCTTCCTCATCTACAGAAGGAGGCTTTTTACGTCCGGCTTCTCTGAGACCCTTTCTAGGCCTGATATTCTACAATGTAAATGTTCCCCACATTTTCCCAAGGATTAAATCATCAATGGTGCACGCATAACACAGGGTGGGTTTTCAATTAGTACCCACACAGAGTGATAATAATCTTAATTGCATTTTGTTGTATTTCCTATTAATCTTGGAACAGAACTGCTATGTGTTAAGAAAACTGTGGAGGACACAACAGCTTAGAAGATAATTACTGTGCAAAAAAAATTCAATTTATTCCAAAACTTTGCATTAATCTCAGGCTAAGTAAAAGGATACTAAACTGAGGTTTAGATTTCTAGGTCTAGATTTTGCTCTGTTGAGACTCTGGGCAAAGCTTTCATTTTTCATTACTTCAAAGTGAAGGGAGGATTTAGGTAAAACAATTTCTTAGACGACTTCACAATTCCCTTTTCATGATGTCCTGAGAGTGAGTGTGTTGTTATGGAAAAATCTGTGTTTTTTTTTTTTTTTTTTTTCAGACAGCGGGCCCTGGACTTGACGCACAGCTCTACAACTCACTGCTGTGTGATGGGGACGGGCCGGCTCTGGGAACCTCTCTTAGCTTTCGGGATTATTCCAGGCATAAGGATGCATATAAAGTGTGTGTGTGTGTGTGTGTGTGTGTGTGTGTGTGTGTGTGTTGGGGGCGGATATACGCAACTGGATTTAGGGAATCTTAGTGAGTATTACGGAGCTTGCTCTGATTTCCCTTTGATTCTGAGCTTTCGAACCCACGGTAATTTCCATGGTTTATATACAATAATCTGTCTCAAAAAGAACCATCTTAACGTTCATCATAGAGCAAAAAGCCCTCTGATTGGTATGTGGACAACTGAGTTTCAGTTGAAACCCCTAACAAACCCTCCCAGGACTTCAGAGGAGACTGTCCCTGCAATCTCATTCACAGCAAAGCGCAGAACCTGCAATACTGTAACTCGTACAGAGTAAACCCAAGGGACAGAGCTCCACCTCAGCAGGGAATTCATTGAAGCCGAGACTGACTCCTGAATAAACCAAGAAAGTGAAACGCCTCCAGGGAAAGGGCTCCCAAGCTGCCCCCCAGCTGGGTACCCCCGGAGGTAAATCAGCTGGGTACACATCCACCCATCTGTCTATCATGTCCACTTCATCCAAATTACGCAACAGATACACCCTAGAGCCAGAGCCTTTCCCACATCAACTCTGCACTGTTAACTGGAGAAAAGAGAAAGGGGTTCTAGAGGAAAAGAATAATATGGCAAAGTACTGCCTTTCTTAACATCGAAGTGTATTCACATGCACACACTGCTTTTAATGTTTATTTCTAGGGGGCAAAGCATAAAAAATACCAATCTACACTTGGCATAAATAAAGAATATATGAAATAGTTTGATTTTAATTCTGTATTTTCAGAAAGCATGCTAACCTATGCAAAAATGATGTAGAAATGTAGACACAGAAGCCAACATGGAGATCATTTAGTCTAACATCGTCATTGTAGAGGAGAAAACTGCTTTTAAAAATGGTTGCCATCCAGGGAGATCAGCTCGGTGCTATGTGACCGCCTGGAGGGGTGAGATAGGGAGGGTGGGAGGGCTGGAGACGCAAGAGGGAAGAGATATGGGACCACATGTATATGTATAACTGATTCACTTTGTTATGAAGCAGAAACTAACACACCATTGTAAAGCAATTATACTCTAAAAAAGATGTTAAAAAAAAATGGTTGCCATCGTTTCACCTCTCTGAAGTTTCCTGTGGCCCTTGATTTAACTCACACTTAATATTTCGTATACAACCTGGTCACTGGAGTAAATGTTCCACAAGCAATTAAATGATATACACACTGATGCCACTATTCTTCTAATGCCATTTCCTAGTGGCTGCATGTTGACCACACATACTATGTGGCTAAGAACCTCAAAGAAATATCAAATGATGAAACTCAAAGGGTTCCTGATGTAAATTAAGCTTTTACAGACAGACTATGTTTGACCACCAAGTACTTAATTCTCAACCACACTGAAAGAGTAACTCTGTATCTTAGATAACGCAACTTGTACCTAAAGTCAAATTCTCCCATACTCATTTTTTTCCAGTGTCCAGGTCACATCCTAGTAGAGGAATTAGTCTCTTAAAAGAATATTTTGCTTCATTATACAACGTTGCTTCCTGTAGCAGGTAGAGCAACTGGTACATTTATTTACCCAAACCAGGAAATACTGATATCTTGTAAATCATACAACAGATTTCCTAGCATCACAGTCAGATACAGATCCTACTGTAATCAAATGGCATAGGATAAAACACTGAAATATCGACTAATCCCACATAAATCACGCATTTAGCAATTTTAGGAGTACTTCCACTAAGTTTGAAGTCCATAGATAACCATCTTAGCTTCTAGAGTTTCTGAAAAACAAACATGCCTTTCAGGACCAAGCATGTACACTGAGGCACTGGGAAAAGAGAATCTACTCTCTGTTGGCTTATTCTGCCCTAAACAGAGGAAATTCCCATATTCTGCTGGGGTATCTGAACACCAATAGAAAAGAAGTTTGGATTGAATTATGCCGTTATTTCAGCATGGTATAATTTCTGCCCTGTATTTTCGGATTTCTTGTAGGAAGTCAGCCAGGCTGATAAATTGGTAAAATTAATTTTCTTGAGTATATTTATTAATATAGTAAATGATTCATTATCTTATTACTAACATCCACTGAGCCTAATTTCTTCATAAATACTTTATTATCATCTCTGAATTTCCTCATAATTAAACATAATGCATAAAAACAGTGAAAACTTGATTTGCCTAAATACTTACAACCAAAACTCTTGAAAAAGTGTTGGGGCCCAATATTATACAAGGTTTCTTGAAACGTTTGGGAAACCCTAACCAGATCATCAACCAGATATTAAAGAATCAGAGCAGGATTATTTTTCAAAATTAAACTAATTCTAAAGTATGTGCATAAGGGCGTTAAGAATCTTTTCCTCCTCAAGGAGAAAAATGTACCAGTGTATTTATAATGTTTTCTTCCAGCTATTTATACTGTTTGCATAGGAGAGAGATACTCAGGTTAACCAAAAGTGTGGCAAGCATACCTCTTGTTCTGCCCAGAAGAGTCTCACTCTTTGCCTGTTACCTGAGAATAATTATTAATAGTGTCTAATTTCACCTTCAAAGACATCCTGGTTTGAGAAAATAAATTATGTGATCAATTAAAAAAAAAAGACAGGATTCTGTCTCAGGCTATATGAGAAAGTTAAGAAAGCACAAGCAACTGTACCAGCTTTCAGATGGCCAGGCAAGATGGAAAGCTGGAATTTTGCTCAGAATACCATAGTACCCGAGAGACCCAATGGTAACTCTCTGTTAGTCAGAGCGCAAACTGTGAGCAGAGGCAGAAATAACAGTAAGGAAATTGTTAGTGAAGGCTACACAAATGGCAAGAAAGGTACTAGCAAAGACTGAAAAAAATGTTGAGAAGATTTTTATTGAAAGTTGGGATAATGGTACCCCATGTTATACAGTAGTGAAACAGCTGTAAAGCAGGTGCCTGAAGAAATGTGGAAGAAAGGAAGTATACTTTATATACTCTGGGACCTTGGTGAGGTGATTTTCAGGAAGAATGTTCAAAGTGGCAACTGGCTTCTTTTAAAGCAGTGGCAGGGCTCAGTTAAAGAAAAAAGTGTTAAAATTTCAAGAAAAATTTGAAAGGACTATAAAGTGACTAGGAATTTCTGAGTTGGAAAATTAAACTATTTCTAATTTTTACTCCTTCCATCCTGAAAAGATTCTCAGAGTGAAATACTGCCTGGGGCATAGATCAAATCAAGTGTGTGGCAATAAGACTGTTCTAAGATCACTAAAAGATTTAAGGCAGCATTGAGTAGAGCCCCCTCAGCTACAAAAAAAGAAGAAGAGTTAATTCCATCCAGTTTATTTAATTTTATTTGTTGTATCTGCTCTCTATTTGGGTCTTGGGTCTGTTTTGGGAATTGGATATACAGTTGACCCTTGAACAACATAGGTATTGGAGATGCCAACCCTCCACACACTGGAAAATCCACGTATAACTATTTTTGACTTCCCCAAAATTTAACTACTCATAGCCTTCTGTTGACCAGAAGCCTTACTGACAGCATAAACTGGTTGATTAACACATATTTTGTATGTTATATGTATTACATGCTATAATCGTACAATAAGGTAAGCTAGAGAAAAGAAAGTGTTGCTGAGAACATCATAAGAAAGAGAATATATACATTTATAGAACTCTACTGTAGTTATCGATACCGTAACTTTACATCATCAGTTTCCAAGATGAACCGTCTGTCAGTACCTACATCAGTATTGTCTCATATGATACAAAATACTGTAGATGTTATATATAGTACTAACACTAGTTATCAAAACTGAAAAGATAATGTGAAAAAGAAATTCATATTTATTTACAGGTATAAGGATTCATGCAATGATAATGAACAAGCAGCCATACGATTGCTTTATGGTAGCCCAGTGTAATCAACAGGATTGTCTCACGGTGGGCTAGCCTATTCACTAATGAACGAATTGTTACACAACTGTTAGGGCATACGGTACTACAGTCATACTCATAATACAGCCTTGGTAATATTGTTAAACTTTTAAAAACCACTTACCTGTGATGATGGGCTGATACGCAGTTTCTCCAATTCCAAGAGAGAAGCATACTGTAATTCTTTGAAAGTGACACTATAAAACAATAAGAAAGTAAGTTTTATATTAGATATCACTCACCTTATGCCTGTGTAAGGATAAACTAGTATCCACATCTATTTTATGCATTCACGACACCTTTTTCTTAATTTTTTGGTATTTCTATGCCTACATGGTACATCTGCAACTTTTTTCAAAATGTCACAAATATCAAAAAAAGTCCCAATATATTTATTAACAAAAAATGCACAAATAAATGGGCTCTCACAGTTCAAACCCATGTTGTTCAAGGGTCAAATCATTTTACAGTGTTTACAGTGTTCCTCACGGCACCCTTTTTAACACAGAACACTTATCTCCAGAACTAGTAACGCATTTTGGAAAATGCTACTCTACGTTAAAAAAAATTCTTTTTTGACCTTTCCCAATCTGGGAAAACAGTTCATTAGGTGTTATATTTGCTGTTTTTGGTTTAATACTACCACATACAAATAAATTCAAAGAAATACCATTACTGATTACAGAGAAGACACAGAGTAAAGCATGTGGTGAAAATATAAAATATAAAACGTTCCATCTAGTCAATGGCAAAGAAAATGGTGGAGGTGGTTATGCTCCACAATGATTTGATCCTGTCTTTCATCTTGTTTAAACAGAAAGCCACCTTATTTCTCTATAATGACCACTTCCAGGCTTTATGTTCACATTCTTATATCAGGAATTTCTATTTGTTTATATCATTAATAATCATGTGTGCTAAGCTAGGATTGTGATATTAATCATTTGGGCTAGACCAAAATTGTGAAATAAAAAAAGTTGTGATAGGTAATATGGATGACAATTGTGTCACATCGTTTTTTTAGAAATAAGCATATCACATGATTATACTGTTTCTTGAATAAATAACAGAAGTAAAAAGCCAAACATCTTGACGTAGATGATTATATTACCTAGTTAACATATGTTTCACATTTTAATGATCACAAGTTAAATATTTAGGGTTATGCTTTTGATTTTTCCTTTCTTCATAAAGTTGTTATTCAAGATTTAAAACTCTATGCTTTAACTAGATTGGAGAAAGTCAAATCTTTTTTGTAACTGTTTAAGGTTTACCATCAATGAAGGACTATATTTAACAAATGCCCAGCTGTGTTTATTGAGCTTATTTCCTTCATATCTTTAACTTGTTAGAAGATAAAAGCTGTAGTCATGTTTCAACAGTAAAAAATTAAATATGTGAATAACTTAGCTCTTCATGAATGGATCTTTCACTAATCATTCCATATCCTTACAAAATGTACTACATTGATATACTGTAGTCAATGTCCAGATCTATGGCTGAAGGCTCATCATACACGTTAAACACAGTTAGTTTATCTTAATTTAAATGTTAGATGTGGCATGTGATTTCCAAAGAAAACAGAAATTCCTAATGATGTTGGATTGATTTGTACCAGTGAAGATGCCTTTATTATTTGGAACAAATGATTAGTCTTTCTTTACCAAAGTTGCTGTTGTGCTTTCTCAACTAGGTATTTTAATTTTCACATTGACAACCAGTCAGAAAGAATCCTTACAAACGATCAAAGCATATGCTTGATAGGCTAGTTTCTTAAAATGACAAGTCGGACAGTTCTGTGATACAGAAAAGTTGATGTGTGCTTTAGTCTCCATATTTTGATGTGCTGCACACCACGTTGCCTTAGTTGAAATGCATTTTGTTCTTAAAGGTTTCACTAAGTGTTTCCTCTTTAAACACTTTGTCAGGTGGAGAGATGCTCTGGATGGAAGTTGTTACTAATGTATAATAACTGTTTTACTACTTAACAGTGAAGAGAATTGGTTTGCCTTTCTAATATCTGACCTAAAATTTAGTTCATAAATTGAAACAGAAATGAAAATAGGGAAAAGGAAAGAAAAATCAACATTTTCCTTTTGACTATTTTAATACACAGGGGTTAATTAAAACAAGTGAAGTCAATTAAAAAACAAACTATTTGACAATAGTATTTACAGTTGTCCAGGAATGGAAAGGCCTTGCCTGTGGGCATCAGAGCATAAAACACCAGATAGTTATAGATGATCAGGCAAGCCATCCACCTTAGGAGTCTGAAACAGGTAGGAATTTTCCTATGCCATTTTTACGTATATAAAATACCACATTTCTTTATATTTCTAAAACAAATCATATCTCCAAGCTTCAATAGCCAAGGTGCATGGAAAGGTTAATATTTTATGATTCCAGGGAGAGGGCTCAAGATTGCAGAATAGGAGGATGTAGTGGCTCACCTCCTCCCAGAAACACATCAAAAATACATCTATTTGTGGAACAATTCTCACAGAAAATCAAGGGAAGCTGGCAGAAGATCTCCTATACAACCAAAGCTGCAGGAAAGATCTCCACATAACCGCGTAGGACAGGGAAAAAAAGGCATCCTGTTGGGACCTGTGCCCCTGGAAGGAGACTGAAAGGTAAAGAAGGTCTGCATGGGCAGACCCTCACTCTGGGGAGCAAATATGTCCTGGGGATCCTAGTCCTGGGGTCTTGCATGGAGGAGACAAGCCTCCTTGCCTACTGGGAAATCCACTGGGACAGACAGAAAGGCTGGAGAAGCCCAGCCTCTATACGTGAGTATACACAGGCTGGCCTGCCAACCATGAGGGCAGAGGGACCCTTGCACTGGTGGCTGCTGCCTCCCCGTACTCCCCAATCTGAAGGGGAGAACACCTTGGTCCCGCTCCCTCCACCCCACAGGCTGGCACAATATCTGGGCAAAGGCCCAGTCTAGCTATGCAGAGACAGACCAGGGTATCTGGTGTGTGCTCAGGGTGGGGCGCTGGTGGCCACTGTCACTGCATGCATGGGAGGCCTGGGGTGTGATCCACGTGGGGCAGCAGTGGCCACTGTCACTGCATGCAGACTACACAGCAGTCAGTCTCACAGCAAGAGCACTCCAGGTCCACCCACTCCACACCGCAGCTTAGCACTAGATGTGGGGCAGACAGGTCCTGGGACAGGTCTGCCACAGAGGCAGCCCAGATTGTAGGTGGCAGCACAGCCATTTCAATTCCTGCAGCCACAATGCCCCGACCCCCAGCCCCAGCCTACTCCACACCACAGCCCTGCACTAAATCTGGGAGGGATATAAGGGACATGACCTTGGGCTGCTTCTGAGCTGAAATGCAGGTGCCTACACAGGTGGCATGGGTTCTCTGTGGCTATTCTGTCCTCACTTACTTCAGCAATCACCTCCTTTGGGGCAGGGCATGCACTCAAGGGCAATGGAGCCTGATCAAACCTGAACATAAGATTTTTACTCCAACAAGTGGGGAGCAGACCCCATCCCTGACAGGGCAGCGATAGCCACAGAGCAGAGAGGAGGCCCTGCCTCACACTGTACACAGGTCCACACCCCCTTATCAAGGGGCTAATAGCCAGCACACTCTGAGGAAAGACATGGCTGATGTCCATAAGGAAACCAGTCCTCTCACCAAAAACACTGGACACACAGTCTATACACGAATGCTCCCACATAAAAACATCTCTTCAAGGCCAGAGTAGATAACTGTTTCTCCTAAATTCATAGAGACAGAGAAAGTTAAACAGTTAAATTAAATGAGAAGGCAGAGCAACTGCTCTCAATTAAAAGAACAAGAGAGATCCCCTAAAATAACAAATAATGAAGCATAGCTTACTAGTCTACTAGACTATGAGTTCAAAAAGGTGGCAGTAAAAGTACTAACTGAATTAAGGAAGACTGTTGATAGAAACATAGATCACTGTAACAAGGAACTAGAAATTATAAAGATGAACCAATCAAAAATAGACAATTCAGAGGGAAAACTTGAAGATGGTGTAAGACGTGGAGATCACCTTTCTCCCCACAAACACATCAGAAATACAACTACATGTGGAACAACTCCTACAGAACACCTACTGAACGCTGGCAGAAGACCTCAGACTTCCCAAAAGGCAAGAAATGGCCCACGTACCTTGGTAGGGCAAAAGAAAACAGAAAAAAACAGAGACAAAAGAATGGGGACGGGACCTGCACCAGTGGGAGGGAGCTGTGAAGGAGGAAGGGTTTCCACACACTAGGAAGCCCCTTCGCGAGCAGAGACTGCAGGTGGTGGAGGGGGGGAGCTTTGGAACCACGGAGGAGGGTGCAGCAACAAGGGTGCAGAGGGCAAAGCGGAGAGATTCCCGCACAGAGGATTGGTGCCGACCAACACTCACCAGCCCAAGAGGCTTGTCTGCTCACCTGCTGGGGCGGGCGGGGCTGGGAGCTGAGGCTTGGGCTTTGGAGGTCAGATCCCAGGGAGAGGACTGGGGTTGGCTGCGTGAAGACAGCCTGAAGAGGGCTAGTGTGCCAAAGGTAGCCAGGAGGCAGTCCAGGAAAAAGTGTGGACCTGCCTAAGAGACAAGAGACCGTTGTTTCAGGGTGTGGGAGGAGAAGGGATTCAGAGCATCACCTAAACGAGCTCCAGAGACGGGCATGAGCCATAGCTATTAGCGCGGACCTCAGAGACGAGCATGAGACACTAAGGCTGCTGCTGCAGCCACCAAGAAGCCTGTGTGCAAGCACAGGTCACTATCCACACCTGTGCAGCCCGCCACTGCGAGGGTCCCATGAACCAGGGACAACTTCCCCAGGAGAACACACGGCGAACCTCAGGCAGGTGCAACGTCATGCCAGCTTCTGCTGCCACAGGCTCGCCCCGCATTCTGTACCCCGCCCTCCCCCCAGCCTGAGTGAGCCAGAGGCCCCACATCAGCTGCTCCTTTAACCCTGTCCTGTATGAGGAAAGAACAGATGCCCTCAGGCGACCTACATGCAGAGGCGGGGCCAAATCCAAAGCTGAACGCCAGGAGCCATGCGAACAAAGAAGAGAAACGGAAATCTCTCCCAGCAGCCTCAGGAGCAGCAGATTAAATCTCCACAAGCATCTTGATGTACCCTGCATCTATGGAATATCTGAATAGACAATGAAACGCCCCAAACTGAGGAAGTGGACTTTGGGAGCAACGATATATATTATTTTGCTTTTTCTCTTTTTGTGAGTGTGTATGTGTATGCTTCTTTGTGTGATTTTGTCTTTAGAGCTTTGCTTTTAACATTTGTCCTAGGGTTCTCTCTGCCCATTTATTTTTTTTAGCAAGCTTTTTAGCACTTGTTATCATTGGTGCATTTGTTTTGGGGTTTGGTTGCTCTCTTCTTTCTTTCATTCTTTTTCTTTTGTCCTTTTTTATTACATTTTAATTTTTTATTTCTAATAATTATTTTTTATTTTAATAACTCGTTCTTTCTTCCTCCCTTTCCTTCTTTTCTTCTTTCTTTCTTTCCTTCTCCCTTTTCTTCTGAGCTGTGTGGCTGACAGGGTCTTGGTGCTCCGGCCGGGTGTCAGGCCTCTGCCTCTGAGGTGGAACAGCCGAGTCCAGGACATTGGTCCACCAGAAACCTCCCAACTCCATGTAATATCAAACAGCAAAAGCTATCCCAGAGATCTCCATCTCAGCGCTAAGACCCAGCTCCACTCAACAACCAGCAAGCTACAGTGCTGGACACCCTATGCCAAAAAACTAGCAAGACAGGAACACAACCTCATCCATCAGCAGACAGGCTGCCTAAAATCATGGTAAGGTCACAGACACCCCAAAACATACCACCGGATGTGGTCTTGCCCACCAGAAAGACAAGATCCAGCCTCATCCACCAGAACACAGGCACTAGTCCCCTCCACCAGGAAGCCTACACAACCCACTGAACCAACCTTAGCCACTGGGGGCAGACACCACAAACAATGGGAACTGAACCTGCAGCCTGCAAAAAGGAGACCCCAAACACAGTAAGTTAAGCAAAATGAGGAGACAAAGAAACACACAGCAGATGAAGGAGCAAGGTAAAAACCCACTAGACCAAACAAATGAAGATGAAATAGGCAGTCTACCTGAAAAAGAATTCAGAGTAATGATAGTAAATATCATCTAAATTCTTGGAAATAGAATGGAGAAAATACAAAAAACGTTTAACAGGGACCGAGAAGAAATAAAGAGCAAACAAACAATGATGATCAACACGATAAGTGAAATTAAAAATTCTATAGAAGGAATCAATAGCAGAATAAATGAGGCAAAAGAACGGATAAGTGACTTGGAAGATAAAAGAGTGGAAATAACCACTGCAGAGCAGAATAAAGAGAAAAGAATGAGAAGAATTGAGGACAGTCTCAGAGACCTCTGCAACAACATTAAATGCACCAACATTCGAATTATAGGGGTCCCAGAAGAAGAAGAGAAAAAGAAAGGGACTGAGAAAATATTTGAAGAGATTATAGTTGAAAACTTTCCTAATATGGGAAAGGAAATAGTTAATCAAGTCCAGGAAGCACAGAGACTCCTATACAGGATAAAACCAAGGAGAAACATACCAAGACACATATTAATCATTCTATCAAAAATTAAGTACAAAGAAAAAATATTAGAAGCAGCATGGGAAAAGAAAATAACATAGAAAGGAATCCCCATAAGGTTAACAGCTGATCGTTCAGCAGGAACTCTGCAAGCCACAAGGGAGTGGCAGGACATATTTAAAGTGATGAAAGGGAAAAACCTACAACCAAGATTACTCTACCCAGCAAGGATCTCATTCAGATTCTATGGAGAAATTTAAAACTTTACAGACAAGCAAAAGCTAAGAGAATTCAGCAGCACCAAACCAGCTTTACAACAAATGCTAAAGGAACTTCTCTAGGCAGGAAACACAAGAGAAGGAAAAGACCTACAATAACAAACCCAAAAGAATTAAGAAAATGGTAGTAGGAACAAACATATCGATAACTGCCTTAAATGTAAATGGATTAAATGCTCCAACCAAAAGACACAGACTGGCTGAATGGACACAAAAAAAGAACCCATATATATGCTGTCTACAAGAGACCAACTTCAGACCTAGGGACACATACAGACTGAAAGTGAAGGGATAGAATAAGATATTCCATGCAAATGGAAATCAAAAGAAAGCTGGAGTAGCAATTCTCGTATCAGACAAAATAGAATTTAAAATAAAGACTATTACAAGAGACAAAGAAGGACATTACATAATGATCAAGGGATCAATCCAAGAAGAAGATATAACAATTGTAAATATTTATGCACCCAACATAGGAGCACCTCAATCCATAAGGCAAATGCTAACAGCCATAAAAGGGGAAATCGACAGTAACACAATCATAGTAGGGGAATTTAACATCCAACTTTCACCAATGGACAGATCATCCAAAATAAAAATAAATAAGGAAACACAAGTATTAAATGAAACATTAAACAAGATGAACTTAATTGATACTTACAGGACATTCCATCCCAAAACAACAGAATACACTTTCTTCTCAAGTGCTCATGGAACATTCTCGGAGACAGATCATATCTTGGGTCACAAATCAAGTCTTGGTAAATTTAAGAAAACTGAAATCATATCAAGTATCTTTTCCAACCACAATGCTATGATACTAGATATCAATACAGGAAAAAAATTTGTAAAAAATACAAACACATGGAGGCTAAACAATATACTATTTAATACCCAAGAGATCACTGAAGAAATCAAAGAGGAAATCAAAAAATATCTAGAAACAAATGACAATGAAAACACGACGACCCAAAACCTATGGGATGCAGCAAAAGCAGCTCTAAGAGGGCAGTTTATAGCAATACAATCCTACCTCAAGAAACCAGAAACATCTCAAGTAAACATCCTAACTTATACTTAAAGCAATTAGAGAAAGAAGAACAAAAACACCTCAAAGTTAGCAGAAGGAAAGAAATAATAAAGATCAGATCAAAAAGAAATGAAGGTAACAAGAGCAAAGATCAATAAAACTAAAAGCTGGTTCTTTGAAAAGATAAACAAAATTGATAGACCATTCACCAGACTCATCAAGAAAGAAAGGGAGAAGACTGAAATCAATAGAATCAGAAATGAAAAAGGAGAAGTAACAACTTACACTGCAGAAATACAAAGGATCATGAGAGATTACTACAGGCAACTATATGCCAATAAAATGGAAAACCTGGAAGAAATGGACAAATTCTTAGAAAAGCACAACCTTCCAAGACTGAACCAGGAAAAATAGAAAATACGAACAGACCAATCACAAGCACTGAAATTGAGACTGTGATGAAAAAATCTTCCAACAGAGAAAAGCCCAGGACCCGATGGCTTCACAGGTGAATTCTATCAAACATTTAGAGAAGAGCTAACACTTATCCTTCTCACACTCTTCCAAAATATAGCAGAGGGAAGAATACTCCCAAACTCTTTCTGCGAGACCACCATCACCCTGATACCAAAACCAGACAAAGACATCACAAAGAAAGAAAACTACAGGCCAATATCACTGACGAAAATAGATGCAAAAACACTAGCAAACAGAATCCAACAGCACAATAAAAGGATCATATACCATGATTAAGTGGGGTTTATCCCAGGGATGCAAGCATTCTTCAATATACACAAATCAATCTATGTGATACACCATATTAGCAAATTGAAGGATAAAAAACACACAATTATCTCAATAGATGCAGAAAAAGCTTTCCACAAAATCCAAGACCATTTATGATAAAAACCCTCCAGAAAGTAGGCAGAAAGGGAACTTACCACAACATAATAAAGGCCATATATGACAAACTCACAGCCAACGTTGTTCTCAATGGTGAAAAACTGAAACCATTTCCACTAAGATCAGGAACAAGACAAGGTTGCCCACTATCACCACTGTTATTCAACATAGTTTTGGAAGTTTTAGCCACAGCAATCATAAAAGAGAAAGAAATAAAAGGAATCCAAATTGGAAAAGAAGAAGTAAAGCTGTCACTGTTTGCAGGTGACATGATACTATACACAGAGAATCCTGAAGATGCTACCAGAAAACTACTAGAGCTAATCAATAAATTTAGTAAAGTATCAGGATACCAAATTAACGCACAGAAATCTCTTGCATTCCTATACACTATTTGAAAGATAAGTTAAGGAAACACTCCCATTTACCACTGCAAAATAAAGACTAAAATACCTAGGAATAAACCTACCTAAGGAGAAAAAAGACTTGTATGCAGAAAACTATACTACACTGATGAAAGAAGTTAAAGATGATACGAACAGATCCATGTTCTTGGATTGAAAGAATCAACATTGTGCAAATGACTCCACTACCCAAAGCAATCTACAGATTCAATGCAATCCCTATGAAACTACCAATGGCATTTTTCACAGAACTAGAACAAAAAATTTCACAATTTGGATGGAAACACAAAAGACCCCAAATAGCCAAAGCAATCTTGAGAAAGAAAAACGGAGCTGGAGGAATCAGGCTCCCTGACTTCAGACTAGACTACAAAGCTACAGTAATCAGGACAATATGCTACTGGAACAAAAACAGAATCAATGGAATAGGATAGAAAGCCCAAAGATAAACCCACGCACCTATGGTCACCTTATTTTTCATAAAGGAGACAAGAATATACAATGGAGAAAAGACAGCCTCTTCAGTAAGTGGTGCTAAGAAAACTAGACAGCTACATGTAAAAGAATGAAATTAGAACACTCCCTAACACCATTCACAAAAATAAACTCAAAATGGGTTAAAGACCTAAATGTAAGGCCAGACACTATCAAACTCTTAGAGGAAAACATAGGCAGAACACTCTATGACATAAATCACAGCAAGATCCTTTTTGACCCATCTCCTAGAGAAATGGAAATAAAAATAAACAAATGAGACCTAAGGAAACTTAAAAGCTTTTGCACAGCAAAGGAAACCATAAACAAGACGAAAAGAGAACCCTCAGAATGGCAGTAAATATTTGCAAATGAAGCAAGTGACAAAGGATTAATCTCCAAAATTCATAAGCAGCTCATGCAGCTCAATATCTAAAAAACAAACAACCCAATCCAAAAATGGGCAGAAAACCTAAATAGACATCTCTCCAAAGAAGATATGCAGACTGCCAACAAACACATGAAAGAATGCTCAACATCATTAATCATTAGAAAAATGCAAATCAAATCTACAATGAGGTATCACCTCACACAGGTCAGAATGGCCATCATCAAAAAATCTAGAAACAGTAACTTCTGGAGAGGGTGTGGAGAAAAGGGAACCCTCCTGCACTGTTGGTGGGAATGTAAATTGATACAGCCACTATGGAGAACAGTATGGAGGTTCCTTAAAAAACTAAAAATAGAACTACCATATGACCCAGCAATCCCACTACTGGGCATATACCCTGACAATACCATAATTCAAAAAAGTCATGTACCACAATGTTCATTGTGGCACTATTTACAATAGCCAGGTCACAGAAGCAACCTAAGTGTCCATCAACAGATGAGTGGATAAAGAACATGTGGCACATATATACAATGGAATATTACCCAGCCATTAAAAGAAATGAAATTGAGCTATTTGTAGTGAGGTCGATGTACCTAGGGTCTGTCATACAGAGTGAAGTAAGTCAGGAAGAGGAAAACATATACCATATGCTAGAACATATATATATGCAATCTAAAGAAAAAGGTTACCAAGAACCTAGGGCAGGACCGCAATAAAGACGCAGATGTAGAGAATGGACTTGAGGACATGGGGAGGGGGAAGGGTAAGATGGGAAGAAGTGAGAGAGTGGCATGGACTTATCTATACTACCAAATGTAAAATAGATAGCTAGGGGGAAGCAGCCGCATCACACAGGGAGATCAGCTCAGTGCTTTGTGACCACCTAGAGAAGTGGGATAGGGAGACGCAAGAGGGAGGCGATATGGGAATATATGTATAGCTGATTCACACCATTGTAAAGCAATTATACTCCAATAAAGATGTTAAAAAAAATAGACAATTCAATTGCCAAAGTAGAAACCAATCTAGAAGCAATGAATAGCCAACTAAGTGACACAGAAGAATGAGTAAGTCATCTGGAAGATAGAATAATGGAAATCACCCTATCAGAACAGCATACAGTAAGAGAAATGTAAAAAAAAATTAAAGCAACGCAGGTGACCTACAGGATAATAGAAAACATGCCAACCTCTACATAACAAGGATTCCAGAAGTAGAAAAGAGACAGAGGAGATCAAAAATGTATTTGAAGAAATTATGGCTGAAAACTTCCCAAACGTAAAGAAGGAAACAGTTATACAGGTATAGGAAGCACAGAGGATCCCAAACAAGATGAACCCATACAGACCCACACCAAGACATATCATAATTAAAATGGCAAAAGTGAAAGATAAAGAGAGCATTCTAAAAACAGCAAGAGAAAAACAGAGTCAGTTACAGGGGAACCTGCAAAGGCTATCAACTGATTTCTCTGCAGAAACTTTGCAGGCCAGAAGGGAGTGGCATGATATATTCAAATTCCTGAAAAGGAAAACCCAGCAACTTAGGATACTCTCTACCCAGCAAGATTATCATTTAGAATAGAAGGAGAGATAAAGAATTTCTCAGAAAAGCAAAAACTAAAAGAGTTCAGCAGTACTAAACCTACCCTTAAAGAAATATGGAAGGGTCTTCCCTAAAAAGAAAAGAAACAAAAATCTATAGGAAAGGGCAAATCACAATAACAAAGACAAATATAAAAAAAGGATGAAACTTTTGTCTTTTCTGGATACATGCTCAAGAGTGTGATTGCTGGATCACATGGTAACTCTATTTTTTGTTTTCTGACGAACCTCCATACTGTTTTCCACAATGGCTGCACCAACGTGCATTCTAATCAACAGTGTAGGAGCCTTCCCTTTTCTCCACATCCTCTCCAGAATTTATTACGTCTAGGCTTTTTGTTGATGGACATTCTGGCTGGCGTATGGTGATACCATGCTGCTGTAGTTTTGCGTTACATTTCTCTAATAAGTAGCAATGTGGAGCATCTTTTATAATGTACCTGCTGGCCATCTGTGTGGCTTCTTTGGAGAAATGTCTATTTAAATCTTCTGCCCATTTTTTGATTGTGTTGTTTGTTTTTTTGATATTGAGTTGTATGTGTTGTTTGTATATTTGGAAATTAAGCCCTTGTCAGTTGCATGATTTGTGAACATTTTCTTTCAGTCTGTAGGTGGCCTTTTCATTTCGTTTATGCTCTCCTTTGCTGTGCAAAAGTTTATAAATTTCATTATGTCAAAACTCTAATTTAAAAAGATACATGCACCCCAGTATTCATAGCAGCAATATTTACAATAGCCAAGAAATGGAAGAATCCTAAGTGTCCATCAACAGAGGAATGGATAAAGAAGATGTGGTGTGTGTCTGTGTGTATTTATAAAATGGAATTGTACTCAGCCATAAAAAGAATGAAATAATGCCATTTGCAGTAAAAAGGACGGACCCAGAGATTATCCTACTAAGTGAAGTATGTCAGAAAAAAACAAATATTATACGATATCACTTATATGTGGAATCTAAAAAACAGTAAAAATGAACTTATTTACAAAACTGAAACAGACTCACAGACATAGAAAATAAACTTACAGTTATCAAAGACGAAGGGGGGAGGGATAAATTAGGAATATGGGATTAACAGATACACACTACCATATATAAAATAAACAACAAGGGTTTACTGTATAGCACAGGGAACTACATTCAATATCCTGTAATAAACTCTAATGGAAAAGAATTTTAAAAAGAATATTAATACTTAAATTAGCCAATACATAGATTAAAAAACAATAAAAAAATTATGAAAGCATTTATAACTACAATTAGCAGTAAAAGGATAAACATAAAGATGGAAAATAGGACATGAAAATGTTGGAGAGGGGAATATAAAAATGTAGATCTTTTAGAATGTGTTTGAACTTGGATGACTATCAGTTTAAACTAAGTAGATAGTTACGTGTCAATGTACTTGAACTCCATGGTAACCACAAACAAAAAACATGCAATGGATTCACAAAAAACAAACAAACAAAAAAAAGGAACTCAAGCATAGCACAAAATAAAATCATCAAACCATAAAAAGAAAAACAAAAAGAAGAAGAAATGAACAAAGAACTACAAAAATAACTAGAAAATAAGGATTAAAAATGGCAGTAAGTATATACCTATCAATAATTACTTTAAATGTCAGTGAACTAAATGTTCCAATGAAAAGACTCAGAGTGGCAGACTGGATTTAAAAAAAGAAAACAGAACCAGAACCTACAATATGCTGCCTACAAGAGACTCATTTCAGGATGAAAGACACACACTGACTGAAAGTGAGGGAAAAGAAAAACATGTATCATGCAAATGGAGATGACAAGATAGTGGGAGTGGCAATACTCATATCAGACAAAATAGACTTTAAAACAAAGTTTATAAAGAAAGACAAGAAGGGCATTATATAATGACAAAGGGATCAAAGCAAGAAGAGAACATTATACTCAGTAACATATATGCACCCAAAATAGAAGCACCTAAATATATAAAAC
This sequence comes from Leucopleurus acutus, assembly GCF_964270905.1. Lineage (NCBI taxonomy): Eukaryota > Metazoa > Chordata > Mammalia > Artiodactyla > Delphinidae > Leucopleurus > Leucopleurus acutus. The sequence goes on along the minus strand of NC_139145.1, from coordinate 73,876,329 downwards.
GAATACTAACAGACATAATGGGAGAAATTGACAATAATACGATAACAGTAGGCAACTTTAACACCCAAATGACATCAATGGACAGATCATCCAGACAGAAAATCAACAAGGCAACAGAGGTCCTAAATGACACAACAGACCAGTGGGACTTACTTGATATCCACAGAACACTTCATTGGAAAACCCCACAATACCCATTCTTTTCAAGCATGCATGTAATGTTCTTTAGGCTGGACCACATACTGGGTCACAAAACAAGCCTCAACCAATTTCAAGCACCTTTTCTGACCACAGTATGAAACTAAAAATACAGGAAAAGAATGAACACATGGAGACCAAACAATATGCTACTAAAAAAGAAAAAAGACCCAATGGGTCAACCATGAAGGCAAAGAAGAAATCAGAAAATGCCTTCAGACAAATGAGAATGAAAACACAAACTTACAAAGTCGATGGGATGCAGAAAAAACAGTTCTAAGAGGGAAGCACACAGTAATACAGGCCTTGCTCAAGAAACAAGAAAATTCTCAAGTAAACAACATAACCTACCACTAAAAAGAATTCGAAAAACAAGAATAAACAAAAGCCAAAGTTAGAAGAAGAAAGGAAATAATAAAAATCAGAGAGGAAATAAAGTAGAGATCAAAAGATAACAGAAATGATCAATAAAACCAAGAGCTGGTTCTTTGAAAAGATAAACAAAATCAACACACTCTATCCAGACTCACTAAGAAGAAAATAGAGAGGAACCACATAAACAAAATAAGAAATGAAAGAGGAGAAACAGCAACCAGTACTACATAAATACAAAAAATCATAAAAGAATACCATGAACAGTTACATGCCTACAAGACATGACAACCTGGAAGAAATGAACAAGTTACTACAAACCTGTAGCTTGCCAAAACTGAGTCAAGAAGAAACAGATAATTTGAACAAACAGATCGCCAGAAGTGAAATAGAATCTCATAAAAAAAACTCCCTACAAATAAAGGTCCAGGACTGAATGTCTTCAATGTCTTCAAATACACAAAGAAGAATTTATACCTATCCTTTTCAAACTATTCCAAAAATTTGAAGAGTAGGAAACAGTCCCAAATTCATTCTATGATTCCACCATGACCCTGATACCAAAACCAGACAAAGACACTACAAAAAAAGAAAACTGTAGGCCCATTATCTCTGATGAATAAAGATGCAAAAATCCTCAACAAAATATTAGCAAACCAAATACAACGGTACATAAAAAGGATCAAACACCATGATCAAATTGGATTCATTCCAGGGTTGCAATTATGGTTCAACATACACGATCAGTCAATCAATGTGATAGACCACATTAACCAAAGGGAAGACAAAAACCACATGATCATCACAATAGATGCAGAAAAAGCACTTGACAAAATTCAACATCGATTTAATATAAAAACTCTCAATAAAGTGAGTATAGAGGGAACATATCTCAACCTAATAAGGGTAATTTACAACAAAACCATAGCCAACATAATATTCAATGGTGAAAAGCTGCAAACCTTCCCGCTAAATTCAGAAACAAGATGAGGATGCTCACCCTCACCACTTCTATTCAACATATTATTGGAAGTCCTAGCCACAGCAATCAGAAAAAAATAAATAAATAAAAGGTATCCAAATTGGAAGGGAAGATGTAAAACTGTCACAGTTTTCAGATGACATGATACTCTACATAGAGAACCCTAAAGTCTCCACACAAAAACTATCAGAATAAATGAATTCAGTGAAGTTGCGGATTTAAGATTTTTTTAAATTTATTTATTTAATTTATTTATTTTTGGCTGCATTGGATCTTCATTGCTGTGTGTGGGCTTTCTCTAGTTGTGATGAGTGGGGGCTACTCTTTGTTGTGGTGCGTGGGCTTCTCATTGCGGTGGGTTCTCTCGTTGTGGAGCATGGGCTCTAGGCATGCAGGCTTCAGCAGCTGTGGCTCGCAGGCTCTAGAGCGCAGGCTCAGTAGAGTGCGGGCTTAGTTTCTCCATGGCATGTGGGATCTTCCTGGACCAGGGCTCGAACCCGTGTCCCCTGCATTGGCAGGAGGATTCTTAACCACTGTGCCACCAGGGAAGCCCCAGGATATAAGATTAATATACAGAAATCTGTTGCATTTCATTACACTAACAATGAAATATCAGAAAGAGAAAATAAAAACAGTATTTCATTTAAATTCATGTCAGAAAATAAAATACTTAGGAATAAACTTAACCAAGGAGACAAAAAGATCTATATTCTGAAAACTATAAAACATTTATAAAGGAAACAGAAGATGATTTAAAGAAATGGAAAGATATCCCATGCTCTTGGATTGGAAGAATTAATTTTAAAATGGCCATACTACCCAAAGCAATCTATGGATTTAATGCAATACCTATCAAAATACCCATGACATTCTTCTCAGAACTAGAATAATCCTAAAATTTCTACAGAACACCAAAAAGGCCCAGAATTGCTGAAGCAATCCTAAAGAAAAGGACAAAGCTGGAGGCATAAACCTAGACTTCGACTGTACTAAAAAGCTACAGTAATCTAAACATCATTGTATTGCTACAAAAAAGACGTATAGATCAATGGAACATAATAGAGAGCTGAGAAATAAACCCACACACCTACCGTCAATTAATCTACATCAAACGAGGCAAGAATATACAATGGAGAAAAGAGAGCCTCTTCAGCAAGTGGTGTTGGAAAATGTTGATAGCTACACATAAACGCTCCCTCACGCTATATACAAAAATAAACTCACAATGGTTTAAAGACCTAAAGAGAAGACATGACATCATAAAACTCCTAGAAAATAACATAGGCCAAACATTCTCTGACATAAATTGTAGCGATATTTTCTTAGATTGTCTCCCAGGGCTAAAGAAATAAAAGAAAAAATAAACAAATGGGACCTAATTAAACTTAAAAGCTTTTACACAGCAAAGGAAACCATCAACTAAATGAAAAGACAACCTACAGAATGGGAGAAAATATTTGCAAAAGATGCGACTGACAAGGGGTTAATATCAAAAGTATAAAAACAACTCAGAAAACTCGATAGTGAAAAAATAAACAATCCAATATAGAAATTGGCAGAAGACCTAGATAGACATCTTTCCACAGAAGACACAGGAAAAGTGACCAGGCACATGAAAAGATGCTCAACATTGATTATTAGAGAAATGCAAATCAAAACCACAATGAGGTGTCACCTGACACTGGTCAGAATGGCTATCATTTATTATTACAAATAATAAATTCTGGAGAGGGTGTGGAGAAAAGGGAACCCTCTTACACTATTGGCTGCAATGTAAATTGGGGCAGCCACTATGGAAGACAGTAGGCAGGTTCTCTAAAAAACTAAAAATAGAGGTTCCAGCAATCCCACTCCTGGGTATATATCCAGATAAAACAGAAACTCTAATTTGAAAAGATAAATGTACCCCAAGGTTAACAGCAGCACTATTTACAATAGCCAAGACAGGAAAACAACCCAAGTGTCCACCAACAGACAACTGGCTTAAGAATAAGTAGTATATATATACAATAAAATATTACTCAGCCATAGAAAAGAATGAAATATTGCCACTTGCAGCAACATGGATGGCCCTAGAGAATATTATGCTTAGTGAAGTCAAACAGAGAAAGACAAATACTATACGATATCACTTATATGTGGAATCTAAAAAATAATACTAATGAATCTATATACAAAATGGAAACAGACTCACCAACACAGAAAACAAACATGTTTACCAAAGGGGAGAGGGAGGGATACACCTACAGGAGTATGGAATTAACAGACACAAACTACTATACATAAAACAGATAAGCAACAAGTATTTGCTGTAGAGCACATGGAATTATATTCAATATCTTATAATAACCTATCACAGAATATAATCTGAAAAAATTAACTGAATCAGTGCTGTACAGTTGAAACTAACACAATATTGTAAATCAACTATAATTCTTTTCTTTAATTAATTAATTAATTTATTTTTGGCTGCCTTGGGTCTTCATTGCTGTGTGCAGGCTTTCTCTCTAGTTGCAACGAGCAGGGGCTACTCTTCATTGCAGACCTTGGGCTTCTCATTGCGGTGGCTTCTCTTTGTTGCAGAGCATGGGCTCTAGGTGCACGGGCTTCAGTAGTTGTGGCACGCGGGCTAAGTAATTGTGGCTCACGGGCTCTAGAGTGCAGGCTCAGTAGTTGTGGCACATGGGTTTAATTGCTCCACGACATGTGGGATCTTCCTGGACCAGGGCTCGAACCCGTGTCCCCTGCATTGGCAGGCGGATTCTTAACCACTGCACCACCAGGTAAGTCCCTCAACTATAATTCAGTAAGAAAATATTTTATGATTCCACGTCTTTCCTAGTGGAACACCAGGACTTCCAGGGCTTGTGTGGTTTAGGAAAATGATGTAGGGCTATTATTATTTCCTCTATTACTGAGCTTTTGGCTGTAAGTAAAACAACCTGCAACTTAAACTGACTATGTAACAAGCAGAAGTCTAGAGGTAGAGCAGACTTTAGGTTATCAGTTCATCAAGAGCATCATCAAGGCACTTTCCATCTCTCCATCCTCCTTGGACATGCTGGCTTCATCACAAGGCTGATTACCCTCATGAGCATGAGGTATCTGCCACCAGCAATGGAATGTAATCCCTTATTCACATTCAACAGAAATAGCCACTCTTTTGTATCTTGTTGACCCCAAGTAGTTCAGGCCTGTCCATCCATGAAGCAATTATTGGCAATGAACCTGGATGCCAACGATTATCTTAGATGAACTCTTGAAAGTGCAATGTTGTTGGAGGGCCAACAACAATGACCACTGAATGCCCCATTTTACACACGAGGGAAATGAAGAGCTATGAAGTTAGTGTTTTGTCTATGATCACATAGTTATATGAGGTAGATGTAGGTCTACCTATCAACGAAGTGCATGTTCTTAACCTTGGTCCTATAGCACTCGGGAACATTCTGGAGGTGGGAGATGGGTTCTCAGAACCCAAATTTAGATGCTTATTTATAAGACAAATAAAAAGGATCTACCAAAAATCACCTTGTTTTTCAAATATGAGAAACTAAATGGGTAAAATTACTTATGTAAGGGGACATGGTAATACTGTATATTTGTGGGACTTGGGACCCTTTTGAGGTTGTTGGTTGTTTTGTTGTTGTTGTTTTACATAATGCAATGCAAAGTAAGGGAGGCACAGAAGAGTGAAAATTATGACTCAAGGAAAGTACAATAGTTGATCACCCAGCTTCATTTGAAGCAAAGAAGAGTGCTTGTGAAATACTCACCTGTTTCTTTTCTGTGACTGTTTTAACTACTTCTTAACTCACTCTTTCATGTGAATTGCATTCCAAGTTTCAAAAATAAATGAACAAAATATTTATTTCAGCAAAATGTTTTCCTTCCCTACTTCCCGAAAGTTCAAAGTGGCCAAATAAAATTCATCATTCAACCATTTTTAACAGGTTATATAAATGACTGATTCTATTAAGTACTGAATCAATAAAGTAGAAACTCCTTTAGTGCCCTGGGAATTGTATGATGTATCTTTCCTTTTCATCAATCACTCTGAATAGCTCTGTGTTAATAAGTACTCCATATTTCTCATCACAGATTATTTTTCAGTAAGTAGGAAGACTGGAGGAACCTCCCAGATCCCTGATTTGATTCACTGTCTATGTGAACTTAGGATTAAAGACTCTAAGGAATCCTTCCCACAAATGATGAGAAAGGTACCCATTAGGAGAAATATAATTATGCTGAATAAATGAAAATCGAAGTCTTGCATTTTTTCCTTATCTTCTTTCATTCCTTCTTTATCTTATTTATAAAACACTGTTCTTAATGATTTTCAATTTTTCCCAATTGTCATCTTTAAAAGCACAAGGGAATTGCATACTATTTTCCTTCTCTTTCCCTGTTTTATTCATCCATTCATCTTCCCTATATGTTGTGGGCAAATTATCAAAGTTCAAGGATATTTACTCTATAGATATATGTCATACAAACGAAATAATTCTAAATAACTTCTCATGAAATAATTCTGTGATGTTTTAAAACAAGTCTTATATTTGACAAAGTATATTTATTTGACCTCAGATAAAATGATAGAATTTTAATGTTGGGATGGTTTCCTTTTGTGGGTGTGCATGATCTATACAATTAAAACTCATGATAAAATTAATATCTTCCAGGAATCTTAACTTGGTTTGTTCATCAGTGACAGTAAAGTCTGAGGCTGACGAAAAGGAGGGGAACGATAAAAAATCCAGCTAAGCACACAGGTAAGCAATTTATTTCCTAATGAACATAAAGGAAAAAAAAAGATCTAATTGAGTTTTAACAACTAGCATTTAGAGATTTCAATCTCTTTTCTTATTTCGGGTATTCCTGTGACTCTGAATAATAGCTCACTGTGGTTTTAATTTACATTTCCCTGATGACTGATGACGCTGGGCATCATGAGCGTTGTGACCATTCACATATTTTTTTCTGATGTTACAAAGTGTTTCCTGGCTTTACTGGGGAGGGGGATTCTTAGTCTTTTTATTATTGATCAGTAGGAGCCTATTAGATATTCTGGATATTATTTAATATTCTGAGACTTTTGCTGAAATTAATTTTTTGCCCAGTATTTGGCTTGTCTATTCATTTTTAATGGTGTCTTTTGATGAGAAGATATTCTTAATTTTGATGAGGTCCAATTTATTAACTACATATTTAGGATTAATACATTTTGTATTCTGACTAAAATAGCTTTGCTTAGGTAATGAAGATACTCTCTTACTGTTTTCTTCACGGAACTTTATGGTTCTTGTCACATTCACACCTAGGTCCATTTAAATTAATTATTATGTATGGAATGAGAAATGGACTGCCATTTATTTCTAATTGACCCAGCAAGATCTGTTAAAAAGACTTTACTATCCCTTTTGGACTGACTTAGTACCTTGATCAAAACTCAATTTCCATGTGTGTGTCTATTTCTGGAATTCCAGGTTTTTTCCACTGATCCATTGGCTAACATTGTACCAAAGTACATGATTTTAATTATCACAGCTTTATATGTCTTGATATCAGGTAGTATAAGTTTTTAGAATTATATTCTTGGTGTTCTTTTGGCTATTCTGTTTTAGATTCTTTGAATTCTACATGAATTTTAGAATCAGCTTATTTCTTCCCAATAGTCAGCTGGAATTTTGAAAGATACGCTTTGAATTTGTATCAATTTATGGAAAATGAAAAAGATCAGGTCTACTCATCCAAAAACATTTTTTTATTTATTTTTTTATACAGCAGGTTCTTATTAGTCATCGATTTTATACACATTGGTGTATACATGTCAATCCCAATCTCTCAATTCAGCACATCACCATCCCCACACCCCCCTTGGTGTCCATACGTTTGTTCACTACATCTGTGTCTCAACTTCTGCCCTGAAAACTGTTTCATCTGTACCATTTTTCTAGGTTCCACATACATGCGTTAATATACAATATTTGGTTTTCTCTTTCTGACTTACTTCACTCTGTAAGACAGTCTCTAGATCCATCCACGTCTCAAAAAATGACTCAGCTTTGTTCCTTTCATGGCTGAGTATTATTCCATTGTATATATGTACCACACCTTCTTTATTCATCTGTTGATGGGCATTTAGGTTGCTTCCGTGACCTGGCTATTGGAAATAGTGCTGCAATGAACAACGGGGTGCATGTGTCTTTTTGAATTATGGTTTTCTCTGGGTATATGCCCAGTAGTGGGATTACTGGATCATATGGTAATTCTATTTCTAGTTTTTTAAAGAACCTCCATACTGTTCTCCATAGTGACTGTATCACTTCACATTCCCACCAACAGTGCAAGAGGGTTCCCTTTTCTCCACATCCTCTCCAGCATTTGCTGTTTGTAGAATTTCTGATGATGCCCATTCTAACTGGTGTGAGGTGATACCTCATTGTAGTTTTGATTTGCATTTCTCAAATAATTAGTGAGGTTGAGCAGATTTTCATGTGCTTCTTGGCCATCTGTATGTCTTCTTTGGAGAAATGTCTATTTAGGTCCTCTGCCCATTTTTGGATTGGGTTGTTTGTTTCTTTAATATTGAGCCAGCTGCATGAGCTGTTTATATATTTTGGAGATTAATCCTTTGTCCGTTGATTCATTCGCAAATATTTTCTCCCAGTCTGAGGGTTGTCATTTCGTCTTGTTTATTGTTTCCTTTGATGTCCAAAAGCTTTTCAGTTTCATTAGGTCCCATTTGTTTATTTTTGTTTTTATTACCATTACTCTAGGAGGTGGATCAAAAAAGATCTTGCTGTGATCTATGTCCAAGAGTGTTCTTCCTATGTTTTCCTCTAAGAGTTTTGTAGTGTCCGGTCTTACATTTAGGTCTCTAATCCATTTTGAGTTTATTTTTGTGTATGGTGTTAGCAAGTGTTCTAATTTCATTCCGTTACATGGAGCTGTCCAGTTTTCCCAGCACTACTGAAGAGACTGTCTTTTCTCCATTGTATATCCTTGCCTCCTTTGTCATAGATTAGTTGACCATAGGTGCGTGGGTTTATCTCTGGGATCTCTAGTTTGTTCCATTGATGTCTATTTCTGATTTTGTGCCAGTACCATATTGTCTTGATTACTGTAGCTTTGTAGTACAGTCCGAAGTCAGGGAGTCTGATTCCTCCAGCTCCGTTTTTTTCCCTCAAGACCGCTTTGGCTCTTCAGGGTCTTTTGTGTCTCCATACAAATTTTAAGATTTTCTGTTTTGGTTCCGTAAAAAATGCCATTGGTAATTTGATAGGGATTGCACTGAATCTGTAGATTGCTTTGGGTAGTATAGTCATTTTCACAAAATTGATTCTTCCAATCCAAGAACATGGTATATCTCTCCATCTGTTGGTATCATCTTTAATTTCTTTCATCAGTGTCTTATAGTCTTCTGCATACAGGTCTTTTGTCTCCCTAGGTACGTTTATTCCTAGGTATTTTATTCTTTTCGTTGCAGTGGTAAATGGGAGTGTTCCCTTAATTTCTCTTTCAGATTTTTCATCTCATTAGTGTATAGGAATGCAAGAGATTTCTGTCCATTAATTTTGTACCCTGCAACTTTACCAAATTCATTGATTAGCTCCAGCAGTTTTCTGGTGGCGTTTTTAGGATTCTCAATGTATAGTATCATGTCATCTGCAAACAGTGACAGTTTTACTTCTTCTTTTCCAATTTGTATTCCTTTTATTTTTTTCTTCTCTGATTGCCGTGGCTAGGACTTCCAAAACTATATTGAATAACAGTTGTGAGAGTGGACATCCTTGTCTTGTTCCTGATCTTAGAGGAAATGCTTTCTGTTTTTCACCATTGAGAATGATCTTTGCTGTGGGTTTGTCGTACATGGCCTTTATTATGTTGATGTAGGTTCCCTCTATGACCACTTTCTGGAGAGTTTTTATCATAAATGGGTGTTGAATTTTGTCAAAAGCTTTTTCTGCATCTATTGAGATGATCTTATGGTTTTTATTCTTCAATTTGTTAATATGGTGCATCACATTGATTGATTTGTGTACATTGAATAATCCTTGCATCCCTGGGATAAATCCCACTTGATCACGGCCCATGATCCTTTTAATGTGCTGTTGGATTCTGTTTGCTAGTATTTTGTTGAGGATTTTTGCATGTATATTCATCAGTGATATTGGTCTGTTATTTTCTTTCTTTGTAGTATCTTTGTCTGGTTTTGGTATCAGGGTGATGGTGGCCTCATAGAATGAGTTTGGGAGTGTTCCTTCCTCTGCAATGTTTTAGAAGAGTTTGAGAAGGATGGGTGTTAGCTCTTCTCTAAATGTTTGATAGAATTCACCTGTGAAGCCACCTGGTCCTGGACTTTCCTTTGTTGGAAGATTTTTAATTACAGTGTCAATTTCATTACTTGTGATTTGTCTGTTCATATTTTCTGTTTCTTCCGGGTTCAGTCTTGGAAGGTTATACCTTGCTAAGAATTTGTCCATTTCTTCCAGGTTGTCCATTTTATTGGCATAGAGTTGCTTGTAGTAGTCTCTTAGGTTGCTTTGTATTTCTGTGGTGTCTGTTGTAACTTCTCCTTTTTCATTTCTAATTTTATTGATTTGAGTCCTCTCCCTCTTTTTCTTGATGAGTCTGGCTAATGGTTTATCAATTTTGTTTATCTTCTCAAAGAACCAGCTTTTAGTTTTACTGATCTTTGCTACTGTTTTCTTTGTTTCTATTTCATTTATTTCTGTTCTCATCTTTATGATTTCCTTCCTTCTGCTAACTTTGGGTTTTGTTTTTCTTCTTTATCTAGTTCCTTTAGGTGTAAGGTTAGATTGCTTATTTGAGATTTTTCTTGTTTCTTGAGGTAGGCTTGTATAGCTATAAACTTCCCTCTTAGAACTGATTTGGCTGCATCCCATAGGTTTTGGATCATCATGTTTTCATTGTCATTTGTTTCTAGGTCTTCGTGAATGTTGTGCATAATTTCTACTATAGCTTTTATTATCTTTTATCATAGAGATCTTAAAGCCACTCTCTGATGATTCAAACATTTGGTTCATGTCAGGATCTGCTTCTACTTGCTATTTCCTCTCTTGACCATGGATGACATTTTCTTGCCTTGTGTGTCTTGTAATCTTTAAGTATATGCCAGACATTCTATAAGAGAACAACAGAACCTAAAGCAAATAACGTTTACCTCCAGAAAGGTGCAGGTTCTTGTTTCTGTCAGTCTACCAGAGGTGAAATGAGTGGGTTAGGTGGGTCTGAACTTTGTTGCTGATTTAGTTTGACTCAGCTCACCACTGGCTTAAAATATTTTGAGGGTGGAATTACAACCTTCTTATTAGCAAAGACTGGACTGAGCACTGACAATATTCCAGATATATGTCTGCGCTTCACAGCCAAGCCAGCAGCTTTCAGAATTGCTGGGGTATCACCATATTTTACTGCCCAGTTACAAGATATTGAGATTACCCTCTAGAGTCTCTTTGGTCTCCAGTCTTACCACCAACTGCTTTCCATACCTCAGGAAGATATTTTGCAACCTTCCCCCTTTTTCTATATTATTTAGAAAGCAGAGTGCCATATACTCAAGAAGGGCCTCAGTGCCTTAGAGTGGTTACCTTAGCTCCTTTGCCCACTCTCATTCTTTGATAATTAAAGCCTGGAGTTCCTGTGCAGAGAGAATGTTCTTTGAGCTCTTCTGCCAGGCCCAAAATCTCTTGTATGTCAAAGTCTAGATTGCCTCAAGCTGTTTATCTTAGCTGTTTTACTAAATTTTATTCTAACAGGAGCATCTCAGAATCCTTATTATTTCAGAAGAAATCTGTTCTTTAAAATTATGCAATCCACACAAAGACAATTTGATAGTACGTAGTCTAGTTGATAGTAGTTTTATTAGGTGGCATATAATGTTAAGAGATCATTATTTTAAACACTCTAACTTATTGCCTAGATTGCTTCTTGGTCTAATGGAGCTCTGTCACAGGGTGATTCCTGATTCTATTCTTTGCTTCTTCATTGCTTACTAATGAAGCTTGGGAGCATCATGTGACTTCATTGCTTCTATTCTCTCAGTCTGTTCATTATCCACGCCAGAGAGAAATGTGACTTAATAAGGTTCTAAAATACCTTGAAAACTTTTAAACAGGTACTATGTAAATCTAAGCAGTCATTACCACAGACACTTTCTATTTTAAAAATTATTTTTATAGTTAAAAAAAGTAGTATTTTCAATTGTATAGTATACACTATATATATATATATATATATATATATATAGAGAGAGAGAGAGAGAGAGAGAGAGAGAGAGAGAGGGAGAGGGAGGGAGAAAGAGAGAGGGAGTGAAGTATTAGAACTCATACAACTCAACAGCAAAAAACAATCCAATTAAAAAATGGGCAAAAGATCTGAATAGACATTTTTCCAAACAAGACCCACACATGGTCAACTGGCACATGAAAAGATTCTCAACATCACTAACCATCAGGGAAATGCAAATAAAAACCACAGTGAGGTATCACTCATACCTGTTTGAATGGCTATTCAAAAAGACAAGTAATAACAAGTATTGGCAAAGATGTAGAGAAAACGAAACCCTTGTGCACTGTTGGTGGGAATGTAGACTGGTGCAGCCACTATGGAAAACAGTATGCAGGTTCCTCAAAAAATTAAAAATACAACTACCATATGATCCAGCAGTTCCATTTCAGGGTATTTACCCGAAAAAAACAAAAACACTAACTCAAAGAGATATATGCACCCCCATGTTCACTGCAGTATTATTTACAAGAGCCAAGATATGGAAACAACCTAAGTGTCCATTGATTGATTGACAAAAATGTGGTGTATATGTGTGTGTGTGCGTAAAATGGAATATTATTCAGCCATAAGGGAGAATGAAACCTTGCCATTTGTGCAACATGGATGGACCTCAAGAGCATTACAGTAAGTGGAAATAAGTCAGAGAAAGACAAATACCATATTATCTCACTTATATGTGAAATCTAAAAAAGAAAAATAGATAAAGAGAACAGACTGGTGGTTGCTAGAGGTGGGGGGTGGGGAGTGGGAGAAATGAGTGAAGGGGGTCAAAAGATACAAACTTCCAGTTATAAAATAAATAAGTCATGAAGATGTAGTATACAGCATGGTGACAATAGTTAATGATACTGTATTGCATATTTGAAAAGTTGCTAAGAGAGTAGATCTGAAAAGTTCTCATCACAAGAAATTTTTCTTCGTATGTATGGTAATGGATATTAACTAGGCTTACTGTGGTAATCATTTCTCAATGCATATACAAACATTAAATCATTATGTTGTACACCTGAAATAACGTTATATGTTCATTATACCTCAATAAAAAAAGAAACAGAAAAAGAAGTATTCATCACCATGTAGATGAGGAATAGCTAGTGATTCATAGATCTAGGTTCTCAATTTTGAAAAAAAAGTTAATAAAATGAAAAACTGGCTCACTTTAATTTTAGAACGTAATGTTATCTACCCATGGGAGCCTGTATAAAGCTTTTAAAAATCCTGGAAGGAAAATAGTTTACAGAACTCCTGGTGGATATAACAGTCCACTTGAATCAATGACAGCCCATGGGATTACATTTGCAATTGTGCCCCATGCTAACTCATGGAAAAGAATAAATCTCCCACATCATCATGGAAAATGGAGTGTGGCTGGTGGTCACAATGCATAATTTTGAGGACAAAATTATTAGAGTATTTATCTCCTAGCACAGCAAGACCATTGAGAAGCCTCCTTTCCCTAAGCCCTTGTGAGTGTTCCAAGGAGAAATTTTAAGCTCTGAATGGGCATGTCCAATATTGAAGCACCTAAAAAAGCGACTTTAGAATTAGAACGTTTAAGACTATGGTACAAGTTGAATTTCCAAAGAATATTCATTTTTCCTTCCATCAAGGCCAATAGTCTGCAATGTGAACTTGAACACACTATGATATGTAAATACAATAGTGACTCAACTAAAAAAATTAGTGCCTCTGTTATGGGGCAGTTCACCGGAGTGTCTGTCTTCACCCTTGGGGCATTTTACTGATTTTTGTCAGTAAAGAGGCTTCTTTTGAATTCTGCTTGTAGTGGATTAAGGAGAAGTATATTTTTAAAAGCCATGCAATCTCAAGGCTACATTTTACAGTTATAGGGAGCTTAATGTTTTATTATTTCATGAAAAAATTATTCATATTCTCCAGTAGAAAATATACTAGATCAGAGGTCTCCAAACTATTATGGTACACTCCTATTAGTAAAATGACGTTGAGCAAAATCCCCAATACATGCATATTTATTTATTTATAACTTATATGCATGTACTATCATTATTAACTAGTATCTAAAGGCAGAATATATACTTCGATTGTAGCCATCTCAACTAATGATATGCATAAACCTATATTTGAAACAGTCTTCTTAATAATTTCACTTTTGTTGGCTAACTACTTGTTTATATTTTGTTTGCTCATTTTTTGGGGGGGGTGGAATATTGGGTGATGTTGCACTTGAGAAGTGATAGCGACTGTCCTGCCAATGTTACGTTGTTTGTTTGTGCTTGCACTGAGTATAAACTTTAATCTGTGGTTTTTCTGCCAGAATCTTTTAAAGTCGCTTGTCCTTTTTAATTAAGAATTGTCTTTCATTAAAGTGGGTAATATAATGCACAGATTTCCTAAACCAGGCACACATAAATTGCAATATGCCAAAACAGACTGGATATCTGTATAGCATATATGACATATGACACTGTGACATATGAACCGGGTAAGAGGGCCTTGTTCATTTTGCATGCTAAATATTAGAAAAAATTCATTTATTTCATATTTTTAGATTAAAAAAGAGGTAAATTCTAATTTTTTTTACTGTATTCCATCTTGCTCACCCACTGTTGTTGTCTGCCTCCCCCTTTGAAACCCACTGGCTTAAATGGCTCGTATTTGAAAATGGAAAAACAGAACATGATTAAAGGAAAGGAAAGTGCTATTATTAATCTTCAAATACATCATGCTTCAAGTAAAAATCAAATTGAAAATCAAGAAAGGATGACAACACAGGCAAGGATCAAATTACGTTAATTTCTGATGATCTTTATTTAAACAGATAAAACTATTTCTTTCCCAAAAGAGAAGGAACCAGAGTAACATATGATAGGGAGAGGTGATTCTAGGGGTACAGAGCAGCATGCAGGAGACTGAAGCGGCTGGCAGAGTGAGTACATAAAAATGAAAGAATAAGACTGCTTAAGAGAAGAAATTTTGGTAAAAATCACAGTTACTATTCAATGGAAATCAAACCGGGAAAGGAGAGAGATGTTTTCGTTATAAGTGGGCCTAAGAACAGGCTTTTGTTGTCACGATAAGGTCAAAGGGAAGGAAGTCATTATCCTTCTCAGATACTGCCTTTAGCATTTACATCACTGGTAAAACCAAGTCATCACCTGTAAGTACATTTAGCTACAACGACTCAGTGACACCACTTTCTTACTTCTTATCCTTGTCTCTGTCTCAAGAAACAAGTCCCTTTCCTCCTGTAAAGCTCAGGGCTCCTTTTGTGCCACCCAGCTCCTCTCTTCCCAGTACCATCAAGACTCTAATTCTCAATCGATTCCCGCCCTCTCAGGCATCTTCAAATCCTCCTTACAGCTTTCACCCTATGCCTTCAAACATGTATAGTTCTCTGCTCTCCTAGAAAAAGTTCTCTTGACCCAGCTGCCCTCTCTAGCTACTGCTATAATTTTTTTCCCCTTTCACTGTCAAACTTTTCAAATAAGCAGCCTATATCTGCTGCCTCCATTTTTTTCCTGACATATCCTAGAATCAGGCTTCTGTTCTCGTTACTTTGCAAAAAAGAATTTCCCATCGTTCTCATCCAATCATTATTATGGCCTATTTATGTTAGATGGTTGTGTCATCTCATCTCTGTCTCCTACTCCTTCCCTGCTATATCCCTAGCCTGGCCTTTTCTACTTCCTGCCCCTAATCCAGAGTCCTTCCTTCCTGTCTAGAATCTTCACTGCAACAGGATGACACCTCTCTGTTCATAGTATTAATGTTTCCTCCTTTAAGACTCAGAACGTTTAATTCCTCATCCTTACTTTGGACTTTCTCAGGTTTTTCCCATCTGCACTTATTAAATCATCTTTTGTTGCAGCAGAAGGGGCTGAATAAATGTTTGTTGAGTGAATGAATAAATGAATGGACACATATTCTATGTCCTGGTCAAGAAGTGACCTCATTGTTCTATCATGCCCACAGTTACCTTCTATGTTTATTATGTTGATAAACTATAACCATATGGTTTTGGTATGTCCCTGAGTCACTGTATATAACTAAATGTGCCAAGCTACTTAAATGCATGTTAAGTAGCCAGGAAACCTTAAACTGCAGTATGTGACTGCCAGCAATACTCAGTAGGGTTGGGTCACACAGCTTTTCATGGTGGCCTTCTCATGAAGACTACATAGACAACTACTCTTTAGGCATGTTTTCCTTCTCTAAATTATTCTATTTTTAAAGCACAGTAAAAGAAATGTTCATAAATATATACACTAGGTGAGAGTTACAAGAAATAGGATGTAATACTTAAAACAGAACTTAAAAATTATGAAACACAGGCATTTAGGGATGATCTGACTCTGTTCTATTTCCACTTACTATAAATTTCAACTTGATTTATTCTTGGGTTGCCTGAAGCCTGGTATGTGCCGAAGCCTTTCAATTAACTAGCTAATATATTTAAGCTCTTCTCTAAGAGTGACGTTCACTACTTTCTCTTTGCAAGTGCTTGCCAATCGGTATCAGCAGAGATGAACTCAAAGTCATGAATAAGGTGATTATGTGGCTTTTGTGCTTGCCTGACTATGCTGCTTCCCTCCAGGGAAAACTTGACATGCCTGAGGTTGCTGCTTGCCTTTCCACATCATATCCCTGAGTTTTGATTTGGCTGATTTACTACAGAATGAAAATCATATAGACCCCTCTACTTCCTCCCAATACCTTGTTCTTGAAGTAAATTCAGCAGAATGTGAAATCTGTTGACAAGCCTTCCTTGCTGTTTAGAGGCCCTCATCAGCAGTCTGTGAGCTCGTATCAGTAATTCCTACTATGGAAAACCAAAACTGCACATAACAACAATGTAAGTGGATATAAACACGACATGGCCTTATAAAAACAATGATATCATATACTACATTATTTATATTATTCTTCAATTTTAAGATCTTTTTCTGTTCCAGGAAGCCTTCTATAATTACTCTAACCTTTACTGATGGCTCTGGCCTCTGAACGCTTACGGAAATGAAAATTTTGCACTGAATTACACAATGCGTACACTATCATTTTATGTTTGTTGTCAACCACTTGTCCCTCTTTGAGGGCGGGGACCATACCTTTTAGTTTAGATCTGTACCATATTACATATTGTAAAAGGCAATGTAATAGTGACTTCGTATTCATGTGTCTATGAACAATTAATGTTGGCCAGGGGATGGGGAGGAATGTGGAAGGTAGTGACCAAAATACTATCAGAATATATGTCAGGAATTTCCAAATTTCAAGTAACACAGATGCAACCCAAACCTGTTTTATTCCTTCTTTCATTCAACAAATATTTACTGAGCACCTATGATGTACAGACACTGCCCTAGACCCTTGGAATATATCAGTGCATACAATAGAGCAAGATTTTTCCTCCTGGAGAGCTTCCACTGAAGTAGACTGAGATAGATGTTACACAGTAATGTGTAATGTTACACATTACTTATTATGTTAAACATAATAAGTAATTAGAAAATATAATGGAATATTATGCGGGAGGAAAGAAAAAAAGAACAGTGTAAGTGGTACTGGAGAGTTGGTGGGAGGAGACTTCACGTCAGGGGAGGCCTCGTTGTGAAGCTGATAGTTTGGTAAAGACCTGAAATAGATGAGAGAGAGCCATGCTGATATGGGTGTGTTCCAGGCAGACATGGCAGTCAATGCAAAGGCCCTGGAGTGTAATCATGCTTAATATCAGAGCAGGAAGATCAATTAAGAGGATATTGTAATAATCTAGGTGAGAGACGGGAGTGGCTTGAAGCATGGTAGCAACAGTGGAACGCTATTTATATTCTAGATACATAATTTACATTCTAGTTAGATTTGGAAATTAGAATCAAGAAAATTTTCTGATAGATTCAATTTGAGAGAGGGGAGAAAAGGGAGGAGACAAGGATAATTTAAAAGGTTTTGGCTTGAGCAGCTAGAAGGCTACAGTTGCCATTTGACTAAGATGTGGGGGAAGACCATAGGTAGAACAAATATTGGGGAAAAGATCAGTTTGGGGCATGTTACATTGGAAGTTTCTATTAGACACCTAAAGAAATATTAAGCAAACAATTGGTTAAACAGGTCTGAAATTTAGATGTGAGATCTGAGCTGGAGCATAACTATGGCTTTAAATCATAGTGGTCAACAGTAACCCACTCTCCAACTGCAAAATGGTTAAGTGGTATTACGTCTGCACTAATTGTGTAAAATCATCCAGGTTGTGATGATAAGGGAAGAAAACTTATGGAACTGCTTTCATCACTCTCTACTTATATTCTGACTATCTATTAAACAGAAAAATCTACTTCTTACACTGACCCCCATCCCCCAATTTGGGTTTTTCTCCAAAGCAATGAGCATCAAAATTTAAAGGTGATAGAAAGAAACTTCTCTGAAAATAAAAGTGCTAGGTACTATGACACTAATTTGGATGAAAATCAGTGATCCATCTCCCCTTTACAGGTGTGTCTGAGCAATGGTCAGAAGTTTGCTTCCATAATGGTGTACCAGTATCTTACAGCTACAGATAACTGATTTTCCTGTAAGCCTGTATATATAATTATATAACTACATCTCTCTCTCTCCCTCTCCCTCTTCCTCTCTCTCTATATATATGTGTCTGTGTATGTGTGTGTGTGTGTGTGTATATATATATATATACACACACACACACACACACACAGCATATGTATGTTCTTCAAGGCAATGTCTTAGATGTTAGTTTATTACAATTGAATCAGATTGACAAAAGTAAAACACTGCTGTCATTCACAGCCATGGGAATAAAAGTTAGGGTGCCTTTTTCCAACAGTGATTTTCTAAAATGTACAGCTCAAAGATCTCAAAGATGGTACTAGCATTAAATTTAAGCCAATGTACAGTTGTGCTAATTTTGAAGTACCTTTAGTCTCACAGAGATGCACAAACCACCAGACACCAGTATAAAGTTCTCATGGCCAAAAATTTTGATTCTGCTGCTACAGCACAGGAAATTTAAAATCAAATGGGTTTTTAAATAATTAGGAGGTGTAGAAAATAGTCCTAAATAACACACAACAGAGCAACAAACCTTGACCTTGACCGGATGGCAAAATAAAAAACAGGCAACTCCAGTTGCTTATTCATAACACTAACACCAGGAATCAAATGCTGGATTTGGTGACAGGCAAAAGTTGTTTGCCCTGAAACCAACCTACTATTTTAAGAGGAGCACCATAATAATCTCATATGTATGCTCAGTCTAAGAGCTATGAAATTTCTCTGCATTTTAGTTTCCCACTCTGGGAAATAAGAATAACAACAATATTTTCCCTGAAAGGTGGTACGGAAAACAGATATGATGCTAAAGAACCTGGTGAGAAGAATTTACCCAAAATGCCATGCAATTCCAAGGTCAGAGTTATTTTATTAATTATAATAAAAATCTTATTTCCAAATATTAATTCTAATATTCAACAGAAGTAATGTTCGACTGGATTCCTATATCAGGAAATCCTGATCAATGTCCCATCAATAATTCTATTATATGTATATAACCCTCAGCTCTGCAAAACTTGATACACAGGTACACATTTAAGTCATTCTTTCCAACAATATAAACGCTGTATTATGACCAACTCCTTGGCCTTCAACCACGTGATTTTGCAGAGCATGTATTTTAAGAGGACTAGGTACAAGAAGTTCAAAATATCTAACCTTGCTGAGCTAACTTGGGTGTTGAGAGGAAAATCCTAGACTATAATTATTCTAACAATAGAATCAGGTTACAAACTCCCTCATCACGTGGGGTCGAAAGCTTCCTCTGGAAAGGCAAAGATGTCTCAGTGAATACTAGGCAATACGGATCATAAAAAATTCATTACACTGCCCTTCTCTTCCTGTGGTAAGACAGATGTAAAATGAGGAATTTTCCCAGTAGATCCTTCTCATAGCATTTAGAAAATGAGGTTGGAAACACACACACACACACACACACACACACACACACACACACACACAAATAAATATATGCTAACAGAGTGTATTGAGCTTGACGAAAGAGTCACAAGTAAGGCATGTCACACACCTCAAATCAAAGGTGTCACACATTCAACAGCAGCCTCTTTTAATGCAAAAGACCACCGCATGCATGTGCTGCCACTGCTGACAGAATTATGGGAGATGCGGGTGGAATGTCGAACATGTATAGAATAGGCCTGTAATTATTCACAAAACTTCAGGAAATAAACATTCACTTTCAAAAAATTGTTTTCAGCTGCTCTAAAGCCAAGTGACAGCTAAATTACAGTTCAGGGAAGGAAAAGTTTCCATTTTCTAATTTGATGCATTCTGTTGCATCGTACTACATTACCCAGAGTCAGGGCTGCCATATCCTGTCATGCTTCAAACCACAGGCTGAAATCTCCAGGCAGCTGAAAGCGCTGTTTGTCCGGTCACACAGTACGCTAAGTGTACTATGAGAACAGCGTCTGGGGACTTGGGACAAGTCTCTTGGTTAACATTCCTAGGATTTCCACAAGTGCTTTTGGCTGTACATGCTGTGGCTGCTCCTTCAGCATCTTCTCTGTGCCAAGCTGTGATATGTTTATGGAAATTCTGTTGGCCCGCCCAGGAACAGCCCCAGACGCACATTCTCCCAGGACTTCGGCCAGGAAAGGGGGATGGGAAGAGGGGAAGAAGAAATGGTGGGAATCCAAACAGCAACTCTTGGGTGCTTACATGCTGACCGGTAGCTGTCAGGAAAATAAATAAGGTACGATATATCTGACAGTGTAAGAGGGAAGAAAGGAAATTAAGTTTTTATTAAAAGAGATAACAGAAATGCTATCAGGCAGGCAGTTTCCTATTGCCTGCTGAGTCTTGTGATGAGGACTCCAGTTCTTTAAATGATAGACTGTCAGAAATGGCCTATGAATACACAGTGAGAGATTCATAGAAGCTTTGTGTTACTACAGATCATACTCTCATAAAACATTTAAGATACTCGAACCAAGAAGACAGGAAAAAAATTAAAATCCTATATACTTTGATAATTTTGGACTCTGAGATTTTTCGACTTTAAACCCTAGACCCTGATCAATTAGAAATACATATTCAAAAGGAAAAATGTTTAATACAGCAATTTTACACTCAAAGGAAGGAAGCTAAAAGTCCTGGCTGAGGTTACTGTTTACTAGAAGAAATTCAAAGTAGTATTCCTGACTCCTTCTCATTAAGATCTTATGTTGCCATTTATTTTGACTTCGAGCAACTTAAAAAAACAAATCAAAAAGTTAAAAATTAACCTCAAGTATTAAAAAAAAGAAATGACAATCTCTCCCTTTAGATTAGTCCACTTGCCTGACAGAATTTGCTACATAACCAACTGCTGAAGTAGGCACTTTCTTCTCACTCCAAATGATACCCATGCCTCAGAAGCATTTTATCTTTTAAAAATTATGAATGGTCCAAATAATTTAGTATAGAAAAACCTAGGGGAGAAAAGAGAGGACTCGCTTCAAATGAGATAGACATCTTTCTTAGCACAAATTAAAGTTGTTCACGCGTACCTGCTTCCATCAGGACACTGAACCAAGAGCTCCCAAATACTGTCTCTTCACACTTCACAATTTTAGCATGAAGAGTTCCTGGGTTGCAATGAAAACGGATTTTTTTTTCTAAATAAGTTTTCAAATTCAGATATTATAAGCAGTGTTGGGCTGATGACATGATGCACGGTGGCAAATCCTTCAGTACTGGTGAAGTGGGAAGACTGGTGGATTTCCGTGCAGTCAGGTTACCAGTACAGACACTCCAATTTTCAATTTAATGGGTTATTTGGGTGTGGAAAGAGCTGATGCTTGAATGAGGAATGAGAAAACAATGTCTGAGGCATGAGAGATGTGTAGAGTTGCTATGGATTTTAAATAAAGTTGTTTTTGCAGAACCAAAATACATGAACTATACTACATGTCCTGTCAAAAATTCTGATATCTAAATTTATTTTAAAAATTCTAAGAAAGGAGCGCAACGTACATCACATACAATTGTATTTAAAATCTCTGGGGAAACAAATAATGATAAACAAATTTAGTTGCTGCATGTGCATTCTTTGTTGAAATAAAGTACTTAAAATCAAGACTATCACAGAGTATCTGTAGTTCATTCATATATACTCAGCAGGAAACTTACGGCTATGAATTACTGAAATGTCTGAAGAAAGATGATTTATGAAAACATAAGACATTTAATTAAGGCTCAGAAGGCATCTGGCTAAGGTGGCTCTGTAAGTTCACACTTAAACACATACCTCTTTCCCCAAAGCAGAGCAACGGTAGGTAAAATCAACTAGAAATAACTCAGCTCAAAAAACCACTCAAACGCCTCCACTGTACCAGAAGTGGACCAGAAATACAGAGCGGTCGTAGAACTGAAATTCAGTAGAACTGAATTTCGTAGAAATTTGTAGAACTGAAATTCAGAAATTGCTCGGTTCTGGAACAGGCTGGACAGAATCTTGGCTCTTGAAAGGTTAACGGCGCCTAGAAGTGCTTCATGTGAGATAGCAGACAGAAGCCAGTGTTACTACCTGAAGCCAAGACTTGAAGCTAGTACTCTCTTCAAACACAGCATATAAAGAGACCAAAAAAGGGCGCTGTTTACAACCAAGAAAATCAACAATTAAGACAACAATTTATTCCATATAAAATTAACTTTAGGGAGGACTCTATCTTTAAAGCAAGGATACTTTTCCATAGTAAGAAAGAAATTACAAAGTAAAGCATGGAGAAATGAAGAACGAAAAAAGTGGCTATGTGAAAAGCTTATTAGAAACCACGGGAATAAAAAAAATGAACTCAGAACTCTCAATAAATTGTATAAATGCTGAAATAGTCACAAAGATAGAAGTACTGAATTTTAAGAACTGATGAATTCACTAAAAGTGCATTACATGGAGATAAATAAAGAACGATTGAGGGCCAGAGGATAATCTGAGAGGCTCTAACCTAAGTCCAAATTGATTTCTAAATGTAAGGAAGGAAGGAAATGACAGACAGACAATATTTCAAGAAATAGGTGAGACATTCAATAACTGAGGAAACCATGTATCTTCACATTATAAATTTATTTTGAATGCCAAAAAAGAAACATAAAAACAAATTCCATATCTAGACACATACCACAAAATTGCAGAATATTAAAGAAAAGGGAAAAATCCTAAATTATCAAAAAGACCATTCATCTACCAAGAATAATTTTTAAACTGGTAAAATTTTCATGCGGCAACAACCAAGTCTAGAAGACAATTTAACAACACCCAGTAATATCTGCAAAGTGCTGAGAGAAAAATAACTGGTAACCTACAATTTTATACCCAGCAAAGCTATCCCTTAAGAATACTAACAACAACAGAAAGCAGACACAAAAAGACAAGAGAGTTTCACTATAAGACTAAAAAATGTATTTTAGCCAGAGGAAAAATAAAGTGGAAAATTATTGGATGAAAAAGAAAATGTTAGGCAGATATTGATAAAAATGTGTCAGTAAATTTAATTATTGACAGTTAAAATGAAACTTCAAAAATGTAAAACCAAACTCTACCAAATAATAAAAGATGAATTAGAAAAATTTATACCAACTTACACATTATCTACAGAGAGCGTAAATATCTTTGGTAAAATTCCTAAGTATTTTCTATTTATGGGTGCTATGCCTCAAGCATTCCAAGTTCATACTTAGCTTGCAATCTTTGCACTTGTTCTCCTTGTATGAAAATGTATCACCTTAAAACTTCTCACGGCTTTTGTTTCTCACTTTCATTCAAGTCTCTGTTCAAATATTGCCTTTTCATAGGTTAGAGATCAGAGAAGAGGTGACAAGTCTATTAGAAATACCTCCTCTTTTGTTACCACAAGATAGTATATATTTGTTCACTGGATGGTAAACTCTTCTTTTTGATTTAAGCCTCACAACAGACATTCAACTAATGCTTTAAAAAAAAATGGTAGTACTGACTTTTGCAACCAAACATTTTCTTAAGTATTTATTAAAACAGTATTGCAGACTAACAGAGTATTTGAATACCCTTCGTAAATGTAACTTTAAGTACTGTGATACTGCCAAATATCTGGAAGAGCAATGGACCATGTTTATACAGCAAAGTCAAGCTGCATTTCATACATTATCTCACTTAGTCCTCATAAAAGGATAAGTGGAGAAGAATCTGAAACCTAGAAAGATAATGCTAGCTGTTCAAAGCCACTGAGCTAGTGAGTAGCAAAATCACTATAGGAACACAGGCCTGACTCTAAATGTTCAATGTTTTTTCTTGCCTTTTTTAATTAATTTAATTTTTTTTATGCAACAGGTTCTTATTAGTTATCTATTTTATACATATTGGTATATATATGTCAATCCTAATCTCCCAATTCATCTCATCACCACCAGCCACCCCTCGCTCCACTTTCCCCCCTTGGTGTCCATACGGTTGTTCTCTACATCTGTGTCTCTATTTCTGCCCTGCAGACCCGTTCATCTGTACCATTTTTCTAGATTCCACATATATGCGTTAATATACGATATTTGTTTTTCTGTTTCTGACTTACTTCACTCTGTAAGACAGTCTCGAGGTCCATCCACGTCTCTACAAATGACCCAATTTCGTTCCTTTTTACGGCTGAGTAATATTCCATTGTATATATGTACCACAAATTCTTTATCTATTTGTCTGTCGATGGGCATTTAGGTTGCTTCCATAACCGGGCTATTGTAAACAGTGCTGCAATGAACATTGGAGTGCATGTCACTTTTTGAATTATGGTTTTCTCTGGGTATATGCCCAGTGGTGGGATTGCTGGGTCATATGGTAATTCTATTTCTAGTTTTTTAAGGAACCACCATACTGGCTGTATTAATTTACATTCCCACTAACAGTGCAAGAAGGTTCCCTTTGCTCTACACCCTCTCCAGCATTTGTTATTTGTAGATTTTCTGATGATGCCCATTCCAACCATTGTGAAGTGATACCTCATTGTTTTTGATTTGCACTTCTCTAATAATTAATGATGTTGAGCAGCTTTTCATGTGCCTCTTGGCCATCTGTATGCCTTCTGTGGAGAAAGGTCTATTTAGATCTTCTGCCCATTTTTCGATTGGGTTGTTTGTTTTGTTAATATTGAGCTTCATGAGCTGTTCATATATTTTGGAGATTAATCCTTTGTCTGTTGATTCATTTGCATACTGAGGGTTGTCTTTTTGTCCTATTTAGAGTTTGCTTTGCTGTGCAAAAGCTTTTAAGTTTCATTAGGTCTCATTTTTATTTTGGTTTTTATTTCCATTACTCTAGGAGGTGGGTCAAAAAAGATCTTGCTGTGATTTATGTCAGTGTTCTTCCTATGTTTTCCTCTAAGAGTTTTACAGTGTCCAGTCTTACATTTAGGTCTTTAATCTATTTTGAGTTTATTTTCGTGTATGTTGTTAAGGAGTGTTCTAATGTCATTCTTTTACATGTAGCTGTCCAGTTTTCCCAGCACCACTTACAGAAGAGGATGTCTCTTCTCCACTGTAGATCCTTGCCTCCTTTGTCATAGATTAGTTGACCATAGGTGCGTGGGTTTATCTCTGGGCATTCTATCCTCTTCGGTTGGTCTATATGTCTGTTTCTGTGCCAGTACCATATTATCTTGATTACTGTAGCTTTGGAATATAGTCTGAAGTCAGGGAGTCTGATTCCTCCAGCTCCATTTTTTCCCCTCAAGATTGCTTTGGCTATTTGGGGTCTTTTGTGTTTCCATACAAATTTTAAGATTTTCTGTTCTAGTTCTGCAAAAATGTTATTGGTAATTTCATAGTGATTCCACTGAATCTGTAGATTGCTTTGGGTAGTATAGTCATTTTCAAAATATTGACTCTTCCAATCCAAGAACATGGTATATCTCTCCATCTGTTTGTGTCATCTTTGATTTCTTTCATCAGTGTCTTATAGTTTTCTGAATACAGGTATTTTACCTCCTTAGGTAGGTTTATTCCTAGGTATTTTATTCTTTTCGTTGCAATGGTGAATGGGATTGTTTCCTTAATTTCTCTTTCTGATCTTTTGTTGTTAGTGTACAGGAATGCAAGAGATTTCTGTGTATTAATTCTGTATCCTGCAACTTTACCCAATTCATTGATTAACTCTAGTAGCTTTCTGTTGGCATCTTTAGGATTCTCTATGTATAGTATCATGTCATCTGCAAACGGTGACAGTCTTACTTTTTCTTTTCCAATTTGTATTCCTTTTATTTCTTTTTCTTCTCTGATTGCCATAGCTAGGACTTCCAAAACTATGTTGAATAACAATGGCAAGATTGGACATTCTTGTCTTGTTCCTGATCTTAGAGGAAATGCTTTCAGTTTTTCACCATTGAGAATGACGTTTGCTCAGGTTAGTCGTACATGGCCTTTATTAGGTTGAGGTAGGTTCTTTCTATGCCCACTTTCTGGAGAGTTTTTATCATAAATAGGTGTTGAATTTTGTCAGAAGCTTTTTCTGCATCTATTGAGATGATCATATGGTTTTTATTCTGCAATTTGTTCACATGGTGTATCACACTGATTGGTTTGCGTATATTGAATAATCCTTGCCTCCCTGGGATAAATCCCACTTGATCATGGTGTATGATCCTCTTAATGTGTTGCTGGTTTCTGTTTGATAGTATTTTGCTGACGATTTTTACATCTACATTCATCAGTGATGTTGGTCTGTAATTTTTTTTTTTTTTTGTAGTATCTTCTTCTGGTTTTGGTATCAGGGTGATAGTGGCCTCACAGAATGAGTTTGGGAGTGTTCACTCTGCAAGTTTTTGGAAGAGTTTGAGAAGGATGGGTGTTAGCTCTCCTCTAAATTTTTCACAGAATTCACCTGTCAAGCAATCTGGTCCTGGGCTTTTGTCTGTTGGAAGATTTTTAATCACAGTTTCAATTTCAGTGCTTGGGATTGGGCTGTTTATATTTTCTACTTCATCCTGGTTCAGTTTCAGATGGTTGTGCTTTTCTAAGAATTTGTCCATTTCTCCCAGGTTGTCCATTTTATTGGCATATAGTTGCTTGTAGTAATCCCTCATGATCCCTTCTATTTCTGCAGTGTCAGCTGTTATTTCTCCTTTTTCATTTCTAATTCTGTTGATTTGAGTTTTCTCCCTTTTTTTCTTGATGAGTCTGCTTAATGGTTTATCAATTTTGTTTATCTTCTCAAGGAACCAGCTTTTAGTTTTATTTATCTTTGCTATTGTTTCCTTCATCATTTTTTCCTGATCTGATCTTTATGATTTCTTTCCTTCTGCTAACTTTGGGGGAGGGGTGTTGTTCTTCTTCTTTCTCTAATTGCTTTAGGTGTAAGGTTAGGTTGTTTATTTGAGATTTTTCTTATTTCTTGAGGTAGTATTGTATTGCTATAAACTTCCCTCTTAGAACCTCTTTTGCTGCATCCCATAGGTTTTGGATTGTCATGTTTTCATTGTCATGTGTCTCTAGGTATTTTTTGATTTCCTCTTTCATTTCTTCAGTGATCCCTTGGTTATTTAGTAACGTACTGTTTAGCCTCCATTTGTTTGTGTTTTGTACATTTTTTTCCCTGTAAGTTATTTCTATTCTCACAGCACTGTGGTTGGAAAAGATGCTTGATATGATTTCAATTTTCTTACACTTACCAAGGCTTGATTTTGTGACCTAAGATGTGATCTATCCTGGAGAATGTTCCATAAGCACTTGAGAAGAAAGTGTAATCTGTTGTTTGTGGATGGAATGTCCTATAAATATCAATTAAATCTATCTGGTCTATTGTGTCATTTAAAGCCTGTGTTTCCTTATTAATTATCTGTCTGGATGATCTGTCCATTGGTGTAAGTGAGGTGTTATAGTCCCCCACTATTATTGTGTTATTGTTGATTTCTTCTTTTATAGCTATTAGCACTTGCCTTATGTATTGAGGTGCTCCTATGCTGGGAGCATATGTAATTGTTATATCTTCTTCTTGGATTGATCCCTTGATCATCATGTAGCGTCCTTCCTTGTCTCTTGCGACATTCTTTATTTTAAAGTCTATTTTATCTGTTATGAGTTTTGCTACTCCAGCTTTCTTCTGATTTCCATTTGCATGGAATATCTTTTTCTATCACCTCACTTTTAGTCTGTATGTGTTCCTCGGTCTGAAGTGGGTCTCTTGTAGACAGCAAATACATGGGTCTTGTTTTTGTATCCATTCAGCGAGCCTGTGTCTTTTGGTTGGAGCATTTAATCCATTCACATTTAAGGTAATTATTGATATTATGTTCCTATTTCCACCTTCTTGATTGTTTTGGGGTTTTTTTTATGGGTCCTTTTCTTCTCTTGTGTTTGCCACTTAGAGAAGTTCCTTTAGCATTTGTTGTAGAGCTGGTTTGGTGTTGCTGAATTCTCTTAGCTTTTGCTTGTCTGTAAAGGTTTTAATTTCTCTGTCAAATCTGAATGAGATCCTTGCCAGGTAGAAAAATCTTGGTTGTAGGTTCTCCCCTTTCATCACTTTAAATATATTGTGCCACTCCCTTCTGCCTTGTAGAGTTTCTGCTGAGAAATCAGCTGTTAACCTTATGGGAATTCCCGTGTATGTTTTTTGTCATTTTTCCCTTGCTGCTTTTAATAATTTTTCTTTGACTTTAATTCTTCTCAATTTGATTTCTATGTGTCTCAGCATGTTTCTCCTTGCGTTTATTTTGCCCGGGACCCTCTGCATTCTCTGGACTTGGCTGGCTATTTTCTTTCCCATGTCAGGGATTTTTTTGACTGCAATCTCTTCAAATATTTTCTCGGGTCTTTCTCTGTCTCTTCTCCTTCTGCATCCCCTATCATGCAAATGTTGGTGCGTTTAATGTTGTCCCAGAGGTCTCTTAAGCTGTCTTCATTTCTTTTCATTCTTTTTCTTCATTCTGTTCTGTGGCAGTGAATTCCACCATTCTGTCTTCCAGGTCACTTATCCATTCTTCTGCCTCAGTTATTCTGCTACTGATTCTTTCTAGTGTATTGTTCATTTCAGTTATTGTATTGTTCATCTCTGTTTGTTTGTTCTTTGATTCTTCTAGGTCTTTGTTAAACATTTTTTTGCATCTTCTTGATCTTTGCCTCCACTCTTTTTCCGAGGTCCTGAATCATCTTCACTATCATTATTCTGAATTCTTTTTCTGGAAGGTTGCCTATCTCCACTTCATTTAATTGTTTTTCTAGGGTTTTATCTTGTTCCTTCATCTGGTACATAGTCCTCTGCCTTTTCATTTTGTCTGTCTTTCTGTGAATGTGATTTTTGTTCCTCAGGCTGCAGGATTATAGTTCTTCTTGCTTCTCTCAATGTTTTTTCTACCCGAATTATCTTCCCACAGAAATGCCTCCAAAGTACCTGTTTTGTGGGAGGTCTGTTCTTAACTATTAGCTGTGCTTAAGTCAACATCTTTACCACCTCCTTACAAGTTCACCTCACAGAGGATAAATTGGAAGCTACATTTCCTAACGTCCCTTTCCCTTCGTGATTCAAATTTAAATTTTCAGTGAGTGATTTTTACATGAAAATGGCGGGTAGGAGGGAAGGATGAGCATTATTCTCCTGAGACACTTGCAGCCAGACATATGGACAGACAGGAGAGTCACAGCAGCCTTTCCAGGGAGCTCTTAAGGACCACCTGCTTCATAACTTCAGGCTGAGATCATCAGAGGGGGCTCTTCTGATCTTTCCTTCCCCAATTCTTCCAGTGTAAGCCTCCAATTGTTATATTAAAACCCTTATACCTAGGGAGTATAGAGTGGGTGCAGTTTTCCTAAAAAATTACTGAATAATGTATTTTGCTCATATTTTATCGCAACCTCTCTTAGCCTTTTAACAGATGAGAAAACTGAGGTATAAAGCAGTAGTTGCTCTAGATCACAATAAATAACCAGGGATCAATCCTTCAAGCCTATGCTGACTCTGATTAAATTGCAGGAGTGTTTTGGGAAGAATGCTGAGGTTGTTTGGCTTACTGAAAAACAAGGTCATAATCTCCTAGCAATATCATTGACAATGCATGGGTACAGAAGCAGGAAGTGGTGGTAAATGTATTTATCGATCATGCACTAAAATATCAAGGGAATAATGCAATGAGAACTCTGGTTTGGCCCTTGGTGACCCAAGTGGGTTACTCTAGAGAGCTACACTTTCACTGTGCAACTGTTTAGCACTCTGCACAAATCCAGATTAAAGATGTAGACTCATCTGTTAGACACTGTAAATTAGGTATATCATTATGTTTTATATTCATATTTTTAAAGGCCTCCCAATCACGTTTTATTGCCCATTCAATTACTATAAACACTTCGTGGATAAATAACCCTTCTTCTAAAAGTTTCTTATATTAACATATTCTTTTCTGGACTTACTCAGACAAAACAGAGGCTTTTACTAAAAGCCCTTGGTCATTCAGTCAAATGTATCATTCTTCCGATGGTGCTGCGTAAACTTGCACAGGAAGTCTGCTTCATACGTAAGATCAATAATAACTATAATGTACTCCGTACAGGCAAGATTTGCTACTTCCTTCAAGAAAAACTCAAAGACACTAAAAAGAATCGTGTTACTGTTACCTGGAATCCTTATCCTTGTTTTACAAGCAATATGCAATTTAATTTGGAGTAGACTTCCTTTTTCTATAATCTGTGCTGTTTTCAGAAAGCCAATATGAAGGAAATGGCAAATCAGAAGAGTCCAGCATTAAACATGCATTTTAAACACAGGGTAGGCATTATTACATCTACACCATGTGTAGATGATCTTTTTTCTTGGTTCATCAGGCCACAATTCATGTCAAATCATTTACCTCATGTATCTTATTTCAAGACTACAATTGATACACTATGTAGTTGAGCAGTCAGAGAAAATGATTAATAGGTCTCCTTAGCTTCTGATAAATGGCTGGAAATATAAAAGTGGAACCAACGAACAACAACCATAGAATGTACAACTAGTGATCCAAAATTAGAACTGCAGTCATTTGCCTATTTCTGAGAAAGAAGGCAACAATCTGATGAGAATATTTCTGTATTTTCTCACTTAGGGCTTCTTATTTACAAGTCAATTTATATTCTTAATTTATTTTCTGATAATTTAGTAGATTTGTACTGTATTTTAAACAGACTGTGTCTTAGGGATTTTTAAAACTGCTTTCTCTACGTGTCTAATCTGAGGTTAATGGGTGCATTGGTTCAGCTAGGGTGTGAGCACTAATATCAGTTATTCCCATTTCATAAGCAGAACATTTGGACCACAGTTTGTCAGGTGATTATGATCT
Organism: Leucopleurus acutus; assembly: GCF_964270905.1. Classification (NCBI taxonomy): domain Eukaryota; kingdom Metazoa; phylum Chordata; class Mammalia; order Artiodactyla; family Delphinidae; genus Leucopleurus; species Leucopleurus acutus. The sequence continues at coordinate 73,845,150 of NC_139145.1, read as the reverse complement.
GCTTACGTCCATTCATGTGGCCACTGAATTGCCTGCAATCTGCACCATTAATCAATTTGCCTACTTGGTTGTCAAGAGAACTGAAAACATCAGCTCAACTATTTTTTCCAATCTGGTGTTTTTCATGTTTTCCCCACTGTATCATGTTAGTTACTTAATTTCTCTGTTTTACATTCATTTTCCACTCACAGTAGAAAAGTACATCAGTGTATCAGTGTGCTTTAGTCTGCATAAAAATCCAGCAATGCCTTTTAACCTGACCTTGATAAGCAGATTACTAAAATTTTCGCAGTGAGAGATGCAGCTGGTCTCCAAAAACTAGGTTAGTTCAGTAGCATGGGAAATAATGAAAACAGAATCATTTTTCTATTTATTAACCAGTATTATGTCAGTGTATATCAACTATCATTATGTACTTCATACTTACAGGAAATACTTAAGAAAATGTTCATAATCAATATAAGATTCCTGAGGACCTTGGCTCTGTCTTCAGAGACAAAACTAAGAAGAGAGCTGAGCAATTAACAAGTTGGTTTCATACACAAAGAAAAATCCCTAGAAAAATCTGGCTAAAGTGGAACTTTGTCCTCAATTTTAAAAATCCTTTTATCAATTCTTTCAACCTGTTTTTTAAAAATAGTAATTAATTCAATAAATATTTAATGGGTACTTAATTTTTTACAGGTCTTTAGATATTCAAAGAAGAAGAAGATGCTCAGAAAGTTCCAGAAATGGGGATTCACAGTGAATTCAATCCCACTCCCCCTCCCCAACCCGTCTATTCACCAAATCTCAACTTGGTGCCCCCAAATAGAAGAAAAACAAATTGTAACATTGTAAGGGTGATACCACCCTGAAAAATAGATGAAACAAGCTACATAAATTATGAAACACGCTCTTGATGTCTTCAGCTAAGTGCAAAACTGTGTATACTTTTCAAGACAGAAAAAAAGATTCAAACTTTATGACTATAACCTTGAAGATGGGTCACTACACCATCCAAGTTATATGTACTGTACACCATATCCCAAGCTCTTTTTCTCTGTATATTCTAGTAAAGACAGAGGAGCTAAAAAGCTTTGATAAAGACACGAACAAGGTATCACAGGTGCAAAGGACCAACTAAACAGAAACACACCCATGAGAGACTCCTTACTTCAGCAGGAATGTCCTCTATGGTGTCATCTAGGCTTATGGGGGGATTTTTTCCTGATTAAGAGACTGGAGATGTGGAAGGAGACACCGGCAAGAGATAAACTGTAGCAATTCATTTAATTAATGTTTGCTCATTATATATTCATTCATTGGATATACGTTCAATAAATATTTCTTGAGTATCTATCGTGTACTAGGCATATGGCATTTACCAAGAATTCCTTATGCGCCAGGTATTACCTTAGCATCAGTGATGTCTCTATGCCCCTGAGAAGGAAAATAATCCTGGAGAGAACCTCAGGTACATTATTTTCCCCCACTCACTGATGATCCACCTACTCTAACTTCTGTTTAGGAAAGCCATACAAATCTTCCTGAGGTAAGTTTCCCAAATCTTCTGCAAGGAAAAAACTTTCCATTATGAAAATTACACATTAAAGAAATTAAATTAGTTCTTTCTGGCTTGTAAAACACTATTAAAGAAATAAAGAGCACCCCAAGCCTAAGGCAAACTCTAAGTGATACCTCAAAGTAGAGATATTTCTGGCAAAGAATATTTAGAAGAAATGACAGAGAAGATAATTTTTTGATCACTTTTTGTTTGTTTTCAGTGTTGGAAACTTGTAGAAGCAAAGACTTCATTTAAAAGAATGGAAAACTGAGTTACTTCACTTAAATGAAATGCAATTTTACCTGAAAGAACTCTTTTTTCTTTAAGTGTGAGGCAACAGTAATTAAATTTAGGAGGCTGTTAACCCCTGAAGTAACAGATAGATAAATCATACTAAAACCACCTTGGAATTTGTAGTGAGCAATGAAATAGATCCCAAGACCAATAAAAGAGCTCAGCTAAGTGACTTATCTAAAATGTACACCAGGTAGCCAAGAAGAGGATCCAGGCTTAATTAAAAGCAAATACCCAGTTTCCTCTTCCTACATTTCTATATTTGTCTCTTCACTCAGCTATGGTTTCAAAGCAATTTTCTGATTCTTTCCATTAAGATTCCTTTTCTTTTCTTTTTTTTCTTTCTTCCTCTTTTTCAGACGGTTTTCATGAGTTTGGAAGCCACTAAAATGAGTGTAGCTCCATTTAAAAATCAAGCCAACTGCCTGCTTCCCAAATATCTGATAAGAAATTTTGCCTAAGTCTACAAAATACTATATTTGTATAATTATATTACACTAATTATATTGTTCCAAATTAAAATTTTTAAATGCATTAGAGTAACTATTTTCACAATTCATATAAAAGGAAACAGGTTTAAGATTCAGAAGCGTTAACAGGTGCTCAGAACAACATATGTAAGAAGGAATCATTCCTTGCAATTCAAGGTCATACCCTGTTTTTTTTTATTCATTTGAAGATATATAGATAGCATGCATTTCATGTTTACAGAGCAATAAAATATTACATAACCCTAGTATCATCTGTCTACATCAAATTTTTGCTATTTATCACTAGCAATGACGTTTTTGCCAATGGAGTAAAGCAGTTTTTAGGAATGGACACTAAATTGACATAGATATTGGACATGTGCTTTTCATACTCTTGATGTCCTACATTATTATCAATCCCTGAAACACATTTTAGCCAATACTGCTGTCTGTTGTGAATAAGAAGGACGTGGTGCCACGGCAGGGAGCACTAAACTGGCCCAGTTAGCCACAATTCAATAGCCAGAGGGTGCTTCCTGAATTTGCTTCTTTCAGAGCTGACATTCTTCAGAATGGCAGGCACTGACCCAGGAGTATCCTCCCAGTATTGGCAGCTCTCCTTTCTGCAAAATCTAAAACCGTAGGAAAATAGCAGACTCACGTGGGTGGGCAGCCACTGCATCTACATCTGTATTTATGAGACTTCTTTATCCAGTCATGATGCCTCCACAAGAGAGAGCCCACAGCTAGTTCCTGATCTCAGTCACGCAAAAAAAAAAAAAGTGCTTATTTACCAAAAACACTTTTACTACTTGTAAAGGACCCTCTCTGAGACACAGGTTCCGGGTAGATTGCTGAAAGTGAAATGGAAGGGACAGAGTTCAAGGTTTACTGTCCCTTTTCTGAGTTTACTCAGGGACAGAATACAAAGAATAAGATAGAGATATCTTAGTCTTGGTACAATCCCAGAGGAAAGTGAGAACAGGAGAGGGGGAATGAGGCAAGAAAGAAGGGAAAGCATATGAGGGGTGGGTGGGTCCATTATCTGGGCACCCCTGATAATAGGTGCAGCTGATTGCTACAAAATGATTGATGTTCTCAAAGAGACCTTACAAACTCAAGACAGTCTGTTCATGGGAAAGGAGGACAAAAGAATCTATCTGTTCATGCCTTTTCATTCACTGTTTCCGGCTGGTCTGAGTTTGCTCCACGGAGCATTAACATCCACATACTGTTTGTCACTGTTCCACACTGGGCTGTTCTGGGTAACAACTGGACTGGCCTGAGCCCCCAGAGCTCTAATTTGGCCAATGTGCAGGTCCCATGACCAACACTGCCTGTGGAGTTTCTAAACCTGCATCCACAGCTGTAAAATAGTGCAAGTCATGTGAGGGCTGCACCAGCAAGTCAAATGAAGATGTGCATATAGGGTAGTGCAGAAATTGACCCTGTGCATGAAGTCCAGCTTAAGAAAGCTGATTACCCCCGGGAGGATGAGTTACTTCCTACTTTGCATTTCCTCAGCACCCAGTAGATGCCAGTATTATTAATTTTAACTCATTGTATCATTATTACTTATTTGTATGTCTGTCTCTCTCCAAAAGACACTGAACTTTAAACAGAGTGACCTTACTTCCAGCTTTGATTTGGAGTATTGGATTTGCCAGTTTAGAGCAGTTAACACTGGATAATTATTTTAATTCTCTCTTTCACTCTCAAAGGGTCCCAGTTTAGATGATACATTGTAGGATCACCATATTCTTATGACACTGGGGCACATCTTATTCAATATTCAAAGTAAGTTAAGTTAGTATCTAGTGTAATGTTTGGGTCATAATACATGTTTAACAAGGGTCTGATAATTTTTTTAAAAAAGGAAATAGTGACAAGATTGAATAATTTGGATATTAAAAAGAGGAAACAAAGATATTTTCAACATTTGCTAAATTAAAAAATGTAATTGCTTTTATACAATTTCATGGGTAGAAGGCAAAGATACTAAAACTTAAACACATCTTGGTAGGTAGGTTTCCATTTTTGGTTTGGTTACTGAGAGAGTTGCAAGAGGGAAATAATATTAGTTGATAAATAAGCAAAACAGCCACAATTTACTTAGTGGTTATTCTGTGTCTGACATTTTGAGCATTTTACATGGATTATCTCACTGCTGGCGGACATGGCTAGCCCTACCCAATAAATACTCTGTTCTCCTTTACTAACAGGCCACTGATTTTGTTTGGAGGGGAAATGTGTCCAATCAAAAATTCCCTAACTTTCTAGCCTCTATTGCAGCAAGGAGTTGCCATGAGATTCAGTAATGAGACATAGTGGAAACCTACTGAAAAGATTTCTGAAAAAGAATATGCTACCTCCTTCTCCTTCTCCTTAGACTTGCCGGAAGAACAGCAACCTTGAAACCATAAATATGAAAAACACACTTTAGTAGATGCCCCAACCCTGGGCTGCCAAGTTCCAGGCTTCTTATCATATGTGAGAAATAAATCCCTAACTATTCAAGTCACTGTTAATTGTATTTCTGTTGCATATACAATTTCCACCTGATACATTATTTAATTCCTACAATACCCCTATGGAGCAAGTATTAGGTTGAATCAAATGAAATTCTGACCTACAAAAATGGCCATTTTTATTCATTCACTTTTCATAATTCATTTAAATATCGAACACTTACTATGTGCCGAGCACTAACACATGACAGCAAACTTGAAAAACAGTGCTTCTTATTTGCAATACTACCAAAATATTACTGTTTCACCCTCAGACTCAAAACTAAATTATAGAACTAGTTAAGCAAACTAAAACGATAACTACTTGAATATGAGTCAGACATGACAGGATGAAAATTACACAGGTACATTATTTAAAGCCAAACAGATCATTTCCTTTTAACATCAATACAGGAACAATGTGAAACTCAGTACCCTGCACAGTGGCTGTTACAAAGTGCAGAAAATCAGAACTCTACAAAAATGGGAGAAATAGAATAGGGCAACTCTTCTATCAGTCTGCAGTTTAAAAAGAAGAGGAGGCCAAGATTCAGGATCTATTGGTGAGATGCTTTAGTTCTTTTACAATTTCTCTTTAAAATGTAGGCCACAGACTTTGGACATCAGCTTCAATGTGAGTTCACATCAAAGTGATATTTTCTTTCTTTCTTCTTCTTTTTTTTTTTTTTGCCAAGAACAACCAGATTTGGCAGGAAGCTCTGACACACAAATGTTAGCTCCCAAGCAGTACCAAATGTGTCTTCCTAAGAACTGTGGTCAGACACACTAATGAGGTTCTTATGGGGAAAAATAACAATTCTTGACTTGAAATCTGAGAAACAAAACAAACTAAAACCAAAAAAAAAAAAAAAAAAAAAAAGAGTTACTTTAGTTGATTTTCAAAGTTGGAAGAATTTCCCTCTATTTTTAAATTTTTTATTTTTCTTAAGAAATATTTTTCCTCTACGAAATCTTGATTGGGGAAACAAAGTACACTTTCCAAACATCTACACAGAAAGAATATTCAGGGGACCAAGCAATAATTTTGAGATTTTAAGATCATAAGATTTAACTTGAAAGTTGGGGAGAAAATTCTGTTTAGCTTTGCAAGATTTTTATGAGGATTAGCTAAAGATTATGCACTAAAACCACATATTGTTTTGTCTTCACAACTAGGACTGGAAAAAACAAAAGGGGTCAATAAGAACACCGAAGGCTTTCATTAAATAAACATTTAGTAACATGTGAATAAAAATTTCATATTATATATTTATGGCTTAAATCTACCAGTTTGCTAATCCCAAGCACAAGCACATGGTAAGAGTCCATTGTAGACAGAAAGGGTGCTGAAATACCTACTTCCCCAGGAGAGTATGCTTGTTTAGCTGCTATCTGGTTTTGTTAAGGTTATTAGCTCATCTGAAAAGTGTTAAACTTTTCTGAGAGGAGCTAAAGGTGGTTTTGGGTCCTGGTCTACCTGACACCATCTTCTCCAAAGCAAAATATGTGTCCTGAACCCAACACAAGTCCATGAATCTGAGGAACTGTCCATGTCAGGCAGCACTGTTGTTATAAGGATGGAACCACCATAGGAATAAGAAATACCAGTAACCACAAGTAATCGTGTGTTAAAGAAAGTAATTTCTTTTAAAAAATTTTAATTCATAAAATTAAAACACACATTTTTGGTTAAAAAGTGATAAATTTTATGCACATTAAAAAAAAAAAGTATACATTGGATCCTGCTGTGTTTGCTCAGACACAAATTTCCTGGTTCTGATGGGTATCCTCTAGGACTTCTAAGCTGATAAAAATATATCAATAAGCACAATGTACTGAATAAGGTATTACCAACTTGGAGAGCATCTAGGCGTGCCAGATGAAAGTTTGCTGAATGAAATGGGACTATGTGAAATTATTTATGCTCATTAGACTCTCTAGCAACTTATTATCCAAAGCAAACAGATGTACTTTGTAAAGCATTCCACAGGAAATGCACTTAAGATTCAGTTTAACAGGGAAGAGGGATTTTTTTCCTATAGGCCCATAGGCTTAATTTGACACAATTGATCATTATATTTCTCATCCTAGGCTTATACTTTTTTCTTTAAAGATCTGGAAAAGTTATAAAACTTCTCTGGGCACCTCATCCTATAAAATTAATTTCTAATTCTATATAACAGATATCTAAAACATGGCTCTCTTAATACCACATGCTTACGAATATTTGTAATACAAATCACTAATAGTAATGTTTTTTAAACTTTTGATCAGAGAATTGTACGTATTAACTATTATTACTGACAGAAATGAATATCCAGAACAGCACCATCTTATGTGAAAAGCCTGGGCTATTTAAAAGACCATGATTTACTTGTGGGGATTTCCATCCAAGCCTCTTCAAGTATTCAAAATCAGGACCAGCTTATTCAAAGCCTGCAGGGGACAGACGGGCAGTTAATGACAGGGGAGGCCCGGCTGAGGGTTGGGGAGGGTCCCCAGAAGAATCCGGGCTTCATCCGAAGCAGGCAGCTACCATTCAGCATACGTGGGGGTGGGCTAAATAGTGGCAGATCGTTTTTGGATTTTCCATGACAAATCTGGGAGGTTCAGAGTTTTCAGTGAATTCTTATTTTTAAATGTGATACAAGTCAAATCCAGCATTTCTGCATGCTGGATTCAGTCAACACGTTGCCAGTTTGAGACCTTTAGCTTTACTACTTACTTCCTAAATATGACAATTGTATGCCTATTTAGCAACTGGAGAAAAAAAAAAGCAAAAGTAAATGAAACTGGGAATTAATAAAACAAACTTGCAAAAAAGGACTGCTAGTCAGGCATAAAATCAATAAATCAATATATGTACTTTCTATAGGCCTCATGTACTTTCCATAGGCGATCAGAACATCACCAAAGGACTTTGCCCTGAAGTTCACAATCAATTGAAATTTTAGGACGTGTCTTATGAAGACTTTTATCAACAGTTTTTTGTGGAATAAATGTGATAGGTAAATATGTAGAGAATTAATTATTCAAATAGAAGAAATGAAAGCAACAAATCATATCAAAAACAAGGTTCTGTTGATGCCGTATCTGGTTGTCATGAATGTAGGCAAACAATTAGCAGACTTTCAGTTCCACTCTCCAAATACAGTGTTTGATCACTGAACTAGATAGTGCTCTATCTGGCAAAGCTCGCTCTGCATCCTGAATTTCAAAAGCCCTGAAGTAAACTTATGAAAGAGTTCCCCCATGGTGGACATAAGAAATGCAAAGTGTTCTATGAAAATATGCTCCCACAGCTCCATGACATTACATCCAGCCAAACTAAAACTCTTCGGATGTAATAAGCTGGTTGGGTTGCAATGCTCTTTTAATTTTAGCAGAGACCTTGCTTTTTATAACTTCATATATTAGCATCCTTGTAAATTCACATCTTAATTTTAACTATTCTGGGAAATTAGATAATTGCTTACACAGTTAGAAATATAGGACAGAACATTCAGAGGAGACTCGGTTTTCCTAAGTCACATTTCACCCAGATAGGTCACTCTCCATCTTACTGATGATTTCCTCCACTTACAGGAAAGTATAGACAGTTTTTGCAAGGATCCTGAAATACACATAGAATAGGAAAAAGAAAACACGCACAAGGACTTGAAGCTGGAAAACATACGGCTTTCCAAAGAATAGTAGACAATAGGGGAGTCTGGAGGAATGGGTAAGTGCGCTTGATGCATGGGTCAGAGCTAAGTAGTTGGGAGAAGCAGAGAACAAGGCATGAAATCAAACTGGCTTATAGAAGCCCCAGTAAGAGGCAACAGACAAGACACAACAGGAGCCTTCTGAAATGCAGACATGAACAGTTATATAATGAATTTAATGGGATGTAGTCAAACAGGTTTGATAATTGTGCCCCACACACGTCCCACTGTGTCCTAGATCTCTTAATAGCAAAACTTTTCTTCTGATTTGAAATGTCTGAGTAATTGCCTCAACTCTCATATCACTCATTCCAAGTACCCCTGAATCCACTACCAATCAACCAATCAAGAGTTATCAATCTTGCGAAGACAGAATTGTTAGCATTTTGGCAGCTCTAAGGAGAGAATTTTGTAACAAGGACCCTGTAGCTTCTGAGGTTACCTGGTCTCATCCTGGAATGTCCTGCCTTCTTGCCAACATTTTATATGTCAAAGGATAGGAGTTAAATGGAAAGTGCACTGTATACAGAGTCATCTCTGAATTTAGATTTTAGGACAAACTAAGCTCCAAAACACATTCTGGGGAACCATATACAGTTTTTCTAAGTTTCTAAGTCACGGCTCCAGTGACAAATAAATATGGACATTTTAAAATTGCCCATTACCCATAATCTCGTTAGATAACTATTTGGACATGCCTTTTACAGATATAATTTTTTAACTTACATCACTGAACGTCCTATTTCTGAACATGTAATTTCAGAGGAACTCACAGGTAGTTAATGAGTTTGATTACATCTCTCAAGACTTTTCATTTTAATGATCAAGAGTGCATTTTTTTTAAAGGGAGAGAATCAAAACGTACATTAAACCTGGAATCCAAGGGATATTATTACCCACAAAGCAAAAATATTGAGACAGATAGTGCTACATATTGTGTGTCCAGGGAAAAGTCAACCCACCAACACCTTCTTCTCCGGGAAGAAATGCTCACTGACAGACCCTCCAAAAGAGCCTAATCAATGCATCTATCTCAGAGGGTAGAGACACAGAGAAGAGGCAGGGTGAATGCAGTCAGGGCTCTGGGTTACTTACATATCTAGTTATTTTTGGTTGTGCAAATTACTCTGAAAGTTCTCCACAAAGAATAAAACTTCTCTAAATCAGACCCCAAATTAAGATTTTTGCAAATTGTGGGTTAACTAAAGGAAGAGTTTTAAAGAAATCTGAATGTTCTTATCTTTGAGTGATTCAACTTTGAGAAATAGTCAAAGAAGAGTACAAAAATCTCAGTAAAAGATGCTCATAATAGCTTTTTAAATAATAAAAGTGAAAACTATCTGATTTTCCCCAAACAGCAGGGGTTTATAATCCAATTAAATTCTACTGCATATTTTAAAACATGCAAATTATAATATATTATTCAATAAGGCAGGAGGCAGAAATTTTAGAAATTTTTCTTTTATGTGTGAGAGAAAACTGTATTTTGCTATATTTCTAGATTTTCTATATGATATATAGAAATAATATGCCTTTTTCTAACAACACCCAATAATAAACAAATAAGATTAAGATTAAAAGATATTAAAAAAAATACTCCCTAGGAGTTAAGAAAGTTGCCTGCCCAAAAAAAAGCTTGCCGTCCTCCTCCCTCGCCTCCTCGTCCTCCTCCTCCTTCTTTTGTCCAAAGGTTAATGCACTTTATATGTTTCCAGTTGAAACTGTGGCGATTCTGGCTCACTGCTGTCCATCACTTGACAATAATCTCTTTGTGTTCTTAAGTTACAGATTTCTTTTCTACAAATGTACTATATTATTATTCTTGGAATCAAAATTGGAATCATCAGACAAAAATAGCCCTGGATTCCCGAAAACAAGTGTCTGATACATTTGTAGACTTCTTTGAACTCTTGTCCAAGCCTCCCCAGACAATTTGAGTTGCTGTCTTCTGTTTCTTTAGCTTTCAACAGCAACATCTTTTTTGTTCCCTGATTTCTGATTTTCTGTGAATTAAAAAAAAAATATTACTTGGCAGGATTTTTTCTGCTTATTTACTTTGTAGCAACAAATTTATAATTTTCAAATTTCCAAATATTTTAGCTGTACTTTTAATAGCATGTAAGTCCAATAATCTCCTTTCCCCTATTTTAATTTTTCTACCAAAATCAACTTTATCTAATGCCCCTATGTTTTTCAGTCTGTGTGAAACTTTACTCCAATTTAAATAAAAGTTAATAGTTCTCTTGTAATATGTACTATAATATCTTTCATTTGATGTTTCTTGTCTATTCCCTTTTAGTTTCCTTTGCTGTCTTTTGACCAGTTTATTTTCTTATCTCTTTCCCACTAGCCTTTAGAAACTGATTAGTTGTTTTGTACCCCATTATTTTTTATTGAGTATTGTTTAAAAAAAATCAAGAACAGGACAAAAATTCCATGCAGGTACACATGTTCATCTTTCTTTACAAAGAATTACAGTGACTCCTGTGGATCAAAGACTTTTTCCAAAAAATACTCTGTACTTTCTCTTCCATCTGAATTTCATTAACCTGGTGAAAGAAGTAGATTCTATTAACCATATAGAGACAGTGGTAACATATGGCCTGTATCTTAATGGAAAGCAAGAGTCTGAATAAGCACAGAGCAGAGGAAAACATACGTATGGCCTATAGTGAAACAAGGCAGTTTAAAACAGTGGGTTTGATTAATGAAGATAATATTTGAAAGGTATGGTAGAAACCACCCTTGAAGTCTCATAAACTTCAAGATATATAGCTTTTTATGGATACTACAGAATATCAAAGGAGAAAGCCATTGGGAGCATAGGGCTATAATCTTTAGCATGTATTCTTGGGTCATCAGCAACTTAGGCTGGAGTTGAGCATAATACAGAACAAGCACAGGTGCACCTTTAACTGTGCCTAAAGACTCTATTCGTATATCCTCTGAAAATAGCATTAGTGAATATGGCTAAAATCTGTTTGAGTCAGAAATGCACTTCAAGGTCTTCTGGGTAAAGAAGAATAACGTAAAGAGATGTCTCCGTGGCACCCTTCTGTTTAGTGTCACTCTTATTAGATTGCCTATTATCACAGAATAAACTAAAACAGTCAAATTTCGCCTCATGGCTCACTACCTCCCTAAAAGGTTATCTATCTCCTTAAAGAATGACAGGCTGGGCTTCCCTGGTGGCGCAGTGGTTGAGGGTCCGCCTGCCGATGCAGGGGACGTGGGTTCGTGCCCCGGTCCGGGAAGATCCCACATGCCACAGAGCGGCTGGGCCCGTGAGCCATGGCCGCTGAGCCTGCGCATCCGGAGCCTGTGCTCCGCAACGGGAGAGGCCGCAACAGTGAGAGGCCCGCGTACCGTAAAAAAAAAAAAAAAAAAAAAAAAAAAAAACACACAGAATGAAAGGGTCCTAAAATTGTACTATAGTAAGCAAATATCTAGTAGGCATTTCCTGACTGACACAACCAGGCTATGGCTTAGACAGCAATTTACTGGGAAATCTTCTAAACTCTTAGAGACTGAGGTACACAACGAAGAGTGTATCTACATGTAACCAGATGGCAAATTGGATTTTTTCTATTATCTTTTAATTGGGAATAAGGTAGGGGAAAAGATGCTAGTTATCCCACAGTCTCAGTTAGCGGGACACCAGTGAGCCCCCAGCAGTTATGACCAGCTATGTATCCACAGGGCTTACGGAGAGAGACACCGGTGTCTTCTCATTACAACGTGATCACCTTCATCTGCATCCCAGTTTATGTAGGAAGCAGAGGAGTGTGGCTGGATTTTGAGTTGAATGTTTGTGAAGCAATCGCTTTCCTCTGGGAAACCTGGTATGGGGGGAGGGGCAGTCGCAAAGAGTCACTCATAGAGGAGGGGCACTGAAAGAAGGGGAGACTGCCCCCCACCCCAGAATGAGTAATTCCTAAGCTGCAGAACCCACAGGCCTACCCTGGGGCAGCCACCAGAGTAGAGTGTGATGACAACATTCTGGAGGAAGATGTTTGGAAACTTCCATTTCTAGCATGTTGTCATTTTAAGTAATCACCATCCCCTGTGCCCCGTGAAGGGAAAGAGAGGCACGAGATGTGTACTGAACACAGAATTGGGTCCAGGGATTTCTACCAGTGTGAGGCCTGCTGGAGTAGCTCAGTGCACTGGAGTTTGAAAGAAACATAATGTCAGATGCCTGGAAAAAGAGGGTGTCCTTCCAGGCTTCAGTGCCTCAGAAGAACAGAGAAAGGAATCCAAGCACTTCCTATGGCTCCATGTGTTAGAGAATTTCAGATGACAAAGGGCAGGAGCTGTGCTGTATCTGTGCAGCTACTGGACCCAGCAAAGGGACACAGAAGCCAGGAAATGGACTGCAGGACATACTGATTGGTTTTGACAGAGACAAAGGAGGCAGCTCACTGCCCTTTGAGGGAAGGATGGTTCTTGAGCAACAGAGGAGGCAGGGAGAAGGATGTTGTTCCATGAAACAGGTGGGACTACAAATCAGCTATGGGCTCCAGGATCAAACAGAACCAGAATGAACTAGAACAAGCCAGAGGCACTCTCCATAACTGACATGCTGCAGCCTCAAAAGCAGTCTTCTCCTCCTCATTGATGGTGGACGAGAAGATGGCCTCAGAAAGATAAGAGTCCAAAGGGCGGAGAGAAGGGGGATCTACTAGAGTAAGTACGGAGGAACTGTATAAGCAGCAGATCATGTCTCTCCACCCCCATCCCCAATTCAAGCCACTATATCCACAACCAAGGCTGGCCCTGGTGGGGTATGAGTCGGGGTGGTTCGAGAAGTAGGGAAAGAAGTTAAGCTTGACACTGAGTTTGAGACTGGTCTGATAAAGCGAACTAGACTGAGTTTTAAATAGCAACTGAGAATGTCTTAAACCAAAACTGCATGGAAAGTTAAGAAATCTGTCCAAGATTTCATTACAGAAAAGTGGAATTGTCGAGGGTGGGAGGGAGGGAGACGCAAGAGGGAAGAGATATGGGAATATATGTATAATTGACTTACTTTGTTATAAAGCAGAAACTAATGCACCATTGTAAAGCAATTATACTCCAATAAAGATGTTATAACCCCCCCCCAAAAAAGTGGAATTGTCACTATAGCACAATTACGGGAAGCTGCAACTACAACACTCAATAAAATGACTAATAATGCATTAAAGTGAATTAGAAAAGGCACTTTCATTTTTCCCTCCATAGATGAAGAAGAGAGCGATGACCATGAAGTGGCTACTTATTTGTCCCATCTCCAAATCAGTCCATAACTATGTTGATTGCTTAAAAAGCAAAGTATTAGCCAAGGTCTACCCTTGAGTACAGCATGAGTGGTTAAAATAGGAGCTTTGGAGTCGGAAGGACTTGGGCTGGATTCTGTTGGTAGCCAGGTCACTTTCATCTACTGGAGCCTCAGTTCCTTCATTCAAAAAAGTGGGGATAATTATACTTACTTCAGATGGCTGATGTAAATATTGATTGGAATAATTTATGAAGAACACTTAGTCCCTAGTAAGCACTCCATAAATATTATCATTGTTGATATAAATAAAACATTACTCTGCTTTTCTGTCTAGATGGCAGTTATGATCATGGTAAAATTCAATCACTGTCAGTACACTAACCTCTCTGCTTTGTTCCAATTAAAGGTGCCAAGGCCAAGTTGGTTCATGTTCATAATGGTGCCCTGTAACAGTACTAATGGACAAAAAGCCTTGCTGAGATACTGAGAAAAAAATAAAATATTGGAAGTGCTTCCTAGCAGACTAACACTTTAAGAAGAGATCATTATTTAAATGAATCATGATGTGCTTTTGATTCAAGATGCAGATGAGAAAGTAAATACTACTCTTCTAGTACTCCTACAGTTCTTTCCTCGAAGAGCTTTTCTTCCTTTTCCCCTCATTTGATTTGCTCTCAATTTTAATTTAGTTTCATGTATGGGAAAGTCTGCCAAGGTTGGAAGAACCGAAATTTGATCTACTTCTAAATATTTGTTCATAAAGCTCTAGTGTTTTTCCAAGTCAGTATTTCAGGGCACTTGCCTCCCCTCCCCACTGAAGGCTGACGCCAGCAGCCCAGGAATCAGGAGTAATCCTTGACTTTTGAACCAGTCTGTTGGCACAGCAGACGAAAACACGTGACTATGCCAATGTCCTCAACTTTCAAAAATCTGGAAAAATACAGAATAGAATGATTTGAAAAAGTATTCAAAACTATTTTTGCCAAGAATTTCTGTGGCTATCAGAAAACCCTTCCAAGGAATTAACTGTCTTCTGTCACCTCACCTTCCTGCCTATCTCCTAAAGGTGATTTCCTCATTCTTTTCCTCTAGATGCAGTTGTTGAAAAAAATGGATGATCTTCCTGTTTCACATTAACAGTAATACTTAACTCTCTTGGTCTCAATCAAAGTTAAGGTCTAAGGTTTTGCTGGGGTTTAGGTGCTTTGATTGCCACAGTTGATTTTTAGAAGTATTCTTACCTACCATCTCTTCCCACTCCAATTTACTCAAAATAATCCTACTATTTGAGTAATTTCTATCTTCACAATCTCTAACTGCAACACCCCTAGTATCACCCTACCAACATCACCAACACACACACACACACACAAAGACACACACATTTTCTCCTGAAGCAAACTGGGATGCCATTGATAAGCCCAAGAGTGTTACTGAAAATGCAGTAGTTGGCCCTCCATATCCGTGGATACAAAGCCCATGGACGTGGAGCGCTGGTTATATTCCTTGCACTCTGCCATTTTATATAAGAGACGTGAGCATCCACGGATTTTGGCGTGCGTAGGGGTTACTGGACTCAGTCTCCCATGGATACTGAGGGACAGCTGTACAAAGAAAAATGCTGAGAAGGAAGTTGAAAAGGAGGAGGGAGAAAGTTTGGGGATAAAACTAAAAGAATGAAATAAAGAGCTTGGAGTGGAAGGAGTTGTATTTAAGTTTACCCCAGGAGCCAATATGTTCCATTAATTGATTTTACTTCTTTTGTTCAAGATAAGTTGATTATAGAACCTTTCAGAATTCCCATTATGGTTTACCTTTTCCTTGCTTTGAACTCCCTTCATTGCAATTTCAACTAAAAATTATCCTGTACTATCATTTCAATTTGTCAAAATTTCACTTCCTATCAGTTCCATTCATTCTCTTTAGGACAAGTTGATTACACACAAATAATATAACACGATGATGTTGACCATCTTTAGATAAGCCTATCTAAGACAAATCCCTTAATAGCTCATCATTAAAAATATATATATCTGGAATATTTTTTCTAACATACATAGCACGTCCATTCCTGTCCTGTGCCCCAATGCCTAAGAATACTCAGTTAGGAACTTACACCAATCAGAGCTGATCTGACTGAAGGGACACTGAACTTCAACGGCCAGTTACTCTAAGGCCAGTCCTCTCATAAAGACAGTGAATAAGGAAGGGAAGGACCTGGGAGAGTCACAGCTGAGTTGCAAGCACTGTTTTCACACTGCTGCAAAGTATGTACAATTCAGAGTTCTCCCAAGCTTGTACCAACAGAAGCATTTCAAAAACAGTAACAGCCATTCAAGGAATTCCTGCTATGCTTCATGGGTTTATAAAAACACAGTGAATCCTGATAACCACCCTGAGGGTTAAGTATAACGTCATCATGCAATGGACATTTGTTTTTGCCTCCCTAGCATCTATTTCCCCTTTTTGGATAGCTCCAAATTTTGACTGGGGATCCATCCACTGCCTACTCTCAGTCCATCTCTTTGGATGGGGCTCTATCCTCAGCTGCAGGAAATACGGCATGTGACCAAGCCTGGCTTTCCTAAGCACCTCCTGACCTGGCCACAGAAAGTGGTTGAGAATGTCTCGGGAGAACAGAAACGTGCCCTCTAACTGATCCTTAACCTGAAAGGCCGTAGACTGAAGCTGCTAGGAATGGCTTGCCGCCACCAGGGGAGAGCCTTACGAGCATGGAACTAAGGGCAAAGGGAGCTGAGATAGGAGAAGAAACAAGAACCTGAGTCTCCCTGACATCGTTTGGGCTCTGGATCAATCTGAATCCTGAATTCATGCCAACACCTCAAACTTTTAGTCACTTGAGCCAACTCATTCCCCCTCTCTTTTTTGAGTCTGACTGGATTTGAGTTTTCTGTACCTTGCAAGAGAAAGAATCTTAACTGATATGCCTGATTTTATAAATAAGAAAACTAAGGTTTTATACTTACTGAAGGACATACGGTAAGTGGCAGACCTGGATTTTAAATCTAGTCTCTTTCACTCAAAACACCATATTCTTCCAATACAACATGAGGCATGAAGGCAATAATTTCATTTTGAGAGGTATGATATTTAAGTTTATATGTCCATTTGGCTAGGCTATAGTGCCCAGGGCTTAACCAAACACTAGTCTAGATGTTGCTGTGAAGGTATTTTGTAGATATGATTAATATTTACAATCAGTTGAATTTAAGTAAGGCAGATTATTCTCCATAATGTGCACGGATGGGCCTCATCCAATCAGTGGAAGGTCTTTAAAGCAAAAACCAGAGAAGAAAGAATTCGGCCTCAAGACTGACACAGAAATCCTGCCTGAGGTTCCAGCAGACCTAGAAAGATTTTGAACTTGCCAGTCAATTTCTTAAAATCTCTCAGTCAGTAAATCAATCTCTCTCGAACCCTGACGGACACAAAGATTAACTGAAGGATACCCAGGAGAATGTGGGACAGGGCCAAAAGAAACATACTTTTCTCCCTCAACAGGTCATTGCCTAGATGACTTTCCAAAATAAGACAAGGACAAAGCTCCATGATTAAGGTCACTTTTTCTGTCAAGTGCCTGATGAGACATTTTGTTTGCTTTGTTTTTTTCCAAAGTGAAAAAAAAATTGCAGATATTTAAAAATAAGTCGTGTCAAATTGTTACTGTCAATACTTTTTTAAATGCAGGCTGATTTTGAAAATAAAAGGCAATGAAGAAGCAGTGGTGTGCACAGGTTTGAGAGGATTTTCATATTCTTTCAAAGAGTTCGATTATAGTTCAGGGCAGGGACAGAGTCTCGAAGGAGCACTCACCAGTACTACCATGATTCACACTTGATTTCTCATATCACTCTTTCCTACAGTCACAGCATCCACTCAAAAGATGCAGCATTTTCAACACAATATAGAGGGTAACTGAACCATCAGTGTGGCTTCACACTGCAACTCTGCTGACGTTTGCTAAGATGCCCAAACCCAATGGGATAAATAATTCAGTTCCCCTGAAAGATATGAGGGAAGGGCTCTGATGGGTTGATAAAGAAGAATGCTGCTGTCCTCATCTGTTTTCAAAGGATGCAAGACTTGTCAACTCTATCCTAGTTTTCAAATAAACCTTGAAATTCACAACCCCAAATTGAGATTCTCATTTTCAGCCACAGCTATTCTTGATTTCTGTTCCACTGATACTACAGGCATAGAGAGATAAGTCAGATGATTTGCAGCTCAAACTATAAAAGAAGTTTCACAGACACAACAGGAAAAAAGGAGGTTTGGTAGGTTTGGAAAATTCTTTTTCTTTTAATACACTATAGAATGTGAAGCAGAAGCACAATGACTTAATGAGTTTCTGTCTCTGTACTGTGACAAATCTACAATTTGGCCATTGTAAAAGTAATGATATGTTTCATTAATTTCATATGTTCCTTTAATAGAGTATTTCGAGGGAAGGCATTTTTGCTTTAGAAATTAGAGCAAAGAAAAGCTGATAAAAGCTTCAAGTTGGTGTTCGGTACTTCCTGGAATACATTAATAACATTCAACCGCCTTTTCAAACACACAGACAAATCTCAAAGCGATGCTTTGTCTTCCCAGTCATAATCCTAATAATGAAAGCTAGAAATCCTTACCTAATTTCTCCCCACAATCCACCTCCCCCCAATGCTTGCATATGAGTGCACAAACACACACACACACGCATACACGTCACCCTTTCTACAGGTACATTTGGATCTGAAAGTTAATATTCTATAACCCCCACGCATCTACTCAATCACTCCTGGGCCACATCCTCTATGCAGTTTCCAAATACCCTTTGGGGACCATTCTTCAGAAACAAGTCACATAACTGCCATGGTCTCACCCTGCCTTTTCATAAATATCCTCATATTGGGCTTTCTTTGGTTGGATCCTCTAGAAGCTGACCCCAGACAAGGGTCTGAATACAAGAACCTTATTTGTGAGAGCATCTAGGAAGCACGTGAAGTGGGGAGGGGAAATGAGGCAGGAAGGCAAGAAGCCATTCAAGAATGCACTATTGGGCTTCCCTGGTGGCTCAGTGGTTGAGTGTCTGCCTGCCGATGCAGGGGACATGGGTTCGTGCCCCGGTCTGGGAAGATCCCACATGCCACGGAGTGGCTAGGCCCGTGAGCTGTGGCCGCTGAGCCTGCGCGTCCGGAGCCTGTGCTCCGCAACGGGAGAGGCCACAACAGTGAGAGGCCCGCGTACCACAAAAAAAAAGAATGCACTATTGAGGGAGCTGTCTTCGTGGGCAATGGGGATGCAATCCCGCAGGGAACTGGTGGGAGCTTGTGTAAAACATATCTGGGTTATCCCCACTGGGGCACTTATCCTCCAATTCCCACGTGTCAGTGGCCGAGGGCTGCTCCCAAGGGAATGAAATCCCCACTCTCCTGACCTGCAGTGTTTGTGGATGAAGGGAAGCCGTTGGGGGAGACACAAAGAACTTGCAGTAGGATCCTAGCAGCACATGTGGGATGGGTGAGAGCCTAGAGGACGGGGGTAGAACAAATGTGGCTGCTAATGGTGCCACGGAACGGGTCTGTCCCCTAAGACAGCAGTCCCCAACATTTTTGGCACCAGGGACCGGTTTTGTGGAAGACAATTTTTCCATGGAGGGCGGGGGGTGGTTCCGCGGTAATGCGAACGATGGGGAGCGGTAGATGAAGCTTCATTCGCTGGCCCACCGCTGTTCACCTCCTGCTGTGCAGCCCGGTTCCTAACAGGTCGTGGACTGGTCCATGGCCCTGCCCTAAGACATTCACTCAACAGGCTCCTTTTACCCCAACTGTCCAAGTGCTACTATCCACGAACCATACGGCAAGTTTGTGACAGCAGTCACTGAACACATTCATCTGCCACACTTCCTCTTTGCATTCAGAGGCTGGAGGGTGGTGGGTTTTATTTGACTTGACCTTTAGAAGAAACTCTGGGCTTGTTCTATTTTGCTAACAGAGGTAGCTGGCATCTACAAACCCACTGTGAAATTTGGATGTGATCAATGTGCTTATTCTCTAAAAATGTCTTACGTCCCTCTGTGAGATTTCTAGCCCAATCCCATGAATAGAAAAATTAGGCTGGTGTAGGTAGGAAGGGAGAATGGGAGGAGAAATTTACATCACAGTGAAAGTTTATACCTAAAAAAACAACAGCAGTAGAATATATCTCAAGGTTGGTTGTAGCTTTATGAAGTGGGAAGGTAGACTTGTTGTCTACTTTTTTTTTTTTTTTTAAGAAACACCTTTTACCCAGTCCTGGGGAATTAAGTGCTGTCCTAGCAGCCTGTCAGGGTGGACACCTTGGCCATAGACTGCTGGCATCCTGAGGCTTCTGTAGAGCCATTTTCAATTGGTGGTGCTCTTGGCCAGTGAGAGCTATTTTGAGAGACCCACTCATTTCCAGACCTCCATTTATTTACTTTTATAAAAAGCATTAGCCCTGTTAAGAGAAAGCATTGATTCAGGCTATATTGTGAATTATATCATCGTATTTCTCATTTATCTTATCACCTGACTGCTTCCCCAGAACAGGGTTGGAAGAAGCTGGGAGATGGTGAGAGACTCAGGGCAGACACAGGTGAGTGAAAATGGTGGGCTGGAGACACAAATACATTTAGAAACAAAAGCAAACAAAGAAACTAATTTGCAAGCCAGGCATTCACTGAAGATGGAACTGCCTCCAGCACGCTGTTGTTTTGCAGTCCTAAGCCTCTGCATGAATGAACTGCTTGCCCTTCACACTCATGGATATGATATATCACTAGTTATGCAGGTACTTGGAGGGAGACTTCTGACTTGAAGTCCTAGTATTCCTGGGCCTGGCAGGACATAGGGTGGCATTCCTGGCCACCAGAGCATTCCTCCAGATGAGCACTTTTCTCCATGTACTAGTTAAATCTTCCATTAACTCAGGTCCTTGAAGACACAAGAACAAATGCCTAAATGGGGACTGTGCAAACGTGTGTGTGTGTATGTGTGTGTGTGTGTGTGCACCTTATATATAAGCACACGCATGCATATGCACACGAGCTGAAAGGGAGCATAATAACTCCCCAGTATGCCACAAATAAGAGAACAGCTGCTTGTTTCAGATATTAAAAGAATGTAAATTGGGCTGAGTTTTCTTCTGGCACAAGAACAAGGAATGCTTAAGTTTCCCACTTGCACTTAATTTATTTTTAGGTTTATTCACCAGCATTTGTCAGGTTTCTTGAGCATGACCTGAAACTAACCTTTCGATTAACGTGAAGGCAAACAGAGCCCTGAAACTCTATCTGTATGTTCTTTTGTCTTGGGAACTGTAAATCGGGGCATTAGGTGAATAACACAGCTTGGCTTTGTGTCATGGAAAGTAATTCGGGGCCGCGGTAAGGGCAGGATTTATGAAGCTGTCTGGCCAGGCTTGGGCAAAACGCCAGCTTCCACCTGCTCTGCAGACACGGCTGTGTGCAGCTGGTCACACTGCTGAAGTCGCCAAATTCCTTTCACTGGATACAGGCATGGCTGTGCTGGCCAAAGCAAAAAAGCAGGTAGGGGAGGAACCTTGGGTGGGGAGGAGCGGGAGGTAGCCGGAGGCAACTGCTTCTTTAGGAAACAAATCAATTACTAGCTTCCCTTTTCTCATTCCTCAGCAAAAGTCCCTCAAAAAATTTCATCTCTGCTTCCAAAACCCTGTAACTAAGTAATCTGGAGGGGCTGGCAAGAAAAAAAAGTAAATCAATTTGCAAAGTTTTAGAGACTTTTTTTTTTTTTAAATGAGGGACTGTGTCATAACTGAGGCTACTCTATCGTTTATCAGCCAAACAGGGGCACTTCTCAAAGTGCAAGGGGGAGGGCTATAATTAATTAGGCTGGGACAACACCCGTAAAACTGGGACTGTCCGAGGCAAACTGGGATGGGTGGTGACGGGAGCCGAGAACATTTACGCTGCTATACAATGAACCACGAAAGGACTGTGGTGCTACAAGGATGCTTTTCTAAGAAGTGACAGAAATTATATTGTCTCTCTGATGGAGCTGGACTACCTCTATGAAGCAGATGGCCAACTTGTCAGAGTGCCAGAGCACACTGCAGAGTACCCACAGGAAAATCATCATGTTCCCTATTTTTCAATCCCTTCCCCTTCTGAGAAAAGTGCAAGAAGCTCAGCAAATCTCTGCTTTTCCTGACAAGGAATGGCCAGCAGATAACATACAAGGCTTGTCAGCACCTGATTAATTAGGATTTAAGGCACAAGGTGGAACTTACATGGGGAACAGCGCTGTTCTTTGTGATCTCAATGCTAATGAAGTTTGATGTGCACTCCCCACTTACAATGTCATCGCTTAGAGTTTTCAACCTTCTTCCCACTTTCCCATCTTTACAGGTTCTCTAGTGTACTATTTTCCTATGGGTGCTATAATAAACTGCCTAAAATTTGCTGTCTAAAA
This sequence comes from Leucopleurus acutus, assembly GCF_964270905.1. Lineage (NCBI taxonomy): Eukaryota > Metazoa > Chordata > Mammalia > Artiodactyla > Delphinidae > Leucopleurus > Leucopleurus acutus. Next base: position 73,822,901 of record NC_139145.1, on the reverse strand, counting down.
ACAATAAGAATTTATCCTCTACAGTATGGAGGTCCTTAAAGAACTAAAAATAGAGTTATCATATGATTCAGCAATCCCACTCCTGGGCATATATTCGGAAAAGACAAAAGCTCTAAATCGAAAAGTTACATGCATCTCAATGTTCATAGCAGCACGATTTACAATAGCCAAGACATGGAAGCAACCTAAATGTCCATCGACAGATGAATGGATAAAGGAGATGTGATATATATAGATAGATACACACACACACACACACACACACACACACACACACAATGGAATATTACTCAGCCATAAAAAAGAATGAACTAATGCCATTTATGGACTTAGTGATCATCATACTAAGTAAAGTAAGTCAGAGACAGAAAGACAAATATATGATATCACTTATATGTAGAATCTAACAAAAAATACAAATGAACTTATTTATAAAACAGAAACAGACTCACAGACATAGAAAACAAACTTACAGTTATCAAAAGGGAAGAGGGGGCAATAAATTGGGAGTATGGGATTAACAGATGCATACTACCAAATATAAAAGAGATAAACAACAAGGATTTACTGCATAGCACAAGGAATTATATTCAATACCTTGTAATAAACTATAATGAAAAAGAATTTTTAAAAGGATATGTATACATATAAATATATATGTACATATGTATCTCCACTCACTGTGCTGTATACCTGAAACACAATATTGTAAATCAACTATACTTCACTGTAATTTGTATTTTTAATTTATTTTTACTTATTTATTTTTGGTTGCGTTGGGTCTTTGCTGCAGTGCGTGGGCTCTAGGCGTGCAGGCTTCAGTAGCTGTGGCTCACAGGCTCTAGAGCGCAGGCTCAGTAGTTGTGGTGCACGGGTCTAGTTGCTCCACAGCATGTGGGATCTTCCTGGACCAGGGATCGAACCCGTGTCCCCTGCATTGGCAGGCCGATTCTTAACCACTGCGGCACCAGGGAAGCCCTACACTTCACTTAAAAAATAAAAAAAAAGAATTCATTCTCTCAAAGTGCTGGAGGCCAGAAGTCTAAAATCAAGGTGTGGGCAGGCCACGCTCCCTCCACAGGCTGTAGGAGGGAATCCTTCCCTGCCTTTACTAACTCCTGATGGCTCCTGGTGTTCTTAGCTAGTGGCCAAGCATAACCCCAATCTCTGCCTCTCTCTTCACATGACCGTCTTCCCTAGGTTGTTTCTGTGTCCTCTCCTCTCTCACAAGGACACCAGTCATTGGATTTAGAGCCCACCTAAATCCAGAATGATTTCATGTTCAGATCCTTAACTAATTACACCTATAAGATATTATTTCCAAATAAGATCACATTCCAAGTTCCAGATGGACATGAATTTGCAGTCGGGGACACTATTCAACCCACTACAATTAGGAAACCAGAAACAAATCTATTCCTCAATAGTAGCCCTTTAATTCTTGCTGTCCCCTACCCAATATCCAGGTAATTGACTACCTGTGCTCCACCACCACCTCCCCTGTTATTTCCTGCAGAGCTTGCAGATCTCAGCTACAATGTCTTTGTTTCCACTGCTGTGTAGCTCATGCAGGCCCTGAGGATACCCTCTTCCATCCAGTGACAGCCTTCTCTTTCCATTTCCTCAACAAACCTGCCCAATAAACTGCAGAGAACAGTCTCGCTGGTAATTTTCCAGGCTACTTATCTTCCAATACTCTTGGTTGTGGGTTTCAAAACTTGCACACACAAAAAAATAACAGGGCGAGGTTAGCATATGCTGGGCACCTAAGAATTGTACCAGGAGGCGAGAGACAAGAGGAGGAGGCTGCCCACAGAGAATATGGAATCTCAGCTCAGGATAACAGAAGCTTAAGAGAAGTTTGGATGAGCTGGGAGAAGGGTGAGGGTGTTTGAATCAGAGTTTTAAATCTCTTTTTTAATCTTCAGCCACAATGACAGCCAAAATGTCTCTTCTGGCTGTAAGAACTGGAAAGCCAATTTCAACAGGCTTGTGCAAAAAATGAACCGATTTATTGGTTCTAGAAATGGGAAAGGCCAAGTTTGTGCCCAGGGATGGCTCAAAGTTGCTTGGCTAAGATTGCTAGGCTTACATACTATCGTCTTAGTAAATTTGGCAGAAAGAATGGGTCTCTTCTCCAGGAGTTCCAGTAAGAGTGTGTGGGCTAATGCCGAATGGCTGTGACTGTCACACATCCACTCCTGCACAATCTTTCAAGGGGCTACTGTACTCTCGTCTAGGGCTGAGTCACCTGCCCCACTTGTAGCCATGGGGTGGGGTCATTGCTCATAGGAAAGCGATGGTAATGTTAGAAGGGAAGAGAAAACAATGTGGGCAGGCAGCAACAGATGTCCACCCCACTTACTCTGACAACCTTATGGCCACTTCTGACACCATCAGAAAAATTTCCAGCCTGCCGCTGGAGTTGCGTCTGCCCCCAGAAAACCCATACAAATGCCAGATAACTGTTTCTGGCACCACAGATACTTCAGTATATTTGATTGAAGTATCAATAGTGCCTTAGACCCTATTTTCAGGCAACTAGACGAAAGGTATATTAGTCAGCTAGGACTGTCATAAAAAAATACAACAGACTGGGTGGCTTAAATGACAGAAATTTGTTTTCTCATAGTTCAGGAGGCTGCATCCCGAGCACCTCTTCCTTTTCTTATAAATAAGGAAGCACTGGGTTAGGGCCCCACCCTTATGACCTCATTTAACCTTAATTACCTCCTTAAAAGCCCTATCTTCAAATACAGTCACACTGGGGGTTAGGGCTTCAACATATGAATTTCAGGGGGTGGGGACACAGTTCAGTCCATAACAAAAGGACAAACTTATTTTCATTCCTTTACTTCTTACTTACAAGAGTTAAGACGTGAAGTAATACATTTTGACACTGATTAACTCCGGCATATGGTGCTGCTTCAAATATTTTTTCAAATGCGAGTTCTAATTCAGTTTTCAGTGTTTTCCAGTTTCCAATTCATGATATCTCAGAGGTCACATTCTGATCCCAAGCACAGCCAGAATCCTATTAGTCTTCCCATATCAATTAACCCTACAATTTTTTCCATTTAGTTGCCAGATGTTTTTCCTTAGGTCAGCAGGCCACAACTAGACGGCTGCCCAAAAAGAGCTTTTTCAGACATGAATCACACACACATACCACACATACACACACACATATTTTATGGCATGCTACATAATTATATCCCAAACATACAGTGATGTTATAGCTAAGCATGATTTATGGATACAATCTCTAAACATCGCGGTGCTTTATTATTTGAGTTCCTTCTCCCCCATAAGCCAAAGTCAATATACAGAAAAGACCAACTAAAAACATGTGATATCTGTTAAATGTAACATGAAATATGACACTTAAAAGCAAATTGGTTACTAATTCCTGGAGCTGAGTTTGTTCAGTCCCATTTCAACCAAGGTACCTGCTCTAAGGAAACATACAGAAATCAAAATCTAGAAAACAAAAGCAAAATTCACTCTCTGGGTTGCCTCGTAAAATCATTGACTCGTTTCTTCAGCTTCCAAGGCCATGCTGAGCTCTGCCAGCACTTGTAATACAATCCTTGCTAGAGTTTCTCAGGCGCTCATTACCCCTCATCAGTAATGCAACAAGTCACCACACCCCTCTTTCTGCCAGTTTGACTTCCAAGTCATATGTTAGAATTCATTTGCCAAATACTGACCTATCCCTCAGTTCCTAGCGTGCAATTAAAAGAGAACTTACAAGTAAAAAACAATAGCACAGAAGTCACCTCTAACACATTTCCATTTGGGAAAAAAAAATAGTGTCTACTTAACACATCAGTTCCTTTCAACAAGCCCTAGTTTTAGATGACTTGGGTAGAACCTGGTATGTCATTCTTGGCATCACTGTCTCACTGGAACCCTGACAACATCAACACCTCCATCTTGGTAAAGACTAAAACTAGAATTACCACAAATCTTAGATTAGATATATCTTATTATTTAGGCTCGAAAGTTATCCTTGTCTCACAGCCTCTTTCTGAGAAAAGGCACGAAGAGTGGGGTTAGGGTATACCAAAGTTCAATATTGGAAGTGTGTACACACTTACATAAAACGGAGAGATATGTGTTGATATCGTGGTCCAACCTGAAGTGCTATTTTGCATGAATCAGGCCAGTGTGTAATAAGCCTGGGTGTATATTTATATTTAGTTCTTGCAGAATCAACATAAATGTAAAATAACTATCGGCTCCAGGCTTGGACTTATATGTTCTGATATTAGTTTATTAACAAAAGAAAAATAGCACTGAGGGGTAATTATTATATACTAGCTTCATGAGGACTTTTTTGGAAAAATTTTTTCTAAACTGAAAATGAAGAAGATAACATCTTGAATGTAATACCTGACAGATTCTATTATGGTTTCTGTCACCTTACTGCAGGAAAGGGCAAGGAATTAATCAGGTTGCCAACAGAGTTGGGTTACACGGCATGCAGAAAGCACTTCGGCTACATTATTTGCACAATTTCTATAGGGAGTTGTGCAATAGAGGCCTTAAATTTAATATGTCTGGCCGCCTTCCACTTGGACTCAGTTCAAACCCAGTGCCTGCAGCTCACTGTATCCAGAGTGGGAAATCAGTCATTATATTAGGAACGGATGGCAAATGATTCCAATTCACATTCTTCAGCTGGTACGTTTTTTAACCTGGAGCAACACCAAATTGGAAAATTCTACAATTCTACAAGCTGGACGTTTGATCCATATTGCAGTTTAAATACATTTCTAGTTTGAGGAAGCCGACAGGATTATTTTTCTTTAGAATTTCTTTAGTTGCTGTGCCACGGACAGAAATTTCGAGGTTCACATCATCCCCTTCCTGCAGGTCCTTTTGTTTCTCACTGGGGGTGGGAGGATAGTGTCAGTGCAATTAAACTGCAATGACCTATGTAAACAGTGACCTGACTCCGCACATGTGGACACATTACATAGATTGAAAGGCCATGCTCAGCAAAGATGAAAGACTCTTAGAGATGTTTTTTTTTAAAAAGGAAAGTAATGCCATAAAAAAATGGGCACAAGAAATGAAGAAATGATAGAAAAAGAAATGTCAACCAGCTCTCAACCACATGAAAATATGGTAGATCATTTCAGTAGCAAGGAAATTAGAAATATGATATAAATGGGTCTCATTTTTTATTCACAACATCAAAAACTAACATACAGTGGTGGTAAGGATAGGGAGCTACACACTTTGCTGGAAGAACAATGAATTACTTTTATAAAAGTAATCCATAAATATACATTAAAATTTAGAATGTGCATACCCTTGAGCCTAGAACTCTGAACTTTGAGACTATACAAAAATAAAAACAAGGGTTTGTAAACCTGAAAGTACAAATTTAATGCAGCATTATGTGAAGGGGCAAAAATCACTAAAACAGGGCTTCCCTGGTGGCGCAGTGGTTGAGAGTCCGCCTGCCGATGTAGGGGATACGGGTTCGTGCCCCGGTACGGGAGGATCCCACGTGCCGCGGAGCGGCTGGGCCCGTGAGCCATGGCCGCTGAGCCTGCGTGTCCGGAGCCTGTGCTCCGCAACGGGACAGGCCACAACAGTGAGAGGCCTGCGTACCGCAAAAAAAAAAAAAAAAAAAAAAAAAAATCACTAAAACAATCCAAAAGGCCATCAACAGAGACATGCTTGATTAAGTTATGGTAAATTTAGTGACAAGTATGTAACAATTTTAAACTTGGCTCTATGAGTATTTACCTAGAGGTAGTTATATAATGTACTACTTAGTTAAAAAAAAAAAGTTAGTATTATGTAGAATGTAACCACCTTTAAAAAATAAAATATATTCTAGACATGTGAATATGAGTGTGCATTTGCGTACATGTGTGTATTTAGTGCACAGAGATACGGAAGGATACACAACAAAGGAGGAGGTGTGAAGAGAATTAACATTTTACTTCTACAATTCAGTAACTGCTGGACTGGTTAGAATAAGCATGCATTCCTTTGTAATTAAAATGGAATAAAATAAAAGGGGAAAGGGCAATTAATTCTGGATTTGTAATTTACAGGTATATCAGAGTCTTCCAAAGAAAAAGTACCAATCGAATGTGCAGTGTGCATGAGTATGTGTGTGTAGAGAGGTAGATTTATATATAAATATAAATATCTATATACAATATATAAAATATATAAATATAATACAAAGGTAGATACAAAGATGATACATAGATACACACATTTATTCTAGGTCACGTGGTATTGGGGTTGACAAGTCCAAAATCTGTAGGGCAGGCTTTTCGAATTGAGTTGTAGTTTTCCTTTGACTTTAATCACAGGGGATGGTAGTAATAAGACACGCCCTAAGGGATTTCCTGTATTCCAGACATATTCTTCTTTACCTCCACTGTGGAACAGCGTCCCAATTTCCCCTTAGTAATCAGGATCAATCCCTCAGCCAGTATATTAACAGATGTACTTCTTTGCCTGTTGACTCAGAGGCATAAGGAACCCAAAGAGGACAGTGGCAGTCTTAACTTTGACTTCAATGGAATCACTGTTCTGTTTCCTGGTGGAAGCATTCCTCCCTTTGGAGCTACGACCTCTAGGCCAACACAGCATAAGGTCACAATGACAGGAAGCAAAAATTTTGCTAGTGGGGCACTAGGAATAATAGTCAGCGGTGCCATTCCCGTTTCTACCCCTTAGTTCCTGGGACTCATGCATCCTGGCTGTGGGAGAAACAGCACCATATACTGGATTCTGATTCAGAACAAATGAAGCCGGAGAACACTGGCCCAGCCTTGCAAGGTATCATCTAGTAGCTAGTATTGCAGTTGAGTCTTTAAAAGGCCATTCCACCATCCTATCAAGCCAGCTGCCTCAGGATGATGGGGAACATGGTAAGATCCGTGAATTTCATGAATATGGGCCCATTGCTGCATCTTATTTGCTGTGAAGTGATTTCTTTGATTCGAAGCAATGATATGTAGAATGCCAAAACGGTGGATAAGGCATTCTCTAAGTCCATGGATGGTAGTTTTGGGAGAAGCGTTGCATGCAGGGAAGGCAAATCTGTATCCAGAATAAGTGTCTATTCCAGTAAGAACAAAGTGCTGTCCCTTCCATGATGGAAACAGTCCATTATAACAACATGCCTCCAGGTAGCTGGCCAATAACCCTGGGGAGCAGTGCCATATTGAGATCTCAGTGTTGGTCTCTGCTTCTGGCAGATTGGGCACTCAGCAGTGGCAGTAGCCAGGTCAGCCTTGGTGAGTGGAAGCTTATCTTCCACTTTTGCATGGAAGCCCATGCAAAACCTTCATCCCTGCCACCATGACCACTTTGTTCGTGAGCCCAGTGGGTGATGACAGGGGTGGCTGGGAAAAGAGGCTGACGGGTATCCACAAAACAGGTTATCTTATCCACTTGATTATTAAAACCCTCCTCTGCTGAGGTCACCCCTTGGTGAGCATTCGCATTGGACACAAATATCTTCACATTCTTCACCCATTCCGAGAGGTCTACATACGTATCTTCTCCCCAGACCTCCTTGTCACCAATTTTCCAATCATGTTCCTTCCAAGTCCCTGAACATCCAGCCAAATGATTAGCCACAGTCCATGAACTGATAATATACTCACACCTTTACCATTTCTCCCCCAAGCAAAATAAACAAGCAGCTGTACTTCTTGAAGTTCCACCCACTAGGAAGATTTGCCTTTACCGCTATCCTTCAGGGATGTCCCAGAGAGGGGCTGCAGTGCTGTAGCTGTCCACTTTGGGGTGGTACTTGTATATTGTACAGAACTATCTGTAAATTAGACCCGAGTTTTCTCTTCCTCAGTCACTGATCATAGGGAACTCGACATAAGACCATAGGTATAGGATGGGGATGAGAAGATACTGTAACAGGAATGGGGACCACAGACATTTGGGCCACATCCTCATGTAACTTACTTGTGCCGTCAGGGCCTGCTCAAGCCCAATCTTATATTTACCGCTCCCATTTGATGCATGACTAACTTTATGGCTTGGTGGGTCAGCGATTACCCAGTTCATTATGGGCAGCTCAAGTCACATGGTAACTTGGTGGCCCGTGGATTAGCATCCAGCCTCTACCAAGGCCCAGTTGTATGCCAAAAGTTGTTTCTTAAAAAGACAGTAGTTTTCCACAGAGGATGACAGACTTTGCTCCAAAATCCTAAGGGCCTATGGCGTAATTCACCAACAGGGGTCTGCAAAGGCTCCAAACAGCATCCCTATCTGGCCCTGCCACTTCAAGCACCGTTGATTGGATCTGCTGGTCCAGGAGGCAGAGAACCTTGCATGACAGCCTGGACCTGTTGCAGAGCCTTCTCTTATTCTGGGCCCAACTCACAACTAGAAGTTTTTCAGGCCACTTGGTTAATGGGTCAGAGTAGCACTTCCAAATGAGGAATATGCTGCCTCTCACATCCAGAAAGGCCTACTAGGCATTGTGCTACTTTCTGGGTTGGAGGAGGGATAAGATGTAACAATTATCTCACCCTAGAAGAGATATCTCAGCAAGCCCCACACCACTGGACCACTAGAAATTTCACTAAGGTAGAAGACCCCTGAATTTTTATCAAATTTACTTCTCAACCTCTGACACACAAATATGTTATCAATTTCTAGAATAGCTGCTACTTCTTTCTCACTAAGTCCAATCAGCATAATGTCATCAATATAATTGACCAACGTGATATCTTATGGAAGAGAAAGGTGGTTAAGATCTCTGTGAACTGAATGATGACATAAGGCTAGAGAGCTCACATACTCCTGAGGTAGGACAGTGAAAGTGTATTGCTGGCCTTGCCAGCTGAAAGCATACTGCTTCTGGTGGTCTTTACTAACCTGTATGGAGCAAAAAGCATTTGCCAGATCAACAGCTGCATACCAGGTGCCAGGGGATATGTTAATTTGTTCAAGCAATGAAACCATATCTAGAATTGTAGCTACAAATGGAGTCACCACTTGGCTAAGCTTATAATAATTCACTGCCATTCTCCAAGATTCATGTGTCTTCTGCACAGGACAATAAGCAAACTGAATGGAGATATGGTGGGAATTACCACCCTGCATCCTTCAAGTCCATGATGATGGTACTAACCTCTGCAGTCCCTCCAGGAATGTGCTATTGCTTTTGGTTTACTATTTTCCTAAAATGAAGCAGTTCTAATGGCTTATACTTGGCCTTTCCCACAATAATAGACCTCATCCCACAGGTCAAGGAGCCAGTGGAGATTCTTCCAATTGCTGAGTATGTCTATTCCACTTATGCATTCCAGCACTGGGGAAATAACTACAGGATGGACTCTGGGACCCACTGGATCTACTGAGAGATGGACCTGACCTTAAACTCCATTGAGCATCTGACTTCCATAAGGCCCAACTCTGACTGGTGACAGAATAACATTTTGCATCTCCGGGAGTCAGTATCAGTTCAGAGCTAGTGTCCAGTAACACCTAAAAGGTCTGATTATATCCTTTTCCCCAGTGCACAGTCACTCTGGTAAAAACATGTAGGTCCCTTTGGGTAAGGTTGGAAGAAAGATAGAAAGTATAAATTTGGGCAATACACTGAGGTCCTTCCTAAAGGAGACCTGGCCTTCTGCACTTCATTCAGAGGGTTCTGGGTCTGTAACCTGGCTTAAGCCTGGGAATTAATTGAGGGGCCCTACTCTCTGTTTTTATGATTCAAGCTAGACTTTTGTTCACTTGACCAAGCACTCTTTCCACTTATACAGATCAAGTAAATATTTAGTGGGCTTGCCATCTATTTCGCTTCTAGGCACCCCATGATCAATGCGCCAATGCCATAGGTCTCTCTGAGTCAGACATTCTGATGGCTGATTTGACTCTGCTGTCCACTGTGAAAACCACACCCCCTTTGCCTTTGGCGACTGAGTGTTGCTACTTGGCCCCTGCCACCCAGGAATCCCATTATACCCACTGCATTTAGGTTCCCCAGTTCAGGTGCAGCAGTTTCCACTATAATTTCGGACCTACAGAAAAGAGTGATCACACAGCACTTTCAAGGATGCTTGGGGCTCCCCTCACAAATTTATTTCTCAGTCATGGTGAAAGGGAGTCCTTCTAGACCCTCCCAGGGTGAGTGAGCAGGCCTAAAAGATAAGTCCACTCCAACATTCCAATCTCCCAAAGCCTTTGCATCTCGTCCTCTACAGTAAACCAAGGCAGGTCAGCATTTCAACTTCACTTGCCATGGGCCACCTTTTGGTGCATGTTTTGGCCGACCAACCAAGCAAACTGTTAGAGCCCTATCTAACTCTTCAAGTTGCAACATTAAATCCAGAATCTCTGCCTAGTGAGCCCATATCAACTAATTACATCCTTTCACCAACAACTTTATGTTCCTTTCACCACCATCCCATACCCTTCACCATCATTCCCACACATAGTTCCCAGATTCCTGTCTGTATAAATTGGAAACCCATGCAATTCTTTTGGAGTGTGGAACACCTCCTCGTGGGCCATACTTTGCACCTCACCCTTTGGGGCCTGCTGGGACATGAATCAAATTATAGGTCTAAAAGCAGAGAGGGGTGGTGGGGATGGATACTGAGGAGAATCAGCAGGCATGCAGAACCCTGCCTTTTATGAGTTTTTGACTAGGAGTATCTCATAGTGATATTTTGTGTATCTCTATTGCCATATTACACCTTGGACCATTGGTGCCCTGTTTACCACTGGAAATAGAGTCAGCACTGTCTTTGAATCTCATTAAATTAAGGAAGCAATTCCATAAACTGCATAACCATTGCAGAAAACTCATCCTTAATATTCTGTTCCTCTAGAACCACTTTCAGTAGGAAAATCTTTATCAGTCAATGTTTCCAGAGAAACAGAACCAACAGGATGGATGGCTGGATAGATATACAGGTAGATAGGTGTTAATCAAATCTACAAAATACCTTCACAGAAATACCTAGATTAGTGTTTGATTACATAACTGGCTAGCAGAGCCCAGCCAGCCAAGTTGACACATAGAAACTAACCATCACAACAGGTAATAACCAGTAGCCCTCCTTAGAATATTACACTTGACTCTGGATCTACAGATTCAATGCAATCCCTATCAAATTACCAATGGCATTTTTCACAGAACTAGAACAAAAAATTATAAAACTTGATGGAAACACAAAAGACCCCGAATAGCCAAAACAATCTTGAGAAAGAAGAATAGAGCTGGAGGAATCGTGCTCCCTGATTTCAGACTATACTACAAGGCTACAGTAATCAAAACTGGTACTGGCACAAACACATATGTGTAGATCAATGAAACAGGATAGAAAATCCAGAAATAAACCCATGCACTTATGGGTTTACAATGAAACAGGATAGAATGAAACAGGATCAATGAAACAGGATAGAAACACAAACACATATGTGTAGATCAATGAAACAGGATAGAAAACCCAGAAATAAACCCATGCACTTATGGTCAATTAATCTATGACAAAGGAGGTAAGAATATGCAATGGAGAAAAGACAGTCTCTTCAATAAGTGGTGCTGGGAAAACTGGACAGCTACATGTAAAAGAATGAAATTAGAACATTCTCTAACACCATATACAAAAATAAACTCAAAATGGACTAAAGACCTAAATGTAAAACCGGATACTATAAAACTCCTATAGGAAAACATAGGCAGAACACACTTTGACATAAATCACAGCAATATCTTTTTGGATCCACCTCCTAGAGTAATGGAAATAAAAACAAAAATTTTAAAAAAAACAAAAATAAACAAATGGGACCTAATGAAACTTAAAAGTTTTTACACAGCAAAGGAAACCAAAAACAAAATGAAAAGACAACCTATGGACTGGGAGAAAATATTTGCAAATGATGCTAAGACATGGGATTTCCAAAATACACAAACAGCTCATACAGCTTAATATCAAAAAAACTCCCAAAGAACCCAATCAAAAAATGGGCAGAATACCTAAACAGACATTTCTCCAAAAAAGACACAGAGATGGCCAAAAGGCACATGAAAAGATATTCAATATTGCTAATTATTAGAGAAATGCAAATCAAAACTACAATGAGGTATCAACTCATACCAGTCAGAATGGCCATCATTAAAAAGTCTAAATAACAAATGCTGGAGAGGGAGTAAAAAAAGGAACCCGCCTACACTGTTGGTTAATTGGTGCAGCCACTATGGAGAACAGCATGGAGGTTCCTTAGAAAACTAAAAGTAGAGCTACGATAGGATCTTGCAATCCCACTCCTGGGCATGTACCCAGAGGAAACTCTAATTTGAAAAGATACACACACACCAATGTTCATAGCATCACTATTCACAATAGCCAAGACATGGAAGCAACCTAAATGTCCACTGACAGATGAATGGATAAAAAAGATGTGGTACATATATACAATGGAATATTACTCAGCCATAAAAAAGAATGAGATAATGCCATTGGCAGCAAAATGGATGGACCTAGAGATTATCATATTACACAAAATAAGTCAGACAAAGACAAATATCATATGATATCATTTATATGTGGAATGTAAAAAAATGATACAAATGAACTTATTTACAAAACAGAAATAGACTCACAGACACAGAAAACAAACTCATGGTTACCAAAGGGGATAACGGGGGTGAAGAGGGGGAGAGATAAATTAGGAGCTTGAGATTAACATATACACACTACTATATATAAAATAGACAAGGACCTACTGTATAGCACAGGGAACTATACTCAATAACTTGTAATAACCTATAATGGAAAAACAATCTGGAAAAGAATAGATATATAACTGAATCACTCTGCCATACTCTTGAAACTAACACAACACGGTAAATTAACTATACTTCAATTTTAAAAAAAAAGAATATTATGCTGGACTCTGGCCCAGGGTGAACTTTCCTAAAACGGTCTTGACTGATCTAAAAACACCTCATCTCAATCCAACTTGGACACTTCAGGAGGAATCCAAACTGGATTATACATAAAATCTTAAGAAGTAAGACGTGAAAGTAAGAGATCACCCAGGCTTCCCCATTTATTTGGTAGTTGAGCAGCAAATGCATGTTTTGCCTCCATTTACATATAGCCATCACTGCTGTAGACGCTAACCCTTCCTGGCCACTGAAGTGGAGCTCAGAGTGCCTGGACTCAAGTTCTAGCTCAGCCATCTTCCCCAGGCAGATTACTTCATCTCTAAGAGCCTCATCTATTAACATCTCAGAGTTTGGCTCTCATGTATGCATGTCTATATTGCTCAAAATGTAACATTAAAATAATTTTTTAAAAAACATTGAAATAATAACATAAATGTATGGAGCTACTAAAAATGTTGCTTTATTTCCAAAAACTTTACTTGTTTTCATGCAACATGCTTTTGAAAACATGAATATGAGAAAGAATTTATATTCCCATTGGAAGACGGTCGATGGGATTTTTCTGGAGCAATGCTCTGCATTCTAAATCAGAGGTCATCATAATGGGTTGTGTGCTCCCTTGAGTTGATGTGGGTGGCCATGACATTTGGTATAGGAAATGTTGCCTTCGCTAAGTAAAAATGAAACTGTTTGACCCACTGGCTGTAGAGCCTGTACTCAGAATTTTGTTCCCAGGAGTACATAGCCTATACTCTTTTCCTATTTCTTGTAGTAACTTAAGAAACAAATTTATAACTTGCCTGAGGAGTCAAGACTGCTGCTCCTCAAACAGAGATTTTCTTGGTGCAAAAGAAACTAACCCTTCTAGGCATTAAGTGTTTGGCTCTAATGCTCTGAATGCCTGGTTTGGGAATCATTAGAGCACTTGCTATAAATACTTCTGGAGGCCATGATACAAAACTTTACACCCAAAAAGAATATAGCAAAAATATCTCAAACTATTACCTCTTACAGTAAATAAGTTTCTGTATCAAAATGAAAAATACAAAATGGGATATGGTCATGAATATGAGAGCTGCGGCATCATCTTCTAGCCAGAGAACACTGCAGAGTTACCTTAGTCCCTAAGGCTCAACTGTCTTGTATAACAATGGTAATAATAATGTCTGCCTCTAAGTATTACTGAGATAATCAATAGCTAACAGTGTACATGAGAGAGATCTGTGAACCTCACAATTTTGGAAATATTGTCTTCTTGTAAAACCAGAGTAAGTTATAAAAGAAGTAAATGCTAAATCAAAATAATATCTCCTTAAAATGAAATTAGAATTTCTCAGACATAGCAACATAAATCCACAACGTTTATGATGAGAACCAGGGAAATGGGAAAAGATTATCAGTCCTTTGTACAAAGAATGTATTCCGAACAAGTTCAGAATAGTGCTAAAATATGGGTTTTGCATATGTGTTCCTCCTAGGCAAAGAGAGACTACCCAGGAGATAAAAGACTGAGTACTCGAGAGGACAGAACTCATGTTTGTGGGGAAAGCTTGAAGACAGATTTTTCTGGAGGGAACCTGAAGATGGGAGCACTGCAGATCATTCTAATGCGTCGGCTGTCAGCAAATGTCAAGACTCCCAACAGAAACCTCTCAGTACAGACAGCATCTGTTTCTCCAGCTGGTTCTCAGGATGAAATTGTAAGGAAAACAATATGGAGGCAGGAAAGGGAAGTTTGGGAAAGATTATATTCTACTCCAGAAGCCATAGAATCAACAGGAAATACTTGCATGTGATCTTTATTCAAAACTAGAAGGGGAATCCAGTAGAGAACATCTGTTGTGAAATTTCCTTAGCCCGGATCAGACTACCCACCCTACCTCTTAAGGGATCTGACTAAATGATGATTTCTAGGTATGGTATCTCGAGAACTTTCTGGTAACTAAAGATGAGAACCTAGACGTCATTCTTTTTATCAATTTATTATTTTATTTTTGGCTGTGTTGGGCCTTTGTTGCTGTGTGCGAGCTTTCTCTAGTTGTGGTGAACTGGGTCTACTCTTCGTTGCAGTGCACGGGCTTCTCATTAAGGTGGCTTCTCTTGTTGTGGAGCACGGGCTCTAGGTGCGTAGGCTTCAGTAGTTGCGGCACGCAGGCTCAGTAGTTGTGGCGCATGTGGCGCATGGGCGCTCGCGGCATGTGGGATCTTCCCGGACCAGGGCTCTAACCCGTATCCCCTGCATTGGCAGGCAGATTCTTAACTGCTACACCACCGTGGAAGCCCTAGGCATCATTCTTGATATTACCTCTCAAATAGTTGTCAATGTGTCCACCTCTCTTCATTTCCACCTCTGCCCCCCAACCTAGCCCCCCACTGGACAACTCCTTCGTGACTGGCAGGCTTGCAACCTCTCTCATGACGCACAGAATCATCTTGGTAAAACCTGAATATGTATCCCGGCTTCAAGCTGCCAATCGTTTCCCACTGTCTTTAAAATCCATGGTTCTTCCCAATGCCACAGGCCCTATATTTCAAACTCTTCTTCCCCTCTAGCCTCATGTGCAGCCACTCACCTGACATAGACCCTTTCTACAGATCCTGACTTTTCCGTGAATGCACCAAGTTCTTTACTGCATCAGCAACCTTCTCCCTATGTCCCTTTGTGTGGAATGTTGTACCCCCAGCTCCTTTCTTTAGGTCACAGATTGAAAAGCAATTCCTAGAGAACTGATGCCTCCCACATATTTACGGCCCCTCTGATATTCTCTATCACTGCCCTCGGCTCTCCTCCTTAACAGTAATTCTCACAGCATGTTCAATTATAAATTCAGCTGTGTTTTTATGTAATGTCCTCTTCCTCTAAGTGTCATGAAGGCAATGAATGACCATGTCTCCTTTGTTCACCATTTTATACCCAATGCAGAGCAGAGTGCCTGAAATAAATAGCTGTTGAGTGGAAAAATGACTAAATGGTAAAGGTATTACTCTAATAATTACCCATTCATCTACAATAGTGAAGGCATTTTCAATCTTGGCTGTTGTTGGAACCGCCTCCCCCCAGGCTAAAAAAGTTAAAATCAACTACTTTCTTCAAATTCTAAGACTGACACTAAACAATTTGTTTGCAATTATATCTCCTTAACTAGACAACAAGCAACTTAAGACTGCGGACTGTGCTTTGTTTTCCTTTAGATATCTAACATTTGGCAGAGAATGAGCATTCAACACATGTTTATACAATGTTTTTTACCTTTAAAGTGAAATTAGTGAAACGGTGAAGTTTTAAAACATTGACTGTATCTTAACTTTTCAAAGCCTATGTGTAGCTCTCACTAATCTGCAAGATTGTCACATTTTACAAGCTGTAGCCAAGATAGGAACAAATCATCCATGAAAACTATCACCTCCATGTAAAGAAAATCAGGGTAAACAAAATCCCAAATATAACACATTTCCCTCTACTATATACACGGTTTCGCATCTCTGATGTTGATGTGGGATACAGTTTCGTGAAGGTGTCCATCTTACTTTCCACTAGTGAGAGAGTACAGTTTAAAGGGGCTCTGGATCCAGAATGCCTGATGAGAACCTGAACTCAGGCAAGTTCCTTACCCTCTTTGCATTTCCACATCCTCTTCTATGAAATGAAGATAATAATTCTGACTTCACTGGCTTGTTGTAGGGTAGCATGTGAGCTGGTCTCTCAATAAGCTAAAGAATATCAATCAGATGGATGGGAGACAGGGAATCAAAAGTCAAAAGAGCATGGAGACACTCTGAAAATAAACTGTAGCCAGGAATGCAAGAGGAGACATGGTAAGAAATAAATGAGGATGGCCAAAAGCCTTGAATGCCACAAACAGACTTTGGATTTTATGCAACTGGCAGAAAGGGTCATTTGGGGCTCTGAGGATGGATTTGGCCGGATCAGAGATACAGGATGGGTAGAATGAGCCAGTGCTGTGTCTGCTGCCCACTCACCTCTGTGCTGATGATGACACACTAATTATTGCTCTCTGTAAATCTTCCTTACCCCTCTCCTAGGCTTTATGCTTCAAGTGGAATTCATTTCACTCCCGGCAGGGGCAACTCTGAGACTCAGACTCAGCACCCAAAGGACTGCTTTCTCTGACCACCAAGACTGATTCAGAGTGGACATGTGGTCCAAGCCACCAACGAGCGGCAATGGCACTTTTGCCGATACTTTTGAGAGAGGGGGACACCATCTTTGCTATTAGAGTTAAGTCTGGGAGGCTGTAGGCCTAGGTTTACTGGCAGCTATTTTTGCCACTACGTGAAGCCTGAGAATGAAACCCCCGTGGAGGAGAAGAGAGTCGACAGAAGCAGAGAGCCCAGGTCCTGGCGATGTTATTCGAGTGGCATTCAAACCACCCAACCCTTGGCCTTCACATGTACCTAAGTCAGTAAATTCTCTTTCCTTGAGTTGGTATTTCTGTCCCTTGCAACAGAAAGAATCCTCACTGGTACTGCAGTGACAAAGATACTCACAAGGCCAAAGATATAAGACTAGAGATAATGATGGGACAAAAGTAAGATATGTGGGCTGGGGGGAACGTAAGTGAGGATGATTTGCATGACTCCTGTTTCTTTCACTACAAAGTTAGCATTAGTATTGAACAATATAAGGGGCATTGTTTCTCCCCTCATATGACTCTTACCAAGAATCTTTACAACTATTTAAGAACATGAAATACTAAGACGAGTTTTCATTTGACTATAAGATTCCATCTTCACTTCTCTCTCCCTCCTAATTTATTATCAGATATAGTGTTAATACGAAGATAGGCTGATTCATATATTCATACACAGTTTGAAAATTTACCTAAAATATTAAGAAACTTAAATGAAAGAAGGTATGGAGATCATGACTAAAAATAGATCCACTGTGACTCAGAGAGACTGTATTTTCTCTGTGACTCACAGGGAATATATTTATTGGTACACAACAAATATTTGTTGATGAATAGTAGCAGCTAACACAGCTAACACTATGCTTGAAGAGCCTGACATATGTTCACTAGCTTAACGATAACTCTTTCAGGGATATATTTTTTATTTCTATTTTACAGTTGAGAAAACTGAGACACGGATAGAATAAATAATTTTCCCTGATTCCTAAAGGTGCCCTGATACAAAACTAGATAGCTTAGCTGTAGAGCCATATGCTTAAGCACTATACTTAGAGCAAGTGAAGAAATGAATGAATAGGTGGTCCCTTCTTGTTCCCTGTTGGTGGGGAAACTGGACCGAGTCTTTGTGACAAGTTGGTTCTGTTGCCCTTCCAACAGGCTCACATTCTTCTAATGTCTTGGCTACCACCCGATTATCAACTAGATGCTTTCAGGAAGTTGTGTTCACTATTTCCAATCCCCCAGGCACAATTCAGTACACTGAAAAGGCAATTTACTCAAATGAGAACCTTTCTAAATGCTACCATGGTAAACGAAGACTAAGTGCTGTTTCTCTACATTGTCTGCTGGTAGCAAGGGAGTAGTTGAGTCACAGAGAGAATGAGGCTTATTACCAGCGTGATATCTAGCACTGTAGCATTTCTTGTTCATGTGGAAATGGATGCCGACCATCACCTGTGTGTTTCAGATGCACATCTTGCCCAGAACCTGGTGACAATTCGCCCACAGCGTATTTATGTATTAGGTGGGACGGGTGGCACGGTGATCACTAATCTGATAGGAATCAACACTTACCCTAATGGCACAGCATTTTCCATTTGAATTTGCACATGAGTTTGTGCCTCTCAGCTTACACAGAAGTGCTAATCATATCTCATAAAGATAGCAATTTAAAAATCAATGTCTGTGTTCACGGAAATATGACATTTAATTCTTGGCTGATGTCACTATCATGGGAGGGGTAAGAGCAATTTCTATTAAAAAATCAGGTAGCGGGCTTCCCTGGTGGCGCAGTGGTTGAGAGTCTGCCTGCCGATGCAGGGGACGCGGGTTCGTGCCCCGGTCCGGGAAGAACCCACATGCCGCGGAGCGTCTGGGCCTGTGAGCCACGGCCACTGAGCCTGCGCGTCCGGAGCCTGTGCTCCACAACAGGAGAGGCCACAACAGTGAGAGGCCTGCGTACCGCAAAAAAAAAAAAAAAAAATCAGGTAGTTCATGAATTTAATCATGAAATATCTCACTGTCACAAAATGCCTACCCTCCCTTTGTAGTATGTATCTTTTTGAGTTCATAATGACGCTTCTTGCAGCCTTTGATACGGAGAGCCAACCATCTCTTTACCTTAAGACATACTATCTTGAAGGTTTTCCTTAGAAGCATCAGAAGAGATGTTGGGTTGATTTGTTTATTTCTTTAGATGAAAATAATTCAGTGTTGGTGATGGAAATAAGAGTGCATTCCGTCAACTTTAAACTCATGTTTCTGCTGTTCCTAGAATTTTGATAGCATCAACAACTTCAGTGCTTAAAGTGAGGCTGTATAAACCAGAGAAGCACTTGGGCATTTGTCTTGCCCCCTGCCCAAGGTCTGAAAACATGTTGATTGTCTCCTATGGGTATGATTTCCAAATTCTCAAACTAACTTCTGTTGACTCCTTTGCCAGAGGATATAGAGCTATGTTGAATGCATCTTTCCCAATACTCTTTATGCCTAATGACCTTCGAAAACAGGAGTTTTCCTCTTTTTTTCTTTTCATTTCCCCAGGGGCAGATGAGTGAAAGACAAAATGTACCAAGCCGTGTACTGAGCATCTATTGCTGAGTTCTTCAAACCTTTACTCCCAGAAACCATGTATAACTCTGAAAAGTAATAACCTCCTAATATTTTAGCATTTCTTCTCTTAACTTTCCAATAATGTTCTCATTTGTATGAGTATGACCTTAAATGTCTATTTATACATAAACGGGGTCATCTACTTCTGACATTCTCATGTTTGTTGATTTGGTCAAGAGGTACTCGAATTTTCTTCTCATTGGATCCATTCAGCAAATCTTATTCTACGTCACAGTAGCTCAGACCGTTCTGTCCAGGGCTTGTCTTCTGAAAGAAGGCTAATGCAACTGAATCCTTACACCCTGACACGTCCTTTCTTGGAAAAGCATGTAGAGCGGGTGTTCACCATGTATATTTCTGGTCTGTTACTTTGATGAATTCTTCTACTCAGACTTTCATATATGTAGTCATTTAGACAAAGTGCCTTTGTGCTGTTTTCCCTGCATCATTGTACTCAGTCAACTACTGACTATCTCACTGACTCTCTTTTTAAGATCCTGAACTAGATTTCAAGTTTCTTGAATAATCTGGCCTAATGTTTTCCTTTTTCTCAATACCCAGTTGAAAGGGCGTCTTTAGTTTCTGGCAGTGCCGTCCACTTTTTTGTTCTATTTAAAACTTTTTTTCTGTTGTATTGATATATTATTTATTTTTTGTTATTACTTTTATCAGCAAGCTGAGCCCAGAAATTCCCAGTGGTTTGGACAGCCTCTACTGCAACTCCTTTTGAAATGAGATAAATCAGAAGTTGATTGCTATTTCAAGAGGGAAAGCAAAGAAAAATGTGCAGGTGAGGGGAAGGGGTAGATTAGATCTAAATTATAGGTTTCATCCTCTGCAAGCCTCAGCCAGTCCCCTCCCTCCTTCTTCCGAATCCTGTTTAGCAGACCATCAAAGCCCCATCTCCCTCTGAGTCTCCCCCAGTGACATCTTCCCTTC
The DNA here is from genome assembly GCF_964270905.1 of Leucopleurus acutus. Classification (NCBI taxonomy): domain Eukaryota; kingdom Metazoa; phylum Chordata; class Mammalia; order Artiodactyla; family Delphinidae; genus Leucopleurus; species Leucopleurus acutus. Next base: position 73,802,285 of record NC_139145.1, on the reverse strand, counting down.
CTTTTAAACTTACCAACTTGAGTCCTGGCAGTACCATCCATCCCACCTTCTAGATTCACACTGTTCATACTGTTAAGGCTTGTCTCTTTCTCCCACTCCACTAGCTAATATGCACATAAGTTGATAGTGTATTCATTTAGTATATGTATTGATTCAGTTCTTTATGCTTGTGTCCAAATGCACAGCTCATTTGTCTATTAAAATCATTGAGGAAAAGGGAAAAAAGGGTAATCAAAAATCCAGTTTCCTTAGTTTAGGTTGATGTTCTTAATAAAGAGTTGACAGATGAACAGATAAAGAAGATGTGGAACATATATACAATGGAATATTACTCAGCCATAGAAAGAAATGAAATTGAGTTGTTTGTAGTGAGGTGGATGGACCTAGAGTCTGTCATACAGAGTGAAATAAGTCAGAAAGAGAAAAACAAATACCATATGCTAATGCATATATATGGAATCTATTAAAACAAAAAATGGTACTGATGACCCTAGTGGCAGGGCAGGAATAAAGACATAGACATAGAGAATGGACCTGAGGACACAGGGTGGGAGGGGGAAAGCTGGGGCGAAGTGAGGGTAGCATCGACACATATACACTACCGAATGTAAAATAGCTAGCTAGTGGGAAGCAGCAGCATAGCACAGGGAGATCAGCTCGGTGCTCTGTGACCACCTAGAGGGGTGGGATAGGGAGGGTGGGAGGGAGGCTCAAGAGGAAGGGGATATGGGGATATATGTATACGTATAGCTGATTCACTTTGTTGTACAACAGAATCTAACACAGTATTGTGAAGCAATTATACTCCAATAAAGATCTATTAAAAAAAAAAAGAAATAAAATAAAGAGTTGAGTCAAGCTGCAGGCAAAGGAGAAAAGTCTCTGTTTGTCCTTCATACTGTCCACGTTGTAAGAAGTTAGAGATGCCTATTTTAGACTGTAAGCCTTTGAGGGAATGGAGAGTAACTGTTTAAATCATGTTGCGTAGCTTTTAGAATGATAATTGGAAAAATGTTTCTCTTAATAGCACCAATTTTATCCAAACATAGAGGTCTTACTAAGGCATTGTTCTCTAAACCTTTTGCATTATGTACCATTATCAGTAAAAAGTTTTGAACACAAAAATCCCATAAACACATGTTTATATGTATTCACATGTATTGCTCTTACTATATTACATGCATTATAAAGCACAAAGACCAAAATTTAAAAGGAACGAAATTAAAACAAATTTTAATGAAACTTCTCCCACAACCTGTTGCACACGTGCCCAACACGGAAAGCCACGATCTTTGACCCTGTTTTCCTTCAAATATCATAGCTAAAACATAAGTCCTATCCATTTCCTCTCTGAATATATCTCAATGACCACTTCTTCTCCATGCCCACCACAGGCTGACCTTACACTCCTGTGAACTCTCTCTCACCTGTACTCTGCAGCTCATCTCCTTGTTTTCTTTAGCTCTTTCTCTCCAGCGTGAGCTTCACTGTGGCCTAGGTGCTCTTGCCCAAACTCCACACTGATCGTTTCTCCTCTGCTCAAGTCCTTTAGTGGCTTAGCCTTGCCTACAGGACAGGTGAACCCCCCGATCATAACACCATCTGTCCTTGGCTCACCTTCCCAGGTGGACCCTCCTCCTTTCCCACCTGACTCTCCAGCTACATGAAAGTGACTGCAGTTTTTTTGAAGGCACCAATACTTTTATTTTCACCTTTGCATGATATTTTCCTCTACCAGAAATGGCCTTTTTCTTCATGCCTACCTGACAACCCTTAACAATTCAGCTTAAATATCACTTCCCTAGGAAGGTTCTCTTTACTTCCTTTTGCAGAATTAAGCACTTGCCTTTCTGTGTTCCCTTAACACTTTGTATTGAATTAGAGCACTTATCATATTACTTGAGTAATTTATTTCCGTGACTTTGAATTCCTAAATGATAGAAAGTCTGCTCTGCTCTTTTCTTGGATTATCACTGTCTATCACAGGTGAGGCATGATGTAAATGCTTGATCTTTCTTAATAAATAGAGAGGATGGATAAACAGTAATTGAACAAATGCATAAGTTTGGTGGCAGTGAAGAAAACTTTCAACTCGGCAGTCTGCGATAAACAATCAAACATTTCAACAGTACAAGAGGAAAAAAATAACCTCTTGCCTAGAGATTTAATATTTTCTCACAGCTCAACAGCTTTTAGGTCATTTTCAAAGCCTTATCTCTTATATTGCCCAGTCAACATAATTAATGACATTAATAAAAAATAAGATCTATAAGTGTTTGCTATGTGTGTAACACTGTGATAGCACCTTATTGCAATACCTAATTTAACCATCACACAGCCTGTGAAGTAAGTGCTAGTATTCACTCCACCCGGCATGTAAGAAAGTCAGTGAGGCTCTGGACGCTACAGAGTGACTCTTTCCATAGGTGAAAAAAAGCAAGATTAAAAGCAGATCTCCAAATGCAAGCTCTTAACCCAAATGTTCGGCTGCCTTCAGGCCATGTATCTCCAAATCTTTTTCAGAATGTCTACCCTGAAATTTAGTTCCTTCCACTGCTAGACTGGGAACAATTTCCAGTATTCTTAGGATAGCTACTAGTAAAATGTGACATAAATGTGATAGTTGTACATACTGTATGTCCCATACAGTGTCTAAGACCCAGGAACTCTTTGGAAGTCTCTAGGCCCGACTGTTTACTTATAAATCAAATGATCTGTTTCACAGAGTGGTTTGGCTTCACTGACTTCTACTCGTGCCACCACCATCTCCTGTGTGGCATTGTGATCTGCCATGGCTGAAATACACGCAGATCAAGTTTGTTCATCTTTTATTTGTTTATATTTGCTTCAGCTAATTCTTACTCCGTCAACAATCTCAGCTGAAATTTGTCCTAAATTCTTTACTGCCTGAATGAACATTCTTCACGGATACCATAATAGATTAGCCTTGCAAGTAAGTAAGTGGGCAGGGAGACCCCTTAAAAATGGTGTGTGCTTTGTGTTATGTTGAAATGCTGTTTGCTCATTTTTTAACTGCAAAATTCCAATCCCTATGATGTTCATTCGAAATATTCGGCAGAGATGAAACAGCATGGTAGACAGGGAGAACTGAATAATATATAATAAATTTAAAATATTGAAAAAATCTATCAGTTTGTTACAGGACATTTTTTTTCCTGTTGATTCGGAGTAAGTCGTTACTTGATAAAGTAGGTAAGTGACTGTTTTAGTAACTAAACTAAAATCAATTCTGTTCCTCTAAATGTGGGAATGAAAGACTTATCATTTTACAAAATTTTAATAGACACTATGAACTCAAAGGAAAAGCATACTAAAAACAAACTGGATTTCACATTTGATAAAGGAAATATTTTGAAGGCCCTTTTGAAAATGTAAGCTGTTTATTCATTTATCATTGTCTCTGTTGAATATTATTTATTACGTTTTCTCACACACATAAAAGTGTACTAGTCTCCACAAAGCAAATTAAACAGGTCTCTGCCTACAAGGATCATACACATTTTGCAAAAGACACCATTGAAAATATGCCCAGAGTGGGATATAAACACCCAATTGAAGTATCTTAAGACATGGTACATGAGTAATTGCTGGTTATCCTGTATTTAGACTTCACTGTCTTGGTATTTAAGGAATGCCTAGTGGCTCTACTGCCATCAAGACTTCAAAGGGAGTTATCACTTGTACTTTGTTCCCATTCAACTTGGAAAAGCTTTATGGGTAAAAGGGATTTTCAAGAGGATCCTGAGATAAAATGTATCTTTTGCAAAGAAAGCTGTGCTTGGAAACCAAAATACAAAATGAAGGAAGCTAGACACAGAGTGAAAAAAAGAGAGATGGAATTAATAAAGAGAAAGCGTTTAAAAGGATCTCATCTTCATGTTGTATCTTATTATGCCAGTGACTCTATGTCGACCTATCTCCCAAACTCCAGATTTGTGTATATACTTGTTTACTTGGCATCTCCACTTAGATATCTAAGAGTGCTCTCAAACGTACATGTTCAAAATAATACTCCAGCTCCCACCTCCCCCATCCCCTAACCTGCTACTTCCCCAGTGTTCCTCATCTCAGTAAATGACACCACCATCCACCCAATCATAAGTCCTCTGGAATCTGACTCCAAAACGCGTCTGGAGCCATTCACTTTCTCTCCCTCTATGCTACCAACATTCGTTGTTCAAGCCACCGTCATCTCCTGCCCAGCCTACTTCCATAGCCTGCCATCAGCCTACGACAGTAGTCCTCATTATATTTTCCAACTTAACTCAGATCACAGCACATCTCTACTTAAAATTCTCCAATGGCTTCCAATTTAAGGAGAATTCTTAACAGGACTTCAAGGACTGACGTGATCTGCTTCCTGACTGTTCCTTCCACCTCATTTTCTACCACTCTCCAATTCAAATCCTGCCTCAAAAGCTTCATTTTTTTTTTCAAACTCCAAAGTTTCTTTGCACACAGCTGTTTCCTACCCCAGTTCTTCTTCCTGATCTTCACTTGGCTTCCTCCTTCTAGTCGTTCAGGTGTTACTGTTTCAAAGAGAGGTATTACTTCTTCAGCACAACCTTCTCTGACCAACCAACCTAAAATAGCCCCCTCCCCAGTGACAGAAAGTCACTTTCTATAACATCAACTTGTTTTATTCTCTCCCCAGCACTTAACACCATCTGAAATCACTGTGTTTATCACTTTATTAGTCCATTGCACAACCTAATTTGTAAGCCACTTCAAAGGAGGGTTCTTGAGCTACTTGTTTACTTCTGTATCACCTATATTGAGAACAGTCCCTGGCACCGATTGAGCCTCAATAAATGGATGTCCAATAAATAAAGAGCAACTCATAGAGTCACTGACTTTCTGGGAGTTAGAATACAAAAAGGAGTTTGGAAAACTTGATGTCCAAGGGCATACAGTCTTAAAACATGGAAAGAAATATCTGAGACCTAGGGGTAAGTGTCCATACCCACTAATTGACTAGATTTAATTGATGACTGACAAAGGAATTCACGTAATCGTCTTATCTGAATAATATTAATAAAGGGCTAGACATTCTATACTTTTGAAGTGTAATCTTTTTTTTTAATTGGAGTATAATTGCTTTTGCAAAGCAAAAATGAAGCTACAGAATTACTGCCCGGATTTTTCTGCTTTCTTGTACAATTTATAAAAACCAAGTGAAGCTGTTGGGTGGCTTGCTACTTAGTCAAGGGACAAACTTATCATTATTACTCACTTAAGCTGTGTCCCAAGTTCCACTGTCTTTGCAATTACTTCAGAGATGAGAGATGAGAGCATAAAACAAAACTGGTAAAGTAAGCCAACTACAGCTGGAGACCATTAACAGCAAAACTGGGTATGCAGAAAAGAGCAGTGGGATGGATGCTGAAGTTATCTCAACTGGAGAAGCCACACAGAGGTTACAAAATTGTGCTGAATCCTGATCCACAAAGAATACCAACAATGCTTTCTGATACGATTCTTTCTGCCACCAAGCTTCACAAAGCCCTCCACTTATTATTTCATTTATTCTAAGAGGTTTTGTGTGTGTCTGTAAATTGGAAAATGTAAGGCAAGATAGTGGGTCCCCTTAGAGTGGAGGACAAGATTTTAAAACATTTCTAAAATTGAAGGCAAGGGGCAAAAATGTACAATGGCAAAGATGAGCCTTACACAGATTTATAAATGTTTTGCTTCTAGGTCTGAGGTGTCTCCTAAATTTTGTCAACACTAGAGCGTTTTGTAATTCCCTCTGGGAAATGTTAAGCTCAAATAAGGTAAGATGTAACAAAAGCCATGTAACCTTTACAAGAGAATATTTTCAGGACAGAAAGTCCCTGCATGGGGTTGCATAGCGGGAGGTGGGGGGTTAGTGAAGATGTGTGACTGCGTCAGCTTTCCTCAAAAGTGAACACTGATCAGGTTACCAGCAGCCAGTCTCTCCATCACGCTCCCCCTACCTGCAGAATCTCATGTGAGATCATATGGTACTTGCTTTCTCTGTCTGACTTATTTCACTTAGCATGATGTGCTCAAGGTCCATCCACATCATCACAAATGGCAGGATGTCCTTCTTTCTCACAGCAGCGATCATATTATAATATATAAATGTATCAAATTAATATGTTGTCCACCTTAAATTTACACAATGTTATATATCATGTATATTTCAAAAAAAAAATCCCTTTTGAGAGAGGCAAGTACACCTTATTCTTATCAGTTAGGAGCCAAAATCTTATTCCTTAAAAACACAGACACTATTCCGGTCACTACTACACAAGATCCTCTTTATGACATTTCCTTGATAAAACAGTAACAAGAACAATGACAGTAAGAAAAGGTACTTAGGCTTCCCCTGGGATTTTATTTTTTCATATTTCTTCATGTGTTCTTCTAATTGAACACTAAAACTTTGGAGGAAACAAGCCACCCCTTCCCTGCTCCCAGAAGATGCACTGACCTACCTCATCCCTGGGTGACTGCAATCTCAAAACAGAGCTTACAAATGCTGAGGAATGCCAGCTGTTTAGGTTTTTCCTCCCTTGTAAAGCTCTGCTTTCCCATAACCAGCTGCCACTGGCAACTAAAACCTTTGATATCTGGTTGAAATATATCTTATCCAAAAAGAACTTTGGGTTTGGTGCTTGGGAACCAAAATACAACTGACCTTTTATAATATATTATGGGATAATACTTTACTTATTTATATCATTAAATAAATAGGATTTTCTGTCGGCAATAACTTTAGCCAAGGAGCTTTTTATCGCTTGGAATTTTAGAGGGGGTCTTCGGGAAAGCAATTACCAGTGGTAGCCACTTCTGTCCAACCACTCCACTCTCCTATGATTATCATTTTCTGTAAATTGGATCCATTTAACCTCTGTAGAAAGACTCATCCTTATAATAAAATCATTAGACCATAATGACAGATGAAATGAGAAAGTGGCAGAAGGAAACAGGTGTTTGAAAGACATTTATGTAGCTCTATGGAAAGGTTGGTGGCAGTTGCTATGTTACTATTGGCTAGAGGGTCTTATTATGCCTCCAATTTAATACCTAGAATATGTTTCTCTCAGTCATGCACTCAGGCAAAAAAGTGAGGCAATAATGGAACCTGGGAAGATTTGCAGTTGGGTCCATCTTAAAGGCTGTGTATATATATTTGACTGTGTGTGTGTGTGTGTGCGTGTGTGTGTGTATTCTTGTCGAGTACTTCCAATTTGGACAAATCTGACACTGAGATCTATTACCTAAATATACATTAGGGTATACATTTTCCTAGCTTCAGCATCAGGGAAGACAGGCATGTCTTTTATTTCCTGTCCGGTGATATTATTTAGGCTTTAAATCATTTCCTTTACATTTTTTATTTGAAAGAAGAGGAGCCTAAGAAGAATAATGCATCAATGACTTCACCATCAGACTTTAGGGATTTGACTGCTATAATGCCATGTGGCTTTTTCAAATAATGAAGTTTTTTTTCTTTTCTTTTTACCTTGGTAGTTCCATCAAACCAGGGCTGCTTTACTGAAAGGGATCCATCTTTTTTTTTTTTTTTTTTAAGAAACATTACTTAGGGACATAAGAATAACACAATGTGAGGCTGATTTCCCCTAAAGATAGAATGGCAATGAAATGAAACAGAAAGAGTGGTGATGTAGAGTCTAATCCTTCCCTAGAATAAAAAGCTCAAGTTAAAAGGGCAAAACTAGTCCATGCTTCTTAAGATGAAAGTGATGGTTAGGAGGATTGCTATTTTGACCTAATGGGAACTGCAAAGAGAATAATGAGGTTACATGACCCCACGCTAGTTTGTAAATGACTACTTTCTTAGAGAACAATTTCATTTCAGCAGCTGTCTACCAATTACATTCTCAACTAACACACACACACACACACACACACACACACACACAAACACACATACACACGATGGTGGCTGTACCTCTCTTCCTTCATAAATCCCAAAATACTTCATTTCCACCTCAAGTGTTGTTACAATGGGTTTAGAACAAATTAATTCAAAATAATCCTACATTATACAGCCAGGATTTTGCCTTTCTCTTTAATTATCTTTGTGCAAGCTCCTTTTAAAAAGCATGTTTAATGTAGGCATTTGTCTTTCCTTTGCTGTTCTATGCAAATTTGAAAAAGATATTTGGGTACAGAAACTTGAGCCACTGTTGTGTCTCTTTAGGGACCCTCCCAGGGAGAGAGAAAAATTGTTCATGCATTACAAATGCCAGTGAGGCAGATTTTAACCATGCAGCCCTGTCGGAGAGCCCTCCTACTTTTGCAAAGTAAACAGCTTTCTGTTTTGCCTGTCGCCATTTGATCAATGTCTTTATGATAACACAATAGCATTATAAAAACAGGAACAGGAAATATGATTAACACAAACAAGAACTCTGCAACCCTGAATGGGACTGTAAGTGGGGGGAAAGCAAGATAATGGGGGGGAAGTAAGAAAGGAAACCAAATAGATGTAACTTCCATATGTACTTCGATTGGCTTTATTGATTCCACACCCTCTCATCACTTCTACCTCCAAAACAGTCAGCCAGCTCAAGACTTAATTATTTTCTTTCTAAGAAAAAGAGAGAGTGAGAGTGTGAAAGCAAGAGCAAGGGAGAAAAGAGCTAGAATCTGTTTATAAGGAAAGCAGTCATTGCTGCTCCTTTTTTTTTTTTTTAAAGCACTTAAGGGTCATTAGTCTAACACTGCGGCAAATGTATTATTCATTTTCCTTAGCCCAATTTCTCGCCTAAGAATTCTGCAAGAAAACGATACACAGTTCAGTAAAGAGGTGATTGATCAAGCCAGAAGGAACAGAATTTGGGCATCCTGATAAAAATTTTTCTCCGTCTTCTCCGTTAGCATAAATCAATTTTATTTATGTAGTAACACTTGAATACTAACTACCCAATGCCATCCGTCAGGACAAAATTGATGACTATACCTTTAGGTTAATATTACTTGAACATTTCATTCTGAATAATTTATACACATTTCTGAATGTCAATTCCACATTGTTTATTTGGTTTCACCAAGTGTAGCAGAACCACAGCTTTTATTAGAAAAAGGTTTCCATCTCTGCTTATTTTGTGCATTAGAGGGGCTCATCCTATTTGGGGCCCTTGATATTAGTCCACAGAAACTGAAACATGGAATAATGTTGTACCTAATCTAGGGTTGCTCATAGCTTCCTTTTTTAAGGGCTTTTTTCTCAGTGCTTTTTCATTTTCAGTGGTAAAAACAACTGGGATTATATATAACCAGATGAAAAGCTGGCAAAATAGAGGTGAGCAGACATTTAATAATAACACTTACATGTTGTTTGTGAAGAGGGTGTGAGTACATTGCATTAACAGCCTCAATTGCTATTTTCACTCTTCAGCAAATAATCTAATCTGTCCACCAAGACTTGCACTTTACACCACCCTCTCCTTTCGGGTGACTTTCAATGTGTGCATTATTATTCACCTTGTGAAGAACATGATACATTTTATAATCGCTCTATTTGCTCCTTCTTAGGTTTTATGGTAATCACCTTCCTACTGGGCAGAAAACACAAAAACATGTGCACGTTCAGGCTCTGGAACTGAAATGAATGGTCAATTATGAAATGCTGGTAATATTTACACAATAAGAAAAGAGAAAGGCCTTTTCAACTCAACTTAATTACTGAGGATCTTGACCTAAGTCAACCCATGTCAGATTGTGTTTCTTCTCATCAGAAACACACCCATAATATCAGTTAAGTGCGTATGCAGCTCAGAGGTGATACCTAATTGTGCATTTTTACATTAATGAAGAGCCTTCCATTTAATGTAAAGATTCAATCTACTAGATAAGTTCCATCTTCCTCTCTACCCTCTCCCCACTTTCTTGTACATACACATTCCTCTACTTCTGAGAAACTTTCTCACAAGCAGTTGTCACAGAGTTTGGTCTCATGAGAATATCTCACAGCCATTGGGAGGAAGCAGCCTCTTGTACAGGGTAATGCCTTAGACATTAGAGGAATAGTATCAAAACAAGGCGTGAATTCCAAATAAATCACTCTTCAGTTTGATTTATAGAAACAACACTTCTGCTGTGTTCGGAGTCCTCATTAGCAGGAACTTGCAAAGCTGCTGGATTTTATATATGTCCAGAGATACAGTACTGCATGTGTGTGTGTGTGTGCGTGCACGTACACACACTCGCACACACACGGGCACACACACAGAGTTGGAAATGAATGAGGGCTGCCATTTGAAAGACTGCCTTCTGATTTGCCTCAGATGTAATTATGATGTTAAAGGAATAAAAATAAAATCTACCTAAAATGTAGGCAGATTAAAAAGTAGCCTGTGCTTAGTTCTGCTTAGACCATCACCTGTGCAGCTTCATCTTTTAAATACTTTGAATAATTTATTCAATTCCACAGATATTCATTGAACTCCAATTATTTGTAAGTCACTGTTCTAGAAACCGCACAGTTGCCAAGCTGAGCAAGTCTGAATTCCCAAATGACCTCCTAGTTAAAAGAGGTTGAGAACACAGGTATTGCAGTAAATATATTATGATGTATGCATACATACATATGTATAAAGAAAACAAAACAAAGCCAAGTTTCATAAGAGCAGCATAAAAATACTTTTGAATTACTAGAGCGTGATCTATTTTAGTGAAGGTATTTCTTTTGGTTGTGCTATGTCCATTATGCATAATGCTATGTGTTGATTCAAGTTTACATGCCAAGATTTTAATTAGGAATTTTTTATCTTTATTTTTATTTTTTTTTGCGGTACGCGGGCCTCTCACTGTTGTGGCCTCTCCCGTTGCGGAGCACAGGCTCCGGACGCGCAGGCTCAGCGGCCACGGCTCACGGGCCCAGCCGCTCCGCGGCATGTGGGATCTTCCCGGACCAGGGCACGAACCCGTGTCCCCTGCATTGGCAGGCGGACTCTCAACCACTGCGCCACCAGGGAAGCCCAGGAATTTTTTAAAGTACTTTGTATATTCTGTATTGCTATGCAAGGATTAGCAGTTAGAGTTACATGGGCTTATGAGCTAAGAAAAGAAGGGTACTATGCATTTTTAAGGGCTCAATTGTGAGGACAGATTCTTAAAAGCATTACGCTAAAACTAGACCAGCTGGAGGCAACATCCAGTAAGTTTAAATACTCTTGGTGTCGTTTATTGTTAAAAAGGTGAGTCTCACTACTTTGTAGCAAATCCCAAATTGTGTAATTGTTACATATGTAATCTAGATCTCGTTAATATTATAATAATATATCAGTGAATATTTATGGTCAATATTAGAAATATTGCTTCATGACATTAATTTGCCTCTATCTTGTTAAATGAAACAGGCCTAAAAAATGATACAATTGTTATAAATTGATAGAAATGTAATTATATATTTATTGCTTGTATAATTTTACTTAATTAAGGAATAGCCCTATATGTAATGCTTATTCAAGTTCAATAAATATTCTTAATAATCAATGCTATTGAAGCAATAACTGGCCATTGGCCATTTCAATAATTATTAAGGCTCAATTAAATACTCATTTTAAATATTCAATTTTCTGTGCTATTCATCTACAGGACTTTAAAAATAACTTTAATTCAAGATGATTTCTTTATCTTAAGGCTTAGCTTGCGACATGTTTTAAAACTCTATCCAGATGGACCAAAACAACTTGATGGATAATTCTAAGGGATGACTTTTAAAAGACAAGGAAATGCTAGAACAGTTAGACCAAGTAAATGCCTGGGGTCCTGGTCCTTGCTAAAACCTAAGCTTCCTAGACTTTTTAGTTGGGCTACAGTAATAGGTGTTTATAGAGTTTCTCAGAACTAAAATCTCTTGCTGACATACCCTTGATGTTTTCAGATGAATCTCAATACTGCAGAGACAAATGGGTTTGTTTATGGGCTGGGGGGTGCCAAGATAAACTAATGACACAAGTAGTTCAGGCTGATCCCTTCCGTGACTCTGTTGGTGGGGTGGGCTTGCTGTGGGTATACTGTAGGGTTGTTCGGCCAGTGTGTTCTTGCAGCCCAAGCAGTGCTGAGAACAAGAGCACAAATCTTAAACACACGGTCCAAGGATCTTCAAAGCTTCTTGAGGTTATGTAAATGCTCACAGTAACCCTATGAGACTTGTGTTACTATCATCGTTTTATAAGACAGGAAACTGAACCTCAGAAGCCATGTACCTAATAAGTAGTAAACCCTGAATTAGAATCCAGAGTCCCCTAAATGACAGAGCTCTGATCTATCCACTGTGGAGAGCTGCATCCTCACTGAGAAAACAACCCAGGGGCTTCAGGTTGGAGCCTAGTTAGATGACTATTCCGCTACTGGCCCATCACTAGAATGAACACCTGAGAATGGTTCCTTGGGGGTAAAAATACCTGATAAAAAGGAAGCACCTTACATAGATTTTAATCTAATAAGCGATATTCGCCTAGCTGATTGCACTATCAATCAGTTGAAGTAGTCACATGGTCATAAAATGTTAAGACCAGAAGGGATTAGGAGTATAATCAAACCCATCCCTTCTTCAAAGTGGTTCCACATCCATGTTAAATTAAAATTGTGAGAAGTCATAGCTGTTTGCTTTTCCCATGTTTCCTTTTGCCAGTGCTGATTTAGGAAAGGAAAACACTGTGTCATTAAAATTTTTCAAAAGAGTAAGGGAAAACAGAAAAATACTTGGCATATTACATTCATCTGAGAGACATTCATTTTGTTAAAATGTGAAATCTATCAAGCAGACAGTAACTAATCTGAGACGAGGTGTAAGGTATAATAATTCCTGGCAGTGAGGAGTACTGCTCATACGGTCTACTCACTCTGGGTATGAGAAGTCGCTTTACACTTCTCACTTTGACACACCTGAGTCAGAAAGCTATCTTTAACAATAACTGAAAGAGTTCCATTAACACGTTTTTAAAAAACAATAAATATACAGGAATAAACTGTATACAGTTCCCCTAACATAGTAAACTAACATGTCCATAGTTATATATGAACTAGTATGTATGTTTATTTAATTGCATTCCACAAATAAACTTTTTAAGGTTCTGTTTTCTACCTCTCCGCATACATTGTTTTTTATTAACATGTATTCAGCAAATATTTGTTGCTCGCCTACTAGACACTGGAGATACAAAGTTGAATAAGACATTTGATCTGCATTTATTAAAAATCTACTATGCCAGAGATTTTGGGAACAATCAGCACCACCAGGTAAAAGTTAGTTGGAAGTAGACCAGACAATAGAATGTGATCACTATTGTTGAGGAAAATATACCTAAGTAACCTGCCCTTGCTAAAAGATAACCTGTATCTTTGCACTGAGGAAAACCTTGAAACACCTGAAAAATCCCTGCATGAAGCCCCTTTGTTTAGCATCTTTTGGTATACATGTCTCTATAACTAAATTGGGCAGAAATTGTTTACTTTGTAGCTAATAAGGCAAAAGAAAGTTATGGATGGATGGTCACACAAATCCAGAATTTCTGCACAGAGGAGGCAGTCAGAGAGACACATACACCCTCCTTCTTCCCTCCCTCCACCACCTTGCTGGAACACTCTTAGTTTTGACTAGAGGCTATGGAGAAAATGTCCTTTATGCTAGTTTAGGAGTAAAGGGCTCTGTGAAGAACATTTAGCAGTTACATAAGTCATAAATTACAGAAATATCCTCTCACCGTGAGAGTTTTGAACATGATGGTCCCCTTCACACCTCTCCCCATCGACCTACTTTCAATTGGCACTTCTTTTGAGCAGTCGCTTTTGTACAAAAGCACTGGGATTTTTTTTTAACTGAAATGGAACCATATTGTAGACATTTTGTCAATTAGATTCTAATGTCTTAGATATCTTTTCATATCAGCACATAAAGATTAATCTCATTTTAATGATGAAATATTTCAATTACAGAAATATTAGAATATGCTTAATACCTACTGATACATTTCTTACAGTTTTTATAATTCTTGGCCAACACTGTGATCTTTCTGAACATACAGGTGATGTCATCTGAATAGCCTTGTGAATATGTTCATAGTGCGTGGTTTTCCACAGAAGAGGTTGTTAGGAGAATTTCTGAGTTACAATCTCTAACCATTGATAGATACTGCTGACTTTCTTCCAAAACGGCTCTGTTTATTGGCTCAATGGTGATGTGGACCTGTCTGTTGCCTCACATTATCATCTGCTCATGAGACTATGCATCAATATGATGGGAGTCATTAACTCATTATTGTTTTAATTTTGCATTTCAGTGATTACTAATGTCGCTGAGAAACTGTTTCATAGGTTTGCCATTCCTTTGTATTTCTTCTCCAAATTTCACTTTGAATCCTTTGACTGTTTAAAAAAAACTTTTGTCTTTTTCTAACTGATATTTTTGGAGTTCTGTACATATTCCATAAATTAATCCATTGTCTGTTAAATATATTTAAATTATTTCTCTTCAATCTCTCATTTGCCTTTTAAGTTTATAACATTTCTTGTAAAAAAAATTTTACATTTTTGGGGACTTCCCTGGCAGTCCAGTGGTTGGGACTTAGCCTTCCAATGCAGGGGGTGCAGGTTCGATCCCTGATCAGGGAGCTGAGATCCCACATGCCTCGCGGCCAAAAATCTAAAACATGGAACGGAGGCAGTATTGTAACAAATTCAAGGGAGAATTTAAAGAAATGGTCCACATCAAAACAAACAAACAAACAAACAAACTTTAAAAAGAAAGAAGGGGAAAAAGAAAAGAAAAAAATTTTTTATCATGTCAAATATATCATATTTTATGGTTTTCTGTCTTATTTAGGAAGTCTTTTATCATCTCATGGTCTTTTCTAAATATCCTAGATATTCTTATATTTTTATATTTTCTCACGCTTTGCTCTTCTATTCATCAGGTATTTGTTTGTGTAAGGTGTTAACTAAAGGTCTAAATTTACCATCCATCTGTCACAAATTACTTATTGAATACTTTACCTTGTCCCCATTTATTTGAAATGCTACATTTATCATAAATTACTCCCATATACACAATCTACTTCCAGGCTGTTTATTCTGCTCATGATCTATGTATTTATTCATGTACCAAGATAATACTGCTGTAATTACTCTACTATGTTTTGATAGTTAGGAGGACAATTGCTCCTCTTTTTTCTTTCTTTCTCAAAATATCATTGACTATGGAGGTGGGGGGGTAAAATGGGTAAATGTGGTCAAAACGTCTAAATTTCTAGTTATAAAATAAGTCGTGGGATGTAACATACAGCACGATGACTATAGTTAATAATACTGTATTGTATATTTGAAAGTTGCCAAGAGAGTAGATCTTAAAAATTCTCATGACAAGAAAAGAAAAATTTGTACTATGTATAGTGACAGATGTTAACTAGGCTTATTGTGGTGATCATTTCGCAGTATACACAATATCGAATCATTATGTTATACACCTGAAACTAATGTAACATTAAATGTCAATCATATCTCAATTTAAAAATATATCATCAATTGTGTATATTTTCTCTAATATATAAACATAAATATGTCAATATCCATTTAAATAATTGTTGGAACTTGGATTAGGAATGCCTTAAGTATACAGAATTTTACAGGAATGAATAGTTTTAAAAATCAATGTTTAAATTTGTTCGGGTTTTCTTTTAGGTCCTTTGGTAAAGTATTATAATTTTCCATATGTATGTTACACCTTTCTTGTTAGTTTTATTTTTATATATTTTGTGAGAATTTTTTATTGTTATTTTTGTTTACTATGAATGGGCTCTCTTTTCATATTTTTTAATTGATTCTTTTTGATATGTAGGAAAACCTGTTTTTGTATATGGATCTCATATCCAGCAACCTACTCATATACTCATGTCTCCTCCTATTTCTAATATACTTTTTTCAACCTTTTGGATTTTCTAGGTCCAAAATTAATGTCTGCAAATGCTGAGAGCTTATTCTCTTCCAATATCACTATCTCTACACTGTTTTCTTATTACATAGGTTAGGACTTTGAGTACAGTGTTGAAGACAAGTGATGATAGTATTTTTGTGTATATCTTGACTTGAATGGGAAAGCTTTTAATAATTTACCATAAAATATTTTGCTTACTATAGGTTTCTGGTAGACAGCCATTGTCAGTTTTAGGAAATGTGTTTTTCTCCTTAATAGATATTTTTTAACTAAAAAATTAAAGCTAAATTTTATCAAATGGAGTTTTTAGGCATCTATTTAGTTGATCATATGGATTTTCGCAGTTAATCTATTTAATTTACTAACTGATGAACTGCATCTATAGATATCCTGATATGAAACCATCCTTACATTCCTGAGACACACTTTATTTGGTTATGATGTGATTCTTATTTCCATTTTCTAATAATTTATTTAGATATTTGCATCTTTGTTCATAAGTAAGATTGGCCTACAGTGTGTGCATATGTAACATTAGCCTCAGAAAGGGTTGAGAAGCCTTCCTGCAGTTTCCATGCCATGGAAGATTTTATGTAACAGAGAAACATCCAGTGACTTGACTGTTAACCATAACTTGCCTAAATAACCATTAGAGTTTCATAACTTTCCTAGTGTTAACATCCATATGACCATGGTATATTTGTTAAAAACTATGAGATTAATGTTGGCATAATACTATTAACACACAACTTTATTTTTAAAATATATGATTAAACAAATTTTACAAAATAACAGCTAGCATCACTCAGTTTTTATATTATTTTCCTCCCACCTCTTAATTTCACCACAGTTCTTTAGCCCCACAAAAGCTTTATTTCTAACACATCACTGCAAAAATCTGTTCAAAAGCTGCAGCATAGAGACACTCCAAAACACTTGTTCTAACTGTCTGTTTCTTTGGAAGGGCCTCTTCAGTCTTACTCTATTGCTCTATCTCTCTGCGCGAGGTGCTCTCTGTTCTGAAAAGTCAAGAAGTGGTTTGGAGAAGGAAAGAAAACATAGGAGGAAAAGACTGATTCAAAATCAACCATACTAAATGCAATGTGGATCCAGGACCAAAAAAAGGACATTAGTGGAAAAACTGGTGCAATCCAAATGATATCCGTAGTTTACCTAATAGTGTTGTACCAAGGTTAATTTCTTAGTTTTAACAAATATACCACGGCTATGTAGATGTTACCACTAGATGAAGGGTGTAAGGAAAATCTTTGTACTCTCTTTGCTACTCTTCCATATATCTAAAATGATTCCAAAAATAGTTTCTGACAAAGATTTTGAAAAGAAAAGAGCAACTTTTAAGCTTACAGAACTAAAAAAGGTTCTGGTGCATAGTAGTCATTAATGCTTTGTCAGCTCCTCTGTCATCCACCATCCCACATCCTCCCCAACTAGAAACCCAAGGTTGTACTGTTTAATCACTTTGTGCCTATGATATGAATTTTCCATCTAACAGAAGAGGTTATTAATGTGTTTATGTGTGTGCGCGTACACGCACACAGGCATGTGTGAGTGGTTCTGCAGATAGCTGTTTAGACATGAAGTTGCAGAAATAATAGTGATGATAATGAAGACTATTAGCATTACTTATATGTAAAGTAATGTACTCTGCATTACTTATATGTATATGTAATGTATAAGTACATATATACTTATATATATAGGTCCTTATATGTAAAGTTCTACGCTGAGAACTTTCCATACATTGTCTCATTCCATGCTCACAACAGCCCTATAAATTAGGCTTAGTAGCCTTATTTAGAAGGGAGGAAACAGACTCAGAAAAATAGGCCACTTGCCCAAATTCACCCTGCCAATAAGCTCCGTGGTTCAAACACAGATCTCCTTTTCTGACTTCAGAGATTATGTTTTAAAATGCCACTCAATTATGTTATTTACTTAATGATAATAACAATGTGACTGAAACTTAACTTCAAAAAACATAAAGACTGACATTTGACTTAATATACCGGTTATCTAGGGTCATAAAATTCCAGTACCACCGTTAAGTAACTATGTGACCCTAGGGAAGTCACTATTTCTATTGTTTTCATTTTTTTCATCTGTAAGATGGGTATAATACCTGTTATTTTACTGATGGTGATGAGGATTAAATAAAACAATGTAAATGACCTAACACAATTCCTGATATATGGTAGGAGTTCAATGAACATGAGTGTCTTTCCTGTAGCCCCATGTCATCATGGCTTTATTGGTATGTCTAGAAATAGCACCACTTCCTCACCCTCTATTTCTGTTTTTAGTTATACTTTAGAAGCTAACAGAAACTATACATTTAATAATAACAATAAACATATAATATTTATAGAGCAGTAATCACTATTCTAATATATATAAATTTAGACCTATGTAAACATATAATATACACATATTACATAGTATTACATATGTAAAAACATATATTACATATGTCCTATAGTATATATTATGTAATGTGTAACATATACATATATGTAAACATATACAATAACATATATATATTCACATAATCCTCACAATTTGATGAAGTAGGTATTATGCAATTTTACAGATGAGGAACCTAGGTCAAGACAGTTAAATAAAAGGCTCAAAATTAAAAGCTAATAAGCAGTAGATCTAGGATTTGAACTCTATCACGTGGGCCGTAGAGCTCATGCTTATAGCCACTGTTCGCTGTTTTTAAATAAACTGTCTTGATGATGATATTTGCTATCGATTTTAAAAGCTATAACATTAGTACATGTAAGATACTGTAGTCCTGTGCGGTAGAAAGGGAAGTCAGAAACTTAAAGATCAGAAACTTCGAAACTGCATTTCCAATCAGATGCATACAGCCTTCTGCTGAACTCAAGCTGATAACATTTGGAATATCTCATTACTTTTAAAAGGTGGGCTGCTTTCTTTAATTAATGAAAGAAAAATTATCTGTGTCCTTATTGATAGAATGACACTGTAAGTCGTTGTTGGCTAAAGCAGTGACATTGTTCAGTGATGGTTACAAAACTACACGCTGTGACTTAGCCTTGCACTTGACTGAAGCGACAGATGTAAAAATGACATTATTCTAACTGCTCTGGGATACGCATCTGAAAGAGGTCAGGAGTGAAGACAATTTTACCTTAGGTCATCATTAATTCAAGTTCACAGAGATACTTTCAGATATAATCAAAAGAATTAACATAGTTTTGCCTGAATTCCCTCAACTTTAGATTATATTACCCTTTTTTTCTTGGTCTTTTGCCAGAAGTTGGATAGTAGGGGTGGGAGTTGGGGGGATACAATTCCAAATGTAGGTAACAAAATATTTTGGATAAATCTTTAGCTTGGAAAGTGGCAAGGTGCTTTCTGTGGAGTCCAAGTTAGCACCTTAACCAGATTACATTCTAGCCATTTTACAGTTTCTTTTTCAATTCAAGTGCACAGGATGGATAATTATCACTTAACTCACAATATATTCTTACTGTCCAAGATGGCCATGACTGGCTTTACTGATTTAACTGATTATTTATTTACTTTTAATAATAAAATAAGCTCCTTTAACTCCACTATTCAAAACAAGAGCTAGGGTCTTAATAATAATCAAAAAATAGCTACGTGCTCTCCCATTCCATCCCCCTAGCCCCCTGAAACGAAACTTCACTTTTAATTCCTTGATCATCAGCCTCTCACTTTCCCTTTATGTGGTTTTTATTCCACCCTTATTCCTAAAAAAATAACATTTTTACATCATTATTTTTCACTTTATGAAAAGGTATCATGGTGTATGTAATTTCTACTTAATAGATTACTAGGACATGAATATATTTTTTGCATGGCACTGCACTGCATGTCTTTTGAGTTGCTGTATAGTTCTATATCCAGAGTTTGTTCAGCTACTCCTCCCCTGATAGGCGGCAGGTGGTTTCCAGGTTGTTTTTAACCCCTATTATGAACAGCAGTGCTGCAAATATTATCCCATTCTACATATGCAAGTGTTTCTCTGGAATATATTTCTAGGTGTGGAACTGCCAGGTTATAAGTGATGAATGCTCAACTTGAGGAGGACTGTATTTTCCAAAGTGGTTGTGTCAATTTTCATATGTACTCATAATTCTGCCAACTGATTGGGTAAAAATTCTCTGGTATTAAACTTAAGTGTTTTCTCCAATCATTAGTGATGATGAATATTTGTTCACAAAGGAAGAAGTCACTTCTATGTGATAGGAGTAGCAAGTCTAGGAATTTTAATTTCTTTTTTAACAGATAGATGTCAGCTTATTATGACTTAACTATAAATGGAGATTTGGTACCCTGAGACAAGGGTGAGGAGAGGGCAGGATGATTTATACCTTATTGACAGGTCAATCATAGAAAATAAACGAAGGTTCATAGAAACTTCTCTGCTAGATAAAACCTCTTCCGAGTTCTCTAACTTGCAGCATAAAAGGTCAGTAGTTTTTCACTTGTTTCTTGTTTTTTTCTGTGAGTACCTTGACTTCTACATGTATGTAAGGAATTCTGAAGACAGGTTGCAAATAAGGGTCTCTACAGTTGTCTCAAGGTCCCAGATAGAGTTCCAAAGCCCTTACATCGCGAGAGCTCCTAAAGTGGTATCACTGCTCTGGGAATTTTATTCTCAACATGTTTCTAACCCACAAATTTACTGTGCTACAGAACTACTTCTATGTATTTTATTAATTTTGATCAAGAGCCAGCAAAATTTTCTGCAAAATAGTGAACATTTTAGACTGTGCATGCCAGATGGTCTCTGTTACAACTACTCAGCTCTTCCTTTTCACAAGAAAGTAGCCACAGGAACCTCATAAACATAAATGGGTGTGGTGATGTGCCAATAAAACTTTATTGGTTACCGGGGGTAAGGGGAGGAGGGGTAAATTGGAAGATTGTGATTCACATATACACACTACTATATTTTAAAATAGATAACTAGTAAGGACCTACTGTATAGCATAGGGAAGCCCTTAATACTCTGTAATGGCCTATATGGGAAAAGAACGTAAAAAAGAGTGGATATATGTATAACTGATTCACTCTGCTGTTCACCTGAAACTAACACAACATTGTAAATCAACTATACTCCAATAAAATTTTTTATAAATAAAAAACATAAAACATTAAAAATTAAACATTAAAAAACAAGCAGTGAGCCAGAGTCAGCCTATGGGTCACAGTTTGCTGACTCCACGTTTAAATTACCAGAGACCTCCATTGCCCTGTAGATGACACGTATGTTAATAGTGTATCTACTAGCAGAGTGGCCAGTCATTTGGAATCGTCACCATGTACTGAACACATACTTGTTGCTACTGTATGTTATAGTATATTATGGCATCATATTATCAATATAATATGCATTTATTTTTTAGGCTGTTTCTTTGTAAGTAGCCAGAAACCTACATCTAAACTTTTCCTATGATAACTTCAATTCAGCAAATAAATCAAACCTGTATAATGCCAGCTGTTTTTTCCCCAACAACTCAGCAAGGAGATACTATTTTGCCCAACTTACAGGTGAAGAAACTGAGGCTCAGAGAATTTAAGTAACTTGTTCACAGTCACACAGTGAATAAACAGCAAAACAAATGAGTATCTGAACTTGGATTTTCTAGGCCCAATGCTTAGACTTCTTCAATTGAAGCATGTCTCCCATGTGTTCACGTGCACTGAAAAATCAGTGTGGTCTTTATTTCTGAACCCTAACAGCTACCACTACTAACATTTATTGAAAGTTTATTTTTTTATAAATTTATTTATCTATCTGTCTATTTATTTATGGCTGCATTGGGTCCTCATTGCTGCGCGCGAGCTTTCTCTAGTTGCGGCAAGTGGGGGCTACTCTTCATTGCGGTGCACGGGCTTCTCATTGTGGTGGCTTCTCTTGCTGCACAGCATGGGCTCTAGGCACGCAGGCTCAGCAGTTTTGGTGCACGGGCTTAGCTGTTCCGCGGCATGTAGGATCTTCCCCGACCAGGGCTTGAACCTGTGTCCCCTGCACTGGCAGGCGGATTCTTAACCACTGTGCCACCAGGGAAGTCCTGAAAGTTTTCTTTTTTTAATATACCCAACATTGTGCCAAGTCCTTTGCACACAGTATCTCATGTGATCCTTACTAAATTCTTTAATATTAAATTTTTCATATTCCTACTGTACACATGAAGAAACTATAGCTTGTCAAGGTAAAGTAAATTGCTCAAAGTCACAAAGCTATTGATAGTAATTTATTGAATCAAAAATCACAAAGGAGCACCAAAGCTAGTGTCCTGGGCACCCTGCCTCCCTGCCTCCCATCTGACACATACACAGACAGTGGGTGAGAAACTCTTCCAGGGAAAATGAAGACATTGCCTTAAAAATACTGGCCATGTAGCTGTCTGGCTGTGAGTTATCATCATATATCTTACCACCACTCATGTTTTTCTGCAATGTGTACTTTTCCTCCAGAGCCATAAAACATCTTGTGTTCTAATGTCCTCAATTTCCATAATCCAGGGTATATCTTTCTCAGAAATATTGCAACTATTTCCTTTGAAGGGCAAAAAGAAGCTGCTTTCTGAGAGACTATCATTTCTGGCATGATTGTCAAAATACTGCTGAAACAGATTCTGCAAACGTTTCTTTTAGAGAAGGTATACTTGTTTGCCTGCATTGAGACATTCATAACTGCCTTTCTTCATTCCTCTCTTCCTTTTTCCTTTCTTCCTTCCCTCCTTCCTTTCTCTTTCCTTCTTTCCTTCCTTCCTGCCTTCCATCCCTAGCCAACTCAATCATTCATCATGTATTCTTTTTTTCATTCATGCCACACTTAGTGGGTGACTGCTAGGTGTCAGGCATTGAGCGTAGATAAAAAGATGACTAAACTTGATAACTGTCCTCAGGAAGGATACAATAAAGCAAAGAGAGCAGGTATGAAAACAAGCAAATGCAACAAAGCCTTCATACTCAACATGTGGTTCACCTGGGAGTTCGTTACAAATGAGGAATGGCAGATCCCATGCCAGACCAACTTAATCACAATCTGCACATTACCAACGTGTCTGCGTGCACATGAAAGCTTGAGAAACCCCGCAATATCGTAATGTCATAGATATGTACTCAGCCGGGATCATCATGGGACACAAAGGTAGCAAAGATCGCTTCTCTGGAGTGGGAGCATGTATTTTTGGAAATGCTTCACGAGGAGTGATGCCTGAGCCGGGTCTATGACACGTAGTGATGTTTGCCAGGGAGATTAGAAGTAAAGATAACCTAGGGAGAAGGGAAGCATGAGCTGTAACGTCACTAAAGGCCTGAAAAAACTCAGTGCTCTTGGGAACCACAGGGAAGTCAGGATGGGTAAGGAATACCCCAAGACAATATTGGAACACATATGCATATAAGAGTCCGGCTAACCACTAGGCCAGGTAAGGAACTGGGAGTCTATCCTATGCGCCAGTGGTTTAGTACTGGCTGCAAATTAGAATCACTTTGGGAACTTTAGAAATACAGATACCTAGGCTTTACCCCCAGAGATTATGATTTAATTGGTCTGGGGTCAGATTTAAGTTCCCCAGATAATTCAGATGGGCAGAGTGGGTTGAGACCACTGTTTACGGCACCGGGAAGACTTTGACAGGCTTTAAGGGGGACAGCAGGGTGATCGGATCCTTCCTTGGTGCCTAGAAGTCAACTTAAGAGCCTGTTCAGTCACAAAGAAGACACAGCGTGGGTGTAAGCCAGGGGAAAGCTAAAGGGACCAGGTAGGTGACTGAACTGCAAGGAGTAGGCTGAGATCACTCAACAAGGGAGCAAGGGGGAGAGCATACGCCCACCTGAACACATTTACACCCAAATTTTAAACTAAACTTGTCTATGAGCCAGATCTAGCCAGAGGATCACCAGTTTACCGCCCCTGGCATAATAAGGCTGTAAGGAGATTAAAATGTTAAGGACACAGAATCAATGGGCTTTGAAATTAATTTGGTGTAGCGAATGAGAGAAAGGAAATAAATTAAATGAATGCTGCTCCCGTTCACAAAAATAGGGACCAAAATAAGGAGGGAAAAGTCTGGGGGAGAGATGAAAGTTCAGTTTAGGGTATGTCGAGTTTGAGGTGTTTATGGGACATACGGTTAAAGACCTGAAATAAATACCCATCTTGTGCTTTGCTGGGTATCTGGGGCTGGGATTTGGTTAAGGAGTTGCCAGTGTGTGTGGGCTGAAGCCAGAAGAATGGCCGATAATCTCTTGAAGGAGCAGGAATATTGAACAGACGGGAGGAGCAGCATTTCGGGCACTGAAAGAGCCTACCGAAGGCTGAAAGAGAAAGGTCAGTGAGTTGGACGAGCAGTGGAGGGCTGTGATGGAAGTTGGGCCAGGGAGGAACAGGGAGAGAGGGTCCACTTTACTTTTCCAAGTGCTTTATCTGTTATGTGCTTTCTTAATATTGTTCTTAATATGAAAGATACAGACTAATTAGTTGACAATAATATCCTTCAATTTGGAATACTCCGAGGCCTACAGAATTTTAGAATAGGAAAGACCAGAGATTCAATAACCTTAAACTTCTCCAATCTATACCCACACTATACGTAACAAGTAGATGTCAAGAGTCTAATTTAACATTACTGATGAGGAGCTCCTGCTACCTTATAAAGAGAGCTCTTTCTTATGTAAAGATCTACACACCTACAAATTTTAATAGCTACTGAACATTAATTCACATACTACACTAGACTCTGTGAATAACAAGCCTGATTCATCTCAACATTTATTTAGTAACTCCATGTACTAGGTACTGGGGATATAGAGAGGAAGAAAAATAGGTTCCAGGTCCTTGAAGAACGTATAATCTGATGGTGAAGACAGATGTATCACCAGATGCCTTCTATATAATGTGGCAAGTGCAGCCAATGGCATGTGTCTTTGTGATGAGAGTTGCCCGGCCTGACCTCAAGTGACCTGGCCTGGGGTTCTGAGAGTGGTAAACTGCCAAAGTCTTCTGGAAGACATTATACCTGAGCTGAGTGACGAAGGGGAGTAGGAATTGGGCAAAGAAAAGAGGGTAAGGGTCTTCCAGGCAGTGGGAATGAAAATGAACAAATGGCCTGACTTGGGGACTGTGTGTAGAATGACAGACAGTCTGGAATAACTGGAAGGTTCACTTGGCCAACTAAGAGACTGGAGGAATGGTCCACTACATCATTTGGTTCGCTGGCCCAAGAAGCTGGGATTATAAAGTGCCTTGATCTCAGCAACCTTTGTTCACCCAAAAGCTAATGCAGAAACCCTCTAAGCAAAACAAATACAGAACTTTCAAATAATTGCAATCCAGAGGCATATTTTATCATTTGCATTACAGATCAGTTTCTGGGGTATCTGTGGAAGATGAACTTGAAGGTACAAGACCAGAGGCAGGAAAACCAGTTATTGCAATTTTCTTGGAGACAATGATGAGTTCTTAACTAGAATGGTAGCTGTAAGAAGGAAAGGGTGGGGAGAGGGGTAGGTGGCCAACTTCAAAAATAATGGGCAGGACTTCGTGACTGACTGGATATAGGAACTGAGAAGCAAAGAGGAGTACAAGAGGACTAATGGGTTTGATTCAAGCAACTAGGTATAATATGAAACACTGCCACGGTTCCTGCCCTAGAGAGACTTCTAAGTTAGTCAGCAAGATTCCTGTTTATAGAAATAACACAACAGTGCACCACAGGGCGAGGGTGACAAAAGCGAGGAAGAGAATCATTCTCCTCCATGCACAAAATAAAAATACTCTTTTGTTTGCTCAGAAGGTCTGAATAAAAGCCAAAAAATTAACCTCTGGAAAAAAGCTCTCTAGTGTTATTTCACAACCATGCACTTATCAAACGCTACACTCTAATGAAGAGGGTGAAATAGGTTCAGATACCGAGACTGCTGGCTTGAAACTGTCATGTGAAAACTTTTGTTCTGATTAATATAATTGAAGCGTTCAATGTGGATCTGCTAAATTGCAATCAAATCAGTAAAATGTTATTCGTTTTTTAAAAGAATCTGTCAGAAGTTCTATGGGTACTCTGCCAACAGTGACTTGGATTTGCACAGCTTAGCTGCAGATATTATTAGTTTATAAAGGGGTAAGCTGAGATGCTGAAAATT
This sequence comes from Leucopleurus acutus, assembly GCF_964270905.1. Taxonomy (NCBI): domain Eukaryota; kingdom Metazoa; phylum Chordata; class Mammalia; order Artiodactyla; family Delphinidae; genus Leucopleurus; species Leucopleurus acutus. Next base: position 73,776,157 of record NC_139145.1, on the reverse strand, counting down.
CAATCCCTTGAAGAGGTAGAGTCAATAGTTGACTTGCAAATAGACCACCAAGGTCCCCAACAGACCAAACTGATACTGTCCCTGGTACAAAGTGGAACAGATTTAATTAAGATTCTAAATCAACGTATTGAGAGGCACCAAGTTAGGTACTGAAAAATTCACCAACTTCATTCTATCCTGATTTACCACAAACAGGGCTTCCCTGGTGGCGCAGTGGTTGAGTCCGCCTGCCGATGCAGGGGACACGGGTTCCTGCCCCGGTCCGGGAAGATCCCACATGCCGCGGAGCGGCTGGGCCCATGAGCCATGGCCGCTGAGCCTGCGCGTCCGGAGCCTGTGCTCCGCAACGGGAGAGGCCACAACAGTGAGAGGCCCGCGTACCACAAAAAAAAAAAAAAAAAGATTTGAGACCTGATTTACCACAAACATAGATTCCAACTCAAAAAATCTTGAGACTCTCTGTGGGGTTTTCTGCAGAGTATAAAACATATGGTACCATAAATGAATAAATAATTCATGCCCAGTTCTCTATTTTTCTAGGTCAGACATGTCAGTGTTACCCTCACCTCCTTCTCCCACTGTTGCTGCTGTTCCTCCTCCCCCACATTCCATCTCCATCTTCACCTCATCTTCACTCTCCTTGCCATCCAGTCTTTGAAAGTCCTTACACTAAAATATTTGAAGACATGGGGGAGTACTTTGACCTCTTTGAGAAAAAGCATTTACAGAATTATATAACATCAACAAGTATATAACATGCAACAAGTATATAGTATCAACAAGTATTAATTGAATTTCTCCAAAGAGGACATACAGATGGCCAACAGGCACATGAAAAGATGCTCATCATCGCTGATTATCAGAAGAATACAAATCAAAACTACAATGAGGTATCACCTCACACCAGTTAGAATGGGCATCATCAGAAAATCTACAACAAGAACAAATACTGGAGAGGGTGTGGAGAAAGGGGAACCCTCCCACACTGTTGGTGGGAGTGTAAACTGGTGCAGTCATTATGGAAAACATTATGGAGGTTCCTCAAAAAACTAAAGATAGAGTTGTCATATGATCTAGCAATCCCACTCCTGGGCATATATCCAGACAAAACTATAATCCGAAAAGATACATGCACCCCTTTGTCCATAGCAGCACTATTTACAATAGCCAAGACATGGAAACAACCTAAATGTCCATCGACAGATGAATGGATAAAGAAGATGTGGCACATATATGCAATGGAATATTACTCAGCCATAAAAAAGAATGAAATAATGCCATTGGCAGCAACATGGATGGACCCAGAGATTATCATACTAAGCGAATTAAGTTGGAAAGAGAAAGACAAAAACCATATGATATCACTTACATGTGGAGTCTAAAATATGATACAAATGAACATATCTACAAAGCAGAAGCAAACTCATAGACACAGAGAACAGACTTGTGGTTGCCCATGGGGAGGGGGGAAGGGGGAGGGAAAGATTGGGAGTTTGGGATTAGCAGATGCAAACTATTATATATAAGATGGATACAAGGTCCTACTGTATAGCACAGGGAACTATATTCAATATCCTGTGATACATCATAATGGAAAAGAATATGAAAAAGAATATACATATATAACTGAATCACTTTGCTGTACAGCTGAAATTAACACAACATTGTAAATCAACTATACTTCAATGAAATTTTTAAAAAAGTAGTCACTGAGTTTCTCTTATACACTAGGAAGATAATGGTGAAAATACAGCCAGGTTCCTGCCGTCATGAAGCTCAGAGTCTACTGTGGTGAAAAAACAACCACAGTTAACGCAGGAAGTACAGGGTCCCAGAAAAGCAAATAGCACAGGCACCTAACCCAGTCATATTGGGAGGGGAGATTTCTGAAAGGGACAATTTCCTTCAATTACCTGGGGAGCAAGAAACATAAAGGAGAATAATCAACTACAAACATACATGGCAGTGGATTCCAAGCCTGGCTGCACACGAGAAACCTCCTGAAGAACTTTTACATTTTCAAATGCCCGGGTCCCATATCATTTATAACAGAATCCCTGGAGGTAGCGCCCAGGCATCAGTATTCTTTAAAAGGTCCTTGGGTGACTGTAATGTGTGGCCAACGAGGAGATCTACTGCTCTACAGATTGAGGCAAATCAGAATTTCTAAACGAAGGATTGTCATTCAGTCAGTCTCAATATTAATTTTCCTCTTCAGAATGCTGCTAGATTCCTCTAAAATTTTAAAATTCTTCAGACATTTAAAATATACACACAACAGCAACAAAACAAAGGGAGAGAGAACACAAAAGCCAAGGACTCTGCCTTATGTTGAGCAACATATTTAAAGTTCACAAAGAATAGGATAAAATGACATTGCTTTAATGCTACAATGCATCTTTTTCATTACTCACAGAAGTTTTTTACTCCACTGTCATAACCAGTTTATATTTCTAATGGAAGAGATTAAGTATACTATCAAACCTGAACATTTTCTCTATACAGATTTGATGCCGCTACCCGCAAGAGGGGTTTTGAGTTTTGTTTGTTTTGGAACAACAATAATAACAACTATTATTTAAAATTAGAGTCTTTTCACAGTAGAACCACAGTGTTAGGCATAAGTAAAGTTATTGGGGAGTTAGTTTGTTCCACTGGGTGATAGAAAAAAGAAACATTCAAAAAGCACCTCCTATGTTCCAGAAACTGTAGGGGGTAATTTTTAAAATATGTTATTTAATTCTGGCTTTACAACCCTCTGAGGTGTATATTAACATCCCCACTTATAGATAAAGAAACCAAAGCACAGAGATTAAAGTGATGTGCCCCGCGCCACACAGGACCTCGTTCTCAGGGCTGCTCGTAAGCAAAGCCCATACCGCTTGCCCTGGATCTAATGGGCACTTCTAGTAAGGGGTGTTATAACCACTCCCATAATGAGTCAGGTGGACTTGAAAGTAAATTATAACCTTCTCAGAAAACAACTCCTGTTCTTGGTAGTCAAGTGACTCTTTCATAAATTAATATAACTTTTACCTGACAGCTCCTTAACCACAAGGCAACAAATGCCTACAACTTGATGACAACCATCATCTTTATTTAAGTTGTGGGGTTCTGAAGGGGAAAAGGCTATTTAACCCATTAGACTCTCCAAAAACCCTGAAGAAATCTAACAAAACAGAACGGAATGTGTGAGTCACATGAAAAGATATCAGAACGACAAATTTTAATGCATGATTTTTAAAGCTGTCTCTAGGCACTACCATTAAATGATAAAAACAGTTTAGACAGCTGAAGATTTTAGGGCTGGAAAATGCTCAATGTTGAGGGCTGAGAGTTATTAGATATCTAGTTGTTGGGGAAAAGAAAACAAATTGCCCAGTCTATTTAAGGAAACATCTATTACCTAAATCTTTAAAGTGATTTTGTTAAGTTAATATGCCTATCACGCTACGCTTTGTTCCCTAAGAGTGATGTGCAAAACTCAAGGCTCACTTCTGGTAAATACAGGATTTCTTGGCATATGATTTGTGTGCCAATTTCATGCCCGTGGACATTCTTCCTTAACCCCATTTTCCTTATTGCAAATTAATTTTATTTTTATGGAGTGTATGCATCCTTTCTGTCACAAAGGAGTATACAGAAATAATTTTTATATAGAATATCTACTTGGGTGCCACAGTAAATAAGATACTAGAGCCAAATGTGGAGTAAATATTAATATCTCCTAACCAATCAATCCTCAAAAGCAAAATTATTTGCTATTACTGACATACTCCAATGTCTGTGAGGACATGACGTAAAATCGCCATACTACATCTCCCTCAGACAGCGTGTGGCTTTCAGTGGGAAAAACACAGAAGTTTCCTGCTCATGCTCTTAAGACAGAAGAGGGAAGAGAGGCTGGGAGGACACCTTTCTTTAATGGAAATCCTTGGGACTGGCCCAGAAAGACAGCCTTCTCTCTCCTGCTAGCCAAAGGCTTGCAAGGACAGGGCTGGGCCCACGAGAAAGAAGGAATAAAGCAGGCAATGTAGGCCTGTCTTCACTTCACTATAGGCCAGAAGCCCTGGCAGCAAGATCACGAACTTACAAGATCTGGTTATCTTAAAAGCAAAGGCATTAATTGAGAAAGTGTCAGGAGTTTACAGAGTGGATGGGAAGGAAGAAGCAGGCTTGGAAAATGGTAGAAACTCAGGCAGCTGTGGAGAACCAAGAGGCAGGAAGCACTGAAATGATATTTTCAATAATCATTTGGCCAGGACAAAAAGACACTGAGCATGGGAAGGTGGCTGCAGGATTACTGCCCACCAGAGGACACTGTCCCCAAAAGGACAGGGATGCTATTGCTTGGATCAATTTGAAATAGCCCTCTCCTTTTTATTTTCAATCAAAGCAGAAATTGCTCCCAGGCAGGAGGATCCAGTTAGCTGAACAAAGTCACCTACCTCACGTTCCAGCTGGCTTAGGCGGGAGAAGTGGGAAGACCCTGCCCCGACGCTGGACTCCTGCCAGTAAACACTGGTGCAAGATTCAGCCAGGGTTGATTCTATTGGGTTGGTGCCTGTGCTAGATGAGTTGGTTAGCATTTTGAATATTACCCCAGAATTCCCGCTCCCTTTTGCTGAAGGCAGAGTTGTGAATTCTATTGAGACTCACACATTATGACATTCTCTCAAATAGGAAGATGTTGGGCAGCCAAAAAGTTGACAAATATCACTACCAGACTTGAATGAGATCAGCCAAAGAGTCCTCTTAGCTCATATGTCATGCAGCCTCACTTAGCAGGGCAGGCAATTATATATACTACTGGGAGAACATGATGTAATCTGGGGAATAAACACGCACCTCCCCCAGACAGGAATCAGAGGGCCCTTGGCTAAAGATTTAATCAAATACTTATTAACAGTAATCTCAAAGCTTTGACTGGGTCTCTGTGTATTTGAAGAAGAGGTCATTAATGGGTAGATGGCTTAGCAGTGGGTCCTTTCTCATGCCTGGCCAGCCCTTCCTGCAACAGTTTGAAAGGAAGGAAAGGAAAGAAAAGAAATAAGATTGCTCTCCATAATTATGTGAAGTACCGACTCCAATGTATGGAGAATCACCTTATTCACTGAAGGAGTTCAGGCTGCAGTGTCTCTGAGAACTAATGTTTGTCCTTGGGAGCTCCATGTTTATGTAAGTGTGTTTAATTCAACTCCCCTAAAGGCTCCTGGTATGACAATGACAGAGGTACCTAAGCAAAAGTATCCTTAAAAGTTCTGTCTCTAGCAGAGATCTCTCCAGAAGACCTGTCATTTACCAAGGTGTCTTCAACAAATGTGCTCTTAACGAAAGGTTCCCATGCAGGGGCGCCACTGGGAGAAGTTTTCAGGACACAGGAATATCTCCAGTAAAAATTTTTCTAGTAGTTGCCCTAGCAGTGCTATTGCAGTGCACACACTGGATTAGTTCACCAAAAGTAATTCATGACTCCCCTTGCCTTTGCCTTTCTTTACTGAGCAGGTTCAAGGACTGACATAATCGCCTTCCCAGACCCCACTGCAGCTAGGGGCAGTCATGGGTCACAGTCTTGGCCAATAAGTATCTGCAGAAGCCCAGAGTGGGTGTTCCTTTTCAAATAAAAAGGAAAACCCATGCTAGATGACACAACTTTTTCTTTTTCTCACCCTTTCTCTTTCTTCCTGCCCGGAACAATGATTCAATGCCCGTAAGTGCGGCAGCCATCTTGCATCTATGAGGAGAGAAGTCACAAGTTGAGGATGATAGAGTAGAAGTTAGAAGCCTAGTGCCCGATTGCACCAGTGGGCCAGTGACCCACTCCTGGGCTACTGGTCCTCAGATATCATGTTACGTGAAACATATCAACCCTGACCAGTTTAAGCCTCTGAGCGGGTGATTTTGTTACTTGAAGCTAAATGCAATCCTATGAGTGTAGTGTCTCTAGCAGGTGTTTTTCTAACATGGGTGACCCCTATGACAATAACATCCCTGGCAATGTTCAACATTGTCTTTATAGTTTGTTTATCTTGTCTTACATGATAACAGACTCACTGACGCATTTAACAAATGCTATGGTATGGACCATAGGCATCTTTCTTCTGTGATGCTTATTTGTGACGTGATTCGTATTTCTAGGCTTTTTCATTTTGATTCCTAACATTTGAACCGGTGTTGTTAATAAAATCTCAGCTTCATTACCATTCACTGTTTACTGCAGTTATTTTGTTGTTATCACTGTTGTATTATTTTGTTTTATTTGCCTGTGTTGAGCTGTCCCCAATTGGGAACTTGAAAACAAGGATTAAGAAAGTAAGAGAGGACGTTTTCTATTTATTTGTATTTATACAAAATTATATAAATAATACTTGATTATATAAACTACACAAAATATACAACTATACAAAATATACCGAGAATAAATTTAGTTCCACTGATGGCGAAAATTTTTCAAATTGTTATCCTTCTTAATGTTAATCATACTTTTAGATTCTAACACATAACCATAAATCAATAATATCCTTCTTTTCATGTTTTACCCTCTTAAAACTTCATTTTCTCCCTTAATTTGGAAGAAACTATGGTCGAAAATAATGTAAATATCAGTTTTAACTTTAAAAAAGGATTTTTGGGGCAACAGCTGACATTCAGGAAATATGAATTAATAAGCCTTATTATTTTGAAAAAACAAACACATTTTTTAAAATTTTAACTTGTTCAATTCCTGTACTTCTAGTTTTATTTGATTAAAATGTTTTCCCTTAAAAACCTTATAAAGGAGAATTTATGCCTTTACTTATTATGAAACATTTTTATAGTTTCTTTTAAATGGGCAAATTCCGTGGTCTTCTCTTGGCACCACAAAGGGCTTGTGTTAGTCTGAGCACATAAGATTGGAGTGGCTTCTATATTTGAAGGTTGCTGTCCATCACTGAGTAATGGCTCAGGACATAAGAGCTGAATAGCTTCTATGTCAGAAGGTTGCTGCCCAATACTGAGTAATAGTCTACCACTAGAAAGCATTAAAGAAAATAACTGTCCTTGGGGTTTGGCGGCTTTTTTTAAATGATGTTTTTATTATTTTAGAACTTGATTTCATTAAACAGAGCTGCAGAAATTCAGTTTGAAGTGTGTATACGTTCATTACAACTCACAAACAATAAAGGCCAGACTCAACATGGATGTATCAGGAGATAGATATAATTTGCACAGATGTTGAAGTCTCTTTGACACTGACTGCAAAGAAGACCAGAGCTTCTATTTGGAACTGGAAGTTGAATTTGACATAAGTCCGGTGACATTTGCAAGAAACAAAGGCCCACTGATAAATACTAAATTTAGAAGGGTCATCTTGGATTTTTATCTCCAACTGTGTACTCTTTTTGTCGACATATAAGTTATTCATTTAATAGTCCTTTATTTGTTTCATTTTGTAAAACAGGAAACATGAAATCAATCCTACTTTAAATATTTCAGGGTTTAGGATTCAGGGAGAATTTCCAAATTTTCTAAAAATAGCTCCACATCATTCATGTCTCCTTAAACTCACAGAAATAGAACCTTTCCATGCTTAGGACACACAGAAGAAATACAAGGAAAGAAACACACCTAGGTTGAAAACATCTTACGAATAGGACAGATGCTACTGGCAGACCAGGTACAACAAATATAGCTAAAAATCCTGGTTAGGAATTTGTTGCCAGTTATGATTCTTGCTTTCAACTTCTAAAAACAAAATTTTTTAAATCTTCCAAAGTAGTTCACCTGTAAGGACTCCTTGAGGAAAGAAATCCATTTTCCAATTCTGAAACAGTAATAAGAAACGCCCAACTGTAACTGGCATTGGCTTTCCAGGTTCTCTACATGCTTACAATCTATAATCAAAAATAAATTAAGAGGGACTTCCCTGGTGGTCCAGTGGGTAAGACTCCGCACTCCCAATGCAGGGGTCCCGGGTTCGATCCCTGGTTGGGGAGCTAGATCCCGCATGCAAGCCACAACTAAGAGTCTGCATGCCGCAACTAAGAGTCCACATGCCACAACTAAGAAGTCCGAATGCTGCAACTAAAAGATCCAGCATGCCGCAATGAAGATCCTACGTGCCACAACTAAGACCCGGCACAGCCAAAACAAACAAACGAATGAATATTGAAATTAATTAATTAAGAAAGAAACATCAGATTAAAAAATGAGTATGTTCATAATGACAAGATGGTAGTAAAACAGAGGAAAATATTAAGAACAGCGTCCCTGGAGTCAAAATTCCTGGATCCAAATGTAGCTCTAGTATAACAGTTCTCAACCACGGTCCAGATCAAGAGCATTAGCAACACCTGGGAGCTTGCTTAAAATGCAAATTCTCAGGCCTGATCCCAAACCTACTGAATTAGAAACTCTAGAGATGGTGCCCAGAAATCTGTCTTTTAACAAACCTTCCAGGTGATTCTGGTGCTTGGTAAAGTTTAAGAACCACTGATCTAGGACTTAGGAGCTATATGATCTTGACCATAATAATAATTTTGAGCCTTGGTTTTCTCATCTGTAAAACAGGGGGAAATAACAGTCTCCTTTCTCGCTCTCGCTCTCTCTCACACACACACACACACACACACACACACACACACAGTTCTGGGAACATTTAAAAGCAACTGAAATTCATGGAAAGCCTTCAGAAGAGCACCCATCATACAGTAAGGGGTCAGTGAGTTTTAGCTCTATGTAAGCCATTATGGGCTTAAAGGTAACAACGCTGTTAAATGAATAGTTACTGTGTGGTTTGGTGTGATGTTATGTATATTCCTTTCCTGCACACAAAGGGATGTCACATCCATTATGTTATTTTGTCCTCACAGAACACCCCTGAGATGGGAGGGACAGGAACTATAGTCCTCTCTCCATGTATATTCAATGATTATGTATTAATTACCTAGAAACCATGTGCCTAGCCCTGTGCTAGATGCTGCAATGCAACATGAACAAGATAAAGAAGGCCCCTAACCTCCAGAAGGTGACATCCTCATTTCATTCCAATCAGCCAGTAAGGCACATGGTTCCTCATGAAATTTATAAAAGCAGTTAGAGGGCTTATTGAAAATATAGATTCTTTGGCCAGACTTTCTAAGAATTTGATTAATTAGTATTGGGTTGGAGCCCTGGAATCTGAATTTTTGATAACCTTCCAGATGATACAGATACAGATGGTCCAGGAAAACCACAGAGAAAAGCCAACCAAGAACACGTATCTGTGTACATAAGAACATATCCTTACAATACAGTGTGAGTCTCATGATAGGAGGAGCTCAGGATGATATGGGAGAAGGGGACCATCCTTGACTAAGGGAACCCTATCAGAATATCTCCAAGTATTCAATTTCAGTGGTTTTAAAAAACAAAAATTTAGGGCTTCCCTGGTGGCGCAGTGGTTGAGAGTCCGCCTGCCAATGCAGGGGACACAGGTTCGTGCCCCGGTCCGGAAAGATCCCACTATGCCGCGGAGCGGGTGGGCCCGTGAGCCATGGCCGCTGAGTCTGTGCGTCCGGAGCCTGTGCTCCACAACGGGAGAGGCCACAACAGTGCGAGGCCCGCGTACCACCAAAAAAAATTAAAAAACAAAAATTTATTTCTTGCTCCTGCTGTTTGTGCATCGTGGGTCACAGAAACTAGTTTCTATCTTAGTTACTCAGGGTCCTAGACTTATGAAGCAGCCGCTGTCTTGAATGCTGCCAGTTGCTGTGAGAGAAGGAAGAGAAAGCTGTAAGGGCTTTGCATGAGAAATTAGATGTGTGGGGGGAAAACAATGCATATCCCTTCCTTTCATAAATCATTGTCCAGAATGAGTCACATGACTCCACTTACCTATATAAGTGCTAATAAATGCAATCATAGAGAATTAGAGAAGAATCAGGAAATCACTGAATAACAACCACCATTATTTTGAGATCATTTCATAGATGATGAAACTGAGCTTTAGCAATAAATAGCTTCCCCCAAAATAGCAGAGTCAGTAAATACCCCAAGAAAGATTCATTCTCCAGGGTTTTTTGTGGCATCCGGTACCAATGAGACTCAAACTCCAGCCCTATCTCCAACTGCTCTTTTGGGAGCCAGAAACAGATCCCTGTTTTAGGTGTTGACGGTTCCAGATGAATGAGACATCAATCCTGTCTCCAAAGAGCTCTTTTTCCACTGGAAGAGACAGTCACAGCACAGTGAATATAAGACACCTCAGAATGTGATAAGCAATGGACCAGAGGGATGAATGTATGAACTAAGTGACATTCAGTTGCAGAAGGGGAAAATAATTCTGCAGGGTGAGTAAGGAAAGGTTCGCAGAAGAGGAGACGTTTGCAGTGAACCTGCAAGAATAAGCAGAGTTTTGCTAGTAGGAAATGAGTGGAAGAACACCGGGCAGAGCTGACAAATGGACATACAGCTAAGGGTCTTATTTTGGGAACTGTAAGATGCCCAGGATAGTCTGTCCACAAGGGTTCCTAAGGTCAAGAGTGTCAGAAACTTTCAAAGTAGTTTGATTTGAGAATGAAGGGCCTAGAGTGGCATGCCAAGGAGCTTTTCCTTTTCTTTTCCCAAGTGGAGATGCTGATTAAAGTTTTTGAGTAAAGCAGCAGTATTTGGGTTAGAAAAAAAAAAACTGAGGCCAATTATGGAAAACATGGGGCTAGAAAGAAAAATAAAAAAAGATGCTTCTGGGCTAGGTCAAGTAATCAGAACAACGAATGGTGACTATGACTATCTTGGCCAGTCATTCTAAAGTCACAATTGATCTTCCAAGATGGAAATTAATATCAACCAAAAATACTGCGAACACGGTTAGTTAGGAATATAAGAGGCCAATTCAGCTACCAGCTGTATAAATGTTTGAGGATGAAGACGATTAGACAGGAGGGTGAAGGAGGACAGGTAGGTTGGTCTACAATAACCATTAGCCCATTAGAATGTTCCAAGAATCCTCTGCATTTGAATATTTGAAGGGGATAACACCCAGACTGAAAGAGTATTTTGAGGTCCTTTGAACAAACCCATTATTTGACAGATGAAAATACAAGTGCAGAAGTGGCATATAAGTTTTTATCAAACCCAGTTCTAAAATCCAGTTCCAATAACAAATGTATCATAGACTTGGTATGCTTTATGCAGAGGTGATCACTAAAGTACTCTTCACAGCAGTGGTTCTTTTGATGCCTTTAGCCTTCACTCATAAAGAACCAGCTCCCTGTGACCAATGAGGCTTTCTCTATTTGCTTCTACAAAAACTAGTTTACAGAATCCTCATGGGAGCCTTCCTGTGAGTATGTGTACAGAAGAGAGCGCATGTATTGAAAAGCTCAAAGAATAAGAGTTTTGATGGGTAATGATGTATAAAATCCTTAATATTTGCTTATACAGTCACCTCTTGATTATCCTGTAATGGATTATCTAATTTTCAGATTATCCATGCTCTGTGTTTCTGTTTTAAAAGGAGGGTTTCAAGAGAGAGGAAAAGGGATATATTTTGTGCAGTCAATTCTTCAATTTGTTAGCAGTTGTCATATTGTATACAAGATCTTTGCATACACTAGTGTCTAAACCCGTCATTTAAAAAGATCTAACGGCAGGGGCTCCCCTGGTGGCTCAGTGGTTGAGAGTCTGCCTGCCAATGCAGGGGACACGGGTTCGTGCCCCGGTCTGGAAGGATCCCACATGCCACGGAGCGGCTGGGCCCGTGAGCCATGGCTGCTGAGCCTGCGTGTCTGAAGCCTGTGCTCCACAACGGGAAAGGCCGCAACAGTGAGAGGCCCGCATACCGCAAAAAAAAAAAAAAAAAAAAAAAAAGATCTAATGGCAGCTATGTCATCTATAGGCTTCCTCTTTCATTGAAATGGGAGACCAAAGTATAAGAAAATGTATTTTGATAAAATATATAAGCAGTTTGACACTCTTTATAAAATACAGATAAGGCCATTAACCTAGCATCATGTGATGCCAATAACTAGAAGAAATGGTAAAATTCAACATGAAAATATTATGTCTAACCAAAGCAATAACTAGTAATTTAAATGGTAGGGGTTAAAAGTTATTGAGTAGGGGACTGGTTCAAGATGGTGGAGTAGAAAGACGTGCTCTCACTCCCTCTTGCAAGAGCACCAGAATCACAACTAACTGCTGAACAATCATCGACAGGAAGACACTGGAACTCACCAAAAAAGATACCCCACATCCAAAGACAAAGGAAAAGCTACAATGAGACGGTAGGAGGAGTGCAATCACAATAAAATCAAATCCCATAACTGCTGGGTGGGTGACTCACAAACTGGAGAACACTTATACAACAGAAGTCCACCCACTGGAGTGAAGGTTCTGAGCCCCACGTCAGGCTTCCCAACCTGGGGGTCCGACAACGGGAGGAGGAATTCTTATAGAATCAGACTTTGAAAGCTAGAGGGATATGATTGTAGGACTTCAACATGACTGAGGGAAAAAGAGACTCCACTCTTGGAGGGCACACACAAAGTAGTGTGCACATTGGGACCCAGGGGAAGGAGCAGCGACCCAACAGGAGACTGAACCAGACCTACCTGCTAGGGTTGGAGGGTCTCCTGCAGAGGCGGGGGGTGGCTGCATCTCACTGTGAGGACAAGGACACTGGCAGCAGAAGTTCTGGGAAGTACTCCTTGGCGTGAGCCCTCCCAGAGTCCACCATTAGCTCCACCAAAAACCCCGGGAGCCTCCAGTGTTGGGTCACCTCAGGCCAAACAACCAACAGGGAGAGAACCCAGCCCCACCCAACAGCAGACAAGCAGATTAAAGTTTTACTGAGCTCTGCCCACCAGAGCAACACCGAGCTCTACCCACCACCAGTCCCTCTGATCAGGACACTTGCACAAGCCTCTTAGATAGCCTCACCAGAGGGCAGACAGCAGAAGCAAGGAGAACTACAATCCTGCAGCCTGTGGAACAAAAACCACATTCACAGAAAGATAGACAAGATGAAAAGGCAGAGGGCTATGTACCAGATAAAAGAACAAGATAAAACCCTAGAAAAACAACTAAATGATGTGGAAGTAGGCAACCTTCTAGAAAAAGAATTCAGAATGATAGTGAAGATGATCCAGGACCTCGGAAAAAGAATGGAGGCAAAGATCGAGAAGATGCAAGAAATGTTTAAAAAAGACCTAGAAGGATTAAACAACAAACAAACAGAGGTGAAAAATAAAATAACTGAAATGAAAAATACACTAGAAGGAATCAATAGCAGAATAACTGAGGTAGAAGAATGGATAAGTGACCTGGAAGACAGAATGGTAGAATTCACTGCTGTGGAACAGAATAAAGAAAAAAGAATGAAAAGAAATGAAGACAGCCTAAGAGACCTCTGGGACAACATTAAATGGAAAAACATTTGCATTATAGGGGTCCCAGAAGGAGAAGAGAGAGAGAAAAGACCTGAAAAAATATTTGAAGAGATTACAGTCGAAAACTTCCCTAATATGGAAGGAAAATAGCCTTCCATATTGAAAGGAAATATGAAAGGAAATAGCCACCAAAGTCCAGGAAGTGCAGAGAGTCCCATACAGGAAAACCCAAGGAGAAACACGCCAAGACACATAGTAATCAAACAGGCAAAAATTAAAGACAAGGAAGAATTATTAAAAGCAGCAAGGGAAAAATGAAAAATAACATACAAGGGAACTCCCATAAGGTTAACAGCTGATTTCTCAGTAGAAACTCTACAAGCCAGAAGGGAGTGGCACAATATATTTAAAGTGATGAAAGGGGGAGAACCTACAACCAAGATTACTCTACCCCCTCAAGGATGTCATGCAGATTTGATAGAGAAATCAAAAGCTTTACAGACAAGCAAAAGCTAAGAGAATTCAGCACCACCAAATAGGCTCTACAACAAATGTTAAAGGAACTTCTCTAAGTGGCAAACACAAGAGAAGCAAAGGACCTACAAAAACAAACCCAAACCAATTAAGAAAATGGTCATAGGAACATACATATCGCTAATTACCTTAAATGCGAATGGATTAAATGCTCCAACCAAAAGACACAGGCTAACTGAATGGATACAAAAACAAGACCCATATATATGCTGTCTACAAGAGATCCACTTCAGACCTAGAGACACATACAGACTGAAAGTGAGGGGATGGAAAAAGATATTGCATGCAAATGGAAATCAAAAGAAAGCGGGAGTAGCAATACTCACATCAGATAAAATAGACTTTAAACAAAGAATGTTACAAGAGACAAGGAAGGACACTACATAATGATCAAAGGATCAATCCAAGAAGAAGATATAACAATTATAAATATACATACACCCAACATAGGAGCACCTCAATAAATAAGGCAACTGCTAACAGCTATAAAAGAGGAAATCGACAGTAACACAATAATAGTGGGGGACCTTAACACCTCACTTACACAAATGGACAGATCATCCAAACAGAAAATTAATAAGGAAACACAAGCTTTAGATGACACAACAGACCAGAGAGATCTAATTGATATTTATAGGACATTCCATCCAAAAACAACAGACTACACCTTCTTCTCAAGTGCTTATGGAACATTCTCCAGGATAGATCACACCTGGGTCACAAATCAAGCCTCAGTAAGTTTAAGAAAACTGACATCATATCAAGCATCTTTTCTGACCACAACACTATGAGATTAGAAATCAATTTCAGAGAAAAAAATGTAAAACACACAAATACATGGAGGCTAAACAATACGTTACTAAATAACCAAGAGATCACTGAAGAAATAAAAGAGAAAATCAAAAAATACCTAGAGACAAATGACAATGAAAACACGACGATCCAAAACCTATAGGATGCAGCCAAAGCAGTTCTAAGAGGGAAGTTTATAGCAGTACAATCCTACCTCAAGAAACAACAAACATCTCAAATGAACAACCTAAACTTACACCTAAAGGAACTAGAGAAAGAAGAAAAAACAAAACCCAAAGTTAGTAAAAGGAAAGAAATCATAAAGATCAGAGAAGAAATAGATGAAATAGAAAACAAGAAGACAATAGCAAAGATCAATAAAACTAAAAGCTGATTCCTTGAGAAGATAAACAAAATTGATAAACCATTAGCCAGACTCATCAAGAAAAAGAGGGAGAGGACTCAAATCAATAAAATTAGAAATGAAAAAGGAGAAGTAACAACTGTCACTGCAGAAATACAAAGCATCCTAAGAGACTACTACAGGCAACTCTATGCCACTAAAATGGACAATCTGGAGAAAACGGGCAAATTCTTAGAAAGGGATAACCTTCCAACACTGAACCAGGAAGAAACAGAAAATATGAACGGACAAATCACAAGTAATGAAATTGAAACTGTGTTTAAAAATGTTCCAACAAACGAAAGTCCAGGACCAGATGGCTACACAGGGGAATTCTATCGAACATCTATCAAACATCCATCCTTATCAAACTCTTCCAAAAAGTTGTGGAGGGGGCTTCCCTGGTGGCACAGTGGTTGGGAATCTGCCTGCCAATGCAGGGCACACAGGTTCGAGCCCTGGTCCAGGAAGATCCCAAATGCCACGGAGCAACTAAGCCCGTGTGCCACAACTACTGAGCCTGTGCTCTAGAGCCCATGAGCCACAACTACTGAGATCATGTGCCACAACTAATGAAGCCTGTGTGCCTAGAGCCTGTGCTCCACAACAAAGAGAAGCCACCGCAATGAGAAGCCTGAGCACCGCAACGAAGAGTAGCACCCACTCGCTACAACTAGCAAAAGCCCGCGTGCAGCAACGAAGACTCAACACAGCCAAAAATAAAATAAATAAATTTAAAAAAAAGAATGGAAAGGGAACTTTCACTGGGATTAAAAAAAAAAAAAATTGCAGAGGAAGGAACACTCCCAAACTCATTCTATGAGGCCACCATCACCCTGATACCAAAACCAGACAAAGATACTATAAAAAAACAAAATGACAGACCAATATCACTGATGAGTACAGATGCAAAAATCCTCAACAAAATACTAGCAGACAGAATGCAACAACACATTAAAGGGATCATACACCATGATCAAGTGAGATTTATCCTAGGGATGCAAGGATTCTTCAATATACGCAAATCAATCAATGTGATACACCATATGAACAAATCGAAGGAGAAAAACCATATGATCATCTCAATAGATGCAGAAAAAGCTTTTGACAAAATTCAACACCCATTTATGATAAAAAACTTTCTAGAAAGTGGGAATAGAGGAAACGTACCTCAACATAATAAATGCCATATATGACAAACCCACAGCAAACATCATTCTCAATGGTGAAAAACTGAAAGCATTTCCTCTAAGATCAGGAACAAGACAAGGATGTCCACTCTCACCACTATTATTCAACACAGTTTTGGAAGTCCTAGCCACGGCAATCAGAGAAGAAAAAAAAATAAAAGCAATACAAATTGGAAAAGAAGAAGTAAAACTGTCACTGTTTGCAGATGACATGATACTATACATAGAGAATCCTAAAGATGCCACCAGAAAACTGCTGGAGCTAATCAATGAATTTGGTAAAGTAGCAGGATACCAAATTAATGCACAGAAATCTCTTGCATTCCTATACACTAATGATGAAAAATCTGAAAGAGAAATTAAGGAAACACTCCCATTTACCACTGCAACAAAAAGAATAAAATACCTAGGAATAAACCTACCTAAGGAGACAAAAGACCTGTATGCAGAAAACTATAAGACACTGATGAAAGAAATTAAAGATGACACAAACAGACGGAGAGATATACCATGTTCTTGGACTGGAAGAATCAACATTGTGAAAATGACTATACTACCCAAAGCAATGTACAGATTCAATGCAATCCCTATCAAATTACCAATGGCATTTTTTACGTAACTAGAACAAAAAATCTTAATATTTGTATGGAGACACAAAAGACCCTGAAGAGCCATAGCGGTCTTGAGGGAAAAAAATGGAGCTGGAGGAATCAAACTCCCTGACTTCAGACTATACTACAAAGCTACAGTAATCAACACAATATGGTACTGGCACAAAAACAGAAATATACATCAATGGAACAAATTAGAAAGCCCAGAGATAAATCCACGCACCTATGGTCAACTAATCTATGACAAAGGAGGCAAGGATATACAATGGAGAAAAGACAGTCTCTTCAATAAGTGGTGCTGGGAAAACTGGAGAGCCACATGTAAAAGAATGAAATTAGAACACTCCCTAACACCATACACAAAAGTAAACTCAAATTGGATTAGAGACCTAAATGCAAGACTGGACACTATAAAACTCTTAGAGGAAAATATAGGAAGAACAGTCTTGGACATAAATCACTGCAAGATCTTTTTTGATCCACCTCCTAAAGTAATGGAAATAAAAACAAAAATAAACAAATGGGACCTAATGAAACTTAAAATCTTTTGCAAAGCAAAGGAAACTACAAACAAGATGAAAAGGCAACCCTCAGAATGGGAGAAAGTATTTGCAAACGAATCAACAGACAAAGGATTAATCTCCAAAATATATAAACAGCTCATGCAGCTCAATATTAAAGAAACAAACAACCCAATCCAAAAATGGGCAGAGGACCTAAATAGACATTTCTCTAAAGAAGCCATACAGGTGGCCAGGAAGCACATGAAAAGCTGCTCAACATCACTAAGTATTAGAGAAATGCAAATCAAAACTACAATGAGGTATCACCTCACACCAGTCAGAGTGGGCATCATCAGAAAATCTACAAACAACAAATGCTAGAGAGGGTGTGGAGAAAAGGGAACCCTCTTGCACTGTTGGTGGGAATGCAAAGTGATACAGCCACTCACTATGGAGAACAGTATGGAGGTTCCTTATAAAACTAAAAATAGGATTACCATATGACCCAACAATCCCGCTACTGGGCATATACCCAGAGAAAACCATAATTCAAAAAGATACATGCACCCCAATGTTCATTGCAGCATTATTTACAATAGCCAGGACATGGAAGCAACCTAAATGCCCATCAACAGACGAATGCATAAAGAAGATGTGGTACATATATACAATGGAATATTACTCAGCCAAAAAAAAGGGAACGAAATTGGGTCATTTGTAGAGATGTGGATGGATCTAGAGACTGTCATACAGAGTGAAGTCAGTCAGAAAGACAAAAACAAATATCGTATATTAATGCATATATGTGGAACCTATGAAAATGGTACAGATGAACTGGTTTGCACGGCAGAAATTGAGACACAGATGTAGAGAACAAATGTATGGACACCAAGGGGGGAATGCGGCCGGGGGTAGGGGTGGTGGTGTGACGAATTGGGAGATTGGGATTCACATGTATACACTGATGTGTATAAAATTGATGACTAATAAGAACCTGCTGTATAAAAAAATAAATTAAATAAAATTCAAAAAAAAAAGTTGCTGAGTAAACTCTAAGAGGAGCATTTTTCTTACCATGCTAGTCTATTTTCTTAGGCAATTTCATTCATGGCCATACTTATACATAGACGATTTAAATTTTTTTTTTTTTTTTTTTTTTTTTTTTTTTTTTGCTGTGTGCGGGCCTCTCACTGTTGTGGCCTCTCCCACCATGGAACACAGGCTCCGTACACGCAGGCCCAGCGGTCACGGCTCACGGGCCCAGCCGCTCCGCGGCACGTGGGATCTTCCCGGACCGGGGCACGAACCCGTGTCCCCTGCATCGGCAGGCGGACTCTCAACCACTGCGCCACCAGGGAAGCCCAACGATTTAAATTTTACATCTCTTTTGAGTTCCAGACCTGATTTGTTTATTGTGGCAAAATAGGACCAGATTTAGAACTTAAATCTAAGTTTAACAAAGGGAGACATCACCAGCCAAAAGTCC
This sequence comes from Leucopleurus acutus, assembly GCF_964270905.1. Taxonomy (NCBI): domain Eukaryota; kingdom Metazoa; phylum Chordata; class Mammalia; order Artiodactyla; family Delphinidae; genus Leucopleurus; species Leucopleurus acutus. The sequence continues at coordinate 73,757,289 of NC_139145.1, read as the reverse complement.
TACAACTGTAACACCTCAGTTTCTTCAAAATGACAGGCTCTCTTTTTATCAGTTAAAATCAATACTCTCTGAAAAACGCTTGAGGTAAGCAAAGGAAGAAAGAGTTTTGAAACTCAGGTTGAGAAGTATGATAAAATTCATTAGGGAGAGAAAGGATAGACCTATATATGAACAAACTTCAAAAGAGCTATTTGAAAAGGGAGCTGGCTGATATGCACTTGAAAGCATCCAAACTATTGGTCAAATATTACGGTTTTTGTCTTTTGGAGAATTTTTTTTCATCTGCCTAGCAGGTTATATGATGCATAGCTCTGTGTATTATGGGGACTGACATGCTTTATTATTTTCAAACTGCCCCATGGCATCTCGACTTGGATACTCCAAAGCTATCCATCACGTCCAAAACCAAAGTCAGGAGCTCTCTTTGAAAGCCTACTTCCAGTTTTCTATTGTATCACATCAAGACACCATACATATAGCTAATCAAACAGAAATCTGGGCATTTTCCCCTGAGATCTCTCTCTCCTTCATCCTCATATTCAATCTACAATGAAGTTCTATTGATATAAGTGCCTTCTTCCCAGCCTAAGCTTGAAATCCTTTCAATACTTTCCCACTACTATTAAGTCTGGTCTGGATTTTGTAAGGTTTCAACACTGCCTATTGCTCAAGTTTCATCTTTCCTCACTCTGTTTAAGACCATCTATTCCACATGGCTTCCTTTCAGCCCTTCCAATATACCACGCTACTTCCCTCCACAGTCTTTCTACACATGCTTTTCACTCTTTTCGAATACTTCTATATTAGGGATGGATTTTGCAATGTCTAGCCATACCTACCAGGGACCTCCAACTAAGAACTTTATAAAGACAGCATCATTAATTGAGAATGATTAAATTATTTCTTGAAAAGAGAGCTAACTGTATCAGTTTAATAGGTAGTTAATACAAGCATGAATATAGTATACAGCTCTATATGCCACAACTACAAAGAGTATACAGTAATCTTCCATGCACTAAACTGTTGCCAGTTGTGGTTTTGAGATAAGGTAGCTTTATATTTTACACCAAAACTTTTTAATGTGCAATTTGCCGTCCTATCTGCAAACACATTCAGAAATGGCTTAGCCTGCATAAAATATCAATAGAAAACTTGTGGGACTGCTGATAGAACAACAGTGCCACATCCACAGTTCCTGAGCAGCTGAAGGAGAATGGAGAAGTAAAGACGCTTCACAACGCTCTAAAGCTGTTTCCTTTTGGGATTGGACGCCTTCCAGGACCTTGATGTGTTTTTGTTTTTCTCTTAATCTCCTAATTCTCCAAGAGACCTTATCTTGTCAAAGCGATTTTGCCAACCAGGATACTTTTCAAGGAGCTAACTCCTTGGATAGTATAGTTGGAGGGGTTGGGACCCCTCTTCCAAGTATAACAGCATTTTTTTCAAAAACAAACAAAAACAAAACACAAACATATAGTGTGATGTTAAGACTATGATAAAGAAAATATTACTCGAAGCAGCACGAAATACACCACCGAGAGCCCAAATCCAAAGGCAGTAAAAATGATGGTGTCTTTTTTTATCTGTGGGCTCCTCCATAAGTGTCAAGCGAATGATACTGGCCCCTGGCCCTGACAGCCCTGTCACCCCATCTCCCCACTGCCCAGTCTTACTTCCCCTGACATTAAAACCAAGCCAAGCTTCTGCTCTGGTTGGCAAGAGATTCTTGGTAACAACATCTCACTATGGAAAAGACTCTTCCCTGCTATCACTAAGGGAAATATCTGCCCATCCTGGTGCTGTCCCTCACTCCATTCATCCATTCATCAAATTCTGGCCCATGCCATCTGCCTTCCATGTGCACATTCTGCCCTGGGAAAACTTGATTGCAAAGAATACTCGGTCCCTCCATGGGCAGTTGCTCTAAACCGACTCAATGCCAAGGTCTCGGGGACTATGCTTTTAAGTCATGATTTCAGCAGAGATTTCTGCAATGACAGCAGTTAAGAAGTTGAGTTTTCATTCAATACGCCCCTTCAAATTCTGGCTGAGATTCCATAACCTGGGAAATGTCCCTCTTTCTACCGATTTCTGGGCTCAGTAGCTCTGAGTGACACAGAATCTATGAGAGAATTCTACATTAAATCCTGCCTTTGGGATAGGATTATAGCTTCCTGGTTCTTTATCCTGAATAAACAAGTTTCCAGAATCATAAACTTTTAACATATTTTAACCACAATTCCTTTTCTACTTTTTATTCCCCAACTATAATAACCTAGTTTTGATATTTTGTGTGTGTTTTAACCATTCATGCCCAGATATGAATATTACCATATATAAGTCACTGAAATAAATGGATTTATGATATTCAAAAGTCCACCGCTTACCCTGAAGCTGTGCTCCCACTTATGGCTGTGGGAATTCATAACACAGCAGTGGCGAATGTCCCTGTCGCCTCAGTCGCACAGATGGCTAATTAATCGGCAATATCTGGGTGAAAAGATTGTTTTGTGCTGTCTGTGAATGTTGTTTACACTATCCCAGCTCCGCTTCCTAGCATGAATTTCTAAAACCCAGTATCCTCTTCTTGTGTGAGACATGAAATCTGATATGGTGGTGATAAAGAATGCAGTGGAAAAAAACATTCTTCATGTTAGCTCTCCCCCTAAAGCCATTTATTCACATTAAAGTTTAAGATGTGTAACGCCATGTTAAAAGGAACAAAGCCTTTTGCCGCCATAGGATTATGAGGATAGCATAAAAAATTTATTGCTGTTTAACTGTAATTAGCATTAGCAAATGATCCCCCTTGTCTTTTTTTTCTAAGCTTCTCAAAAGAAAACTTTGTGATTGGGCTCTGTGCCAATATGAAGGGATAACCCCCTTAAAAAAGAAATTAAGTCTTTTTAACAGAAAGTCAGGAAGATTCTTAATAATAGCCCAAGGAGTATCTCTGATAAATCTTGTCCCAGAAACTAACAGCCCATTTTGCCTTTGTAGTCACGACCGAGACTTGCAACCAAGAACTATTAGCCCAAGTCTCCGAATATCTGTAAGAGGATCTTAAGAGGATGGCCAAGCTGGAAGCTTGGATCATTCTGCACGAGGCGCTCTGTGAGTTTTCTTGGAATCGCTAATACAGGTCAGGGGAAAAACAGACACCAGCACTTCAAGCCTTGTTTAGCTTGAACAGTCACAAAGAACTTTTTGTGTCTAACAGGCTTTGCTCTGAAAATCTTCAACCATTGCTGTGTCAAATCCTGGCTCATGCCATATGCCATGTGCAGCAATTACGTTAGGTAATAAACTCCATGTTCCCTTCCTGTCCCCTCCCTCAGCCCCCATCGGTGACATTGCCCTTAGAGAATGTCTAGGCTCTCCTATTTGCAGAAAGACTCTCTGTTTAGAAAGCAGATGATTCACTTAACTCCAGGAACTTGATATTGCAGCTATATAAACACATCCCTCTGGGCTTCCCAAATAAGCACGGCCCACATTTACCACTTCCTAGTTTTCGCCAAGACAGAGAGGCTAACTGTAAAAAAAAGAAAAGACTAATGACTTTATATGAGCAAATAACTAGAAATAATGCAATACATATGTGCATATACACATATATATATATATTCAGAAATTTATAATAACAGAAGTATTAGCCCTCCCCCTTGAGACGGTAGGAATATAAAAGAAAGAAAGAAACTGGGAAAGCTGGTGGGCATGGAGAGCTCGTACAAGCTGCTGGTCCCAGATGCTGATGCATTCCCAGGGCTAGAGGTCCCACCCGTCCTCATGAGGTGTCCTGGGATCCCGCACCGCGCTCTCTGTGCTGAACACCACCTACCAGGCAACTCTCCCTTTGACCACTGCCCGCCTTGCCGCAAACTGCAGTGTGAAGTGCATTGTGGGTTTTGTGTTCCCTTGAGTTTATTCAGGTGTAAGTATAAAACTGATGGCAGTTGGAGAAGGTCAGCATTACATATTCATTTTATTTTAAATAATTAATGATGTTTCCTGTCTCTGCTTACATTAATTGCTCTCAGGTGTTAGAAAATGGCTCAGTGAGTTGCCTTTCAATGTGTTCCTTTAGAAAGACAGTGTGGCTGCTCTTTGGAATACTAAGAGCAGCATGTACTGTGCAGGACTTTCTAACTGGAGGTTAATAAAGGGGAAGTAAACATATGTATTGATGCTCTCTGCCATGTGGAGGAGAAGGCTGCATCTAACCATACACCCAAGAACGTGAGCCATGACTTTATCCAACCTCAGGACAAGACTCAGGTTTACCCAGATTCTCCTGGTCGGATGTGGCAGTAGAAACCACTTTGATATTTTCTGAAGTAGTGACACTAATAACGGAGGGAGCATGAAATACAAAGTCATTTTCACGATCAGTCCACAGGGAGATATTTTCTTTCAAGTACAACCCAAGTATTTTTTCAAAGAATGCAAAGCCTTCCAAAGGAATGGGATGTTACTTTATAAAAATCTGATCATACATATGGAGGAACCAGGTTCTCAGAACAAGGTTGATTCTGCCTCTTTTTAAAATGAACTGCCTCACTTATTGTCATATATAAAAAGGTCTGTTCTTTTTTTTTTTTTTTTTTTTTGCGGTATGCGGGCCTCTCACCACCGCGGAGCACAGGCTCCGGACGCGCAGGCCCAGCGGCCACGGCCCACGGGCCCAGCCCCTCCGTGGCTCGCGGTATCCTCCCGGACCGGGGCACGAACCCGTACCCCCCGCATTGGCAGGCGGACTCCCAACCACTGAGCCAGCAGGGAAGCCCGGTCTGTTCTTTTTTTAAGCATTATTTTTAAGGAGAAGTTGGGCAAACAACATAGCTGATTCTAAGGCACTGCTCCATTTGTACACTCTGCATTGATGCTTCTAGGAAGGATATTTAGAATATATATTTATTTACTTAAAGAAGATCAAGACACTCACTTTGTAATACTTTTCTGTGATGTGTGCTCCCAGAGTTGGACACTAATCAAATCCAAATGGAATCAACTGAGAGTCAAGCTGAATCTCAGAAGCAGAATAACTGGCTTTAGAGAAGGGCTTTGGGGAAAGTCTTTAGGGAGAAGCAGGCTGTACCTGCGGTGTCATCATCCAATCATTCTATGTACCACTGGCTATGTCTGTCCTTACAGTCTGAGATCCCATTGTGAAGGAAGGACTTAGGGGACAGCCATCTTCCTCTTGTCTCTCTTTTCAGTTTGTAGGTTACATACAAGCAAGACCAAAAGCGTTCAAAATAACATTCAAATTTAGGGGTTAGACTTCTTAATTTTTTAGTAAGACAGCAAGAGTAACCAAAAGAGCTTTGTTCCCAATTTAAATTTTGATTGATTGGAAGACAAGATATTTTCTAACCATGGGAAACCACAACCTAATCATTAACCTAATCATCCTGTTAACTTTACCAAGTAAACATAAAGCACTTTATGTCATATTGACCTACACATGTGCACGAAATATGTGTGCAACATTCGGAGATACAGCGAGGTGCGTGTCTGTGTGCAGACACACACACACACACACACACACAGAGTGAGTCACTACAACAGCTGTTCAGCATTATTTACAATATATCAGCATCACTGCTGACCTCAAGAGCTGAAGAAAATAACAGGCCATATTTTCAGCTTAATAAAACCCTGTAGTAGGGAGCCCTTTATGAACAATTACAAGCATTTGCCGGAAATACACTTGCTGATTTAACAAACTGGGGAGGACAAATGTGCAACATGCTGTTGTAATGATGTTCAGATGCTTTTCTTAGTATTCGTTGATCTGAGATAATGCACTCTTGCCCAATCATTCTACAGAGCAGCAGCAGAAATAAATAAATAAATACATGTAATGTGATGCGCTCCCACAATAGCAGAGCTGCTGACTGCCCCTGACAGATGGAAAAAAAAAAAAAAAAAGTCAATATGATGCCTGAGACAGCCCAGGCTCGGCACTGCAGAATAAATTACATGATTCGCTGAATGCCTGGGCTTCGCTCATACATACAAAAAAATTGGAAAGATAAAAGCTTGCACTGGCTTCAGATGATATTTACTGCTTGATGGATTTACTAGCAGCCCCAGTACAGTCATACTGTATTGAATTATTGGCCTCTATTTAGCTGTGTGCCTGTCGGAGTTTGAGTGTCCATTTAAGCATAAGTGAGCTGGAGACTCGCCAAGCCTCTTGGAGGCTCTGGGTACAGAGGGAGACGTGAGCTAATGGCCACCAGCTCCAAGAACAGAGAGCTGGAGGACACTGCGGGGAGGCAACAAAGCCCAGCTACAAAGTACTTTCTTATCAATATTAATGCCAAAATAAATATTAATGGAGGCTGCCAGGGACATCATTTTTGAATGTGCCTTGTTTTCTTTGTATTTTAACACAAATGGCTGGAAATGACTGTGTGATTTTTGTCCCTCTCTCTTTCACACTTTCTTTCTTGCTCTGAATCTAAGAAGGATTTTGGAAAAGACCATAGCTTTGCTCCTACCCGTTGTCACAGAAGCAGGGTTTCTATAAGGCAAAGGAGGCAAATGAAATGCCAGCTTTAAGAGGTATACAGCTTCCAATAAAATATATGATTAGAGTAGTAATGTACAGTACCACAGCTATTGTTCTGGGTGCTTTATTGCATCGTGCTAGGGCAGTTCAACTGAGAAGCAGCATTTCATGTACAAACAGCCCGATGGGAAAGTCACATTGTTATCTCAGCTTCAAAAAAGAAGGTGGTGTGTGGGGACAAAGGGTATATGGGGACTCTCTGTACTTCCTGCTCAATTTTGCTGTGGACCTAAAACTGCTCTAAAAATAAAGTTTATTCATTAAATGAACACACACACATACACACACAAAGAAGGCACAGGTGTGGTGGGCCAGTGGCGGAAACAAAGAGAGCTAAGTACCTAAGGCATTGCATTGAGCTACCCAGAGTCTAAAATGTGAGTGAACTGAAACTGTGCACCACATGTGCACAAGGGGGAAGAGAGGGTAACTGGGGGAGACGGAACAGTTATGAGAAGGTCTGGGTCTGGTGCTTATTCCCAGGTTACTCGCTACTCTAAGGTCTGGTGCAGCTCTCCTGACTGAGATCCACGGCGAGAGTCATCTGTGCAAGGGAACTGCTTCCACGAGCAGCAATCATACACTCTGGGAAGATGCACGTGGAACATGCCAGACAACTGAGTGTACAAGGCCAGCTTCAAGAGGATCTCCCTGCTCCGGCAGGAGCGCACACAGCGTCCAGGGGCAGGAAACAGGCTGCAGGTGAACCATCCCTGTGTTAACTCACCATGGAACCAACCCTGAGAAAATCGCTTAATTTCTTTTAGCCTCTACTTCCTAGCCTGTAAAACAGCTGAAGACATCGTACGAATAACAATTTACTACTTCACAAGGTATTTAGTGGACTAGGTGGGGCAAGAATGATGAAAAGGGGGGCATTGTTACAGCCACGCACACTCGGTGCTTTCACACCCACTCATGAACTCTCTTCATGACACAGTGATGTGGGTCCCGCTAGGCCCATTTTAGAGAGAAGAAAAGTGAGACACGGTGTCTTAGCCCACATCACACAGCTACAGCCCAGAAATGCCGACCCTGGACCCCACGCTTCCCCTCTGGTACATCTTCTGGGCTATAACACATGAATGACAGACATCATCCCCCTCTTTGGGCAACAGGATTAAGCTGTGACTCTGGATCTGGCTGTGCATCACAGGCCCGAACTGGATGGCTGTGGAGACTCCCATCGGGTCCCCAGAGTCACCTGTCCCTCACTCCAGAGAGAGACCCACTTCTGTGAGGGAGTCCCGGGCCCAGCAGTGTTTAGATATACCAGCTGGGGGATCCCGAGCTAACCTGGGGGTCCCAATGTCTGGGAGGAGATCCCTCGGCTGGCTCTGGGGCAAAGCAGGCTACATAGGCTGAAGGGGTGGGGAATGCCAGGAAGGGTCCTGCCCATCTATTTCAATCCGACCAGTTCTGCCACTTAACTCCATTCTGCACATTGCTTTCTAAGAACAAAAGGATTCAAAAGGCAAATGGAACTAATCACTGTTGCTCAGACTTAGAATAATGCAAAGTAATTGTTAGTTTCACCTGGCTGCTTGACACACATCAGCTCGCTACTTCACCAGAACAGGGCCACGACTTGGCTGGTATTGTTTCCAGTTGCCACAGATAAGTAAATTGAGGTTCCAAGAGTCCTTGCCTGGGTCACACGACTGGGAAGTCAGACACTCAGCCCCAAAGGCCAGGTTTCCCTGGTGGGTGGGATGCCGTTCCCAAGGGCACCCCTGAGAAGTCTCTGTTCAGTGATGGTGTGTGATATATTTTGATCAATTTCTGTGAAATATTATTTATTTTTCTAATAATATTTCTAAAGAGGAAGAAAAGAGATGCTATGACTAGTTGGAACTCATCTATTCTCACAGGGCTTTTTCCTAAAGGCCCCACGTGTTGCATATCCAGTCTTGGAATCAAACTAGCTAGAGTTCCAGGCCCAGCCCCACTGAAGGCTACCCTTCAGGCTCTGAACGAGTTATTAAGGTTTCCTGTGCCTCACTCTACCCAAGTTCAAGTGACGGGAATAGCAATACTTTAAGTTATTGTTAGAAATATTGAAATAATGTATGAAAGCACCTAGCTCATAGGCCCCAGTACCTGATGATGATGATGATGATGATGATGATATTATTAACATAACAACAAGCACTATTTACTTTATAGCACTGTAACTATAAGGCCCTGGCCACTTAATGTCATAATATGAGCAGATCAGGACAGAGAGAGTGTTTTATTGCTCCTAATAACTACCAGAAATGATATTGCTAGTAGCTCGTATAATCTGCAAACTGTTAATAGGTCAGGCCTGCAAACACACATGCGGCAGCAGTCTCCCTTCAAAGGGATGCTATGTTTCAGGAATAAGAGCAAGAAGGACTTGGAATTTGGCAGTCCCTGGCATATGCTTGGGGAGGTGATGCTAAGACACCCTTTGTTTCTTGACTGGGGCAACGTGGTTTGTGATGTGTGCCCTTTATCACACGAGGGCGCAACAAGCAGGAGCCTCTCTGCAGGGGAAACACGTGGCATTGCCACGATGGGAACCCAACTGTACTATCTGGTGACAACATAATCTCACGTGATGGCAGGAATGGAACTGATGAGGAAAAAGTGGTTTTAAATTCATATACATACATAGTTTTTTGACCAGTCTATAGATCTGTGTTTCTAATAACTTAGCATACTAGGGTATATGGCTTCCTAGAAAATAATAAGTTGAACTACTTTAATAAACACTACTAAAGGTAAAGTATTATATATAGTACTTTAATATATTTACATTTAATTATATTACATATAATAGCCACATTTTGACTTATCAAAAGTAGCAAAAACAAATGCTTTCAGGTTCTTGCACTGCAATCATGCCCTACATATTTTTAATCCATTAGCTTAGAACCTGCAGTTTTTATCAGGAGTTGTGTGAAAGGTGACTAAGGCTTAGTCCTCGGTATATATGATGGATAGCAAATCACCTACACTATCATTTACCAGCAGTCACTTATAGACAGCAGAGCTCAGTTGAAATCTACCAGTAATTAGAGTTAACAGTGGCTGTGTTAACAGGACTCAAGTTAATGGATGTGCTAATTATTCTTCTCTGTGACAGACCCTGACACCTGTTTGGTTTTGAGTTGGGAGGGACAAAGACAGATCACAGAATGTTAGAGCAAGGAGCGCATCCAGTGCAATCCCCTCATTACACACAGGCACAGTTTCAGACTCTAAGATGCGTGAAAAGTGTGGACGTGCAGGACAACTGCTCATGAGAAATACTAAGAATACAGTAAAAGAATAAATAAATAAACTACTATGGTGTGAATATTTAAAATCTGCACACAGAATGAAGAGGAGTTAATGGGGAGAACACAAAGAGTAAGGCAGAATGGCTAACCTTAAGATTGAAGTGATTAATAGGAAAGCTCCCTTGGGATCAATCAATACTAGGACCACTATCCTTCAGTATATTTATTAACAACTGAGAAGATGGATGAGGTGAGAAGTCGCTGAATTTGTCGATGACAAAACGGAAAGATTAAGGAAGATAGTGAACTACCGTAGAAAAAAAATCTAGGGAAACCACACACTAAACTAAAATGAACAAGCCAAAAAAAAGGAAGCCTGGATGCATTAGACTCTCAGAAAAAAAGAAAAGGGTGAGAAAAGGGTGATGCATTATTCAGGAAGAATCTTTTCTGAATATTCAAGAGCAGACTAAATTTGATTAAGGCCTCAGATAATTGCTGTGAATAATTTTGTTAATAAATAAGCACACACCATACTAGCAGACATTCATTCTGTATAAGATGAAAGGAAGCCAACCTCGACCATGTTGTAACTCTTGTATTTGATGCCCTGTTGCCTCCAGTCTTTGAGAACTCTTCCTTAAATTGTCTGCCATGTCAGATTTCCCTGCATCCATTATTTACCACCCTCACCCCCCCAGGCTGCTAATTTGTGCCGAAATGTGACATCCAGAACCAAACACAGCTAAAAAAATCTCCAGAGAGGTGCCCCCAAATATGCAACATATTTCGAAGAAATTTGGGACCAGGAGAATGGACCCCATGCTCTCTGAACGATCAGGATAGGAAATAAAGCATAAAGGGTTTGGTGCGTGGAATGTACAACTGCCTTATATTTAGAGCATTTGCTTAGAAACTTTACATTGTGAGTGAATGTGGAACCTCCTTAAATTGCTCATAGTCCCGGCAGTAGAATTTGTTCACAGGGTGGAGCTCTTCCTTCTTTTCTTAACCCTGGTGACCACTGGGTCTGGGAGCCATCTTTCCCTCTTTCTCCCACTGCTATCACTGGTGACCGAAACGCCAGGAATGGCTTTTGATTCAGCACTGTGGACTCTGATAGCTCTCTTACATTTTAAGAGAAATGACAAAGCATGGGAAGAGAGACATAGGAATAGGGCTCATTCAGGAGTGAGTGAGCATCTCCCCACGTAACCTCGCCTGATTTGCAGGGGACCTTTGTACCTTGTGGGAGACTCATTTGATTTCATCTCAACCTCCACTGCTTCTTCAGGTTCTCTGCTGATGTGTTGATGCCCCAAATAGCTGTGAAGGCAGGGCTTCTAGACTTTCTGGAGAATACCCGTCATTTCTTTGGATGGAAACCCAAAAGATTAAAGTCCATTAAGAAGGCGTCAAAAGATAACAGAGTTTTAATACCCTTATTTTCTAATCTTCTGGCTATTTTATTTATATATACGTATACATATAAATTTTATTTTTATACACACACACGTGTGTGTATATATATATATATATATATATATGTATGTACGCATTTCTCCTGGATGTGAGACCACTCTGATGTGAAACATGTTAAGCAAGAAGCTTACATAAACTTGATTCCTCATAAAATAAGATCTATAAACTTTAGTTCTACTAAATGCCATCATAGTAAGTACCTGAGTTAGAGTCTAAATTATTATAACAATAGTTGTGCTTATCAGAATAGTAATGAACCCTAAGTGACAATCTATATTCTCATAGCCAAGTTTCAGCACTTAAAGCCATGTGGATAAACCCTGCTGTGCATGATGTTCAGTCATGGCACTCAGGTGTCAACCCTTCCATAAATTATGTGATATTAGTCATGGACACCCACGGGGTGCTATGAAAAACAAAATGGACCACAGCCATGAAAACTTACACACATATTAGTAGACCCTCCAACTTCAACATATCATGGTACTGATACCAGTAATATGCATACACATCAGGTTTTTTTTTTTTTAAAAAATGAAGTGTCTTCACACCTCAGGTGGCTGTTTCCTAATATTATGGTTCTAACTGGATGCCACCAGATACAGTCAGACACTGACCACTGTTGAAAATTACCTGCAGTGTCTTCACCAACTAACAGCTTCTTTAACCTAATGAGTCATCAAACATAACTGACCTTTAAATTTCCATCTCTATTAAATGAGAATCATTACTTCAAAAGGTTATTAGAATGAAAACAGACATACACACACAAATACAAACACTTTAAAAATTATAATATTCCACACATACATATAAATAGTACTTCTACATCCCTGTTAAAAGTCCATGTACAACAGTGGAAATTCAATATAAATAAGTAGTGCATCCTATTGAGGAAACTTTATCTGAAAAACTAACGGTGGGGGGAACCTTCAAGATGGCTGAGGAGTAAGACGTGGGGATCACCTTCCTCCCCACAACTAAATCAAAAATATATCTACATGTGGAACACCTCCTACAGAACACCTACTGAATGCTGGCAGAAGACCTCAGACCTTCCAAAAGGCAAGAAACTCCCCACATACCTGGGTAGGGCAAAAGAAAAAAAAAAAAAAAACAGAGACAAAAGAATAGGGATGGGACCCGCACCTCTGGGAGGGAGCTGTGAAGGGGGAAAAGTTTCCACACACTAGGAAGCCCCTTCACTGGCAGGGACGGGGGCCGGACGGAGGGGAAGCTTCAGAGCCACGGAGGAGAGCGCAGCAACAGGGGTGTAGAGGATAAAGTGGAGAGATTCCCACATAGAGGATCAGTGCCGACCAGCACTCACCAGCCTGAGAGGCTTGCCTCTCACCCGCCGGGGCGGGGTGGGGGGGGAGCGGCTGGGAGCTGAGGCTCAGGCTTCGGAGGTCAGATCCCAGGGAGAGGACTGAGGTTGGCTCCGTGAACACAGCCTGAAGGAGGCTAGTGCGCCACAGCTAGCCGGGAGGGAGTCCGGGAAAAAGTCTGGAACTGCCTAAGAGGCAAGAGACCATCGTTTCAGGGTGTGCGAGGAGAGGGGATTCAGAGCATCACCTAAACGAGCTCCAGAGACGGGTGTGAGCCACGACAATCAGTGCGGACACCAGAGACAGACAAAAAACGCTAAGGCTGCTGCAACCACCAAGAAGCCTGTGTGCAAGCACAGGTCACTAGCCACACCTCCCCTCCCAGGAGCCTGTGCAGCCCACCACTGCCAGAGTCTCGAGATCCAGGGACAACTTCCCTGGGAGAACACACAGCATGCCTCGGGCTGTTGCAATGTCACGCCGGTCTGTGCCACCACAGGCTTGCCCCACATTCCAATTATGACTACCATACCCCTCTCTCTCCCCAGTCTGATACAGCAAGACAGCCCTAATCAGCCACTGCTTTAACCCCCTCCAGTATGGGCGGGGAACAGACGCCTGAGGGTGACCCACACACAGAGGCAGGGCCAAAACCAAAGCTGAACCCCAAGAGCTGTGCGAACAAAGAAGAGGAAGGGAAATTTCTCCATGCAGCCTCAGGAGCAGCAGATTAAATCCCCACAATCAAGTTGATGAACCCTGCATCTGTGGAATACCTGAAGAGAAAACGAATGTTCCCAAAATTGAGGCAGTGGACTTCAGGAGCAACCATAGATGTGGGGTTTGCTGTCTACAACTGATTTGATTCTAATTTTCATGTTTAGCTTAGTATAGTTTTTAGTGTTTGTTATCATTGGTGGATTTGTTCACTGGTTTGGTTGCTCTCTTCTTTTTTTAATTTTTTTATTATTATTTTTAAATTTTAAATTATTTTTTATTAACTTTTATTTTGTTTTCATTCCTTTTTTTTCCTTCCTTTTCTTCTGAGCCATGTGGCTGACAGGGTCTTGGTGCTCCAGATGAGTGTCAGGCCTGAGCCTCTGAGGTGGGAGAGCTGAGTCCAGGACACTGGATGACCAGAGACCTCCCAGCCCCATGTAATATCAATTGGCTAGAGCTCTCCCAGAGATTTCCGTCTCAACACAAAGACCCAGCTTCACCCAATGGCCAGCAAGCTAGAGTGCTAGACACCCCAAGCCAAACAACTACCAAGACAGGAACACAACCCCATCCATTAGCAGACAGGCTGTCTAAAATCATAATAAGTTCACAGGCACCCCAAAACACACGACCAGACATGTTACTGCCCACGAGAAAGACAAGATCTAGCCTCATCCACTACAACACAGGCACCAGTCCCCTCCACCAGGAAGCCTACACAACCCACTGAACCAACCTAACCCACTGGAGGCAGACCCCAAAACAAGGGGAACTACAAACATGCAGCCTGTGAAAAGGTGACGCCAAACACAGTAAGTTAAGCAAAATGAGAAGGCAGAGAAATACGCAGCAGATGAAGGAGCAAGGTAAAAACCCACCAGACCAAACAAATGAAGAGGAAATAGGCAGTCTACCTGAAAAAGAATTCAGAGTAATGATAGGAAAGATGATCCAAAATCTTGGAAATAGAATGGAAAAAATACAATAAATATTTAACAAGGACCTAGAAGAACTAAAGAGCAAACAAACAATGATGAACAACACAATAAATGAAATTAAAAATTCTCTAGAAGGAATCAATAGAAGAATAACTGAGGCAGAAGAACGGGTAAGTGACCTGGAAGATAAGATAGTGGAAATAACTGCCGCAGAGCAGAATAAAGAAAAAAGAATGAGGGCTTCCCTGGTGGCGCAGTGGTTGAGAGTCCGCCTGCCAACACAGGGGACATGGGCTCATGCCCCGGTCTGGGAAGATCCCACATGCCGCGGAGCGGCTGGGCCCGTGAGCCATGGCCGCTGAGCCTGTGCGTCTGGAGCCTGTGCTCCACAACAGGAGAGGCCACAACAGTGAGAGGCCCTCGTACCACAAAAAAAAAAAAAAAAAAGTGACATGTACCACAATGTTCATTGTAGCACTATTTACAATAGCCATGACATGGAAGCAACCTAAGAGTCCATCAACAGATGAATGAATAAGAAGATATGGCACATATATACAATGGAATATTACTCAGCCATAAAAAGAAACAAAACTGAGTTATTTGTAGTGAGGTGGATGGACCTAGAGTCTGTCATACAGAGTGAAGTAAGTCAGAAAGAGTAAAACAAATATTGTATGCTAATGCATACATATGGAATCTAAAAAAATGGTTCTGCTGAACCTAGGGGCAGGACAGAAATAATGACGCAGACATAGCAAATGGACTTGAGGACACGGGGAGGGGGAAGGGTAAGCTGGGACAAAGTGAGAGAGTAGCGTTGACACATATACACTACCAAATGTAAAACAGATAGCTAGTGGGAAGCAGCCGCATAGCACAGGGAGATCAGCTCGGTGCTTTGTGACCACCTAGAGGGGTGGGATAGGGAGTGTGGGAGGGAGACGCAAGAGGGAGGGGATATGGGGACATATGTATGTGTATAGCTGATTCACTTTGTTATACAGCAGAAACTAACACAACACTGTAAAGCAATTATACTTGAATAGAGATGTTAAAAAGAAAAAAAAAAACTGAAGGGATTTTACTAGGCAGGGAATCCTTGAGTGGGAGATCATTCCCTTATAAAAATTTCAAGAGTAACGCTCTAATCATGAGGCTCCAATGTGAAAGGGAAATCTATGATCACGTGTCAGGCATACATGTATTTTAAATGGGATACTGTAAAGGGAGAAATCTTCCCAGTAGAATCATTCATACTTAAGGAACTAATGAGATCATCTGCCAAAGATAATGAATCCATTAGCTGAAAAATAAATCAAATTGTAACTCTATATCCTATATTTATGCTGTTACATATAAGGATTGAATGAAATATGAACAAAAAATACCTCATCTTATCACCCATGTGTCCAACTGAACCATTTCCAAATTAAATCAAAAATGTCATTGAAATTGTTTCTAGTTTTCATGAGCTCACTGGGAAGAGAAAGGATTTTCTTCAATAGTCTGTTGTAACTCTGTCATTATGCTGTAGTGAGGTATTTGCTAAAACGGCTGCATCTAATGAGTAAACCTTTCCATCTGGAACAGCCAATACAGACACAAACAACCTCATCAGTTTAAAAAAAAATAAACTCTATTTCACAAAGAAGAATTCTATTTTAAGAAATGTGTCTTAGAACTATACAAAAGGTAGAAAGCACGTGAGGGGACGACCATCTCTGTCTCTCTTGGTGGAGTTGTTCTATCCACTCCCAGGCTAAGTACATACACATGTGGCCTAAACATTTGCCATGTTGATAACGTGTTGCCTCTGGATAGATTACAAAAAATTCAGTACATGTTCATAACAGAAACATCTGACCACTGCGGCACCCCCAAAAAAACAACTGCACAAAAGGAATGCTGTTATAACATGTTAACTCTGCCAACTAGAATGAGAAGATAAAAAATATAGATATAAAAACATGTTTATCTTTCTTTATATTCTGAGAAATTGTTAGTAGGCCCTTAATGTAAAGTGTCATGGTCCATTCAGAAATCCTTGGCACCTCGCACTGCACTTTTACTAACAGATATTCAAGGAAAGCTTTGTTATTTGAATAATTGGTGAAAAATTGCATAATGCTAAAATCTTCTTAACTGCTAATTATTTGGGGTGAGTTCTTGTAAAATATTACCTATTTTCCCTTTACCATGTATCTGTTACTATCTTTCAGCAAATATCCAGGCTGTGATTTGAGTGTCCAAACTGCCTATTTTCCTTCCTTTTTAACTATAGACATTTTTCCTTCTGATGAATCAATGAAGCATAGGCTACTCAATTTTTCTTTTTCATGAAGTTGCTTTACTTAGTCTTAGTCTTAGAAATCCAGTCATTGTGATTTCTCTATTTCCCAATACTGTATGCTTCCTAGGTGAAAATTAAATCTAAACATGTGTACAATTGTATAAAAAAAATCATAAGAGTTTAGGTTAGGATTGGATTTCACAGCTCTCATCTTGCTGAAATGTTTTCTAACCAAAGGCTAAATAAATGCTCATTAAAATGGAATCCAGAGAGTTGAATGTGTTAAGGATTTTCAGTGCACATGCTGGCATTCTGGTTTAGAGATCATGGATGAGATAGGGGTGCAGTCTTAGCGTGACTGAGTCTCCTGCCAGAAAGCTATCAGTCTTCTGGGGGAGACAATAGCAGGAGCTTTAATTTTTCTCCCTGACTCCTGGGTATAATGTAAAATTAATGTGCATCATGTCAAGGTTATGGCAGGGCACTGCTGTCTGAAAGAGAAAACAGTTTTTGCTCCCCACCCTCCAAACAAAGCAAATTTCTTTGTTATTGTCAATAATGGCAAGCTGGTAAAGGGTATTTCCCAGCACCAATTATGCAGGAGGAAGTTGACAGACCTCTAAAATTCAGTCTGAAAGCAAAGAAAATTGTTTATTCATAAAACAAATATAACTCCACCTTATCTAACTTTAATGTCATAAGAGGAAATTCAGTCATAAACGTTCATTCAGCAACTTCACTGTGCACAGCATTGTGTCTTAGTATTAAAGGGCTATAAAGAACAGAAAAGAAATGGCACCTGCCCTCCCAGTGCTTGAGTTTTAAATCAGTGATTCTTGGACTCTGATCTGATCCAGCAGGCCTCTGACCAACCCAGAAATCCGTATTTTTTTTCAAGAAACTCCCACATAACTTGAAAATAAATGGTTGACAGAGAATGATAGTTCTACCAAAAAACGGTGGGGAAAATTTAACACCAATAACATATCCCATTTGCTGTCATCATCCAACTCTTCTGAGAGGTCTAACCTCATATACAAACCCACAGGTAGACACATCCTAGCATTCGCATGATAAGGTGATGTGTTCTTTGGGGGACAGAATACAGGGTTAACATTTTCTTAGTGGAAAAGATTTTAAAAGTTTTTTCCCTCTAAGAATGATAGAAAGAAAGAACCAAAAACAAATAAATGTCTGTTGAACAAATTTTAAAAGAATTAAATGAAAGAAAGTGGGTTATAAAGATAAAATTAAGGCAAAACATGGGACTTCCCTGGTGGCTCAGTGGTTAAGAATCCTCCTGCCAATGCAAGGGACACAGGTTCAAGCACTGGTCTGGGAAGATCCCACATGCCGTGGAGCAACTAAGCCCATGTGCCTAACTATTGAGCCTGTGCTCTAGAGCCCATGAGCCACAACTACTGAGCCCACGCACCACAACTACTGAAGCCCACATGCCTAGAGCCCACGCTCCGCAACAAGAGAAGCCACCGCAATGAGAAGCCCACTCACCACAACGAAGAGTAGCCCCCACTCTCCACAACTAGAGAAAGCCCGTGCACAGCAATGAAGACCCAACACAGCCAAAAAATAAAATAAAATAAAACCTGAAGAGTCATGCAATATAAATAAATTTTAAAAACTAAGGCACAACAGTTGATATAAAACCAGTGTCCAAACTAACTTTTCTTAGCAGAGGTGAAGGCCAAAGGACAATATGCTCTGTTACCTGATTTAAAATGTTGCAAAATTAATATAGATCCCTTTTCCACAACATACTAAATGCAAATCCAAGTAGTCCTCCAAAGGTAAATTGATTTTAACTGTGTCTACATTTTCTCTACTTCTCTCTTCAGAGACCAATAACGTGTAGTATTACATGTGGATTAGGCATAATACTAGAGCTTTGTGCAGAAGACAGACCTCTAGGAATATGACATGGAAGAGCCTGCCTGATGTTTACTTAACTTTTTGAGAAAACTAGAATAAAAGAAGGAGGCATAAAATTGAGCTTAAATAATTAGCACAACATATTAATAGGGAAAAGTCAGGGTAATTTTGAGAGCTCCCTCACCTTGCCACCTTACATGTGCTAGGTGCTCAGGCTACAGATATTGGGGGAATCCCTTTTAGGGTCATTCTATCTTGCCTCCATATGGCAGCAGGATGGACGGGTCTTCTTGGGCTGCCATTACAAAATACCATAGACTGTTGTTTCAACAGACACTTACTTTCATAGAGTACCAGGTGCTAGAAGTCCATGTTTAAGGTGCCAGCAAACTAGGTTTCTGGTGAAGACTCTCTTTCTGGCTTGTAAATGGCTATCTTCTCACTGTGTCTCCAAATGTCTTTATTCTGTGAGTGCTCAGAGAGAGACTGAGCTCTGATGTCTCTTCCTCTTCTTATAAGGACACCAGTTCCATCATACCTAAGGACCCCACCCTTATGACCTCTTTTAATCTTAATTACCTCCACGAAGGCCCTGTCTCCAAATGCAGTCACAAAATATGCATTTTGAGGGGGACATAATTCAGTCCATAATAGGGTTGGGGAACCCCTGGACAAGACCACATGTAGCCCATGGGCCACCTGTGCATGAGCTAGACCAAGGTGCCCCTTCCTCTCCGCAGATGAGGTCCTAGTGTGGTTTATGAATGTGGGTAGCCACCGGATGTGTGGAGTAGGTCACAGACTCAATTCCAGCCCTTAATTACCCTCTTGCTCACGAGTTCTCTACAGGGCACTGAAACGGAGCAGAACCCTGTGAGGCCCTTCCAGGTACAAATCCTTTCCGTGTCCCCTCTTCTTGTTTGTAGGAAATAGGCTTCATTCAGACTCCTTGACCTTCCCTGAGTTCCAAAGGGCAGATTCAAATAGTTGCACATCAGGGAAGGGAAGGAATGCAGAAACAAAGGAGGAGTAGTCAAGAAATGATACTGCAGCATGGGGCACGGTCCTAGTTCCTCCTCAAGAAATATACATAACAATAACTTTGAGTTCTTCTGTAAGAACTAAGGCCCCACCCCGGTGGAGGACGGTAACTTCAGGCTGAGCACAAGATTCCTGGAACACCACCCTCTTGCCTCACCACCAACCAATCAGAAGAAAGTCTGCACACAAGGGAAGATAATGAAGACTCTCACCCCCTCCCCAAATGATTCTCCTTTAAAAACTTTCATGGTCAAGCTGAATCTTCAGAGTTGCTTTTTGGACATGAGTCTGCCTTCTCCCAAGGTTACTGGGCTCCTGAATAAAGAAACCTTTCCTTTCCAACCAACACTTGTCTTTTGAGTATTAGCTTTCAAGCAGCAAGCAGCTGAACCTGAGTTTGGCAACAGTACAACTTATACAACCAAAAGCAGATTTGAAGAATCTAAAGAGGAACCTGAGGCACCTTGGGACATCAGGAATAACAAATAGGGCCTTCAGCAAAAGACAGTAAGAGGCCAACATTCAAATACGGATACAACGTAAACCCATCCTAATACGTCTTACTTCCATGTTAGACAACTACTAGGTAATCTGGTATTGTAGACCTGGAACTCAGATGACAGCCTTCTTAGGTTCAAGCACCCTGATGTAGACCTACAGGAAATGGAGGCACTTCCATGACACAGACAAGAGTCTATCTGGGATCCAAGCCAAGTACAAATATATTCTTAGATCGTGAAAGCACAGAGAGTGCCTCCTAGTGAAGATTAACCTAGCCCCCAAGAAGCCCTTGGCCATAAAAAGTACTGGGGGTCAGGCTTGACTTCCTGGACTGCCCTGGCTACAGTCTCCTTGAGGAAGGGCAATAATGTTCAATGGATAAGACCCCAGATTCCCAGGCCAAGATACCTGGATTGGAATTCTGGATCTGCCCCTTGTGGGCTGTATGACCTTGGGCAAGTTACTTAACTTCCTATGCTTCATTTCTTTCATGTGTAAAATGGTCACAAGTATACTACTTCAAAGGTTGACTGTGGGGATTAAGTAAATTGGTACCTGTATATAATCCCTCATCCAAAATTCTCAAACCAAACAGCTGAAAACCTAAAGAACTGACAAACTTACTTGGCAGAAAAACTTGATCTGAACTGAAATTAGGCTATGTATAATCTTTGTTTATTCTACAGAGTGCTAATATTCCTTTTTCTGCTATAAAAATATGAAAATATTAGATTACAGAGAGCTACCTCAGACTCAGTTTGGGGTATGAAGTTATATTTGGTATACAGACCTTTCTAAAATAGAAAAATACAAAATTGAACCCAAGGATTACAGGTAAGGCTTATGGACGTAGAATAGTAATTAGCACTTAGCAATCTATTTAAGTGTCAGTTTTGAAAAGTCTGTCCTGCGACTAGGTGTTCTGCAAATAAAAAAGGGAGAGCAGTGACTATCTACTGCACAGACTTAAACTTCAAACTATAGAATCATAGGATAATAGAGCTAGAAGCAGCCTGAGTGATGACTTATTCCAGTCACACATCTGTAGATCTGAAACACAGAAATTGTACTTCCAGCCACAAAGGAGTAACAGGGACCAGATTCACCCTCCCACCTGAAATAACCAAAAACTACATAAAACAATAGTTTTCACAGGACATTAGTCAATGAAAAACAGTGATTCCCTCAGAGATGGGAAACAAACAAGAGAACCCCTATGATTGCCATAGCTTATTGCCTTGGGAGAGTTTCCAGGCTGTGGCGCAAGGAGGGGAAACCCAAGCAAAGCCCAGCAGAGTTCCTGAGTTGTGGATATGAAGCTGCAAGACCAGACAGACCAAGGCAGCTAAAGTCTGCAAACCAGAGTACCAGACAGAAGAGAGGTCCATAGAGTCTGAACTTTGGAGATCAACAGAGGGTACCCTGGAGTATTCAACTAGTACTATCCATACATGCGTATGAAGAAACTGTCCAAGGCCTGGGAAAGGAACACCCAAAAAGAGTAAGAGGGAACAGTACTCAGCACTCACAAAGGACTGGGAACGGTGCCAGTTCCCATGAGCCAGCATGGAAAAAAGAAGCAAGATTTATGGGGCACCGGGTAGAGTATACAGCAGGGTCTTTTTTCAATACTGGAGAATAATTAATCCTAGACTAAGCATCGCTCTGGTCCTGTCTAAAATACCTTAAAAGCAAGACCCAAAAGGCTGAAGCTGTTTCCAAGCAGCTTAAATAAGTCCCAGAACAAAGTTCAAGAATATCAACTGGAATATGAAATATCCCCACCAACAAAATAAAAATCACAAAGTCTGGCATCCAATACAAAATTATCAGGTATATAAAGAAGCAGGAAAATATGACCCATAGTAATAAGAAAAAGAAATCAATCAAAAGTGACACATACTTTTCCCTATTCCTCCCACTATGTATAACTAAAACTCTGGACATTATGTATAAAACAAACATAAGAAGACTCTGGGGCTTCCCTGGTGGCGCAGTGGTTGAGAGTCCGCCTGCCGATGCAGGGGACACGGGTTCGTGCCCCGGTCTGGGAAGATCCCACATGCCGCGGAGCGGCTGGGCCCGTGAGCCATGGCCGCTGAGCCTGCGCGTCCGGAGCCTGTGCTTCGCAACGGGAGAGGCCACAACACTGAGAGGCCCGCGTACCGCAAAAAAAAAAAAAAAAAAAAAGAAGACTCTGAAAGGCAGAGAGAAGAAAGTAGATCAGCTAGGGAACTAAGAACCCAAGACACAATATGGTGGTGAGTTCCTTGGGTTTTCTTTTTGCCTCACACATCCCAGATTTGGTGCTGAACAAGCGCACAAGCCAAATATATCAATATCTGCAGACAGAAAAATCCTCAGCAAAAGACTTCTTTCTAGCCAAAGAACCATGAGAGGGGCAGCATAACAAGACAGAAAACTTGAGACAACAACCTCTCCACTCCAGCCAGACATTCAAAAATAAGAACCGCAGCCCCACACCATCCACAACAGCTAAGGGCCAATGGGGAGCCCAAGTTTCCACCCTATGAGTCCCTAATGGGGCACCACAACACCCCTACTGGGGTCATGTCAGAGAAGACCAAGGAGGGAGCCAGGTCTTTCCATCCCCACTAACTAGTAACAAGTCTCCCCTCCCCATGATGTCACCAGAGACCAGGTGGGAAGATAAAACTCCTACCCCTACCCTAATGAAGCTGTGTTGCCCCTCACCCTGCCCTAGTGATGTGAAAGAAAGCTATATAAAATGGAAAGTTTAAGTAAGATCCAGAGTCTAATAACATAATACAAAAACATCCAGCCCTGATAAAATGCTTTGTCTAAGAGCAATTAAGAACATGCTTAAAACAAAGGAAAAAAACAGAAAGCTTCAGGGAAAAAAAAAAAAATAGAAAATTCCAGCAAGCAGAAGATATAAAGAAGAACCAAATAGAAATTTAGAGCTGAAATATACAATAATGTAAATAAAAGCTCAGTAAATGGGCTCAACAGCAAAATGGAGTGGACTTAGAAAAGAACCTTGTGAACTGGAAGACAGAACAACTGAAATGATCCACTCTGAGCCACAGAGAGAAAACAGACTGAAAAGTAAAAATGAAGAGAGCCTCAGTGACTTGTGTCACTGAGTCCCAGAAGGAGAGGAGAAAGAGGGCAAGACTGAAGAAGTGCTCAAAAAATAAAATAAAATAAAACAAAATAATGGCTGAAAACTTATGAAATCTGGCAAAACACATGAACACACAGATTCAGGAAGCAGAGTGAACTCCAAACAAGATAAAACCAAACATCATAATTAAACTTCTGAAAAATAGAGACAAAAATTCTTGAAAGAAACCAGAGAAAAATAACATCTATAAGGGACAACTATTCGATGACAGCAGGTTTCTCATCATAAACCACTGAAGCCAGAAGGAATTGGCACAGTATTTTTCAAGTGCTGAAAGAAAATACCTGTCAACCTAGAATCCTATACCCAGTAAAATATTCCACAAGAAAGAAAATAAAATAAAAGCGTTCAGGTGAAGAAAAACTAGGATAATTTGTCACCAACAGACGTGCCCTAAAAGAACGACTTAAAGAAATTCACTAAACAAAAAGAAACAATAAAAGACAGAAGCTTGGAACATCAGAAAGGAAGAAAGAACACAGTAAGCAAAAATATGGATAAATACAAGAGATTTTGCTTCTCCTCCTGAGTTTTCTAAAGTGTGTTTCATGGCTAAAGCAAAAATCATAACATTGTTTGATGTGGTTCTAAATATAGAGAGAGGAAATATTTAAGACAATTATATTCTAAATGGGGGAAAGTAGAGTGGCATAAAGGGAGGTAAGATTTCTATACTTCACCCCAAATGATAAAATATCAGTACCAGTAGACTGCAATAAGATACAGATAGATAGATAAAGATATAGATATAGATGGATATCTATCTATGAGACCACCAAAATAGCCAAAGAGATGCACTCAAAAACATAAATAACTCCAAAACAAAATTCTTAGAAATGTTCCTATAACCCACAAAAAGGCAGGAAAAGGAAAGAAGAGAAATGAAACATAGAGAACAAATAAAAACAAAATATAAATGGCAGACTGAAGCCCTAACATATCAATAATTACATTAAATTTAAATACGTTAATTAAAAGAGATTGGCAGAGTAGATTGTTTTTAAACATCAACCAACTATATGCTGTCTATAAGAAAATCACTACAAATGTAGTGACACAGGCTGTAAGTAAAAAGACAGAAAAAAATATAACATTAGTAAAAACAAAGCAAGAATGGATATATTAAGATTAAATAAAGTACACTTCAGAGCAAAAAACAACAAAAATCACCAGCCCCAACTAGAACATTATATAATGATGAAAGGGGTCAATAGACCAAGATGACACAGCAATCTTAAATGTGTATGCACCAAGCAACAGAGTTACAAAATATATAAGCAAAACTGATAAAACGGAGGGGGGAAATAGACAAATCCACATTGACTATTTCAACATTACTCTCCCAACAATTGACAGAGCAGCTACACAGAAAACCAGCAAGAATACAAATTCAACACCACCAACCAAAAGGATCAAATCAACAACTTTATAGAGCAGTACACCTCACAAAAGCAGATTACATATGCTTTCCAAATATCCATGGAATGTATATACCAAGATAGACCATATCCTGGTCCACAAATATAAAAGAACTGAAATTGTGAAGTGAGTATTCTCCAACCACCAAAGAATAAAACTTGAAATCAGTAACACAAAAATAATTTTTAAATCTTCAAACATTTAGAAACTAAACAACACACTTCTAAATAATTCATGGGTCAAATAGGAAAACTAAAGGGAAATTTTAAAAACGGGTAAATTATACTTTTTTCTTATCATTTAAATCTTTGTAGCAGATAATTGTTCAAACAAAAATGAAAATAATGTAGTGGGGTTTATAACATATGTAAAAGTAAATTAGACATAAACCACAGCAAGACCTTTTTTGATCCATCTCCTAGAGTAGTGAAAATAAAAACAAAAATAAACAAATTAAAAGCTTTTGCACAGCAAAGAAAACACTAAACAAAACAAAAAGACAACCCTCCGAATGGGAGAAAATACTTGTAAACAAAGCAACCAAGGGATTAATATACAAAATATACAAACAGTTCATGCAGCTCAATATCAAAAAAACAACCCAATCAAAAAATGGGCAGACCGATATAGTCTGGGAAAAAAAAAAAAAATGGGCAGACCTAAATTGACATTTCTCCAAAGAAGAGAAATACCTACAGATGGCCAAAAAGTACATGAAAAGATGGCCAAAAAGCACATGAAAAGATGCTCAACATCACTAATCATTAGAGAAATGCAAATCAAAACTACAGTGAGGTATCACCTCACACCAGCCAGAATGGACACCATCAAAAAGTCTACAAACAATAAATGCTGGAGAGGGTGTGGAGAAAAGGGAACCCTCATACACTGTTGGTGGGAATGTAAATTGGTAGAGCCACTATGGAGAACAGTATGGAGGTTCCTTAAAAAACTAAAAATAGAACTACCATATGACCCAGCAATCCCACTACTGGGCACATACCCAGAGAAAACTATAATTCAAAAAGATACATGCACCCCAATGTTCATTGCAACACTATATACAATAGCCAGGACATGGAAGCAACCTAAATGCCCATCAACAGAGGAGTGGATAAAGAAAATGTGGTACATGTATACAATGGAGTATTACTCAGCCATAAAAAAGAACAAAATAATGACATTTGCAGCAACATGGATAGACCTAGAGATTGTCATACTAAGTGAGGTAAGTCAGACACTGAAAGACAAATATCATATGACATCACTTATATGTGGAATCTAAAAAAAAATTGGTACTAATGAACTTATTTACAAAACAGAAGTAGAGTCACAGATGTAGAAAACAAACTTACGGTTACCAGGGGATGGGGAGGGAAGGAATAAATTGGGACACTGGGATGACATATACACTCTACTATATATGAAATAGATAACTAATAAGAACCTGCTGTATACCACAGGGAACTCTACTCAATGAGAAAAAAAACTGAAAATGAGTCTATGTATGTATATATATATATATATATATATATATACATATATATATATATATATAACTGATTCACTTTGCTGTCCAACTGAAAGTAACACAACACTGTAAATCGACTACACTCCAATAAAAATTTTTTAAAAAACCTAAAAAAACAAAAAAATAAGGAACAAGGAATGTAAAAAAAAAAAAAGACATGTCCAAAATAGGCAAGTCTGTAGCGACAGAAAATAGATAGATTAGTGGTTGCGTAGGGCCAGAGGGCATGGGGGGACTAGGAGGTAATAACTAAAGGTTACAGGGTTTCTTTTTAGCAGAATGGAAATGTTCCAAAATTGACCGTGGCAATAGTTGTACAACTTTGTGAATATACAAAAACCTATTGGATTGTACACTTAAAGTGGTTGAATCTAATGTTATGTGAACTATATCTCACTAAAGCTGTTTCAAACCAACCACCCAAAAAAAAAAAAAAGTAAACTATATGACAAAAATAGCACAAAGGTTGGGACAAGAGCAATCAAAGTGTGCTATTGCGTACAAGTGATATATACACCAATACAGCTGAATCTCAAAATAACTGTGCTGAATAAAGTCAGACCAAAAAAAGAGTCCATATTATATGAGTCCATTTATATAAACATTATATGAGTCCATTTATATAAAACTTTAGAAAATATAAACTAAAGTGTAGAGTCAGATTAGTGGCTGCTTGAGGATGAAGAGAGGACAAGGAGGACGCAGGGGAGATTACAAAAGGGCACAAAGAAACATGGAAATGATGGATATGCTTATTACTTTAATTGTGGCAGTAGTGTCACAGGTGTACACATATGTCAAAACTTACAAACTTAAATACTTTAAATTTGTGTGGTTTTTGTATGTCAATTCTGCAATACAAAATGTTTTAAGACTATAAAAATGAAATACAGAAATCATCAGAGGTCACATAATTTTATACTTTTATATGTATTTGCTTACTTGCTGTTTTTTTGAGCAATTACAGCTTTTGTTGACTTTAAAATATTTCTGTATTTGCTTGCAGAGATATTTGTTTTTATACTTCCCTATAATTAGATTATAATCTCTGTGGCTCCTCTAAGTATGTGCAAAGGCTGTAGACATGGAAAATGGGCAAAGCCAAGACAGAGCGTAAACAAACTAAATGCCGCCAGGGATCAACTTCAGCTGCACATTCTTTGGCTGTTATTTTTAGTAAGTGAAATTAATGTGAACATTGAAGTGTCTCTGTCTGTGAATGAGGATCTCCAATGTGGATGTGAAACTTTCAACCAGTGCCAAATACCAAAGTGGGAACTGGCTTCCCAAAGTTGTTTTTACTTGTAAGATTTCAAGTAGATATATTTCTATGGTTGTTAAATATCAGCTTCTGGGCATCCTGCCATAATTTTAAGACAGCTGAGAAAAGTGATTCTTAAAGTGTGTGGTCCACAGCCTATTGGAAATTTTCAAAGGGCTTCCAGTTGATTCATAAATGCATCGAAAGGACAAATCATAGGACACTGTTGGCACTTAAGTGTTTTTTCTCAACTGCAGGTTTAGATCTATGTTACAAGTGACAAAAGTCAACAGTCTCTTCTCCTATAGCATTCATTTAACAAAAACTCAAACTGGATATTAAGAGGCTGATTAATTATGAGTAGGCACTTCTGCAGTTTTTCTTCAAAGTGTTCTGCAAACCAACTGTACCAGAACCATCTGGGAAAGTTGTAAAAAAATTCAAGTGCAGACTCCTGCCTCCCACCCAAATCTACTGGACTGGATACATTAGAGATGAGAGCAGGAATCTTCATGCTTGACAAACATCCTAATGATTCTTATGTATACCGAGATTTGAATGCTACAGTTTTCCCCATTTGGATCTAGCCCCACTTGAGTAGCAAAATATATTTCATGACATTTAGAACACACTACCACCTTGTTTTACTGCAGACTGCTTTGTTGTCAACAACTTATCTTATTCTTCTGTTTATCTCTGTGTTGAACTGAGCTACAAGCAGAACTATAAGGTCAAATTCAAAGATGACCGAGAAAACCCAGCGACTTCCAAGAAGTGGTATGAAGGATAAATGAGGAAGCTTCTGGGTGTGTGTGTTGTCTGTTTTGAGGAACAAAAATATTACTTTTAGATGGCGATAACAAAATTCACTTCTAGTGAACAAAATAATTATTGAAGGCATCACAGTGGAAAAAAATGTAGTGATCATAAGCCTGAACCCCCCTAATTTGTCACTGGAAACAACTGTTCTTATAATGTAATGTTTGTTTATGTGAGAAATTTAGTAACACAATTCTAACAGAACAAATTTTCTGTCAGAAAAGTTGCACAGAAAAGTTTTCAAAGATTACTGAGCTTTTATGGACCTAAAACTGTGAGGACTAAAGGGCCAGGGAGGTGGAAATAACCAAGATCAAGGAATGTGGCTGCACCTGGCCAACCTTCTAGAAATAATTTCAATTTTCATACTCAGAGTTTCTCATTCATAAGAAATTAAATTAGCACTGTAATAACCTAATAGGTATTTACAGCTGTAGGTTAATAACTGTAGGTTAAATACAAATGTTGGGCTCCCTGGTCTACTAAACCAAGAGACGGTGTAGACGCTACAAATAGACAAAGGCCATGTTTAAAAAACAGCTGAATCAAAATACACGGTTGTAATGGAGCACATCATCAGCACAAGGAGAAAGTGGATAAGGTCACAGTGTGTCCTTTCAGTGTCAGAGTGGATTACACCTCCAACACCCCTTTATCTGCTGACTCACTAACATACCACAGCCGGTTAGGGGAGAAGAGCTGGTGAGTCTGAAGGGAATAATCCTGGTTTGGGGAGCTTAGACTGTATCCAGCTTGGGTCTCAATCTGTGAGCCTCCAATACTATTTACTTCTATGGTGTTAACAAGTAAGCCACAAGTGGCCCCTGCCTTATTGAGTTATGTCTGCCAGGAAAGACAAGACAAAACAAGCCTTGGTAGGAGAGTAAAGCCTAGGCTGTGAGTTAACAATGGCAGGCTGTTTCTCTGTGACACTGACTAAGTGCTTCACATCCATGTTGTAAATCAGAAGGGGAAGCTTAGAGGCACTGGGAAGCCAAGTAAAACAAAATGTATTTACTATGATTTAAAGAAGTCATAGAAAGAAGCCACACAGTAGATATGGGAAGGTCACACAAACAGAAATTGCTGGTATATGAGCCTCCGACAACAGTCCAGACTCTTATTATTCTGTACACTACGTGTCCCCTCCTCATCTCTAGAAGATTTGGGGAGTTCACATGAAAAGATGTCACATTCACAGGAAGTCTTCACCACCATCCCTTTCCATGTCAAAATTTATGTCTACCCCAAATTCAGCGACTTTCCTGAAGCCATACTTCCTCCACACAATCAGAAGAATTCCTCTCCGCCTCTGCTTTATTCGTAATAGACTTCTGACCTCTTTTATAGCACCTACACATTTCATGGTTAAGGTTTTGCCTGTCTGTCCCCTTTGATTAAGCCCCTAAAGATAAGGTTCCTATCTGATGATCGTTCTACCATCCACAGCACAAAGCACATGATCTTGCACAGAACTGCCATTTTATAACGTCTAGTCAATTGGGTTTAAAAGAGTTATAAAAATGATCTCAGAATGTCCAGAGCAAATACACTTAGCCAGATAAAATAATGCATATTTTGTCTGATTTTTAAAATTCATAGAAACATCCACAGAAGTAGATATTAGATTTACCCAATTTCAGCACGGATCTACCTGGATTGGAAGTTCAGCTAATGCCGACTACACAGTGCTGTTGCTATATTTAAATGTATCTGAAATTCATGATTCAAGAGCATCATCTTCTTCACCCTGAGTGTTTGGAATATACTATATATTACTTTATAACTATATACAGAGACCATAATGTCTTTTTACAATCACTGTCTTCTTTTTGCAATTCTTCCATTTTGACTCATAGCTAGGAAGTGTTTGATGGAATAATTTGAGTTTAGATAAACAGTCTTAATTGATGCTTAATCTCCAAATGATCAGAGATCTATTCAAAGGCCCACCGTTCCACCACATTGTAGTGATAGGAATGCATAATTAAACATCTGTCCCTAAATAGATACATTAAGAAAATAGAAATAGATACAAATATTTTGAAAACTTGATAAAAATCAATTTATATAGGGAAACACTTACATAATACCATTAATACCATTATTGTAATCAGCTTTAAGATAGTGAAATCTTTTGATCCCTTCCTTCAAAATCAGCTAAATACATAAACTTAGTTAAATTCAAATTGGTTTTCATTCTACAGCAACCTATGTCTTAAATATATACATAAGTGTATAAAGTATACCTGCCCGGTAAATAATTTACCTCCGGGGAAGTTCTACTTATTATTTTCCTCTAATGTAAAGATCAGCTAGACAATTTAGAGGTCAATAGTGAGCATTTGGTAATTCAGGAATGATTAAGAGTATCTTCAGCTATAATTTCAAAAACTGGAAACTGCTAGGATCTAGGGAGCAATTTCATCGGCCATTAAAATGTTCTTAAGCTATAGAATAACATACAATGCCTTTACTGATGAGCAGAGCTATTAGTGGTCAGCTTAATTTTAAACAAATTTAAATATATTAATTTTCCTAATAAATATTTAATTGTGTATGCTGACGACAGTAAAGTAATTCTGCAGATTGGAGTTATCTTAAGGTAATCAAAGCCTCAGGAGGACTGAGGAATTGTGACTGTGGCTACTTCTTATAACCTGGGGTTGCAATTTATTTTTCATAACACAAAAAGCCTGTTTTCCTCCTAAGCAAGGCACATGGTAAATTCAACAATTCCAGTTCAATTCCACAAACATTTATTAAGCATGTTCTACAAGAGGAGTCAGCATCACACAAAGGCTAACAGTGTGACCTTGGGAGCTACCTGCCGGGTTGAATCCTCGCTTTACCACTTCACACCTGGGTGCCTGTTAAAGTTACTGAACAGCTCTGTGCCTCAGTTTCCGCATCTGCAAAATGGGGATGATAATAACAGTACCCACTCAAAGGATAAAATAAGTTTAAACAAAATGATGTGCATGAAGTTCTTTAAAAATTCCTGATGTAGGAAGTGCCTAATAAATTGTATTAGTCTGGACTCTCAAGAGAAAAAAAAACTATAGCTATAGATATCCATTTAGATATAGATGGAGAGAGAGAGCAAGGGAGACTTATTATGAAGGCTCATGTGATTACGGAAGCTGAGAAGTTCCATAATCTGCCATCTGCAAGCTGGGAACCTAAGAAAGCCAATGGTGTGATTCAGTACAAGGCTGAGGACTGATAACCAGGGGAGCTGATGGTATAAACCACAGTCCAAGGGCAGGATAAGATGAGATACCTAGTTCAAGCAGTGAGGCAGGAAAAAAGGGGTAGATTCCTCCTTCCTTCACCTTTTGATCTATTCAGGTCCTCAATGGATTGGATGATACCCACACACTTTGGAAAGGGCCATCTACTTTACTAAATCCACCAATTCAAATGCTAATCTCATCCAGAAACACCTTCCCAGACACACCCAGAAATAACGTTTAATCTGGGCACCCCATGCCTTCTTCAAGTTGACACACAAAATTAATCATCACATCAGTGTTAGCTGCTGAGGTGTACAAGGCACTATGTTTGGTGCTGGGATAAGGCATGAATACAACACAGTCTCCTCTCATAAAACAAGGCAGTTCTGCAGAGCTCCGGCTAACAGTCATCATTCTGGCCTTCTCCGTAATTCCAACTGGGAGCATTCTGAGGTGGAATACTAAGAGGAAACCATGAGAGACCTTCATTTCAAACTTCCAACATACCTCACTGGCATACTGATAGAGTTACTAAAAACTAGGGAGAGTTTGGTCTTGAGAAAAGAGCTAATTTGAATGAAAGCCCAAGGAGAAATAACTTTCCTTCTGTTGATGTCCACCAGCCCTCCAGAGAAAGATGTTCCCTGGGAATTGCTTTGTCTGACCTGTTGCTGTTTTAATTGGTTTTCACGTATTGTTGGTCTCTCTTACCAGAAAACATTAATTCTTTTCTGGTCCCTTTCCACTTGAGATAAAATT
Source organism: Leucopleurus acutus (assembly GCF_964270905.1). Lineage (NCBI taxonomy): Eukaryota > Metazoa > Chordata > Mammalia > Artiodactyla > Delphinidae > Leucopleurus > Leucopleurus acutus. The sequence continues at coordinate 73,725,074 of NC_139145.1, read as the reverse complement.
TAAATTTATAAGGTCAAATTAAAAGATCAGTACACATTTCCAGACCAGCATATCCTCTTATTTTAAAAAGCCTCTTTTTAAGAATTGAGTGGCTTGGCTGAGTGGACCCCCACTGTTTTTAAGAGTCTATTTGGATTTGAAATGACCCTGGGGGGCCACAGCAGGTAGATGGGGAACATCCAGCATTACTTGGGAATTTTTGGAAATTCTGCTTTTCCCCTCTGTATCTCAATAACCTTTGTTCTCTTGGCGAGAGAAATCCAAATGTAGTTGGCTTGCACAAACAAAAGAAATGTCTTGGCTCCCATTAAAGCCAAGAACAAAAACATCCTGAGGGAAATCGAATTCAGGGGCAGCTGGACCAGAATTCAGTAAGTATCATTAGAGTTCCATCTTGGCATGTGTGATGTCTCCTATCAGCCCAAGAGGCCCAACCTGCTGGCTGTGTAACTGCTGCAGGAAGACAGCATGCGCACCTCTCTATCTGCACCATCTCCCTTCTCTTGGGCTGTACGCCCAGCCCTGAACTAATCTCTGTGTCCAGGGGGCTGGAGTACAAGTCATCTGCCCACCCTGAGAGCTGCACTAGAGTGTAGTAGATAAAAGCCAAAGTCTGGCAACACATTACCCAGGTTTGGATCTCAGTTCCACCACTTAACAGTTGAGTGACATTAGACAAATTGTTTAGTCAACCTGTGCCTCGGTTTCCTCATCCAGAGAATGGAGCCGATTAAGTGTCCCTATCATCATTTTATTGCGCAAATAGCTAAATGAATACATGTAACAAATGTGTAAGAATAGAAGGCATTTAGAACAGTGCCTGATGTCTAGTAACCACTCAGCAAGCATCAGCAGTGCTGCCAAGTGGCAGGAAGAGGAGGAGGAAGAGAAGAAGAAGCAGGAATCAGCTACTGATGTCGCCAGCAGAAGCATATGGAGTAGAGGAAGAACAGTCTTAAAAGGATAGGGAGGGTGGGAGGGAGACGCAAGAGGGAGGAGATATGGGGATATATGTATATGTATAGCTGATTCACTTTGTTATAAAGCAGAAAGCAGAAACTAACACACCATTGTAAAGCAATTACACTCTAATAAAACATGTTAAAAAAAAAAAAAAGGAACTGGTTCAAGGCAAAACAAACAAATAATCCCCCCAGACTGGAAGGTATTTGTCTCTAGTCCCTCCATCAAGCTGTTAGCCTCTGCTCTGTTCCCCAATAGACTCCCACATAGTTTGGGTGCTGTAAGACACTGTCTAGACTTCAGCGAGTAAATCCTCGTGCATGTCCTGCCTTGGTGTTATAAATACAAATATGTTGCCGCTGTGCTTTTTAAAAACATAGAACTTTTACATGGTAAAGGTATGGTTTAAGGCTCCTCCAAGCAATTTCAATTTGTAAATTTCATCGCTATAAATACCACTCCAGAAATGATGCTAACCATGATTGTGTGGCAGGGTGGGAAAAAAAACTACGTTAGATACATCTTTTAAAAAATAATGTTACTCACTAAAAACCTTTCACCGACAGAAAATGGACTGCCCGTTAGTTGTGCATGCAGAGATAAAGGAGGTGGAAGACACAAGGAAGCAAGAAAGGAAAGAGAGAACCAAAATAAACCCTCTCCTGTGTGGAGCGTTGAAAATGTGGCACTAACAAAGACTTCCCATTTCACATAGAATAAGCGCTGGCAGAGGCAGCATGCAGGGCTGTGGGTGTACTCAGCTGTGCAGTGCTGATTATAGAAGATGAAAGGGCTTGGCAATTTATTTCATCTCACACTGAAGCACTGCTGACAACTGAAAGTGAGGACAGAAGGATTCATTTGTTCAACTTCTGTTTTAAAAAGCAGACTTCAAATGATACCACAGAGAAAAAAAAGGAAATGCTGTGGTGTAATAAAATGTCTTCTTTTTAAAAATACACTAACTGCAGCATTTGTATTTTGTAGATGGGTTTGGAAGGAAAAGGGGTTGGCTTTTTGTGTGTGTGTGTGGTTCTTATCAATTCCAGGGAACAAAATGTACATACATAGAATCAACTACTAATCAGATAGGGCAAGTTAACCTAATTTGACCAAAACACTCATGTCTATTCATCCCTGAATCCAAAGATGGGTCAGAATAAAATAAAAAAAAAAACCCAGTAGCATTTAGAAAATTGAAAATGAAATGATTTTATGCAGGATCTTTATGCTAAAGTTGAATAAATATATATGACATGATAGAGAATATATCTTAAATTTCATAATGTTGGTCTTTTAAAATTGTTTGCAGATCCAGATTTTCTTCATTTACCTATATTATTTTGTTTGTTTGAAACTTTGGAAGAAAAGGTTCAACTTCCTTTTAAATAAAATGTGGTATTACTTTTCATCAACATATTAGTGTTTGACAAGGAGAAATATTTTTCAGTTCAAAGACTCATATAAATTATTATGAAATCTAATCCACCTAGCAAAGTGGTCTTATCCCAAAAGATTTATAAAGATGGGTAATATCCCATACTGGTAGCACATTAGTTATTTATGATTAATATACAAGAACAGATCCAAATGTTAATGGCAAAAATAAAGAAATACATTCTGACTGTAATCATTAATATTGAACTAAAACATCAGTAACAAGAGCACATCATTCTTAAGCAATTTAGTTAAATGATTGATTTTTTTCTTTGTAACTTATATTAGAAATTTCCACTGTTTTCAATGTAGGGCTGTGTTCTAATTCCAAGAAATGAGCAAAGCAATAGAAATGGAAAGGATTATGGCTAAAATAAAATTCACTAGCTTCCTTAGCCTCTTAAAACAATTATATTAAAGAGTTTTTTTTTCAAAAAATATTTTTGGAGCACTCACTGTATGCCAGGCACCGTTTTGGGGACTAGGAATAATAGTGTTTACCAAAAGCTCTATCTGTTATGGAGGGCAAATGTGTGAGGCTATGCAGGCTTACAATGCCCTTCTCCAGAGGCACCATTCACAGAGACCACAATGCAACAAGGCCACCTGAACTGTGCAATGCACAGCCTGCTTCTACTCTAATACATAGAGGGAGACAGAAAATGTACAAGTAAGCTAACACATAATTTAGATCAGAACTATGAGTTAGATAAGAAAAACACAGACTGATTGTGTGTAGGAAGAAGAGCCATATATGGGGATTTCAGGGAAGGTCTCACCAAAACCAGACAAAGACATTACAAAGAAAGAAAATTTCAGGCCAGTATCTCTGATGAATATAGATGCAAAAATCCTCAACAAGATATTAGCAAACCAAATTCAATAATACATAAAAAGGATCACACATCATGATCAAGTTGGATTTCTATTCCAGGGATGCAAGGATGGTTCAATATTCACTAATCTATCAATGTGATACACCACATTAACAAAATGAAGGACTAAAATCACATGATCATCTCAACAGACACAGAGGTCATTTGACAAAATTCAACTTCCATTCATGATAAAAACTCTCAACAAAGTTGCTACGAACAGAACATATCTCAACACAATAAAGGCTATTTATGAAAAAGCAATAGCTAACATCATACTCAATGGTGAAAAGCTAAAAGCTTTTTCTCTAAGATCAGGAACAAAGCAAGAATGCCCATTCTCACCATTTCTATTTAACATCGTACTAGAAGTCCTAGCTGTGACAGTCAGACAAGAAAAAAAACAAAAGGCATCTAAATTGGAAGAGAAGAAGTACAACTGTCACTATTTGCAGATGACATGATACTATATGTAGAAAACCCTAAACATGCCACAAAAAACTATTCATACTAATAAAGTAATAGTACTTTATTGAATAAATTTATTATTAAATATAAATTTATTATTAAATAATTTAAAATTTTATATTTAATTTTAATTTATTTATTAAATTTTATAAACTTATTATCAAATAAATTAATAAGTTAAATAAAGTACTAGTACTGGATTCAGTTAAGTTGAAAGATAAAAGATTAATATACAGAAATATGATGCATTTCCATACACTAATAATGAACTATCAGAAAGAGAAATCACAAAAAAGATCTCATTTATAATCACACCAAAAAGGAATAAATTTAGCCAAAGAAGTGAAATACACATACTCTGACAACTCTAAGACACTGATGAAGGAAACTGAAGACATTACAAATATATGGAAAAATATCCTATGTTCACAGATTGGAAGAATTAATATTGTTAAAATGTTCATAGTGCCCAAAGCAATCTACAGATTTAATGCAATTTCTATCAAAATAGCCACGACATTTTTCACAGCACTAGAACAAATGATCCTAAAATTTGTATGGAACCACAAAAACCCTAAATAGCCAGAGAAATTTTGAGACAAAAAGAACAAAGCCAGAGGTATTATGCTTTCCAACTTCAGATTATACTATGAAGCTATAATAAGCAAAATAGTATGGTCCTGGCACAAAAACAGACACATCAATCAATGGAACAGAATAGAGAGCCCAGAAATAAACCCATGCACATACAGTAAATAACCTATGAGCAAGAAAATACAATGGGGAAAATACAATCTCTCTATTAAGTGGTATTGGGAAAACTGGACAGTTATGTGTAAAAGAATGAACTTAGAAATTTTCTCGCACCATATACAAAAAACAAATTCAAAATGGGTTAAAGACCTAAATGTAAGAGCTGAAACCATAAAAATCCTAGAAGAAAACATAGGCAGTACGCTCTTTGACAAAGGTCTTAGCAATATATTTTTGGATCTGTCCCCTCAGGCAAGGGAAACAAAAGCAAAAATAAATTTTGTTGCATACCTATTATGTTCTAGTTCATGGACCAAACTTTGCATTCCCAGGAAACCCTGTAATGACTAGCAGTAACTTTTCACCAAGATCTTGACTGCAGGCATCCCTTAGCCAAAATTCATATATATATATATCCTGGCTTCTCCGCTACCTCTTCAGAGCAGTTCCTCAGAGCTATCTGAGAGGCTGTCTCCTGGGCCACAGTCCTCAGTAACACCCTGAAAAAACTCACCTCACAGCTCATATGTTGTGCATTTTTTTTTCAGTCAACATGAAGGACATCTAAGACAAGAAGGTAAACTGGTGGGAATGTAAACTGGTGCAGCCACTACAGAAAATGGTATGGATGTTCCTCAAAAAAACTAGAGTTGCCATGTGATCATCACTAATTATTAGAGAAATGCGAATCAAAACTACAATGAGGGGCTTCCCTGGTGGCACAGTGGTTGAGAGTCCGCCTGCCAAAGCAGGGGACACGGGTTCGTGCCCTGGTCCGGGAAGATCCCACGTGCCACGGAGCAGCTGGGCCCGTGAGCCATGGCTACTGAGCCTGCGCGTCCGGAGCCTGTGCTCCGCAATGGGAGAGGCCACAACAGTGAGAGGCCTGCGTACCGCAAAAAAAAAAAAAAGACTATAATGAGGTACCACCTCACACTGGTCAGAATGGCCATAATTAAAAAGTCTACAAATAACCAATGCTGGAGAGGGTATGAAAGAATTTGAAAAAGAATAGATACATGCATATGTATAACTGAATCATTTGCTGTACACCTGAAACTAACAACATTGTTAATCAACTATTCCCCAATATAAAATAAAAAAATTTTTTTAAATGCTGGAGAGGTGTGGAAAAAAGGAAATCATCCCATCTCAAAAAACTAAAACTAGAGTTTCCATATGATCCAGCAATCCCACTCCTGGGCATATACCCAGACAACACTATAATTAAAAAAGACACATGCACCCCAATGTTCATAGCAGCACTATTTACAATAGCTAGGACATGGAAACAAGCTAAATGTCCACTGACAGATGAATGGATAAAGATGTGGTACATATATACAATGGAATACTACACAGCCATAGAAAAGAATGAAACAATGCCATTTGCAGCAACATGGACAGACCTAGGGATTATCATACTAAGTGAAGGAAGTCAGAAAGAGAAAGACAAATACCATATGATATCACTTACACGTGGAATCTAAAATATGACACAAACTTCTCTGCAAAACGGAAACAGACTCACAGACACAGAGAACAAACATGATTGCCAAGGGGGAGGAAAGTGGGAGAGGGTTGGATTGGGAGTTTGGGATTAGCAGATGCAAACCGGTATATATAGAATGGATAAACAACAAGGTCCTACTGTATAGCACAGGGAACTATATTTAATATCCTCTGATAAACCGCAATGGAAAAGAATGTATGTATATGTATAACTGAATCACTTTGCTGTACAGCAGAAATTAACACAACATTGTAAATCAACTATACTTCAGTAAAGGTTTTTAAAAAGTAATCGCTGAGTTTCTCTTACACACCAGGATGATAATGGTGAAAATACATCCAGGTTCCTGCTTCTATTCCCAACTCCCAGAAGCCTTCCCTTTTTTGTCAGAGTCTCTTCTCTAACCTGCAAGGAGAAGCAACCAGGTAATTCCTCACTGCTTTCCCCTAGGTCTTTGGCTCTGTAAGGGAGGAACTCAGGAGATGGTGCTGGCTGAGTTTCCATGATCTCTGTACTTAGTTTGGGCTCCATGTTGGTCATCATCAAGGCACTATTCTCTTTCAATCTGGACCCCATAGTGGTAAAGCAAGTGTTTCTAGACAAGACTCTGAACGTCCATCCTACTGACTGGGTGCCACTGACTACATGGTGGACGTGCATGTTACAAGCATGACATGGGGTGAAGACAAGGTTCATGGCCAAAAAAGATCGGTCTACAAAGAAGGATGGGGCTTCTGGGTAGCAGTGTAATGGACAAACGCTTTGGAGGAAAAAAAGGGTGCTTTCTGGAAGCCCATGTTGATGACCTATGGTAGTGTGTTATCCAACAGAAGGCAGGAAGAGAAAATGCAGTTTCGGTGCCCTAGCTGCCTAGGCTAGAAGCTCAGAAAGGGAAGCAGTGTGCCTGTGGTCATGCAGTGAGCAGTAATTTCATTCGTGGGAGTGGTTAATTTTACCTGGCAATTTTTTCCAACCCAAAATGTGAAGGAATCTGGGTTTACGTCTTAGGCCCCTAGTTATGAGTCATCCATTGATCGATTCATTCATTCAAGAAATACTTCATGAAAGTAAATAGGCACTAATGATATACTGTGATAATTGCTACATAAGAGAATTTCAAGAGCCTGTGGGAACCCCACGGAGGGGTACACAGCCCTGGTTTGGAAAGTTTTCTGGAGGAAATGAAGAAGAAACTGAGCTCTGAAGGAGAACAGGACCTTAACTAGAGGAAGAGATGGGGAGTTGTGCTGCATGTGTCTCTAATGGAAAAGATAGAGAAAACAAGGCCTATTTGGGGAAGCTGTAAGAAGTCTGGTGTGGCTGAAGCATACACTTTGACATGGGAGAGGTGACAGCTGTGGCTAAAGATGTGAGCAGGGACTTTCTCGGGCACTGAAATGGTTTGTGGAGGAACACGACACACTCAGAGTACTGCTTTAGAAAGCTCATCCTTTGGGGGCTACGTGGAGAAGGGATGGGGAGGTCAGAGCCTGCACTTGACAACTATGCTCCAGAAAGGTGCAGTCTCCTCCTCACATCCTAGTGAACTCTCTTAATGCTTGGTGGAGAGCTGGACAGACAGACATGAAAGAATTCAAGGTGTACAGGCAGATGGAGGGTCTTCTGTAGCCCACTTAAAAAACCCAGCCCAGACCACATTGCCAGGGGTAAGTAGACGGGCTGAAATGACTTGTTAAAATCTTCCCCTGACAGGGATTTTGATACTTTTGTACTCTAGAAGTAGAGACATCAGACAAAGGAATAAGCAGTCCCAGCCCCCCTGCACATTCAGCTGAAATTCGCTGTTGCCAACTTACTCTATTCCCAGGACACAGCCCAACCAAGCACCACCAAACACCAGCGGAACAAGGGAAGTATTGAGGATTCAGTAAGAATGGAGTTCTGTGTTCACTCTCTTCCCACGTAGTGACTGACCTATGGACACTGGGTAGTCAGAGAGTGACTTTTTGTAACAATTCATGAAGACAGGTTCTTATTCCCATTTTACAAAATAAAAGGTACAGAGAGGTTCAGTACCTAGCCCAGGGCCACATAGCTAAGCCATACCCTGGAACAGGGTATCCTCTGCTATACATACCTAGGCTAGTGCTCGGTGAAACAAGAAAAAGTATCAATAGATGAGGAAGTGTGCTCAGTGGCTAAAAATTCTTTGATGCCCCTGGACTAGGGATTCTCACCAAGGAAACCACCTGTCTTTCAACTCAACTAGCCCTTCTGAAACAGCAATATCAAGAGTCATTTTGCTTACTGTCAAGTTTTAGCATTCAGATAAGTTCCAGTGCAGGGTCTAATCACTCTGGAGACTTCCGCTGTCTGTTAAGTAAAGTGTCCATATGCCATAGTCTCTCAGTTCCTAGCTATTATGGAAGAGAGCCCTAGGAGTATACAGCTGTTGCCTAAAAACCAGCTTGTTCCTAAACCAGTGAGCACAACTGGCTTAGATACTGAAGAGAGCCTGCGTGAACCTCAGCAGACACGGAGGTGTCTGGTGCTGGGAGCCATGGAATACAGTGTAGCATTCATATCCAAAGACATCAGCTACTGAAGGTAGGATCCGTGGGAGATGGGGAGTTCCAACCAGCTGACTCAGAACCCAGCAGTCTAACCGTGCTGTCCAACAATGTAGCCACTAACCACACAAGGCAATTTAAATATCATACATACCTATTGGGATATGATTCACATACCGTACAATGTACTTTTGACGTGTGTAATTCAGTGGCATATTCATAGAGTGGTACCACTACCCCACTATCTACTGGTGGAACACTTCCATGACCCCAAAAAGGAATCTTGTACCCATGAGCAGTCACTCCTCATTCTTCCCTCACCCCCAGTCCCTAGCAATCAATAATGACTGTGAATCTCTGTGAATCTGCCTATCCTGGATATTTTCGTATAAATGCAATCATACACTACGTGGTCTTTGGGGACTGACTTCTATCACTTAGCATAATGTTTTCAAGATTCATCCATGTGGTAGCATGTATCAGTACTTCATTCCTTTTTATGACTGAACTATGTTCCATTGTACAGCTATCCCACTTTTTGTTTATCTGCCCATCCATTGATAGACACTGGGTTGTCTCCCCTTTTTAGCTGTTATTAATAATGCTTTTATGATCATGACTGTACAAGTTTTTATGTAAACTTATGTTTTCAATTCTCTTCGGCATATACGTAAGAGTATTGTAGGGTCATAGAGTAACTCCATGTTTAAGTTTTGAGGAACTACTGAGCTGTTTTCCATACGTGCTCCATCACTTTACCTCCCCACCAGCAATGTATGGAGGTTGGAATTCTCCACAGCTTCCCCCTCTAGCAAGGTCCAGGCAGGCCCATGATGCCTCTTGGCCTGGCTACTTGAGCACTGCCTTCACAGAGCTCCACCCAGGAGATTGTTGAGGAGCTGGTCAATGGGTTTACCTTCTCCATTTCACTGGCAGGGGGCAGATGCATCAGGCCACCAAGAATGATCAGGGCAGGTCTGAGGTCAGACTCAGCACAGAGGGGTCCCAACACCCAAGAGCCCGAAAAGACCAGGTATCGCAGAATCTCATCTCAGAACCCCTCTCCCCCCAGGGCCCTCCCAGAGTCTTCCCACTAGAGTGGCCCACAGTCCCACTCCCAAAGGAAATCTGGACCTCCACTCACCCCACCAGCTGCATCAGAGGGGAGAGAGTCACTCTTCACATAGCCACAGGATATTACAGAAAAAATGTGTCTCCACTATACACTAGGCAATTAAAGAGACAAGTTGTTCCCACTTTACACTAGTCAATGAGTATCTTTGTATTTTGTCCTTTTGCTAAATCTGGGATCTCCAAAATGAGGTTCCCAAAACTCCGTTTAATGCAAAAAGAAAGAGAAAAGAAAGAAAGAAAACTCAGTGTCTTCTTTTTAAAGTAAGCAGGGCTCTCATAGTCTGTCTGCCCTGCACGCTGTTTCCAAACTTGGGAGGAATAAGTTTTCCCCAGACCCATTCCCTCTGGGTGAGGGGCAGATCAAGCCACTGTAGCTTAGATAAAATTTCATGCAGCCCTAGACTTGGAAGGTTCTGGGTTCTGACCTGCATGACCTTGAGCAGCCATCTGACATGCCTAAGCCTCTGTGTTCTCATCCCTATAATGGGGATGCTTGTTGAGAACTCACTGGGATAATTCTCTTAATAAAGACTATTAATACAGGGAGGCCAGGTGTTCCACAGCTAAAAACATGCCCAGATAGTAACAAGTGTCGAAGCATGTACCCCCCTTCCCCACCACCAAACTCAAATTGTACTTTTAAAGGCCAGAACTTTCTTCAGCGAGGGCACTCCTGTCCCTCCTATTGCACATGGCCCTGAGGGGCTGGGATTTCCTGGGTGAGCTCCAGACCCCAATCCTCCCTAGGAGTTCAAGGTGATGCTACTGACTGTATGTCCCTCCTTGCCCCATCCAGTATGAAGATGAGTTCACTTTGAACCTAAAGAATGCCTACAGGATGTAAGCACCCCCCAGGAAGGTGCCATGGAGAAGCTGCTGGGGTCCATGGTACCAGCCTTTGCAGGTAGAAGTACCTCCGTCACCACCTTCCTTTTCACGTAGCCGGCCTTCACCACAGGCCAACAGGTCCTAGACCAGCTGCTCACGAGGTGAGCGTCCCCAGCCTCTTTGGCACAGTAGTGGTTCTGCCCACTGTCGACTGTATGTTTTGGGAATGCCACCATATGTATCGGAGCCTTAGTTTGCTCCTCTAAAAAGTGGATGGTAAAGGATAAACTTCAAAGGGTTCTTGTGGGGATTAATGGATCACCCATGGCAGGTGCTTACCTGGTACCTAGCTCTCAGAAAGGGCTTCCAGTCACGCTATGGTTATTCATCTTTTTTCCCCAGTTTTATTGAGATGTAATTGCCATACAAGACTGTTTAAATTTAAGCTCCACACCATAATGATCTGACTTAATACATCATGAAAAGTTTAGTGAACATCTATCACCTGATACAGATACAAAATATACAGATCCTCGTCCTTATTTATCTTGTAACTAGAAGTTCCTACTTTTTGGTTGCCTCCATCCAGTTTCCCCTCCCCAACCCTCACCTCTGGTAACCACAAACCTGATCTCTTCTTCCATAAGTTTGTTCATTTGTTTTTGAAGTATAAATGACCTACAATACTATGTTAGTTCCTGTTACACAATGTAGAGATTTGGTATTTTTACACATTTCAAAATTATCACCACAAGTCTATTAAGATCTGTCACCATATAAAGATATTACATAGTTATTGACTTTATTCCCCATACTGTACATTTCATACCCGTGACTCACTTATTTTGCAACTGGAAGTCTGTACCTCTTAATTGCCCTCACCTATTTCTCCCTCCACTTTTCTCCCCTCTGGCAACCACATATTTGTTCTCTGTATCTGTGACTCTGTTTCGGTTTTGTATGTATTCTTATTTGTTTTGTTTTTTAGACTCCACATATAAGTGAAACCCCCTAGGTCCATCCATGTTTATGGTTGTCCATCTTTATTTTTTCTCCCTCCCCCATTAAAACACATCCACCTCACCCCTCAATAACCTCTGGCCTTTCTCAGTGTGGAAAAGCACGTGGAAAGCAACCCGTTTTTCCATTTGTCAAGGAGACTGAGATTTCTTCTAGCTGATCTGATCCTTGTCCTTGGTGTTGCCAGATGAGGGATCTCTGGAAGCGGCAGAGGGGCCCCAGGACCACCCAGATATCTGGGATGCTTGTGCTTGCAGATCATTCATTCAAAAATGCAGATCAAGCACCTACTGCATGCAGCCAGTTTTTGAGATACTTAACATAACTCAGTGAATGAAGCAGACACAATCCCCGGGCCTCGATGCTAGACAGAGAGTTGGACATGCACACTAGATACCATACACAGCTCCTGTCCACGTACATCACACGTGATGCCATCATAGGCTTCTACACATCTGGAGGCATCTTCCTATTTTCTGATGAGGATGATGAACCACAGGACTTACTGAAACAGTGAGTGGCCTCTGGGTGTGGAAGGAGGGCCTCTTGCCTCTGCAGAACAGGGTGGGACAGTACAGGAGGGTTGGGACCGGCAAAACACTGGATCTCACACATCTTTTGATTCCCATGGAAAAGCGAGGCCTTGTGGCTTCCACTCCAGGAGGAAAGTAGTGAAAAAGAACTGTGGGTAAGGTCCCAGGACCTTGGGGACAAGAGCGGAGGCTGGGCCGTACCATCCCCTGGAAACTTATCTCCATTGTAGGTCCACCTCAATCTGTGGATGTGTGGACCTACTTCTCCCTACCTTCTCCAGCCCTCATCCTGGTGCCAGAGAACCTGAACTGACTTCTCTGGAAGTGACCAGAAGGAGGGTCTGGAAGAGCTAGGTACAGGATGGTTTCGGGGTGGGCAGGAGTCAGGAACCATATAGCCTGGAATGTGCCAAAAGCCAGCCCTGAGAGGTGACTAGAAGTTTGGTGTTCTGGCAGGGTATGGGAGGGAGATTTGGAGGAGGCTACTAAGGGTCCCAGCTGCTCCATGTGGGAGCCTAGGTTGGGCCAGGAGATTGAGGGTGAGGGCTATCAGTGGAGGGTCCATTGTAGCACCTGAGAGTGGGCGCTCATTACCAACCCCACCCTGATGGCAGAGGACTGCATCCCCTTCCTCAACACATTCCTGTTACCTGCTGCAGCTGAACACTGTGATGAAGGATTATCTGGAGGTGAGTGAGCCTGGGCATGGGGTGGGGGGGATCCTGTGGTTAGAAAGGAGGGAGTCCCTTCCTGCCTAAGGTCTGAGTCTCCCCGTTTGTCATCAGAGAATGTTGAGTTAGAAGGTCTCTGGCCTCAGTTCCCCAGTTCCCCCATCTCTGGAGCCCAGAGCCAAGCCCAGGTCCAACTCCTGCTTCTGGGCATGTGTGTCCCCTGCCGGGCCCTGGCAGTAGTGCAGTATGAGAAGGGGTGTGGATGGGGGCTAGTTATGGGCTCAGAGGTCTGTTTCTGACAGACTTTGGCTGTCTGCCTTCCAAAGCAAGGTGATCAACTTTCTGAAAAGGAGAGAGGTGAGCAGCTGTGGTCTCACTGTAGGGAGGTGTAGAAATCAGGGACCCCAATGGGCAGGACCCTCTCTGGCTCTAACCCTTGGATCTTACACTTGTTGGGAGAGTTTGATACACATAACAGGAAAGAGCCATCCCATTAACGGGTGGGGGTAGGGGATGACATCAAGGACAGCTTCCTGGAGGAGGAGCTATTTAAACCCAGTTGGGACGTGAGGCAGGGCCTGGATGGAAGTGGAGGCAAGGAGGGTCTCCATGTGAGCAAAGACAGAGGACCAGCCCCCTGCCCCACTCCTCACCCCCAGGAGGTCCCCACAGTTCCCCCACCCAGGCCTTATCTGTGAGTCCTCAGATGGTAGTTTTGACGGAAGACGCACTGCATGCAGGAAAGGCAAATCTACATCTAGAGTAAGTGCCTCTCCCAGAGAGAACAAAACATTGCTCCTTCAATGACCAAATTTATCCAATGTAATCACCTGCCACCCAGGGCTGATCATCCCAGGGAGCGGTGATACCTCAACCCTTGCTGAGAACCATCTGAAGACCACCAGAACAGCTCTTCTACAGCTAAGGCTGTAAAGAGAGAGCCACAGGGAGTCTGGTAGGAGGGGCAGAGAAGCAATTTAGTCAAGACCCACAGCCACTGCCAGCACATGTGCCTGTGCACACTTATGAAGGAGGTCAACCAGCTTGGCCGGGGCCTGCCATGGGTCAGGGCAGAGACTGCCACTGCCAGCATGTGCCCACTTATGAGCACTTGGCAAGGAGAAGAGCAGGTTCAGTAGTGTGGGTCAAATGCCTGCAGCCCCAACCCAGCCTCTGACCAAGGCAAGTAAACCAGGGAAAAACTGGAACCAGCTCACAAGTGCAGCCCCAAGCCCTTGGGCACCGGACATGCCCCCAAACAAGGTAGAGGCTGCCATCACCTCCCTCAGAGCTCCTGTTCCAGCAGCTTGGGCACTGGCCTCAACCCCAATAAGGCAGTGACTACCATTCAGCCTAGGAGAAGTCTCAGCTTTCAAATGGCTTCTGTTGTAGCCCCTCCAACTCAAACCCTACCAAATTCCCACCAAGGCAGCGGCTGCCATCGCACCCCAGGGAAGTCATGGTCCAGGATGACTTCAGATCCAGCTGTCTCACCAAAGCCACTAGGCACATGCAGAACACACAGGGACACTCTCACAAAAGGACATACCATCAAGACTGCGATAAGTAACTGTTTCACCTAATTTCTTAGAAACAAAGAGGGAAAGTTAAACAAAATAAGAAAACAGAACAAGTTGCAAATGAAAGATAAAACCCCTGAAAAAATTCCTAATGAAACAGAGATAATTCACCTGATAAAGAATTCAAAGCAATAGTAATAAAAATGCTAACCTAACTTGGGAAAAGAATAGATGAACACAATCAGCACTTCAACAAAGAACTAGAAAATATAAAAAAGAAACAGTCGAGATGAAGAATTCAATAACTGAAATGAAAAATACACTTGAAGGAATCAACAATAGATTAGGCAATACAGAAGAATGCGTAAGCTATTGGGAGATAGAAAAGTGGAAATCACCTAATCAAAACAGCAAAAAGAAAAACAAATCGTTAAAAATGAGGATAGGTTAAGGAACCTTTGGGACAACATCAAGCATACTAACATTCTCATTACAGGGGTCCCAGAAGAAAAAGAGAGAGAGAAGGGGACCAAAAATGTATTTGATGAAATTATGGCTGAAAACTTCACTAACCTGAAGGAGGAAACAAATATCTAGGTTCAGGAAGCACAGACAGACCCAAACAAGATGAACCCAGAGACTCACACCAAGACACGTCATAATTAAAATAGCAAAAGTTAGAAATGAAGAACTTTAAAGGCAGCAAGAGAAAAATAATCACATACAAGGGCATGCCCATAAGGCTATCACCTGATTTTTTTAGCAGAAACTTTGCAGCCCAAAAGGGAGTGGCATGATATATTTAAATTACTGAAAGGAAAAAACCTACAACCTAGGATACTCTTCCCAGCAAGGTAATCATTCAGAATTGAAGGACAGATAAAGAGTTCCCCAGACAAGCAAAAACTGAATTAATGACTACTAACCCAACCTTACAAGAAATGTTCAAAGTTCTCCTTTAAGAGAAAAAGAAAAGGCTGCAACAAGAAATACGAAAATGGAGGTAGGGAAAAAGTCATTGGTAAAGGCAAATATATAGAAAAGCAGTGCATCAACAATTTAAATAAGCTAGTACGAAGGTTAAAAGAGAGAACTCTTTAAGTCAACTATAACTACAATAGACAGTAAAGAGATAGGCATGAATATATAAAATATGACATCAAAACATAAAACGTGGGGGAGGAGTAAAAATGCAGATATTTTAGAATGGATTTGAACTCAAATAATTATCAGCTTAAAACAAGTAGTACAATTATAGGTCAATACACATGAACTCCGTGGTAGCCGCAAATCAAAAACCTACAACAGATGCAAAAAAATTAGAGAGAAAGGGATACAAACATTAACACTAAAGAAAATCATCAAACCACAAGGGAAGAGACTAAAAGAAGAAAAAAAATAGAACTACAAAATAAATAAAAAACAAGTAACAAAATGGCAACCATTACATACCAATCAATAATCACTTTAAACGTCAATGAACTAGATGCCCCAACCAAAACATGTAAGGTAGCTAACTAGATAAAAAGGCAAGACCTATCTATATACTGCCTACAAGAGACCAACTTCAGAGCTAAAGACACACACAAACTGAAAGTAAGAGGATGGAAAAAGGTATCCATGCAAATGGAAGTGAAAAGAAACCCAGGAGAGCAACACTCATATAACACAAAGTAGACTTTAAAAAAAAGTCTATATGAAAAAATGAGGAAGGGCATTATATAATGATAAATGGGTCAATACAAGAAGAGAATATAACATGTTAAATGCACATGCACCTAATACAAGAGCACCTAAATATATAGAGCAAATATTAAAAACATAAAGAGAGAAACTAACAGGAATACAGTAATAGTAGGAGATGTAACACTCCACTTACCTCAATGGATAGACCATCCAGACAGAAAATCAATAGGAGACAGAGACCTTAAATGACACTTTAGACCAGATGAACTTAATAGATATTTATAGGACATTCCATCCAAAAAGAACAGAATACACATTCTTTTTCAGTGCACACGGAACGTTCTCCAGGATAGATGACATGCTAGGCCACAAAACATTACTCAGTAAATTTAAGAGGACATAATTTATATCAAGCATCTTTTCTGACCACAACAGTATGAAGTTAGAAATCAATTACAGGAAGAAAAATAGAAAAAACACAAATGCATGGAGACTAAACAACACACTATTTTAAAAAAATGTATCAACAGATAAACCAAAGAGGAAATCAGAAAATCCCTAAGACAAATGAAAGTAAAAACACAACTTTCCAAAATCTATGGAACATTGCAAAAGCAATTCTAAGGGGGAAGTGTATAGCAATATAGATCTACCTAAAGAAACAAGAAAAATATCAAATAAACAACCATCAAAAGGAATTAGAAAAAGAAAAACAAACAAAGCCCAAAGTCAGCAGAAGAAAGAAAATAATAAAGATCAGAGTGAAATAAATAGAAACCAAAAAAACAAAAACAAAAAACCCTAGAAATATCAATGAAAGCAAGAGCTAATATTTGAAAAGATAAACTAAATTGATAAGTCTTTATCCTGGTTCATTAAGAAAAAAAGAGAGAGGACCCAAATAAACAAAATTAGAAATGAAAGAGGAAAAGTTAAAACTGGTATCACAGAAATGCAAACAATCATAACAGAATACTACAGTTACATGCCAACATATTGGACAACCTAGAAGAAATTGAAACATACAAGCTTCCAAGATTGAATCAGCAAGAAAGAGATAACCTGAACAGACTGATTACTAGTACTGAAATTGAATCAGTAATCAAAAAACTCCCAAAAAACAGAAGTTCAGGACCACATGTCTTCGAAGGGGAATTCTACCACATATAAAGAAGAATTAATACCTATCCTTCTCAAACTATTTCAAAAATCTGAAGAGAAGGCAACACTCCTAAAATCATTCTATGAGGCCAATATTACCCTGATGCCAAAGCCAGACAATGACACTGCAAAAAAGAAAATCCCAGGCCAACATCTCTGATGAATATAGATAAAATACTCAACAAAATATTAGCAAGCCAAATTCAATACATAAAAAGCATCATACACCATAATCAAATAGGACATATCCCAGGATGCAAAGATGGTTCAATATCTGCAAATCAATCAATGTGATGATACAGCACATTAACAAAACAAAGACTAAAAATCACATGATCGTCTCAAAAGATTCAGAAAAAGCATTTGACAAAATTCAACATCCATTCATGATAAAAAAAAACTCTCAACAAAGTTGGTACAGACAGAACAGATCTCAACATGATAAAGGCCATTTACGACATACCCATAGCTAACATCACACTGAACCATGAAAAGCTGAAAGATCCGGAACAAGACAAGGATATCCACTCTCACCATTTATATTTAACATTGAATTGGATGTCCCAGCCACAGCAATCAGACAAGAAAAAGAAATAAAAGGCATCCCAATTGGAAGGGCAGAGCAAAACTGTCACTATTTGCAGATGACATGATACTATTATACATACAGAAAACTCTAAAGTCTCCATTAAAAGACTATTAGAAGTAAAAACTGAATCAGTAAAGTTGTAGAATACAAGATTAGTATACAGATATCTGCTGTTTTTCTATATGCTAATAATAAAATATTAGAAAGAAAAAGTAAGAGAACAATCCCATTTATAATTGAATCAAAAGAATGAGATACCTTGGGACTTCCCTGGTGGTACAGTGGTAAAGAATCCACCTTCCAATGCAGCAGATGCGGGTTTGATCCCTGGTCAAGGAACTAAGATCCCACATGCTGCGGGGCAACTAAGCCCATGTGCCACAACTACAATGAGCTTGCATGCCTCAACGAGACAGCCCACACGCCACAAAACTACAGAGCCCAAATGCACTGGAGCCCACGTGCCACAACTAGAGAGAGAAAACCCGCATGCCACAACTAGAGAGAAGCCCAAGTGCTGCAACTAGAGGGAAGCCCAAGCGCCGCAACAAAGAGACTGTGTACTGTAACGAAAGATCCTACATGCCTCAACGAATATCCCATGTGCCACAACTAAGACCCAATGCAGTCAAAATAAATAAATAAATAAGATACCTAAGAGTAAATTTAACCAAGGCAGTGAAAGACACATACTCTTAAAACCGTAACACACTGATGAAGAAAACTGAAGATGATTCACATAAATGTAAAGATATCCCATGTTCATCAACTGGAAGTATTAATATTGTTAAAATGTCCACACTACCCAAAGCAATCTACAGATTTAATGCAATCTCTATCAAAATACTCATGACATTTTCCACAGAACTAGAATAATCCTAAAATTTGTACGGAACCACAAAAACCCCAAATGGCCAAAGCAATCTTGAGTAAAAAGAACAAAGCTTGAGGTATTATGCTCCCTGACTTCAGACTATACTACAAATTTACAGCAATCAAAAGAGCATGGTACTGGCACAAAAAAAGACACACAGACCAATGGAAAAACATAAAGAGACCAGAAATAAACCCATGCACATATGGTCAATTAATCTACGAAGAAGGAGGCAAGAATATACAATGGGGAAAAGACAGTCTCTTTAATAAGTGGTGTTCAGAAAACTAGACAACTACACGTAAAATAATAAAATTAAAACATTTTTTCAAACCATATACAAAAGTAAACTCAAAATGGAGTAAAGACCTAAATGTATAAAACTCCTAGAAGAAAGCATAGGCAGCACACTCTTTGGCATAGGTCTTAGCTATATACTTTTGGATCTATCTCCTCAGGCAAGGAAAGCAAAAGCAAAAAATAAATAAATGGGACCTAATCAAACTTAAAAGCTTTTGCACAGTGAAGGAAACCATCAACAAAAGGAAAATACAACCTACTGAATGGGAGAAAATATTTGTAAATGATATATGTAATAAGACACTAATAATCAAAATAGAGAAAGAACTCATACAACTCAATATCAAAAAAAAAATCCAATTAAAAATGGGCAGGAGGGCTTCCCTGGTGGCGCAGTGGTTGGGGGTCCGCCTGCCGATGCAGGGGACACGGGTTCACGTCCCGGTCCGGGAAGATCCCACATGCCGTGGAGCGGCTGGGCCCGTGAGCCATGGCCGCCGAGCCTGCGCGTCTGGAGCCTGTGCTCCGCAACGGGAGAGGCCACAGTAGTGAGAGGCCCGCGTACCGCAAAAAAAAAAAAAAAAAAAAAAAAAAAAAAAAAAATGGGCAGGAGACCTGAACAGACATTGTTCCAAAGAAGACATACAGATAATATATAAAAATATCAAATCACTATGCTGTACACCTGAAGCTAAAATAATAAGTCAACTATACTTTGATTTAAAGACAAAAAGAAAAGGAAAGAAAGAACCAGGCTTGGGAAGATCTGAGGAGGAATGTTCTAAGTACCCAAGCACAGGAATGAGTTTGTCAGTCACTGCGGTCAGAGGGAAGGCCTGAGCAACTGGAGTGATGAGCAAAGGGGGAGAGAGGCAGAAGCAAGGTCAGGGAACCAAAAGAGGCCACTCTTCAGAAGGCCTGATAAGCCAAGTAGTTTGAACCTTTTTTAGGGCCAAACAGAAACCTCTGGAGAGGTCCTTCCATTCAGGAGAGTAATGTTAGAGTTCTCATAGCACAAGAATAGCTCAGCACTGAGGCTCCTGGTCCCATTTTGGCTGCCATCAGAGCATCAGATGATGGGATATTGAGGTAAGAAGAGTAAGTACTGAGATAAATTATAATTAAATGGTAATTATAGTACTGAGGTTCTAATTGGAAAGTCATAATAATCCAAACCCTACAGAAGCAAAACTCAAGCTGGGGCACTATAGATTTATCTGGATGAGCAATTATTTTTCAAAGACACTTGGACACTGCAGTATGCATTTTTGCTCTGCCATAATGAATGACATTTAAACAAAACTGAAGATGGAACAGAAAAGACTGTTTACAAGAGGTGGTCCAGGCACCAGGAGGCTCTGATAAACAGAACACCCTTTACTTAGGTTACATATAGCTTAATATAGAGTATAATATTGAGTGCAATATTGGGTATACTCAATAATACTCTAATACTGAATGTAGCTTAATTATATACAGTTTAATATTCAGCTATATATACCAGACCGTATAAAAAATGTGATCACTTTTCTATAGAAGCTACTATTTAATACTGAGAAGACCAAAGATATCCTACGGTAGGTAAAGCACATAAAACTGTACATCTACTCTTGCAGTAAGTAGCTAACAAATGTTTAAATGAATAAATGAATGCTTAGATTTCAATCACTTGTCATTCAATAAAAATATGCTATTTAATTGAGACTATCTGATTTACAGGTTAGTTTGAATAACATCTCAATTTTTTTAAATTTATTTATTTATGTTTACTTTTGACTGTGTTGGGTCTTTGTCGCAGTGTGCAGGCTTCTCACTGCGGTGGCTTCTCGTGGAGCACGGGCTCTAGGTGCGTGGGCTTCAGTAGTTATGGCATGCAGGCTTCAGCAGTTGTGGCTCAGGGGCTCTAGAGCGCACACTCAGTAGTTGTGGCACATGGGCTTAGTTGCTCCATGGCATGTGGGATCTTCCCGGAACAGGGCTTGAAACTGTGGCCCCTGCACTGGCAGGCAGATTCTTAACCACTGCACCACCAGGGAAGCCCCTACATCTCAATTTCTATGACAGAATTTAAGTCTATCTGATATAAGGGATGCTTGGTATTTTATTATACTTTATTGATAAAGAAAAAATTATAAAAATGAGGCTTTAACATTAGCAATTCCATTCTAATATATTGGGAATTATCATAGGTATAGTCAATTTGGGGCATAAATTTTATTTCCATAAAGACAACTTGGGGGGAGTAAAAGTACTTTGATAAAAGCTATCATAAAGTACACTTTTCTTAAATTAGCATTCACAGAAGAGTTAAATCACAGGAAAATGCTTTAAAAAACTATCTAAAGATAGTCCTTGTGGATAACCAAAAACATTAAAAATAGATAACTGACCTAAGCACGTGATAATATCAATCAACTATTATGGCAATCAGGCAGTATACCTGGTTATTTTTCATACACTGCCTTCTCTTTTCTTTTCATGAGGTATAAATTACAACCAGTGAAATGCACATATCTTAAGAATATAGTCCAATGGGGTTTAAAATATGTGTACACCCTATAAACAGCACCCATACTACAGAAACTTCCCTCTAGGCCTTTCCCAATCAATCTCTTCACCTTCTGCTGAGGCAATCATCACCATAGCTTAGTATTACCAGTTTTAAAAATTCACTGATAATCAAACACCTACAGTCCTCCGCTCTACCAGCTGAGCTACAAAAATAAACTCCAGACGGATTAAAGACCTAAATGTAAGGCCAGACACTATCAAACTCTTAGAGGAAAACGTAGGCAGAACACTCCATGACATAAATCACAGCAAGATCCTTTTTGACCCACCTCCTAGAGAAATGGAAATAAAAACAAAAATAAACAAATGGGACCTAATGAAACTTAAAAGCTTTTGCACAGCAAAGGAAACCATAAACAAGACCAAAAGACAACCCTCAGAATGGAAGAAAATATTTGCAAATGAAGCAACTGACAAAGGATTAATCTCCAAAATTTACAAGCAGTTCATGCAGCACAATAACAAAAAACAACCCATCCAATCCAAAAATGGGCAGAAGACCTAAATAGACATTTCTCCAAAGAAGATATACAGATTGCCAACAAACACATGAAAGAATGCTCAACATCATTAATCATTAGAGAAATGCAAATCAAAACTACAATGTGATATCATCTCACAACGGTCAGAATGGCCATCATCAAAAAATCTAGAAACAATATATGCTGGAGAGGGTGTGGAGAAAAGGGAACCCTCTTGCACTGTTGGTGGGAATGTAAATTGATACAGCCACTATGGAGAACAGTATGGAGGTTCCTTAAAAAACTACAAATAGAACTACCATACAACCCAGCAATCCCACTACTGGGCATATACCCTGAAAAAACCATAATTCAAAAAGAGTCATGTACCAAAATGTTCATTGCAGCTCTATTTACAACAGCCAGGACATAGAAGCAACCTAAGTGTCCATCAACAGACGAATGGATAAAGAAGATGTGGCATATATATACAATGGAATATTACTCAGCCATAAAAAGAAACAAAATTGAGTTATTTGTAGTGAAGTGGATGGACCTAGAGTCTGTCATACAGAGTGAAGTAAGTCAGAAAGAGAAAAACAAATACCGTATGCTAACACATATATATGGAATCTAAGAAAAGAAAAAAAAAGGTCATGGAGATCCTAGGGGTAAGATGGGAATAAAGACACAGACCTACTGGAGCATGGACTTGAGGATATGGGGAGGGGGAAGGGTAAGCTGTGACAAAGTGAGAGAGTGGCATGGACATATATACACTACCAAACGTAAAATAGATAGCTAGTGGGAAGCAGCCGCATAGCACAGGGAGATCAGGTCGGTGCTTTGTGACCACCTAGAGGGGTGGGATAGGGAGGGTGGGAGGGAGGGAGACGCAAGAGGGAAGAGATATGGGAACATATGTATATGTATAGCTGAGTCACTGTTATATAGCAGAAACTAACACACCACTGTAAAGCAATTATACTCCAATGAAGATGTTAAAAAAAAAAAGAAATGAAGAGTGGGAAAGACTTCTGATGCAATGGAGACTTAATAAAGATTTGATTTTGAATCAATAAAAAAAATTCATTGAATAGAATTATATTACTACTTAGCAATAAAAAAGAATGAACTAATTATAGATACAACATGGATGAACCTCCAAATCACTAAGCTGGGTGAAAGAAAAACCATACACAAAAGTAGTACATAATGCAGCATTCCATTTATATAAAATTCCAGAAAAATCCAACTAACCCTTGCTGACAGAACTCAGAGCACTGGTTGTCTGGGGACCAGGGAGAGGATAAGCAAGAGGAATTACAAATGAGCATAAGTAAACGTGGGAGGTATATTCATATGTCAAAACTTACCAAATTGTACACTTTAAATATGTGTAGTTCAGTTTTTTCAACTATATCTCAGTAAAGCTTAAAATCATAACTCAAATGGCATATCAGTTTGCTGGATAAGAAAAATTTACTTCACAAGTCACACAGAGCTTACATATTCAATAAGTAATTAAGCTTTCATAATGTGTTTTAACTTAGAAAAGGTTTCACCATTTTTCCTCCAAATATTTTCCTCTAATGCAATTTTTCTTCCATTCCATGAATCCAATTCCATGTGTGTTCAACACCAATGTTGTCCTACAATAAAGAGGTCAATACTGCTCTTTTTATTTTTTTTCACTCTGGGCTTTTGTTTGGTTTATTTCTATTGATTTGCAAGTTCACTGATCTTTTCTCACTGTCCAGTCTGTTGTTATGACCTCATTTCATCTCACTTCTCAAATTTCCATTTGACCCCTTTTTAGTTTCCATTTTTCTACTATGAACCTCTATCTGTTCATCCATTATATCCATCTTTACCTTAAAGCTTTGAAAATATTTATAATACTGTCTTAAATTCTTTTTGAATAGAAGGTTCTAGTTAAATCTTCTTTCGGTTCAAATTATAAAACAATTGTATGTGTCATTTAAATAAGGGAGTAGACTTCCTTATTTAATGTTTTATTTACTTTCAACGTACAGCTCAAAGCACAAACACTGTACGCTTTAAACCCAAACCCTTTCCTTCCCGTTTATTCAATATTTTGGACACATATTATGACATATGCACCGGACCTAAATTCAAGAGTTCTGTGAAAACCATATCATTGGAAGAAGGAATTCATTGATCTACTGTATTTTTCAAGGGCTTCAGCCTCATATTTGGTTATATGTTACTAACTGATCCACTAAAATAAGATGGCAAAAAACCCAGCTCTATTTTTGGAAACACAATTTTCCTTATTATTTTTTTACAAGTTGTATGCACCTATTGTCTTCTGTTATTAAGAAACGAACAAAATAACGTCTTAGTCCAGATTTATTTTTAAGTGATGCTTCACTTTATACTTTTTGTTGAGGTATAAATCACAAAAAATAAAATGCATATGTCTTAATAGTACAGTTCAATGATTTTGACAATGACTGGGTAACAACCACTGAAATTAATATACAGAACATTTCCATCACTCCCAAAATTTCCCTCATTCCCCCTTTCCAGTTAGCCTGCTTTCCCCAGAGGTAACCAGTTTCTCATTTCTACTAACATGGTATAGAACTGCCTGTTCTTGGAACTTATATAAAATGAAGTCATATATAAGTACTCTTTTGCGTCTAGATTCATTCACTCAGATACTATTTTTAAGATTTATCCATGTCGTTTCATCAATCAAAAGTTCATTCTTTTTAACTGTTAAGTATTCCATTGTATAAATATACTACAATTTCTTTACCCATTTTCGTATTGATGGGCCTCTTGGATTGTTTTCAAACTTTGGCTATTACTTTGTATAAACCTGCTATGAATATTCTCTTATACACATTTTCATAGACCTATGTTTTCATTTCTTTTGGCTTAATACCTAGAAACGGAATTTCTGTGTCATAGATGTACTCACTTTATATATCTTTTTCCACTCCTCAAACTGAATTTATTTGTGTTTTTAGATATTATAAAATATATCCTGTAAACAACATGTAGATAGGTCTTGCTTTTTATCCAGTCTTGCAATTTCCTTCTCTCTAATGGAGCATTTAGTCCACTTACATTGAATGGAATTACGGTTTTGTTCAGATCAGTTTAATTCTACCACCTTGGTATTTGTTTTCTATCTGTCCCATCTGTTATGTGTTCTATTGTTCATTTATTTCTATTGTCTTCTGTGCTTACAGAATAATTTTTATCCAATTTTATCTATTTAATTGATTTTTTTAGCAATACTTCTTTGTGTGCGTCCACTGTTACGTGTTGTAATGGTTACCCTATAGATAGTAATACACACACTTAACTTACCACAGTCTCAATTCATAAGATATTAAAGAACAATACAATAACTATACAATGGTATAATTTCACTTAATCCCCACTCAATTCCTTGTATATTAGCCATACGTTTTAATTCAACATATTCTATAAACCCCATACCCATTATTACTGTTTTGTGCTTTAAACAGTCAAGAGTCTTTTAAAGAACTTCAGCAATGTCATGAGCCTAAAACGACTAAAATTAGACTTCAAGGGCATCAAGACAGCCAGAACCTAAAAGGCCAAGATTACAGAGAGAAGAGTTCAAAGAACCGAGCCCAATAGTCTAAGCCGTTTTTCCTCGAGGCACTTGCCAGTTTGTAAGTAGTATAGGCTGAGAAGCACAGAAGCGGCGCAGAAACGAGCTGCTATGAGTTCGAGAAACTATGCAGGATTTTTCTCAGTTTCCTGGCTCTGGGAAGATTTTAAAAATGGGATTAAAGAACCACCAAAAGGATGGGGTTCTGATAAAAACCCCAAGTATTCAATTGGACACCACAAGGGCTACAGTCTATGCTGAGGTTAAGCCAGAAATAGACCAGCCTTACAGACTTGAACCCAGCTGTGAATCAGCTCAGCCTGTTTGAATTAAAGTAATCCATGCCGACTCTAATTGACTGCCAGAAGCTAAAGAAATCCCCTTTAGAGAAAGATAACATTTCAAGAATCCCTGTAATTTTTACACATAATTTTAGTAATTCAATAAAAACTTTACCAGGTATACAAAATAAAAAATAACAAAATAAAAAATAAGGGGGTGGGGGGTGGGGGAGGCAATAGAAACTGATGCACAGGTGATCCAGCTACTGGTTTTCAGAAAAAGATTTTAAATGACTGTAAAATGGACGACAAGATAGAGAAATCAACTAGAAAACTAGAATTTATATCAAAAGAATAAAATGGAACTCCTAAAACAAAAAATAATACCAGAAATCAAGGATGCAATGGAGACCACCTCACATCCGACAGAATAGGTAAAATTAAAGCAACCTACTTACAACAGGCCGTGGCGACGGCGGTTCCTGCAGTCGCTGTGAGCTGCGGGTGGCTCCGAGGGCAGCAAGAGCAGCTCTGGTCGCGCGGCTCGCGCGGTTGCGACCCTTTGGATACTGCCCAGCTACGCAGCGGCCTAGACCTCGGCGTGGCTGAGGGCTCCGCGCAGCGAAAACGCAGCAGCTTGAGCTTGGAGGCGTTTCCGCCCAGCCCGCACATGCGCACCTTCCTGGATGCGCAGAAAGCCAGCCTCCCACGCTTCCACACGCAGGGCTAGGAGTTTGAATGCACCGAGATCGCCTTCCCTAGCCAGACGCAGACGCGCCTCCCAAGGCGGCAGCACTAGAGGCCGGGTCCGTGTAGAAGCTGCAGCCGGACAGGTGGACTCGCAGGTGGGCTGACCCGTGCGCATCCTGCAGAACCAGGCGAGAATGAGAACGTGGGCAAGACCAGCCAGTTGGCCAAGTTTAACTTCAAAGAAGATGAAGACGATACTTGTTAGAGGAAGGATGTCTCATACATGCCTGCAGCTACTGGGGAATACCTGATCCCGACTGCATGGTTTACTGTGATACCAGCAAGAGTGGTTCAGTAGATCACGGAAATGCTTCTGGCAGCCACATTCTAAGTCACCTCTGAGGGCAAAATGCAAACAGATGACTCTGCACAAGGATGGGCCCCGGGGGAGACGGTTCTGGAGTGTTATGACTATGTCAGCAGCAAGGCCTTCCTCCTTGGCTTCATTCTTACCAAAGCTACCTGGGTCATGGGGCAACTGTGCAGCCAGCCTTAAGCCACTCAGAGCAGCCTCAAGAAAATCGGATGAGAGAGTTCACAGTGGAAACCCCGGATCCAGGACCAGTACTTCCTGTCCTGGCTGATCACAATCCCTTCTGAGCAGGAACAGCTGTGGGCTCACAGATCACCAGGGAGTAGATGAGCCAGCTGGAGTAGCTCTGCAAGGAAAATCCTTCCACCACCTTGGAGGACCTGGAGAAGCCAGGGGTGGAGGCAGGGCCCCAGCATATCATCCCCAGGAAGGAGGACTCTTACCAGTACCAGAACATATTTGGCCCTCTGGTCAAGCTGGAGACCAACTGCTCTAAGAAACTGAAAGAGTCCCAGAGTCAAGGTAACATCACTGTCAGGTGGCACCTGGGCCTTAACAAGAAGAGAATTGCCTACTTCACTTTGCCCAAGACTGACTTTGATAATCAGGCTTTAGTAATAATTTGGTTAGGAGACATGCAGCTCATGCAGGGGAACAAGATTTGTCTGTGGTACAAAGGGGACCTGGTGCCCCTGTGGAAAGGGATCGGCCACGTCATCAAGGCTCCTGATAATTATGGCAATGAGATCGCCATGGAGCTGCAGAGTAGTTGTGGGCGTACCTTGGAGGTAACTCGTAACTTCCAGGTGGATTTCATGTGGAGGTCAGCCTCATTAGACAGAATGCAGAGTGTTGAAAACATCTGCTGTGGAGGAGAGCTCCGTGTTCGGCCACATCTACCATAAACTGCTAGGCGTGATCAGAGAGTGCCAGCTGCCCAAGTACTTCACAGCACAAGAGTTCCAAGACCTCCACCACTCTCAGGTTGACTTTCCGAGGATGGTGCTGCAGAGACCACTGAGCTGGATCCAGGGACCACTAGGCACAGGGAAGATGTGACCTCAGCCACCATCATCTACCATCTGGCTCAGTGGGCCTGTGCTAGTCTGTGCCCCAACTACCATAGCCAAGGATCAGCTGACCAAGAAGATCCACTGACCAGGCTGAAAGTCATGCAGCTCTGCGCCAGGGTCCTCGGCTCCCCATTGTGCATCCTGGCCCTGCACAAGCAGGTCAGGAACACAGGTAGCCTGCCAGAGCTCCAGAAGCTGCAGTTGCTGAAGGACAAGACCTGGGAGCTGTCCTCTGCAGACCAGAAGTGGTACTTGGCCCTGAAGCAGACTCCTGAGAGGGAACTGCTTGTGAACACAGATGTCATCTGCTGTACATGCGGGTGACCGAAGCTTGCCAAGAGGCAGTTTCACAGGGAGCCAGGCCACTGAGCCCTGGAGTGCATGGTCCCTGTGTCCTCAGAGCCAAGCAGCTGATCCTTGTGGATGACCACTGCCAGCTGGGCCTCATGGTGATATGCAAGAAGGCAGCCAAGGCTGGGCTGTCCCAGTCACTCCTTGAGTACCTGGTGGTGCTGGGCACCTTTCCCATCTGCATCATCCGCCTCCAGGTCCAGGATCAGAGGTACCCTGCACTCAGCGCCTTCCTGTCCAATATCTTCTGCAAGGACCCTTGTCAGAACAGCAGCAGGTCATGTGAAGATGCTCTGTGTGACCCAGGGCCAGGAGGAGATCATCAGGTCAGGTACCTCCTACCTAACAGGCCAGAAGCTGCAAACATAGAAAAGATCACCACAAAGCTAATGAAGACGACTGCCAAGCTGGACCAGATTGCCATCATCATGTCCGTCATCATGTCCTATGAGGGCCAATGCTCCTACCAGCGCAGTACATGCAGCTCAGTAACTCCCTGCACACCAAGCCCTACCAAGAGGTGGAGAATGGCAGCGTGGATGTATTTCAGGGGCTCAAGAACAATTTTATCATCTTTGGCATGTGGGCAGGTAAGCACCAAAGCACTGGATTTTTAAACAACCCCAGGCACTTAATGTGGCCCTGACCAAAGCACATTATGGGCAACCCAGGGGCCCTGTCCAAGCAGCTGCTCTGGAACCACCTGCTGAACTACAATCACCTGCTGGGGGCGGGGGCACTGAACAATCTGCAGGAGAGCCTCATGCAGTTCAGCAAGCCCGGGAAGCTAGTCATCACCATCAACCTTGGAGCCCGTTTCATGACAACATCCGTGTATGACCCCGGAAAGCCATTATCCCAGGATCAGTCTATGATCAGAGCAGCCAGGGCCAGCCTTTGAACATGTGCTTCCAGACCCATGACCAGATCAGCATGATCAGTGCCTACCCCAACCTCATGACCTCCATGAACAGTCCCCATGGCCTCCAACCTGGTCATGCCACCCATGCTGCCACCGGGGTATTTTGGACAAGCTAACAGGCCATCCACAGGTGGGGCACCCCAAAAGGCAAGACTGGTCATGGGGGATTCTAGAAGAACAGCCAGCCAGAGAAATCTCAACAGCCAGGCCAGCCGGGCATGTGCCGTCAAAGCTGTCTCACAGGGTGCCCTGAGGACAGGCTGCATCTCCATCAGCCAGCCCTTCCAGGTGAGTCAGGCCCACCTCTCCCAGCCCAAGCTGTCTCAAGACAGTTGTCTTGGCAGCATGGCGCTGTCACAAGACTCCATATACTCCATGTACCAGGGGCAGCAAGCATACCAGCCCAGCAGAGTGATGGGGCTGCCCCATACTAGAAGGTGGTCTCCTCCACTAGCATCTTATTCTGGGTTAAAAAAGTAAAAATAGGGCTTCCCTGGTGGCGCGGTGGTTGAGAGTCCGCCTGCCGATGCAGGGGACACGGGTTCGTGCCCCCGTCCAGGAAGATCCCACGTGCCACGGAGCAGCTGGGCCCGTGAGCCATGGCCGCTGAGCCTGCGCGTCCGGAGCCTGTGCTCCGCAACGGGAGAGGCCACAACAGTGAGAGGCCCGCGTACCGCAAAAAAAAAAAAAAAAAAGTAAAAATAAATGGATGCCTGTTTTCCACTGCTAAAACTGAAGCATCATTTTGAGCAGCACGAGAGGGAGAGGAACACCCAAGGGAGAGAGGAGCTTAAGTCAGAGCAAGTGCCCAATGCCGGTGCTTGGTGAGGAGGAGGAGGAGGGGGAGTGAGAGGTGGGCTCCACCACGGAAGACCATCCACCATCAAGCCTCACCATCCCTGCTGCCAACAAGGCCCAGCGCCCACAATGTCCACACCTGGGTCTGCCACCAGGGCAGAGCAAGGAAAACCCTCGTCTCAGAGGAGCCCTTTTCCCTGTTCTGTTCTTCTTCTCTTTTAGTTAAAGGGGAACTACGTTTTAGCAGGAAAAAAACTTCGCACTCTGTGCCCAGTCAGGGCTCCGGGCAGTTGACAGCTGTGCTAGGCTGAGCCCCTTCGAGATGTGCTGTCCACACCAGCTCTGAAACTGTGGAGGGCATGCTGCCTGTGTTCTAAGAGGGTTTTCCTGTAAAGAAATACATGTTTGGAAGGTTTCTGGTTACTTTTTAAAGATTCTTTCAAAGAAGTACTGAAATAAACACTTTCCTGAGTTTGTCTGCCAAATCTGAGTGGTGGACCTGGGTGATGTGAGTAGGTTCCAGAAACAAAGTTTAAACAAACCAATACAACTAGAGACTAGGAGCAACACCTGTGATGCAATTGCAAGAAGGGTTTTTGTTTGAAGTTTTAGCTTCCAGCAGCTTCTCCCTGCAGGTGAGGGAGCAGCATTCAGGAACGGGAGGCTCCTTTCTCCACTAGACTCTGAGAAGCAAAGCATTTCCCTCTAGGGCTGGATTTGCCCCTCACTCCCTGTGAAAATTTGGACACAGAGACAGACACATAGAGGGAAGATGATATGAAGATACACAGAAAAACAACAGCCATGTGACTGTAGTGATGAAGCTACAAGCCAAGGAATGCCAAAGGTGGCTGGCAAACATCAAAAGCCAGAAGCAAAGACGGATTCTCCCCCAGAGCCATCAGAGAAAGCATGGCTCTGCCAGTGCCTTGATTTCAGACTTCTAGTCTCCAGAACTGTGACACAATAAAATGCTGTTGTCTTAAGCCACTCAACTTTTGATAGTTTTTTACAGTCACCCTAGGAAATCAATACAACTACTAGTATAGTTAACAACATGGATGAATTCTCAAAAGCATTATATTATGTAAAAAAAAATCTTACATAAAAGATACTAACTGTATGATTCACTTTATATGAAGTTCTAGAACAGGCAAAACTAACCTATGGTGGGAAAAAAATCAGAACAGTGATTGCTTATGGGTGAGGAAGTTGGGACTGGCTGGGAAGAGGCATGAAGAAACTTTCTAGGGGGATGACTATGTTCTATATCTTGGTAGAGGATTGGGTACACCAGTGTTTGCATTTATCAAAACTCAGCAAATGAATACCTAAGATTTGTGTAGTTCATTGTATATAAATTCTACCTCAAAATAAAAACTACTATAAACAAATACTGAACTCTAGCTAATGGTATGCATGCTGAGGTGTTTAGAAGGAAGTGTAGTGAAGTCTGCATTTTAATTTGAAATGCATTAAAGAGTAAGATGGATTGATGACTGTATAGTTAGATGGTTAGGCAGATATGTGATAATGCAAGTATAATATAATATTAATGGCAGAATCTAGTTGGTGGACATATGGCTGTTCAATGTAAAATTCTTTCAACTTTTCTGTGTGCTTGAATATTTTTATAATAAAATGTTACAGAAAAAAGAATGTAATAAAGGAGTTAACCAGAAAATTAGACATAGAAGTTTAATCAGGCTGCAGCACAGAATTTTAAAAAGAATGGAAAATACAGAAAGGAGCATAAGTGATACCAGTCTCAGGGATAAAGACTAACATAGGTATAATTGGAGTTGTAGAAGCAAAGAAGAAAAAGAATTGGCTAGATGCTGCTTTTTAAAAGATCATTTTTGAGAATTTTTCGAAGTAGATGAACGACTTCAAGCCACATATTCGGTTAATAAAATGAATTGCAAGCATTTCTTTTGAATACAAAGGAAAACAAAATGAGGTATATCTAGTTAAACTGTTGAAAAACAAAGACAAAAACCCCTTAAAAGCATTCAGAGGTGCAACAACGAGACAGAACTGACTTCTCAATGGAATGGCATCTTTAAAGTGAGGCCTGTGAATAGAGCTGGCATTTATTAGGCTTCTATTATATGTCAGACTCTGGGCTAAACCCTTCACAAACATTGTAGCATTTAATCCTCACACCCTCCCAATGAGGTAGAATTAAGAATCCCATTTTAGGGCTTCCCTGGTGGCGCAGTGGTTGAGAGTCCGCCTGCCGATGCAGGGGACACGGGTTCATGCCCAGGTCCAGGAAGATCCCACATGCCGCAGATCGGCTAGGCCCGTGAGCCATGGCCGCTGAGCCTGTGCGTCCGGAGCCTGTGCTCCGCAACAGGAGAGGCCACAACAGTGAGAGGCCTGCGTACCGCAAAAAAAAAAAAAAAAAAAAAAAGAATCCCATTTTAATAAAAAGAAATTGAGGGTTGGAAAAGTTCATTATTTGTGTAAAGTCAGATGGTTAACCAGTGGTAAAGATTACAATTTAATTGTGACAGACTGTAAACACATTCATCTTAAGCTTTGTGCTTCCTCCCGTATTATAAGTGTTCTGCTTTTTTCCTCCACTTCTGTGCATCTGCCAAGGCTCTTGATCTCAGCATTCCCTGATTTGGTAATCCCCCTGCCAAGTCTTGTAATGGTTATGAAAATATGCTTGGGGTTAATATTGAAAATGGAGAGAGAGAGAGAGAGAGAGAGAGAGAGAGAGAGAGAGAGAAACTGAATGTGGTGGAACACTAGTATCTAGTATCGGATAACAAGGATACAGATCACATTATTGTATGATACTGGAGCACTGACTGTAGACAGAATACATTTAATTGGCACCTTTTCTTTGAATGCAGTATATCTAGTCTCCATTTTGACACTCTAGTAGATGACTGAAATGCTACCTTGTGTCTTGTTAGCACCGTATTGTAAAGTGTATATTATTATAGAAAATTGACAAGGTGATGAGCTGTCACTTTAGCTAAGAGAATATCCTATTTTTAATGAATATTATTTCATAAGGAAATGTGCTGATGACAGCTTATTTCAGTGGAAACTGTTGATGCGTAACCTTTTTGCTAGACAACATTATATCAGTAGTGACTATACCTAAAAAATTATGCTAGATGCTAGAAATGTGTTTGCAAGAATAAGTTTTAAGAAATGAGTACATAAGAGTAAGCAAAAGTATTTTTGAAATATTGTGTTAGCATATATTTATTATAGGAGATTTTGTGGGGGTATATTTCTTATGACAAAATAGTAATTTATATCCCAATAATATTTTTTTTAATATATTTTTTCTTTACATCTGTGCTAAGATGTAAGAACACATCTTCAGAATAAATTTACATGTGTAGATGAATGCACAAATGTATGTATGTATATACTGATATGCATATAGATGAAATATTCCAAAGTTTGTATTATATGTCATATAAATTACATCCAATCTGGCAAGGAAGCACAGATCTTCCACTGATTACTAGAATTAGGAGAGCTAAATTCAAGTCCTGGTTCTATCACTTTTATTTTGTAATCTTGGGAAAGTCCTTTAATCTCTTATTTTAAGACGAGTTTACTTCTCAGTTAAAAATGGAGAAAATAATATTTGACCTACATACTTCACAGGGTGGTCAGGAGGCTTTTAAAAGAGATAATGTGTATGAAAGAAACATGATATTGCAAAAAGATATTATATTTAATAATATGTATAATTATATATTATAACATATTAAATATAAACGTGTATATAAATACAAGTATCATTATATGACCTGAATTATTCTAGGAGTTACCAACTTATGGCTTCAAATAAGGTCATGTTAACAATAATAACTAAATTTCTCTACTCCATGGCTCACAACCTAATGAAGCCACCTCAAAATATGACCCAGCTTGTCCTAGGAGAGCGAAGGGGAGTGAAGTTTTAGAAGCTCATACTGCATCTGCTCAGGTTCCACGCTCTCTCACTCACTAACACTTTCAAGAAACCAGCAGAAGTGCTCTTGCTGACGCTTCACAGCCCACCCGCTCACGGCAAGAACATCTGCATCTGGGCACCATCCTCTAGGACCCACAAAGTGGTCAGTGTCCAAAGAGCCAGAGTGGGGCTGTGTTCCTGCTTTGCATACAAAGAGAATGCCTGTCACACTGGCACAATTTCCAAGTCCCTCTTTGTTACACGGGCAGCAAACTGTATTTCTAAGTGCCCTGTGTCTCTTCCTGCAGGACCCTATCAGGAGTCCAGGCTTACAGCCCAAAGTCTGAAGCAGGCAATGCTGTTTATCCCATTCTTTCCAGCCTGTCCCTTTGCTCTCCCCCTATATATGCAAACACTTGTCTCATTTTCCTCTAACCAAAAAGCATTTTTAAAATGGCATCCTGTCTGGCGTATTTCACGTTTCCCACACTTGCCTAGAAATGTCTGAAATCCAGTTGGGAACACTTAATGCTCTAGCTACTCATTGCTGTGTAACACACTGCTCCAAAATTTAGTGACCTAGAACAATATTGATGTTTTGATTTTCACTGTTCTATAGGTCGTCTGGGTGGAAGTTTTG
This sequence comes from Leucopleurus acutus, assembly GCF_964270905.1. Taxonomy (NCBI): domain Eukaryota; kingdom Metazoa; phylum Chordata; class Mammalia; order Artiodactyla; family Delphinidae; genus Leucopleurus; species Leucopleurus acutus. The sequence goes on along the minus strand of NC_139145.1, from coordinate 73,690,508 downwards.
CTGGTCTTCTGGAACTACTCAGCTGAAGTCAGCTGCGCTGACTGGGGACTAGACTCAGCAGTGGCACTGGGATGACTGAGCCCCTCTTCCCTCATAGTCTCTTGTCATTAGGCTAGAATTCCTTTAATAGCAGCAAGAGTATACCAAATGAACAAAGACAGAAGCTGCCAGGCCTCTTAAAATCCAGCTTCTCAAATATACCACACCATTTCCATAGCATTCTGTTGATCAAAGTATGTCACCAGGCCAGCCCAGATTCAAAATGGTCTGCACTTCTTCAATGGAAGAGGCATGCAAATAGTGAGATGATAAGAATTTTTGGAGAGTCATCTTTGAAGACAAACAACTACCATTCAGTCTCTGGCTACAACACTGCAGATCCCTTGCACATGCAAAATACACCATCCCCCTCCCAATACCCCAAAAGTCTTATTCAATTACACTATTAGCTCTCAGTCCAGGATTTCATCATTAAACATGGTCCAGGTGGGGACAAGTTTCCACAGGTTCAGAGACTCAGATGCAGTTGCTCAAGTGTGGCTCTTCTTGATTTGTGAACTAAAATGACAAGTTATCTGCCCTCCCCACCTCACCTTCACACATACATGCAAAATGCAATAGTGAAAGAGGGATACGATAACTATAATAGACACTCCTGTTCAAGAAAGAGGAAATCGAAGGTGTGTAGAGCCACTGATCCATAGCAATTCTGAAATCTGGTCAGGTACATATTTTCAGGGCTGCTACTCTGGAAACAGAATGCTCTTTGATTAGGGACCAGCTCTGCCCCCTGGGAATAATTTCCTGATCCACTCTTCTCTTAGCTCTTGTCTTGCACACTGGAGTCTTGGCTCTGCCCTCTGAGTCATTACTTGCTCTCAACACAAATACAGAAATAGCCACCATTTCACAATTAGTGTACCATTTTTTTCCTAACAATGCACTCTTTGTGCCAACAGCTGACCAGGACTTATTAAAAGTTCAAAATGAAATGTGTGACCTTTCCATTTGTGTAAATATGTTCAACTATGTATGTGGAAATGCTTAAGTCATTTGTATAAATTCATCAGTATAATTATATAATGAATACATGAATAATCTATACAGTTTTTGTACTAAATTAAGCTGTCTTCCAATGTAATAAGCTGTGAAGGAATATTTCTTGTGACTAAGAAATGCTATATTATTTTATGTCTCTTAAATCTGTTCTTTTACTTAATTCTAGAAAGGGAAGGAGTATATGGCTTTATCCAGAGGCAAAAGAGGAGCTAGGTAGTGTCACTGACTTCCAGAATGGTGTTGAAAGAATGAAAGAGAGGAAGGAAGGAGGGAAGGAAGGGAGGAAGGGAGGGAGGGAGGGAGGGAGGGAGGAAGGAAGGGAGGGAGGAAGGAAGGAAGGGAGGAAGGAAGGAAGGAAGGAAAAGAAAGGGAGAAAGAAAGACTTGCCCAAATTCTCTCTCTCTCGGATATTTGCAATAGGGAGGAGGAGTGAAATGTCCCAATTGGACATGGCCTTAGACTCTTTGGGAATAATACAGTACTAACAATACTTCAGTTCCTGGGCTCTCTACCTAATACTTCTTGGAAGCTCTCCCATGAAAGTTTTCAGTGGGAAATCCAGAATCTGAGAAATTCTCAGAGTTTAGATACCTAAGATATTGCTATGTATCCTTGTAGTGGACCTGCATTAACTGCTTGTTAATGCTAACTACGGTTCCAGTATTTTCCTTCCAGTTATTTTTTAGACATTTTTTTCTTAAGTAAATTGAGGTCATTATCAGATGTAACACTTTAATATAAGTATGACAAAGATTGAGTTATTTTATTATAGGTCTTCTTTTATATTTTTTGAAACCCCTCCCCACCCCCCCCAGTTTCCTCAGGAATTCCAGTTGTGCATTTATTGACTTTTCTTTACCTGTCTTCTGTGTATTATTTTTCTAATTATCAATCTTTATTCTTTGACATTTTATTTTGCTATGCTTTTCGATCCCTTCCTATATGTTTGTGTTTGTAATATATCCATTTCACATTTTGTTACTTCCCTGTTATTGTTTTTTCCCTGTGATTGTGTTATATGTTCCCTTTATTGTTTTCCAGCTCCCCTTCCATCTCTTCCTTCTGAATAGGATACTCTGAATCTATTTTTTAACGATGGTTTCAAAAAGTTTATCTTTTAATGCCTGATATAACAATAAAGAAATGTTTGACTTTCTGCCATAATTCTCCTTCTGATGTGCAGTTTCATTTGTCATGTTTTATTGTATTTCTTGCCTCCTCTTTTTCTGGCAATATTGCTGACTGTTTCCTTTTTATTATTACTCACCTTTTAATGGAGGCCTTTTCCTCTGGGTGAGCCACTTGTTGTGGAACAGAACAGTAAGGTGCTGGGAAAGTGTATGTGGAATGCCAATTTAGATATGTTGCCCCAATGTTGCTGCTCAGCAAGTCTGTCTCACACTCTATCATGAGGGTACACTTCACCAGGGCTCTGGTTATCCTGGTTTCTCCCTGTGGGCTGACAGGCAAAGCCTCAGTTGTGACATATGCAAGTGTTTTGTGTGATCATTTGGTATTTATTTCTTTCTCTTTAGCCATTATTATCAGCAGCTGCAAAGCTGATGTACACACACTACTCCACCCTTCCTGAAAAGAGAAATGGGTGAGAGAATGAACAACTTCTCATCCAAGCCATATACCCCCACTCCATACTGCTGGGTCAAATGTGACTGGGAATGTTCCTGCTAACAGACTTGGTCCACAGCTGCAATCCCAAATAAGGAATCATTGCTTGAGTGTCTCAGGGCCATGCCACCTACTTCTGGATTATTCTATATACTGCCCCAAATCTGTAATGCTATGAGATCTCCCTTAATATCCTCTCTTGATTTGATAGAAATAGCACATTCAGCAGCTGTCCTGCATAGTTTGAGGTAGGAATTGAGGCAATATTTTAATTTTTGTTTAAGTTAAATTACAGAGTTTCCTCTGTGCTTTTCATCCTTCTTTTTTATTTAAATTGTTTTCATGCAGGAAAATGAAGCTGAAAATTTTTTACATTATTTTTTTTTGAATTTCCACTCTGTATGCCATAGAGTTGACCCTTGAACAACATGGGGGTTAGGGTGCCAACCCCATGTGGTCAAGAATCCGTGTATAACTTTACACTTGGCCCTTCTATCCATGGGTCTGCATCCACAAATCCACCAACCACGGATCTTGTAGTACTGTAGTACTAGAAATCCACATGTAAGTGGACCATGCAGTTCAAACCCATGTAGTTCAAGGGTCAGCTGTAGTTTAGAAATAATGTGATTTGCAGCAAGGTCTTTTTTCACCCACCTCCTAGAGTAATGGAAATAAAAACAAAAATAAACAAATGGGACCTAATGAAACTTTAAAGCTTTTGCACAGCAAAGGAAACCATAAACAAGACAAAAAGACAACCCTCAGAATGGGAGAAAATATTTGCAAACGAATCAACGGACAAAGGATTAATCTCCAAAATATATAAATAGCTCATGCAGCTCAATGTTAAAAAAACAAACAACCCAATCCAAAAATGGGCAGAAGACCTAAACAGACATTTCTCCAAAGATGACTTACAGATGGCCAAGAGGCAAATGAAAAGCTACTCAACATCACTAATTATTAGAGAAATGCAAATCAAAACTGCAGTGAGGTATCACCTCACACCAGTTAGAATGGGCATCATCAGAAAATCTACAAACAATAAATGCTGGAGCAGGTGTAGAGAAAAGGGAACCCTCCTGCACTGTTGGTGGGAATGTAAACTGATACAGCCACTATGGAGAACAGTATGGAGGTTCCTTAAAAAACTAAAAATAGAATTACCATATGACCCAGCAATCCTACTACTGGGCATATACCTAGAGAAAACCATAATTTAAAAAGACACAGGCACCCCAACATTCACTGCAGCACTATTTACAATAGCCAGGTCATGGAAGCAACCTAAATGCCCATCAACAAATGAATGGATAAAGAAGATGTGGTACATATATACAATGGAATATTACTCAGCCATAAAAAGGAATGAAAATGGGTCATTTGTAGAGACATGGATGGACCTGGAGACTGTCATACAGAGTGAAGTAAGTCAGAAACAGAAAAACAAATATCGTATATTAACGCATATATGTGGAATCTAGAAAAATGGTACAGATGAACCGGTCTGCAAGGCAGAAATAGAGACACAGATGTAGAGAACAAACATATGGACACCAAGGGGGGAAAGCGGGGGTGGGGGGGGATGAATTGGGAGATTGGGATTGACATATATACACCAATATGTATAAAATAGATAACTAATAAGAACCTGCTGTATAAAAAAATAAAAGAAAATTCAAAAGAAAAAAAGAATGTGATTTGTGAAGACCAACAAAATTACAAAGTCTCACTCAGATCATATATTTAAAAATAAAAGAGATGGCTTGCCCTTCATTCATGGTAACTGATACCCTTTAAGTTGGAATAAACTTTAAAAACACTACACAAGGGCTTCCCTGGTGGTGCAGTGGTTGAGAGTCCGCCTGCCGATGCAGGGGACATGGGCTTGTGCCCCGGTCTGGGAAGATCCCACATGCCGCGGAGCGGCTGGGCCCGTGAGCCGTGGCCGCTGAGCCTGCGCGTCCGGAGCCTGTGCTCTGCAACGGGAGAGGCCCCAACAGTGAGAGGCCCGCCTACAGAAAAAAAAAAAAAAAAAATGTGAAACTTCTTTAAAAGTTACTGCAGGCAACTATAATTTTTCTTCCACCACTCTCCCTCTCTCTTTTTTCACTCTTTTCTTCCTTTCTTCTTCCTTTTTTCTTCCAAGGTATTGATTTGATTTAATTCAATGATTCATAGCAGCCTCCTAAAAAATTACTCAAACCTCTGCTTGAGCTTTCTACCCTCCCCACCTTGGTTCAAACTCTTACTCTCTTTGCAGAATGTCTATTTCTTCTTCTCTGGTCTGCCAAACTTTCCACATCTTTCAAAAGCATTTTAAGGGACTTCCCTGGCAGTCCAGTGGTTAAGACTTCATCTTCCAATGCAGGGATGCGGATTCGATTCCTGGTCGGGGAGCTAAGATCCCACGTGCCTTTTGGCCAAAATACCAACACATAAAACAGAAACGATACTGTAACAAATTCAATAAAGACTTTAAAAATGGTCCACATCCAAAAAAATAAAATAAAATATCTTTAAAAAAAGCAGTTTAAGTTCTACTGTTTAGTGAAACTTTTCTAAATCATGCTGGGTTCTCATGTGAAAGTATAAAAAGTACTTTCTTACGACTCCTATGCCAGTCAATAGATTGTCTTGTGACCTCAACTCTGTGTGGTTATTTGCTCCTTTATGGTTATTTAACCCCACACCTAGATTTTTTTTTTTTTTTTTTTGCGGTACGCGGGTCTCTCACTGTTGTGGCCTCTCCCGTTGCGGAGCACAGGCTCCGGATGCGCAGGCTCAGCGGCCATGGCTCACGGGCCCAGCCGCACTGCGCCAACAGGGAAGCCCCACACCTAGATTTTTAAGCTCCTTGAGGTCAGGGACCAGGAATACTTTTCAATTTCCTGGACTCTGGTCCAGTGATTTACACAAATATGCTTAACAAATTTTGGCTGATTGTGTGTAATAGGAACCAAAATGAGATACGCAGAAGGTGAAAAGCTTTTCAAACTTCATATAAAAATGATGGAAAAAAATGTGATTTACTTATATTAAACATGAAAAATATGGACTCAAAGGAAAATTTGAGAACCTTTAAATATATGTCAGCCCTGACATGTTTTAATCACAGTAGACACAAAATTTCTCCGGCACACAGTTATCCATTATGAAGTTATTGGATGAAAGTGAAAAACCAGAAGATTTTCCGAAACATGTAAAAAAACCAACAAACAAAAAAAACTGGTGTCTCTGAGGACACCAGTTTCACTAGCCAAAATTTCTCTATTCAATTTCTCCAAAACAGGAGTAACTTTATTTTCTTCCTAATTAAAGCAGAAGTAAATCTAATTTAAGTTTTTGCTTTCAATCATCACCAATAAAAAGACATAATTAGCTTTTCGCTATCTTGGCCTTGACTGAGAGATGAAAACTAACTGGAAAAGAATTATCTCAGAAAGAGTAATATAGAAATTATTTATTTCAGGGTGAGGGCAAGGGGAGGTACATAACTATAACACGTGGAAATGTATGAAAGATAAAATAACAGTTCAATGTTTCTACCTTCTGAGACAAATATATAAATAAAAGTATATTTTCCATTCAAAAGAGAGAGAGATCTGAAAATAATGAATAGGTATATCTATACTTATAATACATTATGCATCTGTTATAGAAATGTATTTGTTAACATGGAAAAATATTCATCATATATTGCTAATGTTTTTAAAAGCAATTAAAATAACGCATACTATGTAATTTTACTATGTAGGTAAAATAATACATATTAGTTTAAGTCTAGAAGGAGAGGGCAGTGGATGCTGTAGGTGCCTCTTCTATATCTGTCACTTTTACTGGGTCAGTGCATCCACACCGAGCTGCTATGAGCATAGCCTGCTGACAGCTCACCACTGCCTCCTTCCCCTGAAGAGGTGTCCTTCACCAAATAGGAACTGCCTTGCTTGAGCCTCTGGGGGCATCCCACTATCAATGACTGAATTATACAGAATACAACTGCCTGGGCCCGTTGTCTCAAGTGGTAACCAACAGTGGGGTGCAGTCCATGCTCTGAGTTCCACCTGAGATTGCAACCTGAGGCTTGAGCTGACTCCGCAGACTTCCTTGGCTCCTCCCCCCACCTTATCCCACTCCTTCCCTTGCCCTGAGAGCCCTCTCTCTATTAAACCTGTGCACATGACTCCCTTGTGCACATGATTGCAGGCTTGGCTTCTAGGGAAACTCAGAAGGACATGAAATGTTAAAAATAATTCTACAGGTGTTGAGATTAAATATCATTTTTAGTTTATTTGTCCTGCTTTTCTCTAATTAAAATATATTGTTTGTATATATAGTTTAAAAAAGTATAGAGAGTTTCAAAATACTAAGGTTTCTAAATTGTTATTTATATGCTCTTGTTTGGTAGAACCAGGGAAGTTAATTTTTAAAATATAGACAAAAGAAAATTTAAAGGAAACATTTAACATATTTTGTTTTAATAAAATGTGTTTATTTAAATAACACTAAAGTTATTTTGAATCCTTCAGGAAAAGAATTTTGAATACTTGTGAATTTCTAAATTATTAATAATAAATTATTTTCTGACACTAATTTAGGTCTCTTATTAGAACCAACCTTAGGATTTTATACTAGATGAAATATAAATATCAACTAGATTATTATTGACCCTTTTCACCTTCCTTTCTATAATTGCTTAAATAAGTATATACTAACGTCTAGATAGACTTGAAAGGCATACTATAACATAAAGCAGGAAGGACTTCATTTTCTTTGGCATTTTTCTGTTTAGTCATATCTAAATCACACAAGTTTCAGTAAAGACAGGTTTGAAAATTTGTGGAAGGTTTTGGCGTTATCTATGTCCTACTTGAAATCATTCATATTTAACATGATATGTTTTCAATTATACGTCTATCTCTGTATAGCTCTAGACATAGATCTTAGATGTATAGTATTTATCCCAGACACTGTGCTAGGCATGTTACACTAGTTTTTCACTTAATCGTTGGAGTACCCCTTCAGCATTACTATTATTATTCATAATTGAGCTCAGAGATATTAACTACCTTATGGAAGGTCTCATACTACAGAGTTCTAACTTTGTACCATCCCTTTCTTACTTTATAGTGTTTAGGAATCAGATTTGCTACTTTCTCCTACAGTATATTTTATACCTTTCTCCACTATGGCTAATAACTGACCACAAAGTCTTCCCTAAATAACATGGCAAGTTAGTATCTAAAATAACCAAAATTCGAATAATTTGTAGGGGAAAGCTTAATAAAGGCTACCTTATTATCTTAAGGGCATCCCTCAGAGCTATAATGATAAATGAAATTATATTACATTTCTCAATAAAGAGGAAACTATGTTCTCCAAAGCACATAAAATTAGTTCCAAAATTAAAAATTCAGAAGTTAGACTTAAATGAATGCTATCAATTAATTTTTATGAAAGAACTAGAACCATTTTGAAAAAGTTCAATTGTCTTCTAAATGAAAATTAGATAAATAACTTCATTTTATTGAGAAAAATTATTATGATCTGAGAGATAGAACTAGCAGGCTTTTTCACCTTCAATTAAAAATATCAATCCTCCAGTGGAGTCCCCCGAATCATTCATCTACAGATGAGCAGAACGCAAAGAGGCTTTCATCTAGAGAGCAAAGGAGCAGTAGTTGACAGAAATGCTTCTTTTTATTTGTGATTCCATTGTCTTCAGTGAAAATGAGATTTTTTAAAAAATGACATTTTTTAAAAATACCCGAACAATGTTTGAATAAATATTTAAGTTGTTAAAAGTTCCAGGTACTGTCTTGTACCCTACAAGCTGAGGGGACCCTAAAACAATGAACATATTCTCCATGTACTTTAGGTTTTCCTAATTTCAGTGCAATCTTACAGCTGCTTGAAAAGTCACTGCCTGCTCAGTTCTTCATAAAGCAAATAAAGAATAAAAAGAACTCTCCCTTTATTATTGTGTTGTTGGAAAGAAATCTATAAAGATACAGTGCAGGTTCTTAATTACTCAGTATGTGAGAATCTGACCAGTAATATAGAAAGACACAAAATGGTGACCAATTTACAGTGTTCCACATTTTTTTTTAACATCTTTATTGGAGCATAATTGCTTTACAGCGGTGGGTTAGTTTTTGCTTTATAACCGTTCCACATTTTTATTGTTACTATTTTTCTTTGAAGTAACTGTAAGGAAGGAAACAATATGGTATTTCTGTGTCCCTGGTCATCCTTTTCATTGACCCTGTTTTTTCACTACTAGAGAAGTATTTGTCCTTGTGTGTTGAACTAATTTAAGGAACTAGAAACATCTATGAATTCTATAGAAAATTTTATGATAGAGCAAAAAGTGACTAACCCATTTGTTACCATCTTCTCAATGGCACAAATGGCCCAAATCATAAATATCGTAATCTGAGACAAGATGAAATGGACCATTTTCTGTGCAGTATCACTTTTCCTTTTTTTTTTTTTTTAAGCATGGAAGCATTTGCTGAGATGTGATATCTGTAATGACAAGCCACAGGGGAAAAAAAAGCAAAACATCCTTTTGCACAGTGATGGTAGACTATTACATTTAGCCTACCCACACAAATTGGTCCCAGCAGTTTTCTCTTTAATTCGGGATTTATGGAAACATCTGAGATTATAAAATTAACCAAACAAAAGCAGATGCTATAATTGTGAGGGGCCCAATTCTTGGATGAATACCAGATCTAAACATTAGTATATGGAGTGGAAACATTTTAACTGAAATTCTCATATATCCGTTTACAAGCCGATGTGAATATTCCACGTGAAATAACTATTTTAAACAGCTTGGAGAAATGAAATTATGTTCACATAAGTGGCCCATTTTTCTCCCTTTCAAAAGGAAGACAAGAGCTATTAAAATGATCATTTCCTCAAGTTTCTTAATTAATAATATAAAGTCTCCCACCTATTAACAATTCCTAGGAAAGATAGGGGGAGAGGTATATCTTAGATATAGCTCCCAAATTGTGCTTTTATAGTACCCTGGGGTGATACGTAATAACGCCACTGTCAGTTAGTTTGCATATTTATTGTGGAAGATCAATTTTGAGCAGTACTTAGCATTTTGGTCGGTGGTAGCATCAGCTAAAAAGAAAAAAGAACACCTTTATATTTAAATAAGAGTAACTATTTAAAGGTAGTAGAAAATACCCTTCTAGTCTAGGCTACTCTTAGATATTGTAAAGGACGTGGAAATTACTCTTTGGAAAAGAGATATAAAAAATGATGTTTGATAGTCTTATTTCCACTAAGGGCTGGGTGTAGTTGTAGCAACTGACTCCTTGTGGCTATGCCTTTGCTGAGACTGGTTTGAAGGTAAAAATACAAAGGAAATTAGAGACTTGAAATCAATCAAAAATGTGTTCTTTTTAGGAATGAAGGAACTTTAAGTGATCTAAGATGTTTTTTCTGTAAAGTAGTAGGTTTCTCTGAATCAAAGAACACATGGCAGAGGCTATGGTTCTAAGACTGGGTAAAAAAAGCTTTGTAAACACACTCAGATAAATGTCAGGATGATACCTCCAAGGGACCCTGGCCAAGATTTGTTTATTGAATTTACACAATTGAACCAATCATGATTAGACTGCCTCAGGGCCAAAGTTCAAAGGGATAACAATCAGAATGCATAAAAAGTAGAGCAACGACTGGCATATATTAAAATAAATAAGATGTCAATGTAAAGAGATGTGTCTTTCAGTTCTTTACAGTTCTGCTTGTAGAAGGTTATTAGACAAGGATTGGACCAAACCATGATGAACAAAGAATCCCACACACAAGGTCCTTCCACAGAAATCTAATTTCTTCTTGAGTTCTTTATGGATGAAATGTGATGACTGTTAGCTGGAGCTCTCCAGCTGATTCATATTTCTATGAAGTTGAGTAAGCAGTGTTTTCCACAGTGCATTCCAGAGAACGCAAAACCCATGGGATGTTACTAAACATTAGCCAACCGCTCTCCTTTCCTACCAAGGTGAATCATTGAGTAAACATGGATTTAAATCTGGTTTAACAAATTGTCTGTTTTTCTAGAATCCATGTTTCCCAAACTTATTTCCCTTCATAGTCCCTTTTTCTGAGGCAAATCTTGCAGGAACAGTATTCTTTTGGAATACACTTTGGGGAACCCAAATCTAAGTTAATTAATGTACAAGATCTGTGCATAGTCTTAGGCCCAAAGGTGAAGAAAATTGGTTGCTTGGTCCATACTAACTTCTTAATTCCAGTCAGCCCCATTTTTCTTCCCTAATAGACAGTCTTCCTTCCCACTTAAGAGCTTAGTCCCTTCACGCTCCTCTCTATCAAATGTTAATCTGACTCTCCTTAAAATAAGGTAAAAATGCTTGATAATTGCTGGAGTGTGTTTTCTCACAAACATATTTGCATGCAACAGAATAGACCTTTGATGCGAACGAATGTAATTCTTACTCAGGTATTTTAGGCAAGCAAGTAAGAACAATATTTGAAGGAATAATAAAGCTATTTATAGGCGTCTTGTGCCCATATGCCATAAATTGATAGTCATACCTGAAAGTAACCCAGACCAAGATACTGAGGGCTCAGGAACTCAAAATTAGGACTCTGAACTGGACCTGGAGGTCTCTGAAGCACTTGTTTCTCAATTTTCCTGCATCTGAGCGATTCCATGAGTCATCGGATAACAGAGTCACCATGAGGTAATGGCATCAATGTCATTTAATTGCTAACCCTGGACTAGTTGTTCCCTACTAGAAAGGCACCCAGAACAAGAGCTGCTCAGTTAGCTGAGGCTAAGCTGACTTGTCTTGGCATTTATGGGTACTAAACTCTCCAGGCAATGTTCACACAAGCTGTTAGCACCACAAGTCCATGAAGTCCAGTTCCCCAAGGTACCCAGAAAGTCAAAACTCAAAAGTCCAGGCAGAAGGACAGGGAGCATCTTGACTATTTTCCTATTACATGGTTTATTCAGTCACTAAACAGTTCCTGAGCCATGTTGTTCTAGGAACTGGTGACAGGAGAAAAAGCAAGACAAATAAGGCCCAAAGATTCATGATACTTACATGTTAGTTGGGGGGAAGACAGGCAAGAAACAAATAAACAAGGAATTATCAAGAAATGCATGAGTACAAGAAAGAAACTATAAACAAGTGACATAAAATATAGTGATGGGGCTCTGGAGCCAATGTACAAAGAGAGGACTCCAGCATCCAGAGATAAGAATGACAAATGCTAGGCCAGGTCCTAGAAGGAAGCTAAGACATCTGGTAAGAGATTGGGACAAAGATAAGAATATGGATAGGATCTTAGATATACGACACCAAGTGGGTGAGTAACTCAGGAAGCCAGGTACAAGAAGAACGTTTAACAGAATGAGGGTGAGGAGGGGTACAACATGGCTGCTACTCTTTGATCACCACTGAGCATGTTATGAGTCTAATTGCAGTTGAAAACTATAAAAGGCAACACTGGGGCAGCAAATGCTACTTAGAGAGCAGGCAAAGTAAGCCAACAAAAGTTCCTACTCCAAAGAGTTGCCATTTGATTTTCTGCTCCAGTTAACATAGATCTGGGATCTGGGGTAAACACATCTCTACCACTTAAGGAGATGAGTAAAGAGCAGGAGCCTGGCATTTTATAACTATTGGATCAAGAGATTATATCCTGAGGATTCAGATATGAAAGAGGCATGCCTCATTTGCTTATGGTGATGGCAGCTAGCACTCGGCTGGAATTTCTAACTGCAAGTTCAACACTAGCTCCACACATTTGATTCATTTCTTGGGCTGGTGTGATAGCTAATTTTGTGTGTCAACTCAGCTGAGCTAAGGGAGCTCAGATAGCTTATAAAACAATATTCTGGGTGTGTTTGTGAGGGTGTTTCTGAAAGATTAACATTTGAATAAGTAGACTGAGCAAAGATCCCCTCTCACCAACTTGGGTTGGCATCATCCAATCTATTTAGGGCCCAAATAGAACAAAAAGGTGGAGGGAGGGTGAAGTTGCTCTCTCTGCTTAAGCTGGGACTGCCACTTTCTACCCTCAGATATCATCACTCCTGGTTTCCAGGCCTTTGAACTCAGACTGGGACTTACACCATTGGCTCTCCTGGTTCTCAGACTTTTGGCCTTGAACTAGAACCACACCACCCACCAGCTTTCCTGGGCCTCCAGCCTGCAGATGGCAGATTGTGGGACTTCTCCACCCCCATAGTCACGTGAGCCAATCCCTCATTATAAGTCTCTTTTTAGGTATCTCTATATGTCTTACTGGTTCTGTTTCTCTGGAGAATCTTAATATAGCTGGTTTAATAAGTGGCAATTCCCTGCATCAGCAGCAGAGAGACTACCATGTATGACAAATAGACTGGGCAGGTATTTGATAGGATATGCATTTTCTTTTCATGTAAAAACCCATATCTTCTAACCTGGTTAAGTCAGCAGTTGTTCGTAATATTTGTATATAGGCTCTAGGCATTTGTATATAGGCATCTCCTATGCAAACAGATGGTCAAAGATTAATTTTCTACATATAAAGCTTTCAGAAAATTGTAAATTTCCTGACTGGTGAGAGTTCATCTCTACAGACATTATATATTAATGAATAGTTAAATGAAAATATATAATATTAAATATTGACTTGAGGGTATTATTGGAATCCCAAAACTCAGACTAGAGATTGAGGCAGAAAGACAAATTAACTTTGGAGGGATTCGACATTACAACTGCTTGGGCTCATCTGTAAAGAGCTCAAGAAAACAATAGCAAAATTAAATGAAACAAATGATTAAACATGATTTAAAATATGTTTATATGTCTCTACCTATCTTTAATTTGGCATGAATTACAATGGAAAAAAAATTTTACAATCCATTTGTTTCTTTTTCTGTCCATGTAATCAGATATGGTCCTAAACATTTAGGGAGTTATGCTTAATTGTTTTAGGGGTCAGTTTTTATCAAAGTGCTAAAATGAAAGAGAGGAGGGGGGAAGCTATTTTGGCTTAAATTACAGGATAAAATAGAAAACAGATCTAAAATTCACTTGACCAAAAACTTAATTGAACTTAATGCCTTTCACTCAGCATTAATATTTCAGAACATCAGTGCTTTCAGTATTTGCTCAAAATTTATTTTCTATTTTCAACAAACACTTCCTAAAATAAAAGATATTACATACATTCTGTTACATGCTCTGAAGGCTAAGAAGATAAAACTCATCCTAATTCTGAAAAGGCCCTTTATCTATGTTTTATAGGTACAAACCCTAGAGTATAAAAACATAATTGGTTTTGTCAAAGGGCGCCATGGGGAAGCTTCAACCTCTACATAATCTCTACCAATCCCAAAACCTGTCCTGAAAACTCACAATGTCACTAAGAGAAAAATGCTTGCCATGCCGATACAGTTTTAATACATTCCCTTGCCCTCTCTTCCAGTTTCCTAAGTTTAAGCCCCTCCCTGTAGAAAGGCTAGACCCTCCAGTGGATCCTTTGCTGTGTAACAGAGGAAGGAAGGTCAGTCCAATTTTAGAAGAAAGGGCGTGGATAGGATGTGAGAAAACCTCAGAGAGGAGATATGACTTGAGTGAAACTTTGTGGCTCCATTAGATTTTCACGAGCAGGAATGAGGGCAGGCTGAAGAGCCTGCAAGAGCAAAGATCTAGACGAACTTTGACAAGTACCAAGAATAATCAAGAAGGATTAGGAAAACCAGCCTGACTCCAAGTTTAGCGTAACCCCAGGGGCACCACTCACATCCTACCTGGTATGGAGCTATGCTCCAGGGGACCCCCCTGAAGGTTAGGGCACCTGCTTGGATAATAATATTGACTGCTCACTCTTTGGTTTACACTTGAGAAAAATAAAAAGCTTTCTGAGTAGAAAGTACTCCGTAAAGGCTAAATAATGATAATGTCCTCTCCAGTGTGTATAGATTGGTGAATACGTTTTGACTTTGCTATCTTTCTTGGGGGACTGTGCACAGAGACTTGGATATATGTGTCCTTTTCTGTTGCTTCATTTGTCTTTCTCTTTCTACTGTAATAGCCCTGTCTCCAGTTCTCACTTTCCACTGAGATCAGAAAATTGTCTCCCTGTCACTGGGGCTGCGGCTTCCTTTCGGCAGATCTTTCCATCTCCGTTAGTCCATCTTATCGAATTTCATGCTCTCCACAGACCTTCCCTTATTCTGTCATAGATCTTACTTTGAAAAATCTATTGTGCTTTTTAGGTTCTCTCCGCAGCCCTGACTTGTCCACCTCTCTGACATCTCATTTTCTTTCACGGCTCTCCCATGTACCTCACTAGGCCTTTATTGAACACTCCAGAAAGGGTAAAATGGGAAAGGGTGAGCTTGTAAATTATAGAGAGAACCAATCTCTTGACTACTAAAATGGCGTTCTACTGATGTAATTTGTCAATATGTTGTTTAGTACCTCACAAAATCAGACACGCACGGTCGGTAGTAAAAATTGACCAAATCGGGAGACGTAAATTCCCTCTGATTGCGGGTCCGAGAAGCGGAAATCCATACGCAGGAGTAGAGAAATATTGATGGAGCTGCATTGGCTTAAGGGCTTAAAATCACATTCCTGACCCTCCATGAAAGTGTTGGGTCCTAACACCCAAGGTACGTTTTGGAGGACCTAACAGTGTGACTGGAAGAAGAAATGAAACCTTTAAATACACCTCCATAGGTGCTTGGCCTCCTGAGTGTCTCCTCTCTGTTAGGTGAGTGTGGGAGAGGCACACAGATATTCACAAGGACAATATAACCCAAATTTATCACAATTTAACATGTTACAGCACTTCCTACTGAAAATGAGTATTTCTCAAAAAGACAGGTGTTTACCACAAGAGTTACTGAGAATCGCATTGCTACGGGTATGCTGGGTTTCCCTTATTTATGCCACGTTCTCCTGAAGATGCAAATATGGGTCACTCACAGGGAACATATTTTAGCTAGCTTTTTGAGGCAGTGAAAGCCTTTACCATAAAAAAGATATCAAGGAGGAGTTCTGAAATGTTATGATCACAAAAATTACCACAGCTGTAACTTTAAAATAGCTTGACTGCTCTATTTTTAGGCTTTGATCCCTCACATAAAACAGTTTCTCCTTTTAAATGACTTTGTCAGCTACAGATTATTCCAAATATACACAATGACAACAAGTAAACTATTTTACAATGGCTTCTGAGTACAGATCTAACCTGTATCTTTTTTCCAGTGTTTACTTTTCTCCTTATGGCTTC
Source organism: Leucopleurus acutus (assembly GCF_964270905.1). Classification (NCBI taxonomy): domain Eukaryota; kingdom Metazoa; phylum Chordata; class Mammalia; order Artiodactyla; family Delphinidae; genus Leucopleurus; species Leucopleurus acutus. The sequence continues at coordinate 73,674,536 of NC_139145.1, read as the reverse complement.
TTTCTTCTTTCCTTTCCTCTTTCCACTATTTTACACCGGGTTTCTTGATAAACTTTAACTACATTGTCTCAATGTATTTGTGATCTAACTTTACAATTCTTAAAAACCTTTCCTGGAAGATATTTCAGGGAATTGTGTAAAACAACTGCTTGTTTCTCCTATAAAACATGTTAATAGTGTCTTCTAACTCTGTATTTATACTAGTTTCCCTTCCATCCATTACAACTAATCAATGACTTAGATGCAGCATGCTTGTAGCGTGAGCTTGCCTATTTCCACTAAATACTAAAATACGCTCTTTAGAATGATGTCATTTGGTCAGTCTGGAGACAATCAAATTGCTGAAAACCAGAGAAGAACTCATTGTTTAAAAAAAAAAAAAACATAGATAAGGAAAATAAAGGAGCACTTCTTGGGAAAATGAAGAGAGGCAAAAATATCATATAATACATTATTCTTCCAAGTGCTCGTCTTATTTTGTGTAACTTCCCTGAGCTTCTAGATTCTTGAAGACTGAGAATTTAATAGAAGAAAAAAACAGACTGCGGTAAAGAAAAGATTAAGTGAGGATACTGTATATAATAAAAGCATTTTCTGGGCAAAATGAGGACCATTATCAGATAGAGATGCACATGTACAGATATGGGAGATATATATATATATTATATATATATATATATATTTCTCACGGGGTGATTTTTAGGCACCATGACTTTTCTATTACTTGATTAAAAGACTAGACATTTCCCCTTGAGATTTGTCCCTCTGCCTAATGTGCTGTAATTGCAACAGAGTGCTTGGTACAGCAGCAATGAGCAATCTTCTGTAATAAATTTGGGTCACTGCAAGAGTTCATCGTGCAGTCCTCAGCAACGGGAGATAAAGTACTGGTTACTTCATCTCTAGCTTTCAGCTGCAGTGTCACTGGTTCTCCTGCCTAATGATATTAATAGAGCTAAATGTACGCAAATTATCCATGTCCTGGCTCTTTCCCCTCCCCGTTTCTACGTATATTTCATCTCTAGAAAACATTTCTCACAACGGAAATGTGAATCAGAAATGCGGAAGTGTCAGGTGCCGACAAAAAGACGACTCCCCTTTCCTTTGGCTCATTCTTTTTCTTATCCTATATTTCTTCAGATCAACATTTTAAAAATCTTTTAGTTCGTATAAATTCTCTCATCTATTTCTCTGGTGGAAAAACAAACAGCTTGGTGTAGGGCTCTCCAAAGTGCTGACTGCAACGGCTAAGCGGTCGAATGAGCTTAGTGAGTGCTTTTCTTTAGAGAAATGATTTTTCACTTGCTTCATTACCCTTACTCTTCAGAGTTTCTTATTTACAGATTGTCGGTCACAGGAATTCATTTCTGCCACCTGTAAACACATTTTACAGGGCTACCGGCGAGATTTAACCCTCTACTTGAAAGTCTGGACAACTTTCCAGCCATCCCTTTCCAGATTCGTCTATGACCGCACCCACATCACACACTCTCCTTCTGCCCCACTCCTCGCCGTGCACCGAAAAATCCAGCAGCCGTTCATTCTCAATTGTGCTCTGTAAAACTTTTAAAACTCTTTTTTAACAGAACGGGGGGGATTCAATAAAAGGAATTAAAACAATAGAGCAGAAATCAGAACTAGAAAAATTAGAGAGAGCGAATGATTTCCTTTTAACTCCAACACACATATTTAAATCAGTGAACTCTGTGCAGCCGGCTTCAGGCAGAGGGCTGAGACATGCGTTTTGCTTTTGAAGATCTTTGCCTGAAAATGCTTTTGAAGCATTTAATAAGTGAGTTAGGACTGTGTAAATCTTGTTAAAGCAAGTGAACATGAAGTGCATCGCCGAAAAGGCAGCCTGTTAACGCTTGGAGGGAAATCACTGTCCTTATTCTGCTCTTACATCAATATCAGGGGCGAAGCTAGAATGTGCACTTGACCTCGCCTCATATTGATGAAAATTCTCAACCTTTTAAAAAGAGAAAAGATTTCATCATAAATAGACACCCCTGCTTGCTATTTATTTTTTATTTTTATAAGAACTTTTTTTTCTTCTTCTAGGGCATTACAAGACTTCTTCTGTCCTACATAAATGTAGAGTACTAGAACCTGCCTCAGTCGTATCAGTTACTCAGACTCCTCCCATAACAGTAAACCCCTCAAAATGAAGGGAGAGGCTCAAAACAGCAAAGGCCCACCCCCAGTGCTTTGTCACCAGGAGTAAGCACAGGAATATCCCAACAATGTGGCTGGCCCAGGAAACTAAGGGCTAAATGCCTGAGGCAAACGGAAGTCTTTCATGGTACCAGAGAACCAAGTTCCCCAAATCACGTGTCATATATGTCATACATGTCATATAGGTCACATGTGTGTCATATGTGTCTCCAGATCTAAAATAGTCACTGGGTCTTAATTCCAGTTGGCACCAAATATTCTGAAAGGAGCACAGATAAGGAAAATTTTCTATAAGCGTACAACCACAACTTTTGCTAACTAACCACAGGTTTTTGCATACAACAACCTTCTTACTTTCTCGTGACCTTGAACAGGTCATTAAACCTCTGGATCACACTTTCTTCCTCTGGATTATGAGACAATATTTATTCTTGCATGTTGCTAAGAGAATTGAATGAGCTGATATAACCACAGCACACAGCACACGGTACCCACTTAAAAATTTTCAAGTCCCTGCTATCCGCACTCTGAAATGCAACAACCGTGTCTCATGATACAGGGAAAATGTATTTTAATAATATCGGCGATGGACTTAGAATTTTATCAAAACATAGTCCACATTCAACCCATTGTAGACTCTTAGACAGCTTACTGCAAGTGAGTGTTTTCTTTCTTTTTTTTTTTTCCAAAAAGAATGCTGGAGTCATTTATTTCCTTGCAAGAACACTGTGGAGGTCTTTGTAAGTCTGATAGCATTATCTGACAAATAATCAATGTTTGGCTGTAACCTGAGGGCCTCCAAAGCTGGAGGACATTACTCAGCATGGTATCATGGGGAAGGAGGCAAAGCCAGCATCAATTGTTTTCTACATAGAAATGATCATGTGATTTTTGCCCAGGACTCTCCATCATAACACTTCCTATAGGATTAGATTTGAAGCTCAGAATTATTTTGATTATTCATCATGTCATCCTTTGTATCGAGACAGATTTTCTTTCACAAACTACCAAGAGCACAAGCCCAGCTGCATGTTTACTGACGTGTATCGGTAAAGTGACAGAAAAGCTATACATCTTTAGGCTCTTCATTTCTCAGAGAGGTTAAAGTGACCTTTTAACAGACCCACAATAAAATTGGAATCTGAAAAGAGTGTAGGGCCAAGGTATAAAACACTTTCCAACCTAGCTGACATAAATACTAATAGGATGGAATAATTTGAGTGGACACAGGAAAAATAAATCAAATTCACTCACACTTAAAGGTATAAAACTATTGTAGAGACACAGACCATGACTAAAGGTGTGATTTATTTCTGACAAAGCGCAGTAAAATTGTAATACCTAATACCATATTCCAAACCACCTTCAGAAAAGCACACATGTTTATAAATTTTTTCTTGCTTCCAAAATATGTTCTTTCTCTGTTACTTGCTAATGGGGAAGCATAAAGCCTGTGGACTGATATGAAAAATTCCCTAGTATATTCTTTTGAACTATAAAAACAGTGAGCATATAATTTACATATAATATAAGGTCTTATATTATAAATACATGATCCTCTCTTGTCTTAACTACCTGACTCTACCTAATATACTGCAAATAGAGATCTGGAGTTAGGCAGAAAAGTCTAAACTTGAGTGGGAAGTGGGTATCAAGAAACACTGCATTACGAATTTTTTTTTTACCTTATATACATAAACAGATAATTGTGGAAACCTGGGGTATTTTGGTGACTGCAGCTAGTTTTGTTATTATTTTGAGGTATCTGTAAAATCAGAGCCATTGTCGACGTAGAATTGAAAAATGCAATAGGATATCCTTGCTGAGATGCAATAGTTAGGGAACAGCAGAAGAGTCGGGAAAGAAAAGTTCAGGGCAGTACTGAGGTAACTAGAGACCCCTGAGAGGTTGGTAATCATTAAGAATAACCACATCAGGGGCTTTCCTGGTGGTGCAGTGGTTAAGAATCCACCTGCCAATGCAGGGGACACGGGTTCGAGCCCTGGTCTGGGAAGATCCCACATGCTGCGGAGCAACTAAGCCTGTGCACCACAACTACTGAGCCCGTGCTCTAGAGTCTGTGAGCCACAACTACTGAGACCCCGTGCCACAGCTACTGAAGTTGGTGTGCCTAGAGCCTGTGCTCCGCAACAAGAGAAGCCACTGCAAAGAGAAGCCCACGCACTGCAACGAAGAGTAACCCCCGCTCACCGCAACTAGAGAAAGCCCGTGTGCAGCAACAAAAGACCCAATGCAGCCTAAATAAATAAATAATAAAATAAATAAATCTATTAAAAAAAAAAAGAATAACCACATCAGGAATGATGTTTGCACTTACAAGGGTCCCTTAGACAACAGGCTTAAGAATTTAAGACCTTGACCTACGAGACAGAGGTCTTTAAAGTGAGCTACTCTTGGAATGTTAACTTGATAAATTCGGTTCTGAATTCCTACTCTCTTTGGACTAAGTCCAAAGGACCCTGGATGCAAACTCCAAACTGCAGACTCTCACGATGGGGCCTACATTCACAATTCGAAACAAAGAGTGTTCTCAGCACAGTCAGCTTTCAGCAAATAATCTTGGCATTTTTTACATGATGTTGAAAATGTTTCATACCATTAAAACTCTTTTACAGTTTGAACCTAAACGAGCGTTCTTAAGAGTATGGCAAGGATGAACCCAGTCTGTGCAGCAAATTCAAGGTACTAAAAGAGGTTCTTTGAAATGCCTTAAATTCAAAAATTCCAACATGGGGTATCTGGAAGAAACTGCAGAAGGGGAAAACTTTAATTTTTCATTTCCATTTTGAAAATGATGAATGTGAAGTTTGTAAAAGAAGTTTTATAATCTCTCTTAACTTTGGGAGCAAATTTAAAAAGGTCATTATTTAACAAAGATGTAACTGTAGATGACTTACCTCAAGGAGCCCATCTACCATGATTCTTAATAAATGCTTTTTTATTTTTTTAGATTTAATTTTAAGATTTTTTAGATTTAATTTTTTTAGATTCACGCAAAAAGCATTTATTAAGCACCTACTATAAACGTTTATTGAGCATCTAACATTACACCTGAAACAAAGTTGTATAACATTGCTCTTTTGAGAAACGGCTCAATCACAAATCAATGACTGCATTAAAGAGTTTCTCCCACCTGGCTTTTGATTTCAGGCTCATCTGTGAATTCAGTTTCGATCTTCTCTGTCCACAGCATCTTAATACGTATTCCATGTCCTACCTAAGGCAGTCACACAGGTCTCTCATTATGCACCTCGGTTCAGCCCCTCTGAAAATGTGCTGATCTATTTGAGGTGCTCCCAGAGGCTCCCAAAATTGTGCCCAGCCACATAGCCACCACATAGCCTATACTTTCATCAGCCATCCCAAATATAGCTTTTAAATTCAGTAAAAATCCACACCATGGCCCCAAGTGTTACCTAATATGCAGCAAAGAGACAGAAGATATTTTACTATACGGATATCTCCCATAAGGGTGATCATATTTGACATCTATTCAATACAATGTTTTTCATCCAAATGCAGAACAAAGGAAGGTCAGGAATGCTATAAAATTGATTCCTGCATCAGTTGACCAGTTGGAAGAGTGTGTAGGTTATCAATCCAAATATTATTAGCATTACCCGGGTGAGGTTACAGTGTGTGCTATGGTTGCCACAAACTGAATCAGCTCTGAGGAAATACGATTCTGATTTGAACTTTTCGAACACTTTAGGTTCTTATGGAAAAGACTGAGGGCTCTGGAAGCTTCTCTGAGATGAACATCCTCTTTATTTAGTTGTTAGCTGCAGCCTGGGCCACGTGTCTTCTGTATCATATAACACATATGCTCAGAGCAAATGAGTCCATCTTTCTGTGACAAAACTGAGGTCCAGAAGCATTTGTTCCCCACCAGCACACATCAACTTGATGGCAAGGTTGGCAACGGGCCACTGACATCCCGTCTACATGCACCATGACCCAGGGCCAACCTCTCCACTAAGCACAGGAGGCACAGTTCTGGGCCCACAGAAGTTTTAAGACCCATGGAAATGTTTTCATTTCTTTCAAAATAAGAAAAGAAAAAGAAATTTTAGGTCAAAGAAAATGCTAATAATTCATCTTTATAGCAATGCAGTTGTGAAATATGATTTTTATGAGGGAAGGGACCCATACAGGCAAAAGAGCCTAGGACCTGTGAAGTCACAGGTGGACTTGGTTATCCTGGACTGTGGGTGGCCAGCTATATAATTCCCAGGGCCCTTAAGAAAATGAAAAATGCAGGGTCTCTTGCACAAAATATTATGGATTTCAAGGTGGTACCATCAGAACATTAAACCAAGCATAGGGCCCTCAGAGCATGGGGTCCCATGCCATGGCCCTCGTTAGCTGACGGAGGGCACTGTTAGGAACTAGCATTGCATAAGTGAAGACTGGGGTCTTCATCTCAGTTTTTACCTTGTCTAACCCTTTTTCTTCCTCCATGCAACTCCTTCAACCAGAGCTAGCCAATGAGAGGACAAGAGCGCTAAAGAAGGATGTGGCTCTTCGGGGCATCTGGTTGAGAAATTTCATTCCCTTCATGACTATCATTACTTTGACAACGCTTTAAGTTCCACCCTGTCATTGGGCAGAGGATCTTTTATATCCTATTCACCGCCCACAAATACAATGTTAAGTGACCTTGAAATTTGAGCACTGAAAACACATACCTTATCTTAGCACATGTCACTGTCACCAGGTAAGGCCCCCAACCCCCCTTACTATTGCTTTGAAACATACTACGGCTGGTACAGAAACTTCTGCTGTTAAACCTACCTCAACACAAAGTCAGTGTTATTTATTTATGATGTTACATGAATCATCTGTACTTTCCCTGATAAGCCCTGGGCTGTGTGTCTTTCATTGCAGCTGACATCTTGCTGCCATTTGCCAAGCTAAGTAACTACTGTGCAATCACTCCAAGCTGATGCATGGTCATTGTTTTGCACAAAATGGATTTTTAAGTCCATTGAAAGGCTTTCTGAAGAATATAATTTGACAAAGTAAATTTTTGCCCATGTAACAGAAATCAGCCAGGGCTGCACCAAATGTATTTTTTAAGATAGCTGAAAGGATTTCTGCAGAGAGTTTGACAAAGTATTTTACTTTTGTGCACAAAGCAAAAATTGATTAGTTTTGAACAAAAAGGATTTCTCAGGGCACTGAAAGGCTTTTCTCTGGAATTATATTCTTCAGCTTGTGGGATAAGATATTTGAAAGGAGTGTCTTTGAGAAGACAAATAGTTGTCAGTGACATTTTTTTTTTTTCAGGAACAAGTTAGAAGAATCTACTTACATGACATTTTCAACCACCTAAACCTGGTTTGGTTCCAGATGTCTTACTACTCACAGAAAGATGACCCATTTTCCAGTGAATGAGACTTACTGCATGAATCAGTCACTTGTTTGATCCTGCTTCTAAATGGATAGAATCACTGAGTAGACATTTCACTGAACACTTTTCCCCTTCAGTTTAACTACAGAAGACAAGAAATCTGAACAAATTGGGAGGCACAGAGTTTTAGCTTAAGTTGTTTAGCTTCGGGGAAATTTTGCTGACAATTTTCCTGGTATCCACAATGCTTCTATTTGAGGAGGGGAGGTGATATGGAAACATGCAACTTATACAAAAACTGCTTCAGTTTTTTCCAAAAGCATCAGTCTGCTGCCTGGAAAGTTTTGAAGTTGGAAGATAAATGCTATGACCTACTTATTCAATGTGCTGTGAGAGCTTTGTGCTCAGGTGTGTGTGCGTGTGTGTGTGTGTGTGTGTGTTAGTGCAGGTGGCATGTAAGCAAGTATGTGTGGCTATAACACCAATCAAATTTTTGAGTAGTGATCGTTTCTTAAATACAAAGAATGTGTTTTAGAGTATATATAAGAGTAATAATTTACAACATCCATATTTTTCTGTCTATATCTTTGGGGGTTTTTGTGCTTTTATAATTCACCAGTATAAATTTGGAATTTCTTTTCCCAGCTCAGTTTGTATTCTCTGCATAAAATCATGACAGGACAGAGCAAAACCATCCCTGTCCCTCATTCTTTGGTTATACCATTAAATTAAATACAAACTCAAATCTAAATTTTCTTCATACGTTGCTGAAGCTTTAGAAGTTATGTATATTTTTACCTATTGTATATCTAGAAATTAAGGGTAGCTAGTTTTTAACAGTTCATTATTTAACAAGGCTGTATTCATACTTATAAACAAATCTTTGATTTGTTTATATTAACTGTCACAGAAGATTGTAATATGTAATCTTATTTCTGTCCTCTCTTCTTGTCTGAAATCAAATAAAATCCTCTTCTCTACAAGATGTTCCTTATCATTCTTGTTTTTTAAGCAACAGTATTTAAATAAAGGAAATGAGAATCAGTGGGTCAGCTTCTCTTCATCTTATCATTCACCAGCAGGAGGAACACACACACACCCGCATGTTCTCATACACATCATTACTATAGCACTACCTCCCTAAAGCTTGACAATGGACAGCAAAAACAGTTTATTGACCAAATTCTCTGGCTTTTATCAAAACAAAACAAGCAAAATAAGTATTTTACAGACCTACAGGACTTTGATTACTAACCTATCTTTAGGAAGGGACTAACACAACACACCATTTCACCTCATGTCTTGACTAAGACCATGCCAGCTCTTGACCATGTTGTAGCACAAGCAAGTTTAGAAGTTCATGGCTTACAAAGTAAGGCCATTCACTGCGGACGTCAAATCCAGGGGGACCATAGGCGGATGAATCACCCTGGAGGTTAACTCTTGGCATGTGGTTTCTTTGGACACTTTACCCTGGAGACAATAATAAAATGATGATGGTACATAGCAGGTATAACCGGTTCATATGAATATTTGATGCTGTACTAATTGCGAGAGTGAGTCAATAAGACCAACCCTTCAAATCGAAAAGGCAGAAAAATACACATATATCTTTAAATGCTTCAGAAACAGAACATCGTAATAGCAGCAGGAAAGCAAGAGGAACTCCTAAGAACCCAGAAGGAGCCAAACACTGATAGAAAGATAGGAAGATGTAACTGCCCATTAGGGACTATTTCATGATGACAAATGATGACATTTTCTTGGGAAATGGGAGAATATAAAGCGTCTCAAGTTGCTGAGGAATAAATAGTCATGGAAATGCTATATCATAACCATTGCTCACTCAAAAGCTACAACTGATGTTGAGAAAATCACAGTGTGGAAGTCAGGACTTTTCCCCTCAAATTCACAACTGTAAACTCCTTTAAATGCTGCAACTACTTTTAGAGGTGCTATAGTGAGTTGGTTTCTTTATACATTGGTTGTGTAATTTTTTCAGTGATGGTATACTCCATCTTTCTACAGGTGACATTAACTCATGTTTGCTCAAACAGAATAGCCTTAATACTTCTATAAACCTGGGGCAAAAGAGAAGGAAATCCCACCCATGACCAGTAGTGAATTTTCTGCCCAGTCATCAAAATATGGGCTAGCAACAGATTTAGCTTGATTTTAGGGAAAAATAAATAATTGGATATTTCCTGCACCTGAGCATGGGATTTGCAGATTTGTACCCATTATACTCCCATAATGATGTGCTGGGCACTTACTAGGCCCCGTGAAGAAAACACTGAGCCTCAGAGAAGGTAACTCAGCAGAGCCAGGTTCCAAACCCAGTCCTATCTGAAGACAAAGCCTCTGCTTCTAATTTCAACACTATAATATGACAGTCCCATTGCTGGCACACGTGAGCCATGTGCCCTTAGATGAGTTGTTTATTCCTTCTCTATTATATGTACACCCCTATTTACTCACCTAGAAGGTGGTAATGGTATTGGCTGCTCCATGAGATTTTTATTCTGAGGATTAAATGAGAAAATACATGTAAAATATGTCGCATGGTGCCTGGCACATCAGAACAGTGCTCACCTCCCATTTGCTTAATTATGGATTCATGCTGGGGCAGGGGGTCCTGACCTGAATTCACGGATGAGCTTCAGGGTGACAGAAAAAATCACAGAGGTTGAAAGGGTTAAATAGCGGAGATGCACAAATACACATGTGTACAGCATGGTATAGATTAAATAGCTGGGGGCATGGGGACTGAGAAAATAAGAATCCTCCGCCTGGGAAGTACGTACCAAGATTTCATTCATTGAAAGGAGAAGGTATCTACCCTACAGGGGGCCCGCAACAGTTGAAGAGACACTTAGATCACTTTAAAACTCTTATAACACCAAGAACCATCTTAACAAAGCAACCATTAGTCAATCTTGCCAACTGAGAGTCAGACTGCCTCTGTTAAAATTTGAAGAATAATTACCTTCAGAAATGCTCCTTCAAATTTCTGGATATGATATTGAGGCTCAACTAAAACAATTCTAATTTCCCGTTAAGCTTCATTTTCTCACCCCTTTTCAAATGGTCACCTATGAAATTTCAATTTTGAAAAAGGGAAAAGATCTTTCAGGAAAAGTTGCAAATCAGGTTTGAAAACCCTCCCATGCTTTTTCAAAGTTCTAAACACTACTAAATAAGATCAAGGGAAGTTATTGGCAGTTTACCACACTGGTTTTTATTTGGAAGTTGCAAAATAGCCGTCTATTTTTATTTTCCTTCCACATTGTGTTTTGAAAATCTGGAAATGGCACAGATAAATCCAGATTTTTATCTTCCTTGAAACACTTGAACATTTGCCAACGTGCCAATACTAGGCCCACATTCTCAAGTGGCAACAACCAGCTGGAGCTGCAGGGCAGCCACCCCTATTGGTGCATTTGCTCCCCAATATACCACAGTCCCCACCATTCCCTTATGTCTCATACCAGCCCACTTGTCTCATTTATGCTACCCGGCTTTGAATTTGTGATCCCTGATACAGAAACTGAGAAGGGTTACAAAAGCAGCCACGTTCTCCAAGTGTTAGACTTTGGTTCATCCGTCTACCTAATACCACCTTATGAACTGGACTGTCATCAGCTGCGGTTTAGGTGGTGCTCTGTGGAGGTGTTTTAGCATTGTCCCCTCCAAATCTTCCTAGACTGACAGCCCAGGAAATAAGGAGCAGTATCTCTACAGCAGTAGCGAGAGAGATCAGGAAGATATTGACAAGTGAATTGGTTTTTCCTAAAGTCCCTCACATGTTTGCCTAATGCCAGTGTGGATGATCATTAGATGAAACATTTCACCATTGACGGCAGAAGATGAATCTTGGACTAAGGTTTTATGTGCTTCCTTCCATAAAACCAGACTCTGATAGGAATGAACACTCAATGAGCATTTTCTTCCCAGTTCGTTTCTTTACCGAGTACCCTTGGGTAACAGACATTGGAGAGAGAGTAGAATAGAAAGATAAGTAACACATGGTTTTTACCCTTGTGGAGCTTTCATATTAGTGGTGGAAACTGACATGAAAACAAATGTAATTTGGGGCAGATGGACGTAATATGACTGACTTGAAGGAAAGATGATAAAGTAGAGAGAGAGACTGGGAACTGGAGGCTGAAGGTAGGAAGTAGGGGCAAGTGGGGTAAACCTGTAAGAATACTCCAGCGAAGAAATGAAAAGAGGCTGAACTAGACTAGAACAAAGCATTAGGCAGGGAAGTCAACGTATTTAGCGGAAGGCACTTAAGAGCTCACTGTTCAAAAGAAAGTCCAGTTCACCCACGTTCCCAGAGGGGAACTCTGGTCAAATTTAAATGGAGGGGGTGAAATGGTGGTCCTTTGGGTCCCTTTAGACCTGATCATATCCCTGGTCACTACACTTTCTCTCCAGTTCTCCACAGTCCCCACGATTCTCTAATATCCAACACCAAACCACTTCACTCACCACCAACATTTAAAATAACTATATTTATTTTCAAATACGGTTATTTAACCATTTTTTTAAAAAAATGTCTTTCGTCAAGGCCCAGAACGAATCATTCTATTTCAGCCTGAAATGTCATCCTTTATGGGGCTTCCTGGGCATCCACATCCCCTCAGCCCAATTTTCCACTCCTCTGTGTTCAAAAAGCAATTCACAGGCCTGTTTTCTAGCATTTACTATACTGTGTTATAGTTTCTTACCTGAGTACCTCTCATACCAGCTCATGTTCAAAGTATCTGGAATACAGGAGTGTAGTGGATCGATACTTCTCCCACCCCTGCTCCAAAAAAAAGGTATGTCCACCCAGAACCTATGAATGTGATCCTCCTTGGAGAAGGGGTCTTTGAAGAATTACTTAAGTGAAGGGTCTCTAGATGAGATCATCCTGGATTACTCGAGTGGGCCCTAAATCCAATGATGTGTCCCTCTAAGAGACAGAAGAAGAGAAGCACAGAGAGGAGAAGGTCGTGTGAAGACAAAGGCAGATATTGGAGTGCCCACAGCCACTAGAAGCTGGAAGAGGCAACGAAGGATTCTGCCACACAGCCTTCAGAGGGACTGCGGCTCTGCCAGCATCTACTTTTCTGAACTCTGGCCTCCAGAGCTGTGAGAGAATAAATTTCTGTTGCTGTAAACCACCCAGTTTGTGGTCATTTGTTATGGCAGCCCTAGGAAAATAATATAAGCTGTATTATCGATGTATATCAGTTAAATAGTTATTCGTTTGATTAATTAACTAATTCAGTGCTAGGTTGCAAGCCTAGTGATTAGTCTAGTGATTGTAAGCCAAGAAGAAATTGTAAGCACCTCCAAGCAAGGGTGGTAAAATCTAATGTCATAGTCAGATAAAGAGCCCTCTCTGTAGTAATGAAAGATTGACGTATCCCTACCTTCTTCCAAGACCTTACAGAGGTAGGAAGCGCAGAACTGAGCATCAGTGAAGGAGAAATTCCTGAACTGGCTCTTCCAGTTCCTAAGGTCACAGTGCAATGGCTGGTACCCCAGGGTCGCTGTCCAAGCTGGCAGCTACCACCAATCCCTACCAGGGCCAGGGAAGCGTCTCTCCATCTGCTTGGCCTAAGGAAAGCCACACCTGCAGAAACCTCAATCATATATTTTGTAGCATCTTCTTTTCCTCTGGGAAGGACCCTCATTCTTCCACCCCCCCACTCTGATATGAGTTTGCTATTGGACTTAACATCTGGTCTTCAAATGCATTTTTCAGAACATAGAAGAGTATGGAACTGCTTGTATATTGTAAGTGAAAGGGAAAAAAAATAAGCTAAAAATAGTGTATTCAATTCAGTACCACTTTAAAAAAAGTTTAAAATAAAGAATAGTTAGACAGTAGTGAGGATTGGAGGATAAAGGAAATAAAATAGTAACAGTAAATATTTCTGGGTAGTGAGATTGCTGGTTATATATTTTATGAACTGTTCTGTTTTTCATGTTTCTTAACTAACCGTATTTTCTCTATTAGATAAAATAACAACGAATATTCTAAAATCAGTAAAAATATAATGAAAACACAAAATAAAGGATGTAACACCTTGAATATTCAGAAGCTGGGATGAGCATTGACCCAAGAGATTTAACAGTCACATACAGGTTGCCCAGATTATGAATAAACAGATATATTATAGTATATAATACAGCATCGAGCCCATGATGGAACGGAGAAAAAAAGCAAGGTTAGAAATTCAAGTTGTGGAATAAAGCAGACCTGAGTTGGAATCCCAGTCCTTTAATAGCCATGTAACCTTGAGCAAATTCCCTAAGCATTTAAATTAAATAAGATAGTATACAAAAGTCACTTGGCATGATAGCTGATAGACAATAAGACTCAAATAAATATCAATAATCTATCAATCATCACCACATAGGGTACCAATAATTTAGATTGTCGTAAGAGTTAATTTCCAATTGATATTCCTTCTTAGAATTATTAATTCATTTTACATTAAGTTAAGCAGAACAAAATTGGGAATGTAAACAATTTGAAGTTAAATAATACCCTATCATTTTAGGGTAATCATACTGTGACTAATTTATATCCTTACTCTGGTCCATGAGAGTAGATATTTTCCAGCTGACCACTAAATTACATACTATTATAATCAAATAATCAACTTTCTTATTTATGAGAAGAGGGTCTCTGGTTAGGCCTTTTATAATATTTGGCAAGAATTGGATTCTTTTAAGATGTGAGAGCTACAGAATTGTTCAGTAGGGAGGAATTTTTGAGGCTTTTTAATGTAACCCATTACCTAATTTTACAAAGGAGGAAATGAGGCATGGTGTGGTTAACTGATGTCCCTACAGCCACCCAGCTAGAGTGGTAAGGATGTCAGGTCTTTCATTTCCTCAACGAGGAAAGGTCTTTCCACTGGGCTATTTTTGTTCATTTCTGGCATAGAGGCAAGCACTCCATCCATTCTGCTGCCATAATACTGATGGGGGTGGGGAGCAGTCAAAGCAGCCTCCAGGGGACATTTCATGCTCAGACAAGGAAGTTAGTTACATGAAGAAAACAGAGACTCAGATGATTAATTTGTGAGCAAGTGAATGGTGAATCCATGAGAGGATTAGTTGAGTTTTTGATGCTTGGTTTAGTATTACTTGAGAGAATTAAGAGAGATTAAATTATTAAAAACGTTATGATACCGCTTGTTTTATTTTCATAGCATTGATAGATATCTCTTCCGTAATCACTCATGATGTCTCTCTTAAGCCTATTCAGGATATGTTTGCCTGTGGGATTTTAAAGATATGTGAAATATGAATTACCAGGCAGCAATGGTGGGAAGGATAGTAACACTATGACAATATACTCATCCTCCCTCTTCCTATCAAAATTATTTTTCACACAATCAAGTACCAAATGTGGGAAAAAAATGGGACTTCATCAAAAGAATCATGCCTTTCTAACTCTAAATATAGGTAAAAGGATATTGGGAGGAACTTTTCCTGTTGCCTCAGCATCAGTGACCTGAGACCAGAACTGAGGACAAAAAAAAAAGCATTCAGAACACCCCCCCAAAATTTCAGCAGGACAATTTGTCTGAGGCTTAAAAAGAAGGCAATAAAACTAGTGTTCGTCCTAACAGCTGTTACCCCAATCTTTCACCTCACTCTTCCTCATAGGCTGAGGTATGGGATAAGAGAGAATGACTGGAGTCTTCAGAGCCAGAGGCTGTTGTTAAGATCTTACTTTCCTCTTTCCTGACAACATGAAGGTGTGTGTGTGTTGGGGGTGGGGGTGGGGGTGGGGGAGCTTCAAGAAACTTACTCAAAGAGATCATGCATGCCAGTGAGAAAGGGAAACCAGCATCTTACTCCCCGGTGGACCCTTGAAAAAATAAAAAGCACGCAGATTCATCTATGCCCTGAGCAACATGTAGTGAAATGGCAATATCTAAAGACATAGAGACAGGTGCCTGCTTCTCACCTGAAATTTTCTCAAAGACAGGAGGCTTTCCAGAGCAGTCTGAGCCAGGCTTGAGCAGAGACCACACTACCATGTGCCTAGGAAGAAACTGATGGAAGATAGCAACACTTTAGGGTCTCACAACTCTTACAGGGTTCCATAAATGACCTCAGAGATTCTGGAAAGCCCATGGATGTTCCAGGTAAAGGAAGCTGCCATAAAGTTGTCAGGTGGTTTTCAAGTGAAGAGAAAGTCCTGCTTGGAGAAGAGGATTGGGGTATTGACTACTTAGCAGGGCTAAAGCGATATAGGGCTGCCTCTCTCTTTGTGAGTCCTTGATAATGGAGGAGATTGGATATAAAGATGTCCCTCCAAAGTAAGCAAACACATCATGTATGCTAAGTCAATCTCAACAGCAGAGGACAGCTGCAGATTTGACAGTGAACCAAACCAAAACACGACCAGTCAAACAGGATGCTAGAGGGACTTCTGCTGCTGCCCTGGAATTGACTCCCTTCAGATTAGGCTAATGTGTTTTCCAAACAGGCACATTCTAAGGATAACACTTTCTCAAGACAGACACCTACATAGGACGTTAGATGCTTCCCTTAATGCTTATTAATATGTGAACCTTGGGCCTGGCTCTCCCAGCCTCTACTCCAATTTCCCACCTGCACTCCCTCCCCAGTTCAAATAAAACTGAAGAGAAGAGAGAAGGGAAATCAGTCGAGAATCCTAGGCCATATGGGGAGTATTGTGTTCATTGTGATATGCCAGTTTTGCCACACTTCGAAGACAAGAAAGTAAGGGGGAGACTCCAAAAGGATTACTCATAGAGATTAGAGTGATGATAGGATTTGGGAAATAGCATTCTACTCTTGGTTGGACATCTGCTTTTAGTCAATGGACTTGCCAATCTAGCCCTGGGTTTGTGTGATTAGAGAAGATAAGCACTGGAAAGAAATGGCAAAGAATTGTCCTACACACATGCCTTTTGCTAAAATGGCAAGATTCGTGTGTTTCTGGAGCTTAAACTGGACCCTGCAGAAGGTGCCTCCTAATTTGCCTTCCTGCCACTACCCCGTATGAGACCTGCCCACTGAGCAAGGGGATCCCAACAGCAATGGACTCCAGGGTGGAGCTGAGAGACTAAGGAAGAGGTTGCCTGAAGCTGGATTTCTAAGGTCAGGCAACAGTGCAATGGGAAGACGCTACAGGGCCCTCCGTAGAATTCATACATGCTCCCTATGAGAGAGCCCACACTTGAAAGTCTAACATGATGAGAAGAAGACCTGGCAAGTGGAGAGCTGCAATGTCAGTTGTTGAGTGCAGAGACAACTGTCTCTTATCTCTCCCTTCTCTTTGCCCCAATCCAAGGAGGAACTAGGCCTTGAAGAGGCAGAAAGATGTCTCCAGGCAAGATCATCTCCCATCCCCACCCCATCCCACCTACTCAAGCTGTCAGGGTTCCAGGCTCTACCTGTTCTAAAGGGAAGAGAGAAGAGATTTAAGTCAAGTTTCAGGCTGATCCAGACTTAGTATGTTAATATATGGGTTTGACAAGGGAGATTTGACAAAGTAGTTGAAAACAGGGAATGAAGAAAAATATTTTCATATCGTATGGCTCAGAGAGTTAGCCTCTTTAATAGGTCTTTTAAAAAATACATAATCTTTATTTTTTTAGAGTAGTTTTAGATTTACAGCACAACTGAGTGGACAGTACAGAGAGTTCCTATGTACTCCTCCCCTTACACAGGCACAACCTCCCTCCCCGTCAACATCCCATACCAGAGTGTTTGTTACAGTCGATGAACTTACACTGATACATCATTATCATCAAAGTTCATTATAATCCAAAGTTCATTATCAATCCTACTTTACATTAGGATTCAAACTTGTTGTTATATGTTTCATGGGTTTTAAGAAATGTATAATGACATGTACATACCCTTATAGTATCATACAGAATAGTTTCACTGCCTTTAAAACTCCCTGATCTCCACCTAGAATGTACCTTTTATATATATATTTCTTCTCCGGAATAGTAATGGGCTCATTCAAGTTCTCCCATACTCTAACCTCTCCACACTGGTAAATAATAACCCTCTGTAATAATATCTTGCCATTTGAGACTTGATGAATAAGTGGTGTTTTGCTATTATTTTCATGACTGTTTATTCCACTTTCTTGCTATAATGTTCCTCCTCCCAGGGTCTTTCAATCTGCATGAATGGAGTCTACCAGTACAACACATCCAATGAAATCCTTGCAGAACATTTGGTTGGTCCTGTCCAAAATGTTCATACGACATTTGGTCCATGCCAAAAGATTCTTGAAATTTAGTCCTGTCCAAACATCCACAAGCATATTTGGTCTGTGCCAAATGGTTTTGGACAGGACCAAATATCAAGGACCTTTTGGCATGGACCAAATGACTTATGGACGTTTCGCATAGGACCAAATGTCTGCTAACTGATGAAATAAAACCAGAAGGCGTCTCTACACCTTTTTACTAAGGAATTTATTTATAATTCTGATGTGCTCTATCCTTCGAAGAGGTTGATATTATCATCATTTTGCAAGTGAAATAAAGAAAATAAGCATGCCCTGAATGTTAAATGCCGTACTTTCAGCTGGTAGAAAACCAACATTAAGTAAATATAAGTGTCTCTTGCTTAACACAAGTCGGTCTAGAAAAACAAAAGACATTTTTCCTAAAAATGCTGATCAGGAGCGTATTTTTTAAATGGAAAAAAAAATTTATTTTTAAATGGAAAAAAAGTTATAATCCATCATACCTTGATACAAAGCCCCCTACTAATGACCTAAAAGGTAATTAAAATACAGCAGGGCTTCCCTAGTGGCGCAGTGGTTGAGAGTCCGCCTGCCGATGCAGGGGACACGGGTTGGTGCCCCGGTTCCGGAGGATCCCACAAGCCGTGGAGCGGCTGGGCCCGTGAGCCATGGCCGCTAAGCCTGCGCGGCTGGAGCCTGTGCTCCGCAACGGGAGAGGCCACAACAGTGAGAAGGCCGCGTACAGCAAAAAAAAAAAAAAAAAAAAAAAAAAAAAAAAAAAAAAATACAGCAAATTGCCTGTATACATAAGCAACAAATCATGTGAGGATATAGCATTCTTAAAAACTGCTTTCTGATCACCAAAAAGTTAATGTTGTCAACCAGAAGTTGTTGGTGTGCAGTAATTTAGCACACTTTCTAAATACTCTACACAAGATTGTGATGTCCTAACAATTGAATTTGGAATAGAATTTGAGACCGTTCCAGCACATCATTTAATTCAATATGTTTTGCTAAGTTTTAGGTTTATAAATATAACTTTTTTAAACAAACATGGGTAAAGAAGTATTTTATTAAGAAATACATAAGTTGGGCTTCCCTGGTGGCGCAGTGGTTGAGAGTCCACCTGCCGATGCTGGGGACACAGGTTCGTGCTCCAGTCCGGGAAGATCCCGCATGCCGCGGAGCGGCTGGGCCCGTGAGCCATGGCCGCTGAGCCTGTGCTCCACAACGGGAGAGGCCACAACAGTGAGAGGCCCGCGTACCACAAAAAAAAAAAAAAAAAAAGAAATACGTAAGTTTTGTGAAGTTTGGGTATTGAAAACAATGAGGCATTGTACCAGGCAACAAGCCAGAGACATTCTGCAAAGTATGCCTGAATATTCATATAATATATTGAATATATGAATATTCAGTAAGTCAAACCCAAAACAGCTATGGGAAAGTTTAGCAAACTAAAAGACGAACTATTAGGAGCCATTACTAATGGAAGTGCAATATAAAAATCACATTCATGCTAGATTTCTAAGTAAAATGGAATTCCAAGGGAACATATCATTCTGTGTGCATACAATTTTTTAGTAACACATCTACCAAGTATAGAATAAAGATTTATTTTGAAAGCCTTAAGGAAAGTAAAATTATCAGCTTCCCTGTCTCCAGGTACTGTTACCACAGAGAAATAAAGGATTAGAAACTGTTGAAACTGTTGTTTCTGAACTGGGATGAGGAGTTTCAGGGAATTTCTTGGGTCTGGGACTTTTTTCTTAAAAGTACTTGAATAATTAATTACTAGTAAATTTTGTCATATTGCTTCTCACAAAGTTTGTACTTTAATTAATAACAATTGCCAACAAAGTATGGGAGTACACTTTTTCCATTCTTTTTTCATCTTTGCAATGGAAAGGTATAAAATGTAAACATTTTTGGCTTTGCATTCCTTAATTATCAGGGAGGCTGATCATTTTTTCATAAACCAGCTAAGTATCTTTTCTAGAAATCTGCCTTAAAATTTTTTTTAGCTCATTTTTCCTTTAGGGCATTCATCTTTTTCTTATTAATTTGTAGAAACTTGTTATATGTTAAGAACATCAACACTTTTTCTATGATATATGTTGCAAATATTCTCCCAAGTTGGTTTTTTTTTTTTAATGAGTTGATAGTTTTCAGTACTTCTGAAGACAAAATTTTTAAATTCATACTTGGTTAACTCCAATAGCATTTTCCCTTTGTGGCTTTTATCCTTGGGTTCAGATTAAACAGCCCTTTCCTCTCAAGATTACATAAATATTTACCTGTATTTTTCTATAATTCTTTTTTCTTAACATTTAAAATTTTAATGTAATAGGAAATTACTTTGGTGTAAGTTATGAAATAAAGATATTGATTGATTGATTTCCAAATGATGACAATTATCCAGCAAACTTCATTGAATAATCCTCTTTTCCCTCAACTTATTTGAGCTACCTCCTTGCCCCCCCCCCCCACTTATTATTTAATTATATATTTTGGTCTATTCCTGATTTATAAAATTTTTTCCATTGATCTATCTTATTATTTCCTATGCTACTGCCATTCTCTTCTAATTACTGTGTCCTCATAATTTATCTGTTCAGGTTTTCAACTTCCCTTAGGTCAATTTTGGTCGTTCATATTTTCTCAGGAAATGATTTAATTCAAGAATTTTAAGCTTATCAAAGCACAATCATAATGCTTCCACTATGTCTATGGCTTTCTTATATCACATATTTCTCTCTTCCTCTCCTTTTAATTAGCCTGGACAACAGTTTGGTTCCATTATTAGGCTTTTCAAAGTTCTTAGATTTACTCTTCAAATCCCTATTTTTCTGCTTTTCTAATTAATTTTTTTAATCTTTTTAAAAAGTATATCTGTTTACTATTCACTATCACCCTTTCCTTTATTTCTCTCTCTTATTGCTCTTGGCTTCAACTTGGTGTTGTTGTTTTTCTTATTTCTTGAATCAATACCTAGTTTATTTATTTTCATCTTGTTTAATAAAAAAAAGCCCTAATGCTATGAGTTTTTGCTGAGTAGAGATTTGGTTATACCCCAGAATTTTAGAAGTAGTGTTTCCTATTTGTTTGTCTGGAAATAGTCTTCAGTTTCAATTCCGATCAGCTCTTTCACCCAAAAGTTGCTTAAGAAAGTAATTGAATTATCATGAAGGAGGAAGGTTAACCTCTTGGAGAATATAATGGGAGTTTCCTTGTGGCCAACTGTATGGTCAGTTTTTATAACTATCAATACTTCATGGGGACTGGAAGAGAAAAATTATATTCCTTATTTTTTGGACATAAAGTTTTAAGTATTGCTGAAAAATCAATAATGTCATTACTGACACCATTTAAACCCTCTGTATCTTTATTCTTTTGTGATCTCTCAAAGACTAAGAGTAGTACACTGAAGTTTCCTCATACTATTATGCTTCTGTCACTTTAATAAGAGGGACTAAAGATCTAGAAGTAAAAATAACAACAGAGGGAAATATAAAGTACTGAAAACATTACTGGAAGATATTTTTATAATTTTGGTGAAGGAAATATTTTATAATCAAGACACAAAGTCCAGAGACCATTAAAAAGAGATTTAAATACAGAATTTAAAAAATTTTTATGGTGAAAGATGCCATAAGCAAAATTTTTAAAAATAGCAAACATTTGCAACAAATGAAGCAATATTCCCAAGCTGACATATTCTCTCTTCTTTTCTGAAAAAATTCAGAAAAAATGGCATATAAAGAACCTAAAATGTTTATAGAAATAAATGTCAGGACCCTAAGTTTTATCCCTCACTTCTTTCATTATCATTTGTGAGTAGACAATCTATGTAGCATTGAGACCGCCATGCCCTCAAGTCCCTTCTGTGCTGGGGGGGTCAAAGCCTATTTCTTTCCATTGGCTTCCATTCCTTATGTAATGTTCCCTGCAACTCTGTTCACAACTCACTGTAATAACAATTAGTGTCTAATGCAAAAAGAACTCCCCCTCCCCAAAATAATGAGCATGAGTAGGCCTGCAAAGCAAGCTAGCACGAGAATTTTCCCCAGTAGATACTTCTTATACCCATTAGGGACTAATCAGTCTGACTAGACTGCTTGTAGCCTCCCTCTCAGGGTGTTAAAACCCAAGACATGAGAGAGGGCCACCAACAAAAGAGAAAAGCAAAAGACACATAGAGAAAGTCAGTAAGCAAAAATTCTGAGGCTGTAGAAGCCATAAATCAAAAGAAACCATGAAGTAAAAAGGTGAGTAAAAAGAGACAGAAGTGATGAAAGGAATAAAAACGTAATGCTGTTACTGTTACATTTGAAAGAGGGAGAGAGATACTCAGTAATGCACAGAGCAGAACAGATAAAGTAGAAGGACACAGCTGTCCTCCCAGATGTCAAGAGCTCTTGGATGAGTGAGGTTCTACTTTTTTGGGGTCTGACTTTTCAGCTGTAGAATATCATCTCATGTTCCCTGCTCTTCAGGCATCCTTTACAATAAATCACTAATCTGGAGATACCCTAAGCTATTTTCCCAATCTTGTAACCTGAAAGATCCTAACTAAAACCACTTCTTGGTATCACTGCAATTGATGCCATTCCAATTTCATAGTACATTTTCAAAGAATTCTATAAGCCTGTCAAGAATCTCTGTTCCATAGCCATACTTTCCCTCCCACTGAATGTGCCAAATAATTGATGACTTTTTTACTCCAGAACTGTTAACACTCCCTGCAATCATCAGTATAAATACTTTGTTAATAATTCGTATTTATAGAACATCCGCCTCCCAAAGAGCTCAAAGCTGTTTACAAATATCATCTCATTAATCCTGATAGCACCCTTTTTTTAATAAGCAGAAATGTGTAACGGCTAATGGGTACTGTCATCTCCATTTGACTCATGGGAAAGCTGAAACCCAGGGAAGGGTTATTCTTTTCAGGGTCAAGCAATATTATCTGAGAAATAGCACAGAAATACAATCCAGAACTTCTACCTTCTTGTACTTTATGCTCTTCCCTAGAAACCTCTCTCATTTCAAATCACACACATACTCATTGGAATGCTCCAGCATAAATTTTTTAATACAGCTTACTCTACTGAGGATAAAAGGAGAATCCCATAAACTCAAGTATGAAAACTTACTGGACTTTGACTTAACTTTTCAAGAGGCTATCACTATAGTCAGAGCCATGAAGAATGATTAAATTTGAGAATTAGAGAGCATTTTTAAGCCAGTAAAGGAGTTTCTGCTTGGCATCTGAACGCGTTCCTTCTCCATACTGGAAATAGAAGAATCAACTTCAAGATGACAAAGGTCAAAGTAATAAGCATTTTCAAGAAGGATGCAAGCAATGGCACCTCAATAATATTATATATTGAATAATTGCTATATGCTATGCATATACATGCATTATGTCATTGCAACCCTATGAAGCTGACATTGTTATCTTTGTTTTACTAGTGAGGAAATTGAGACTCAATGCAGTTCAACAAACGGAGGAAGCATAGTTTTTAATGCCTTTGTCTCTGCTTCCTTTACCTGTGCTTTTAGCTAACACCACACAACTACTCCAAATAATAGTAACAGTTGCTGCTGCTGCTTTTGCTGTTTTGAATGGTGTAATCCTATAACCAGAGAGCCAGATGACTATAGCGTGGTGCAGCCACCATGGTTTATGTCAGTTACAGAACATCTAAGGAATGTTATTAAACATTAGTCTTTGATGCTGAAAATCTTTCAACACAATTTGTAAACCTAGACCCTGAGATATAATTTAGCTGCCTGGAAGCCCATCATCATTCAACTCTACACCAAGATGGCAGGGTTAGCAACATCAGGAAAAATGGAAACTTTTCAAACTGATTACTTGTCACTAATGAAATAAGATGGTGTCCAGAGTTTACTGTGACCACACAGATCCATATGAAAATTCCACAAGATACCTAGAACATATTAAGGGAGTGCACGTGTAAATATCTATAAAAAAATTTCCCAACTCAACAAGCTACACACATAATGAAAACCGTCAGGAAAGTCTTCAAAACATTTCTTAAAGCAGGAGACCTTCATTTGCATCATAGTTCGCTATGGGCAGAGTAAGCCTAAAGGACTAAAATAACATAGCTAACATTTACCAAGTACTTAACGATTTGGCAGTCATGGTGTTTTACATACATATTCATTTAATCTTCACCGTGAAATAGGTGCAAGTATTATTCCCATTTTACAGATAAAGAAACTGAGGATTAAAGAGGTTAAGTATCCTCTCAATCCTGGGATACTAAACCCAGCAATTTCACTTATGAGCCTGACACTTGTGTATTAGCTTTCACTTGTCTTTGGGAAGCCCACAGCATGTTTATGAAAACTTTTTACTTAATAAAAAGTTTGCTTTTTACTTAATAGGCATTCATACTGTATGAATGAATGCATGAATAGTGAATAAAACTTAATATTATTATTGAAAATGCAGAAATAACTGTTGATATTGTCTAGTCCTTTAGAGGAAGCGCAATATTCAATGATACACTAATCAACATGAATTAACCAAGTCAAATGGCCCTTGAGAGGCATGTACCTATGGTGAGTGTGAGAAAAACTGTCTATAATCATCCCCTTTCATATGACTTCTGTAGCACCAACTACTTACTCCTTGAAATCAAAGAAACAGGTTGCATTTCCCAGCACCAAAGATAGGAGAAAACCAGCTCTTTTGAATTTCCTGGGGTTCTTGACCCATCTAAAACCCAAGTGGTGGCCTGTATCCATCTGACCTAAAGGAGGTCCCGTTTTCTCACTCACGTGTGAGATGATGGGATAGCCAAGGATGAAACACCGTTGTCGACTCTAAGTATTTTCTTTTTGCTTTAAATAATGATATATTTCAAATATATAGTATAGTATAATAAATTAAAGAACCACATCCAGGCCATGTCACCACCATTCTGATTTAACAAGTGTATTCCTTTCATCGTTATTTTTTTAATGAATTTTTGAATTTTATTTTATTTTTTATACAGCAGGTTCTTATTAGTTATCCATATACATATTAGTGTACACATGTCGATTAGTATTACTTTACCTTTTTTCTTAGAAAGAGAATGTTACTAATAAGGTGGAAGTTTTGTCCTCCCATCATCCCTATTCCCTCCCCTCTTTGCCAAATGGACCACTCTCCTGAAAGTGGCATGTGTTCTTCACAGTGACATTTTTGTATTTTTGCTACACCTGTAGGTATCCAATACA
This sequence comes from Leucopleurus acutus, assembly GCF_964270905.1. Classification (NCBI taxonomy): domain Eukaryota; kingdom Metazoa; phylum Chordata; class Mammalia; order Artiodactyla; family Delphinidae; genus Leucopleurus; species Leucopleurus acutus. The sequence goes on along the minus strand of NC_139145.1, from coordinate 73,649,475 downwards.
TAGTATTGTTTTGTATATTCATAAAGTTTATACAAATTGTCTCCAATTTATCTTCCTCTATAACCTGAAGTTTTTACTCAGCTTTTCTTTTATTGCAGCAAAATAAACCTAAGAAAAAATTTACCATTTTAACTACTTCTAAGTGTACAATTCAGAGGCATGAAGTACATTCACATCATTATACATATATCACCACCATCCATCCCCAAAACTTTTTCATCTTTCCAAACTGATTCTCTGTAACCATTAAACAATAACTCTCTATTCCAATCTTCCTCACAAACCCTGCAACCATATTCTACTCTCCGTCTCTATGAATTTGATTACCCTAGGTACAGCATATAAGTGAAATCATACAGTATTTGTCCTTTTGTGACTAGCTTATTTCATTTAGGATAACATCTTCAAGGTTCATCCACACTGTTGCATGTGTCAGAATCCTTTTTAAGACTGAACGATACTCCATTATATGTATATACCACATTTCATTTATCCATTAATCTGTGGATGGACACTCGGGCTGCTTCCACTTTTGACTATTGTGAATAATGCTGCCAATATATGTACAAATATCTGTTCAAGTCCCTGGTTTCATTTCTTTTGGGTATATAACCAAAAGTAGAATTACTGGAGCTGGATCATAAGGTAATTCTATGTATAATGTATCAGTCAGAGTTCTCCAGATAAACAGAACCAAAAGGATATATCCACAGGCAAATATATAAGAGGAGCTTTATTATAGGAACTGGCTCACATGACTGTAGAAGCCAAGAAGTCCCATGGTCTTCCATCTGCAACCTGGAGAACCAGGAAAGCCAATGGTGTAGTTTACTCTGAGACTCAAAACCCCAAAATCAGGGGCCAATGATGTGAGTCCCAGTCTGAGTCCAAAGGTCCAAGAACTAGGAGCGCTAATGTTTGAGGAAAAGAAAAGAATAACGTGCCAGCTCAAATAAAGCAAATTCTCCCTTCCTCCAACTATTTCTTCTACTCAGCCTTCAACAGACTGGATGATGCCCACCCACGTTGGTGAGAGGCATCTTCTTTCCTCACTCTACCAATTCAAATGCTAATCTCTTCCAGAAATAACCTTACAAACACACACAGAAATAATGTTTTACAGCTATCTGGGCATCTTTTGGCTTAGTCAAGTTGATATATCAGATTAACCATCACATTTAATTTTTGGAGGAATCACCATAGTGTCTTCCACAGCAGCTGTACCATTTTACATTCCTGCCAGCATTGCACAATGGTTCCAATTTCTGCACACCTTCACCAATATTTTCAGCTTTGTTCTTGAGATTTATCTTTATCCATACAGTTATATTTAATTCATTCACTTTTACCTACTGTACATTTTCCTTCTATGACTATACCATAATTTATTATCTAACGCCCAAGGGTAGCATTTGGGTTCTTTCTTATCTTGTTGCTATTACAATAAATGCTATAGTGAACATTTCTATATATCTCTCTGTTCACAAGTGCAAGAATTACTTTGGGCTTCGTACATAGGAGTGGAATTTCTGAATCACAGGTCATGTGTAATTCAAACCTTAATATATGTTGCCAAAATTCTCATCAAAGAGGTGTTTCCCTATTTATACTCCCACCTGCAGAATATGAGGGTTCCTGTTACTCCACACCCTCGACAACAATTGCTATTCCCGTAATTTACATAGCATTTCTCAACATTTAGAACAGGAAGGAATTCTGTGTCTGCTTAGTTCTCAACTTTACAGTGATTTTCTCTGTTAGTGCTTTTTCATTTTCATTTTACCTCTTCCCTGCCCCACCCACCCCCTATCCCTGGAGAGTCTCCTTTTCCCTTTTGATGCCAACTTTATCATAACGCTAATCTTGGACTTTTCCCACTTACGAAACTGTCAAAAGTTCAGCCAATAATCTCCTTCTTTACAAGAACTACAAATGAAATGACTTAAAGATCTCTTGGAACATTGTAGGTGGTAAAATAACACCCACATGTTTCCTAGCTCTTAGAGTTAATCTGTAAACCATGCTTTGGCTAAATTCTGGGGGAAAGTCCAGGGAAATGAACGCACGGGCTGTGGAAATAGAAAAGAAGTGGCTGTTTATGACTGAAACATCCTTGTGTCTACACATTCAGGAGTAGGGCTGGGATGAGGCAAGTGAGGCACTCAGGAGCAAAATTTAAGAGACACAAAAAACTCAGTAATCAAAAAAAAAAAATAAAGTTAATGAAATATTCTTAAGAGCAGAATTAATGCAAAAAATCCATGATAAACAAAATATCAAAATTATAAATTAAAATAGGATCAGTATTATTATTACATCTCTAGTGATTATAGCCTTTTCAGTTTAATGGAGTAAATTCCATCTGTATATTAAGAGTGTTTTTGACATTTTTTTCACATCTTTATTGGAGTATAATTGCTTTACAATGTTGTATTAGTTTGTGCTGTACAACAAAGTGAATCAGCTATATGTATACATATATCCCCATATCCCCTCCCTCTTGGGCCTCCCTCCAACCCTCCCTATCCCACCCTTGTAGGTGGTCACAAAGCACCGAGCTGATCTCCCTGTGCTATGTGGCTGCTTCCCACTAGCTATCTATTTTACATTTGGTAGTGTATATATGTCAATGATACTCTCTCACTTCACCCCAGTTTCCCCTTCTCCCCTTGTGTCCTCAAGTCCATTCTCTATGTCTGCATCTTTATTCCTGCCCTGCCACTAGGTTCATCAGTGCCACTTTTTTAGATTCCATGTATATGTGTTAGCATACGGTATTTGTTTTTGTCTTTCTGACTTACTTCACTCTGTATAACAGACTCTAGATCCAACCACCTCACTATGAATAACTCAATTTCGTTCCTTTTTATGGCTGAGTAATATTCCATTGCATATATGTGCCACATCTTCTTTATCCATTAGTCTGTTGATGGACATTTAGGTTGCTTCCATGTCCTGGCTATTGTAAATAGCGCTGCAATGAATATTGTGGTACATGTCTCTTTTTGAATTATGGTTTTCTCAGGGTATATGCCCAGTAGTGGGATTGCTGGATCATATGGTAGTTCTATTTGTAGCTTTTTAAGGAACCTCCATACTGTTCTCCATAGTGGCTGTATCAATTTACATTCCCACCAACAGTGCAGGAGGGTTCCCTTTTCTCTACACCTGCTCCAGCATTTATTGTTTGTAGATTTTTTTGATGATGGCCATTCTGACTGGTGTGAGATTATACCTCACTGTGGTTTTGATTTGCATTTCTCTAATGATTAGTGATGTTGAGCATCTTTTCATGTATTTGTTGGCCATCTGTATGTCTTCTTTGGAGAAATATCTATTTATGTCTTCTGCCCATTTTTGGATTGGGTTGTTTGTTTTTTTTGATATTGAGCTGCATGAGCTGCTTGTATATTAATCCTTTGTCAGTTGCTTTGTTTGCAAATATTTTCTCCCATCCTGAGGGTTGTCTTTCCATCTTGGTTAAGGTCTCCTTTGCTTTGCAAAAGCTTTTAAGTTTCATTAGGTCCCATTTGTTTATTTTTATTTCCATTTCTCTAGGAGGTGGGTCAAAAAGGATCTTGCTGTGATTTAGGTCATAGAGTGTTCTGCCTATGTTTTCCTCGAAGGGTTTTATAGTGTCTGGCCTTACATTTAGGTCTTTAATCCATTTTGAGTTTATTTTTGTATATGGTATTACGGAGTATTCTAATTTCATTCTTTTACATGTAGCTGTCTAGATTTCCCAGCACCGCCTATTGAAGAGGTTGTCTTTTCTCCATTGTATATTCTTGCCTCCTTTGTCAAAGATAAGGTGACCATATTTGCGTGGGTTTATCAAGAGTCAATTAAGGAAAAATAAAATTTATACACATGCCTCATTTTTAAAATTCAAAATAGCTTTATAAATCCTCTTGAATATAAGACTGCCAAGAAGAAAATTAGAAGGGTTTTGTAGCCAATAAAATAAAGGTACATTTGAAGATTAGCATCACAGAAGCAGTTTTCTCATTTCTCAAACTAAAATTAACATTGATGGCCATTTGTGAGGTGTGGTGAACTGTATGGATTACTCATCAGTATCCAATTAAGATTTTAATTTTAACGGAGATTTTGTACAGTCAAACAAAATGTAGCCCATACCGTCCAAGAAAGATGCATCAATTTGCTAGGGCTGCCATCATAAAATACCACAGACTGGGTGGCTTAAACAATAGAAATTTATTTTTTTATAGCACAAGAGGTTAGAAGCCCAAGATCCAGGTGCTGGCAGGGTTGGTTTCCTCTGAGGCCATTCTCCTTGGCTTACAGATGGCCAAACTCTTGCTGCCTCTTCACATGGACTTTCCTCTGCGTGGACAGATCTTTAGTATGTGTCTGTGTGTCCATATTTTCTCTTTTTATAAGGACACCAATCTTATTAGATTAAGGTCAATCCTAACAGCCTTATTTTAACTGAATCACCTCTTTAAAGAAAGGCTCTATCTCCATACAGTCACATTTTGATGCAACAGGGGTTAGGACTTCAATATATGAATTATTGGGGTGGGGGGGGGGAGCATGCTTCAGCCCATAACAAGGGGAAATAAGATATTCGGTAGAATGAAAATTTTATCCCTCGGCAACTAATCAAGAGCTGAGAGAAGAAACAAGCACTTGCTTTAAAATAGAGATTTCCTCAATTGTTCAACCTATCAGGATGTTATTAACACAGCAGCATACTCTGGTTCCAAACAAATAGATAAAAGCTGTGAAACCTCCAAAGCCCTTTGGAGCTATAACTACCATCTTATCCAGTTCCTTGTGTAACCCTTGTATCCTACTGAATAACATCAAGGAGTAGGACAAAATCGCTAAAAGAAAATTCATGCAATCCAGCCAGTCTACCAAACATACCGTACCACAACTTTGCTGTAAAAAGTAGGGGTCCGCCGGACACCCCAGCAGCTGGAATGAAGTCATCCCAGCAGGGACATAGAACCATAGCCTCAAGTAATGCAGCCCGTTTGTGAATGGCTGGGGAATTCCAATGCCTAACAGCTCAGCTTTATCTTTCTATATAAAAATACCCTTTTTGAGTCAAAGTTGGATACTTTTTGTGAGTCTAGACGGTAACCTCATAACTACCAGTGGATCTTTCATCCAGCAAACTGAATTACCATCCAAAAGATCTTGTATATTTTATTTAAGCATCCTTGCCTGAAAAAAATACAATATTGAAATTGCTTCCCAAGTCCCCAGAATCTAATGGCACAAGTAGTTATCTGAGGATTCTTATTCCTCTGTTCTTCTTGAAGAAGCCGTGTAACCTTCATAATCTTGAGCCACCACACTTGGAAAATAAGAATCCCAACACCAGGGACAGTGATGAAGTGTGTGGGTGGACTGATCATTTATAAGCTTCTTAGATGCCTTAGAAGAAAAGGATTATATAAATCTGAAATAATCGTCATAACAACTTCCTTTAAATGGTGATATGTTTCAGAAAGGCAACTACAGAAGGGTAGTGTTTGTTAACAAAAGCCATTGTCCATTATGCTATGTTTGCCTCCTGTAAGGTACTGGAATCCTGAAGTCCAAGTTTATGGGGTTTGAATTCAGATTTTGTTTGGGGGAGGGAGTGTTGAATGATGTGTTGCTTCTAAAATAATGATATTTCTCCTTCATGTAGTGGCTGGCATCTTAATAAATGTGAACATGACTTAACAATCAGGCAACAAATGTTTTCCAATGTCAGCATTTGGGTATCTGGGTTACAGAAAACTGCTTTTCTTATTACCTTTCCTTCTTAATGCTTAAAAACAGAAAACGAAAAAAACCCTGGAATAATACTCCTTACTCATCTCACCTACTTGTTAATCTGGAGCCGGTTAAAGGAAGCATATCATAGAAAGCATATTGTAATGGGTGAATAGCTGTTTTAAAAAAAAGGGGGTGGGAAGGCATGACATTAAACAGTACAAATGATCCAGGCTTTTGCTCTACCAAACCTTGGGGCAATGTCTTTTCAATGTCATTCTTTAGAAAAAGTCTTTGAGACCATGTATGTCTTTTTAAACAAGCGGTGTGGGGAGAAAAGAAACAAAAGAGAAAAGGAAAGAAAAAAAAGAAAGGAAAGGAAAAATGGGGTGGAAAAAAAAAGCTTTTATTTTAAAAGCAAACAGCTAAGTGATTTGCTGCACACTTGCCATGAATAATAACGAGCAGATTTGTGGTGTGTTCCTCCTTTTAATTAGCACATTGCCTTCTGCAGCAGTGCCCTGTCTTATTCCACAGCACCTAGAGAGCCCCACTGGAAGCACTGCACAAAACAAGATGGGCAAAGAAGCCCCCGTGAGGAGTCTAGCAGTCGATTTAGAAAACTTCCATTTTGTTCCCTCCCCACCTCCACCCTCCTTTTTTTTTGGTTCAGAGAGTTATGACTAGGTTTTTTTTGTTGTTTTATTTGGCACAGAACATACAGATATCTCTGAAGCTGTACCTGAATCATTTTCTTGCTGTTCAAACTATAGAACTAAGAGCTCGAAAACAGTTTAAAAGGCAAGGAGAGTGCAGGACCAGAAATGGAGCTCCCACTCTCAAGATGTGAGGTGGGACAGAAACTGCCACAGAATTTGCACTCAATAAAAGTGTTAAAATGCTCACCCAAGCTCTTCAGACACCAGAACAACAAAGGAGCTCGTTAAACACCTCTGTTCTGGAGTCCTTACATTTGGAAGAGTTAGAGTGGTCTAAAGTGTCAAGGTAGCAGAGGCTAACTCTGGGCAAATTGCAAGGGGAACTTCAAGTGCAATGTGTCAGAAAATAAAGAAATAAAAAGCAGCAGTTGGAGAAAAACGAAAACCAATCTCACGAATCACATTCCTATCTGTAATTAGAAAGCATTAGCAACATCTCTGTCAGCCAAGCCTGAAACGCAACTTAAATACCAAATGGCTCCTGTATTGCACTAGGATTCTGTTTGCTCTCACACGTATCTCGTGAAGAATGTGAATTCGTTTTCTATCACCAGGAACGTTGAGCATGCTGACACAGCTAGCTGAGGCAATCTCAAATTGTTCCAATATTCGATTTTCATATGCGGGCAGCCTACAGCTGCATTTGATAGTGCACCACATTGATATGACACCTTTCCTAGAAGGTCTTTGATGGAATACATCTGCTGAACAGAACAGAAACAAAATATGTGCCTTGACTCAAACTTGTGGCAGAGAGCTATCAAAGTGGCAACGTGCTCCAAGCCATTTGCATAATATGCAGATGAAAATCTAACCAGAGAGAAAGGTATATTGACAGACTTTGCCTTGTTATCTGGCAGTACTGTGCATAACAGTATGTGGTACCCAGACATAATCTCCTGTAATGTTATTTTGCAATTTAAATGTCTTTTCCTCCTCCAAAAGGAGACACGTCAGTAAGTGCCAGGCATCAATAACTGACATTTGAGATAAGATAAACCACAGCAGCCTATTCAGACAGAACTAGCCCAGTTTATTTCAGGACACAGATCTCCAAGTCGTGTGCTATTTACTGGCTGAAGGAGAGGGAAGGGTGCTGGCCCCAAACGCTCACTGATGCCTCATTTTTACCGTGTTCCGATGGCTGCTCTTTCGGCCCTGGTGCCGGTCCTGAGTATATTTCAAGGAACGTTACTGAGAACAAAATCGAAGGCCATCAATATTAATGATCTGAACCAGGAAGATAGCTTTTAGTGTGCAAATTAATTACCCTAATCACAGGGTTTTTTGTATCCATTTTAATGAAATAACTATTTATTTCATTGAATCCTGTGCTTTTCTTTTGCAAATAAGGCACATTTACATGATAAATACATGAAATTTAAAAGGATGACTAAATTAAATTGAGAAAAAAAGACCTTTCTAAATACAATTTTCTTAGGAAAAACAGCTAGATTAATGGGTTAGTTAGCTGAGTGGCATCTGTGATTAAATCTTTTTTAATGTACGTCAAATAGAATTTAATGGACCTTGAGAAATGTCTACACAGTTAGTAATATTCAGGGCCTAGGGAAGATTCCAGTTGTCTCCTATCATTTGTTGGTGAACTCCTTGTGACTCAGCTTGACACATGGGATTGACACTTCTGATCCCTGTGTTATCACCCGTTTTCTCTTCCTTGCCGTCTTATTCTCTTCTTAGACCAGGGGGCCTTCTTTAACAATGGAACCAACACATTCACTTTTTAGCAGTGTGGGCCAAAAAATAACTCTACTATTAATGAAAGCATTAAAGTAGCTTAAATATGCCTTGTATTTCATCATCTCGTTCACATTTGTTTCAAACTGTGCTGGCCTTGGTAAAGAGAGAGGGAGAGAGACAGGGAGGGAAGAAAGGAGAGAGAGAGGCTGCTTAATTCAGAGGAATTTTCAATGAATCTTTTAGAGTCTGTGGGTGTTGAAAACTTTATTTACTGTGGGTGTGCTTTGAAGGGCTGCAAATTCAACAGAAGAGAGATTTGAAACGCATTCGGGCTCATTTTTTTGATAACAGACCCAAAGAACAGAGCATCTTTCTCTGTTAGCTTCCCGCCCCGGGTTGTGCCACCAGAGATGTCTCCCTCTCCCTTTGATTCGGAATGATCAATTGCAGCTGTGGCAGCCGGGCAGGCAGCCCCAGGCACCAGGAACACGAGCCCTCTCCCCAGCGTTAGGATTTACATTTCAATGGCTGCCACCATTTTAAAGATAATTATAACCTTTTTAGATTAAGAATATTCTGTGGCTTCTCTAATATTTTAACAACATAAATATTAATTTAGCTGGTTTCAGAGGAAACCTCTCTCTTTCTCTCCCCTTACTGTCACTCCCACCCCTACGGAACCTTGGAAAATGCAGAACAAAGGCTTCACCCCAAACCTGTTTGGGGCAGGATGGAGTGGGAAGGTAGGATGTTGAACCAACAGGTATGATTAAAATAACTTGACCCTAACCTGGCCCAGATCTTATCATTTGAAAGTAAATGAAATATAGCAGTTGGCGGCAGGGGGTGGCAGTTTTCAGGGGCAAAAGACCAGGAAGCTACTTTCTGCATGGGTAATGTTTCCAAAGGCAAAATCTTTTAAAAGTAAATTGTATGTAGTTTTATCTAACTCAGCAAGTCGACTTGCAAAAAGCTGGCAGATGAGATTCACGTTTCTTCGATCACATTCCAAGTGTGGTGGGAGATGGGAAAAAGATGAAGCTGTCTTGATGAACTCAGTAGTCTTGAAAAGAGAAAAAGGAAAATTGCCCACAAAAGATACTGAGACTATAAAGAGGCTTATATTTCACTGTTACTGCAAACTTCCTTTCTGCTTATTATCATTCCAACCCTTTATTTCCCACCAGCTGATGCAGCTGGGGAAAACATCACATTGTACAAACAGATGTAGACCCACTCAGATTGCCTGACCACGCTCCGTGGACCGTGATCTATTTTTTGCTGCTCCGCAAGTATTGAGCATGTTGTAGGCATGAGGATAAGGCTTTTTTTTTTTTTTTCTATTTACATTCATTAGCTTGCTACAAGTATTCTCTTTAGGGCCGATCGCCTTATATCACTCAGTATCATGCAAACAATTTACATTGCACAAATAGAATCAGAAGAACACGTTTCCCAGATCCACTGATAAATAAGAGGAATCATGTATATTAAGAAGAAAATTGATAATGTGCTGGTCAGATGTTGCAGGCAGGTCATTCGGATGCACTCCTTGATAGAGTGCAGAGCTACAATAATTGCTCTGAGATCTCTTTACGCACAAGACCTTTATTTCCTAGGCACCAAAGCCATGGGATTGAGCATTGCTTGAAAGTGACTTGGGGAATAAAACCGCTCATGAAATATGCATGACTAACACATAGGCTGCCAGGGGAACTTAGTGTATTATGTATGACCCTTCGGTAATTGTAAGGAAATGATATTCATTTAAGTGGATGTTTATCACAGTTAAAGGTGCATCTAATGAAACAAAGGTCATAAGCCTAGAAACATAAGGTTAGAGCCCTTTTATTGTACCATTTCTCTCTCTGAAAAAACCTGGCCTTTCTTCACAGCTGTTTTTCTAACACCTGTGTGCACTGTTTACACAGCCTTAAAGAGTTCCTGTCACCCCTACTTGAATGCCAAAAGGATTATTACATTAAATGCTCTTCTAATATTATACCCACACATCTGGGAAATATCAGACAGCGTGCTGCAATATATCAATTCGGGCTAGAGTTTTTAGCTACTGACATTTGGTTAACTAAAGAGTATTTTTTTTCTCCCTGAGTATTTCTCTATGGGAAATGCCTACCTATCCATTCGGATTGAGAGCATGGCTTTTATTGTGAGATCAGTGGTGATGGGATCCTCTGCAACAGACCCATCTCTCAGGCAAATTATGGGGAAACATCGCAGAGTGGATGCACACAGGTATTCGGGAGTCCAATTCCCCAGATGAGAATCCCAGCCCCAGTGCTCATGAGTCCTGTGACCTTGGGCAAGTAACTCAACTGCTCTGGGCTTTTGAATAAATTTCCGTCTGTAAGATAACACCCATAAATAGCCGTGACTTCATGAGGCTGTCATGATGATAATTAAGTCAATATCTGAAAAGCATTTAAAATAGTTCCTGGCACATAGTAAGTGCTATGTATTTGTTAAATAAAATACACAGTTTGCATGGTTGGTCTGTTCTGCCAGTTCTCCCCTGAAACTGTGATTTTCTTTTGTACCTAATTAACTCCCTCATGCCCACGTTCATCTTTAGGTTTCGGGTGGTTCTACCACACCTCCTCAGCCATCGCAGCTTCCAGCCACAGCCAATTGTGTACAATAACACGCCTTGGTGAGGGAGGCTGTGAGCCCTTTGATGGGGGCCCACTCACTTATAAACATTAAGTATCTTCGGGCTTTCCTGGTCTCACTGACATTTACCTGGTAAGTTCATAGGACCCTGGGAAGCAGGTGAAAAACAAAATTACTCTAGAAAAACATGCAGTAGAGAAAACCCCAGGAGTCTTCATGAGCTAAATCCAAATTGATAGTGACTCTCCAAATTACCCTAATGTCATTCTGTTTTGGTTCAGGTTGCGAGGCAGAAACGTAGAAAAGAAAATAAAGATGTCATCTTATACAGTTAGCGTATATTAACTCTAGAGAGTGTTACAGATTTCATAATTCTTTCATTCATTATTTCCTAATGCTCACAAAACTATCATTTGTGATGGACAGGGCAGTCTTCCCCATTCCCAAAAGGTTTTGGATAACTTGCAAACTCTAGATTATTCCTTTCAAAATGTAATTTCTTACTATGACCAAAGTTGTCTGACATAAAATAAAATAGAAGCTGTATGGAGGATAGAATTTTTATAAATACCACTAGACTAACAGCCATAAAATAATCTAATAAAACAAAATCACAAACCTTGTTTCCTTAGATTTTGAAGAAAAGTCACTGTAAGGTGATCACATATAGCAAAGGGGTTCTGAAGCTGGCTTGTTGTGTGTTTGAATCCCAGCGCTAGCCCTTACCGTGTGGCCTAAGGGAAATTACTTAACCTCTCTGTGGCCTCAGTTTCATCAGCAAACAGAGATAATCAGAGTACCAGCTCATGAGTCTGCTGTACATTTTAAACAGGAGAATGCAGGTGAGGTGTTTACAGCAATGTCTGGAATATAAGTACTCCATTATTGTAAAATATTGTATTATTATTACTTTTAAACTGGAAGCCAGCATTTCAGGAAGTTTTTTGGCATCCTCATACCACCACCAATGTTTTATGCTCAAGGTAATTTGTTCACTACAAATTACTGGTGGTGTTAAAATTTGTCCATAAATTTGACACTTCTCCCTTCATAAAGTAGCGCTGACTTCTCCCCTTAAATGTGGGCTGCACCTAGCGACTCACTTCTAATGATTAGAATGCAGTGAAAGTGACAGCGTGTGGATTCCAAAGCTAAGTCATAAAATGCACTTTCTTTTGTACCGTGTTTGCTCAGGTCACTAGCTACAGGGGGAAGCAAGCTGCCATGTTGTGAGGACACTCAAGCAGCCCTATGGAGAGGCCATGGGACTGAGCCAGCTTAGGAGATCTTTCATCCTCTGCCAAGCTTTCATAGGACTTCAGTCCTCCAGACTGTGAGTCTTCCCAATGAGACCCCAGACATGTGAAACAGATATAAGCCTTCCCTGCTGTGCACTGTCTGAATTCCCAGACCAACTGAAACCATGGGGTAATCAGTAATTATTACTCTTTTAAGCCACTAAATTTTGGAGTAATCTGTTATGCAACAATAGATAACTAACACAACACCCTTCAACATAGAAGTGGAAGTTTTACTTGCTAAGCTGAGGACTTGTTTGTATAGGGATGGGAAGCGGAGCAAGGTTTTAGAGGAGATCTGAATGAACATAGGCTACAGTGGAAATTAGCAAACATTTTATATACCCTAGAGTACATTTCACCTTTATGTATCTATTAACATGGGGATCTTTTTTTTTTTTTTCATAGCTAAGTGAAATAATTCTCTCCAGTATGTAGTTCTTATTTCTAGGATAACCAACCACCCCAAGGGCCCCAGGACTATCTCTGTTTTAGCAATGAACTTCACATGTTCCAGAAAATCTCTCAGTCCTGGGCCAACCAAAATGGTTGGTCCCCTACTTATATCTTAGATTAGATGATTAGCAATATCTCACCTGATCTAGTCCTATAGCCAAAGAAGGGGATTCCTAAAAAATGCTTTTGTGAGAATATACATGTTTTTGCAGGAAAGCATAGGCACCCCAAACAGTCCCCATCTCACCGTAAAACTCCAAATTTCTCCCTATTTTACCATGTGCCTGGTGAGTCCTTCACTTGGGGAAGAAGGGGGTGGGAGAGGAGGAAGATATCACTGTTCCTGGGCCCTCAGCACCTTAAGGTTTCATGGAATCCAGAGGTTCAGGGTGCAGTGATGATGGTCGTTGGGAGGTGAGGAGGTGCTATGAGAGTGGAGAGCAGGGTTCTAGGAGAATCTCTGTAGCTCTTAGTGAAAACTCACTGAACTGAATAGGGAAGGAGAATGCGCACATCAACTCTCCTCCCCTCTGCCCTTTGGTTAGTGTTTCCTTTCTGTGGTTAGGGAGTTTGTAACAGGTGTTATTTTTTCATGTAACAAAATACTATTAAGTCTGGAAAAGGTGATGGGATATACTCTTACCTAAACATAGACCAAAGAACCAATGATTCAGCTGCAACCCCACCCGTCTTTTTCCTGCTTGTCAATAGCCAAAATAGCACAAAACCATGTGCATTTCTTGCAGGACTGTCCTGTAGACAGGAGAGGACTAGACAGAGCATCTATTGTTCAGGATTATATGGTGCACGGACTAGTCACACCCAGATTAACAAATTGCAGCTGCTTCGTTTCATGGTGGACACATGAGAATAGCTATACTCTAAAAAACTGTTCAAATGGAAACTCATCTGGGTTATGAACACAAGAATTTATAAGCAAATTAGTAGTGTTAGCAAGGGAAAGTTTGGCTTACACGATAGAATAGCAATGGCATCCAACAGGTGTGTAAATTATAAATTGTTCTCACCTGTTTGTGAATGCAATCTTTTTCCTTCCTATCAGGAGGGTTACTCTCAAACCTTACAAGGGGCACTAATACTCATATCTAACGTTTAATGAGCACTTACTGCGTGCCAAGTACAGGAGAATGAAACACACATTAACTTGATCGATACAACAAGTCTCATGAGGCAGACGCTACCAGATCCCTGTTTTACTGATGGGGAAACTGAGGCACAGAGTGGCTGAACAATCTCTCCAAGGCCACATCACAAGTAGGTGGCCAACCCCGTGTACAGTCCATACATGGCCTCTTTCTGTGATTAAATCAGAGTTTAATTCATTCAAATCTGCCCTCCTCTCCCAATTAGAGTAAATTAGCAAGTTAAACTGCCTGCTTGAAGCCTCACTGAGAACAGCATCTTGGACCAAGAAATGTAGATGAAGGTAAGGTGGGAAGATGATAGTAGCAAAACAGATGAGGAAAGGAATCTATGGAAGGGTGTAAAAGCAGACAGGTGACCCAAGAGAGAGGACAGAACAATGGAGAAGAGAAGGATGAGAGGAAGAAAGAGACGTGAAAGAAGAGACTACAGGGAAAGGGAGAAAGAGGAAAGGAGAAAGGGCTGGCAGGGCAGGAGCAGAGGAAATGTGGACACAGCAAGGGTTCTGAGTGCAGATGTTATCAGCATTTGATATCTAGTAACTGACTGAAATGTTAAAATAAGGTCATAACTGAAGCTTTCTATGAGAATTTTTCCCTTAAATTTATAAAAATTTTATAAAATTTTTCCTTTAAAAATTGTTGTGAAAGGTAAAAGGGGAGAATGTGGACTCCACATCATAAGAGAAAAATTTTCCTGCTCCAAGATTTTGTCTGAGGCAGGCCAGGCATCTCACTGCAGAGTGATGGCCACAGGAAATAAGGAAAATCTGGAAACTGCGTAGCGATGCAGATATAGACAGAAGGCACACCTCCTGAGAACATTCTACCAAAGCCATGCCTTTCCAAACAAATTTTAGGAAATGTATCGGCATTACGGTTGTTAAAATAATGATGAAAACAAGTGCAAGGATTTTCAACCCTGGTGATATCTTAGAATCCCTATGGTAATCTTTAAACAGTACTGGTGAGCCCACCCATCCCAGCCTAATTACAACAGAATCCTTTAGGGGGAGAGTTGGACATTAGAATTCATTAAAAAAAATTCTCTAAGCTATGTCATTGTGAGACATTCCAGGTTAAAGAAGTAGCAAGAATATTCCTAACAAGTTATTTTGTGAATATCGACAAACTGATTCCAAAGTTGGTATGGAAGGTAAAAGACCCTGAAAAGCCAACACAATATTGAGGAAGAACAAAGTTGGAAGTCTGACACTATCTGATGACAAGACTTACTACAAAGCTACAATAATCAAGACAGGGTGGTATTGGCAAAAGAATACATCAGTAGATCAACGGAACAGAATACAGCACCCAGAAATAGACCCACATAAGTACAGTCTACTGATCTTTAACAAAGGCAATACAATGGAGAAAAGATAGTCTTTTTAACAAACGATGCGGGGATAACTGGACATCTACATTAAAAAAAAAAAAAAAAAAAAAAGGATCTAGGGTTTCCCTGATGGCGCAGTGGTTGAGAGTCCGCCTGCCGATGCAGGGGACACGGGTTCGTGCTCCGGTCCGGGAAGATCCCACATGCCGCAGAGCGGCTAGGCCCATGAGCCATGGCCGCTGAGCCTGCGCGTCCGGAGCCTGTGCTCCGCAGCGGGAGAGGCCACAACAGCGAGAGGCCCGCGTACCGCAAAAAAAAAAAAAAAAAAAAAAGGATCTAGATACAGACCTTACAGCTATCACAAAAATTAACTCAAAATGGACGTAAATGTAAAATGCAAAATTATAAAACTCCTAGAAGATACCACAGAAAACGTAGATGACTTTGGGTGTGGTGATGACTTTTTAGATACAACATCAAGGGCACTGTCCATGGAAGAAATAACTGATAAGCTGGATTTGATCAAAATTTAAAACTTCTGCTCTGTGAAAGACAGTGTCAAGAGAATAAGAAGACAAGCCACAGAACGGAAGAAAATATCTCAAAAGAAGTAGCAGGAATGTAAGATCATGAGAAGGATGGGAATATTTTATAGTGAATTTCATTACAAACAAAATGTACCTTGCCTACTCCTGCCCCCAAAGTTGCCTCCCTGGCCAGTGGAATCTGGGTGGAACGGGATGGGGAGGAGGATGGAGATGTATCAGGTGACTTCCGTTCTTGTTCAGACAGTTATCACTAGCGATTTTGGATTTCTGTTCTAACACCGAGTCCACAAAGCCTATGGATTTCTAGCAAAACAAAACACTGCACCCAGCAAACGTGGGCATTTGAGTCGTGGTTGCCAGCATGGTTTTTCCTTCCTTGCCCTTCAAGTCTGCTTGGGTACTTCAGAGCTCGCTTTCATTTTTCTCCAGGAAAGCTGGTTGTGTAGGATTACTAAAACTCCAGCACATTCTCCTCCACACAGTCTCCCTCAAAAACTCTTTGGGGGAAGCTCAGTTCCTATAAAAAGAAACCCAACCACCCTTGTCATTTCCATTTTTCATACATCTGCTTTTGGTGTGTGCAGTATGCATGCTATGTCTCTGTGCAGTTTCATCTCATTTGCTCGCTGCCATAGGCTACAGGGTGGAACAAAGTTCACTTTCAAATTCAATCTCAAACAAAATGAAAAAGCAAGAAAATCATGAAAGGGAAAGCTGCCCACTGCCATTAATATGGATCTCACTGCCAGATTCTTCTGGTTTATCCATCAAATGGGAGGCAGAGGAATCTGCTCCCATGCACAGCTGCTGAAGCACTGACCCGGGGTACAGGGTACTGTCAATCAGAAGAATGGGTCCTATGAACTGCCCGGAGTGAGTGCCAGCTGCCAGCTGCAGACAGCCTGACACACTATTGAATAACACCCTGAATGGCACTGGACCCCTTTCTCTGATAACAGTAGCAGTCCCAGGGGCCTTTCAACAACATAGTGGAAACTACCCTAAATTTATTTCAGACACGAAATTTAGGATTAAGGGAACTAGCAGAAATGACAGGGTTTGAGAGAAAGTGTGCATTTTCTTTAAAAACAAAAAAAAGTCTTAAAACCCACACAGTGGTTTATATCTCTGTTTGAAAGAAAGTGGCCAGTTCAGTATTCTTTCAATATATCAGTGGGTCCTGCTGAATTATACATGTGGTTGGAATTAGAGAGGCCTGTGTCTTACGTCTGGTTTACTCTGACTTGCTGGGTTAGCTTGGAAAAGTCAGTAATTCCCCAGCTGAAACAAAATTGGGGTCGGTCACATACACATACACACACCCCCCCATGTGCAAGGTTTAAACTTCCCTGTAGGGATCCAGGGAACAGGGAACATAGGAACTGTCCTACACTTTTATCCAGGATGTTCCTAGAATAAAGATGGCAGAAGCCCTTCACGATGGACCCAGAAATGACACGGTGCCACTTCTATAAAGTCAGGCAACACTGTACCTTATTAGATCAAAAACTTCTGTGCTTTCTACTTTTTTTCCTCCTCCGTTTGAAATATGTGTTGGATATACTCAGAGACTGAGTGCTCTAGACGAGGGGTCCCCAACCCACCCCGGCCTCAGACTGGTACTGGTCCGCAGCCTGTTAGGAATTGGACCGCACAGCAGGAGGTGAGCGGCCGGTGGGTGAGGGAAGCTTCATCTGCTGCTCCCCAACGCTCCCCATCGCTTGCATTACCGCCTGAACCATCCTGCCCCCCAAACCCCCCAACCGTGGAAAAAACTGCCTTCCGTGAAACCGGTCCCTGGTACCAAAAAGTCTGGGGACCACTGCCCTAGACACTTAAGTTCTAGCCTCCTCTGAGTTTCCTACAGAAATGTTCTGTCCTACCTGGCTTGGTAAGAATTTTAATTGCAAGAGAGCAGGAGAGGAAACACCGAGCGGCTGCAGTTCAAGCTCTGAGTTGTTGGGATGCACAGTGGGTGCCAATGGCTGCCTCTCTTCCAGGAATTAGATGCGATTGATCCTCTTTAAATAAATCTGGCTAGCTAACAAATAGCTTTCTCTTGCCAGCATTTTCTCAATATGGTCTCCAGACTCTTTATGGTTTGAAAAAATTACCAAATAAAATTCATGAAAAGGCAACAAGAAACATATCTTACAAAATTTCTGTACAGAATTCAAACATTATTCTTGTGCCAGAAACACACAGCTGTGGGCCTGACGTGGCGGAGCCATCTGCTAGAAGCTCCACAATGTAGCTGCTTGAGAGACACAGAGTTGGGTAGGTGCGTCCTTTGTTGGAAACACACAAACACCAGAGCTCTGGAGCTTTCCTATTTTTTCACCCTCATTGCCGTCTGTCCATTTGGACGGAATAGTCACGAGAGCGTTGCGTGTACAAGATGGCGCAGACGATGTAGGAAAGTACAATTGCTTTAAGCAAATGGATGTTTGTATCTTCATGTATCTTCATGCTTAAGCTTTCCTGATTCCAACTGGGTTTGGGACCAATACACCTACTGAAAAGATGGGTACACTGAGGACATGAGCATTGAAATGAGTGTTTGTCAACTCGGTGAACAGTTTAAGTCACCCCTGACCCAGGACAGGTGTCCTAAGTGTCATTTCTATACATCTGTTTCCTTTATGAACATAATTATAAACATAATAATATTTTATTTGAATATGTTTTAATTTTTCAGAGGAATCTCATCCATTTGTGTTACCTCTAAAATTTATAAATAAAACTAGGGAAGCAAGCCCCTTTGACAGGAAGAGTGGAACCCCTCCTTTCTTGCACACCTGTATTGCTTGCAGGATTCGGGCCCCGGGTTGCCTGTAGGATGCTTACCTTAGTCACATCAGAGAAGAAATACAAGAAGCTTTAAGCATTTCCTTGGACAGGGGTGGGCTCACGTGCCCTCGGAGCAAGTGGGTTGTCTTAGATAGAATGCCCTTTCTGCGTCTAAGGGGGCAATCTCACCTGCTGAAGTCTGTGGAACACTTCTCAGATAATGTGTTTACGTGCATAAAATAAAATACGGAACAACACAAAGGAAATCAGTTACACTGAAATCTACTTATCAAAATGTTTAAACAAATGCATTTGTAATATAGTCATGTATGTGCTTATTTATTAACCCACTAAATAACAGAATTGGGCAGAGGGTCAAATACCTATAATAATTTTGAGGTAAGTGATGAGCAAAAACAACATTTCTGCAGAAACTCTAATGCGATACAAAAGTATCTGTTTCATTGATGACAAAGTCACAGGTGCTCCTAACACTATGCTGAGGTTTCTGTCAACATTCATAATTGAAGGAAACATCAACTTGAGCTAGAGAATAGTAAAAATGAAGGGTTTCTCCCCATCCGAGTTCATGGACCTCTGAATTCTATCCATAGATGCTTCAGGAGTCCCAGGTTAAGGTCCTTGTTTTGGTTCTGTTTTTCCTTTCAGACAATTACATCTCTGGACAAGATGAAAAAGATCTTTCTGATCAAGTAGTAAGTGAACATGTTATATGAATATGGAAGATAATGTGCTTCTGGATCTGTGACTCCTGAACTTTCTCTGTCAAAGAAAATCAGTGTGTTGCTGTTTAAATGTCACAGTGTTGGCCTTTTAAAAGTCAGTGAGTTTCCCTTCTCTATCTAATGTTCCCTTTACTCCATCTTCTCCTCTTTCCCGTCATTCCAACTTCTAGATGCAATGCTTACCTCTGTGTGTTCTTCTTTGTTCCATAAATATTTCTGTTCCTTTCCTGTCTGGCTTCCCCTTTTTCCCTAATTCTAACATCATTTACGCATAATCGATCACTGGAAAATGCACTAAATCCCATAGTCACATCATACTTCTCACTCCAATGATGCTCTAAGAAATTTTGAAGACCCCCTTCTCCCTGCTTCCCACCATCCCTCCACTGTCCCTGACGGTACAGCTGTGAGAATTCACCCGAGAACAACTGGCAATGCCATTAACTGCTTTCCAAGCATATTCTCAGGAGCTCTGGCAGACTATAAATGATCAGAAACTTGCTGGCTTCTCATTCGATATGAGAGCTACATGCAGGAAAGGAATCATATACTAGGGGGACAGTTGAATTAAATGACCTTACAGATCTTGCCTACCTTTGGAATTCCCAGATCCCTGTGGCAACTGTATCTGAGCAACTCAAAATTTCATATCCATATCCTGTACATGTAAATTGGTTCTGACTGGTGTCTTCATAGACTTGAAAATGAAACAGGCAATAGAGATTAGGGAAACATTGACTATTCATCTCTGTTGAATACACGAGTTTATTTTTACTTGGTTGTCAGTACATCTTTTATGTTCCTGCTTGATTTTGCTATGGAAGGGCAGGATTAAGGTTCATCTAAATGACTCTTTTCCTAGTGTCAAAAAATGCCTCAGTCACAAATAAACACTTTGTAAATGTTTTCTGATACTGCTCAAGAGGATGAAATTGCAAAGCGGCTCAAAAAAACCCAGAGGACATCTTTTCTCAAAACGAAGTTAGCTTTATTTTCTCCTGCTACAAAAAATAAGACTTTCTCACTCCAAAAAAATTTTTTAATTACACTCCGCCCCCCCCCCCACACACACACACAACTATTAGGACAAAAAATATTTTTCTGGCATTTCTGAGGTATAATTGACAGATAACGTTGTGTAAGTTTAATGCATACAACGTAATGATTTGATATATGTATATATTGCGGAATGAATAGCATGATGAAGTACGCCAACACATCCAACACCTCACATAGTTACAATAGGAAAAAAAAATTGTGTAAGTCATATCAAAATCTACCACCCAGAGATGACCAGAGTTAAATTATAAACAACCCTCTAGACACCTGTCTACACATATAAATGTATAGAAATATAAATATCTGCAATTTTACGTAAGGGGAATAATTTTGCACCTGTTATTGTGTCATGAGAATCTTTCCAGGTCAATAAACTTAGCGCTACACCCTCCTTTCTAATGGGCTCTTGATATTCCATCAGATACAAGTACCATAATTGGTTCATCCAGTCCATCTGTTAATATTAAAAATACACCTTCAGAAAAACCCAAGCTCGTAGATCTGGAAAACAGACTGGTGGTTGCCAGAGGAGGGGGGTGGGAGTGGGCAAAATGAGTGAAGGGGGTCAAAAGGTACAAACTTCCAGTTATAGAATAAATAAGTCATGAGGATGTAATGTACAGCATGGTGACTATAGTTAATAATATTGTACTGCAAATTTGAAAGTTATTAAGGGAATAGATCTTAAAAATCCTCATCACAAGGAAACAAATTGTAACTATGTATGGTGAGAGATACTAAAGACTTATGGTGGTGGTCATTTTTCAATATATACGAATATTGAATCATGTTGTACACTTGAAATTGATACAATGTTATATGTCAATTATACCTCAATTAAAAACATATAAACTTTCAGAAGCTGAAAAATCTGGTGGAATAGTGCATCACTGCCTCAGCAGTCTCTGAGGAAAGCCTGGCATACTTCACATCAGACAATGTCAACATTAGCCCTGCAGTCACTTAATAAAAGGCCAGACTCTGAGACACCAGAGTCCACATACTAAAGACCAAACCAAATCAGCAGAGAGTTTAAAAGAATCACAAAGGTATTCGTCAAGGAATAAGCTCCCCCTGTAGACTTACTGCCATCAGGATTCCTGTCCCCTTCTGCTCCCCCTGGTGGGAACAGGACCTCTGGCTGAACAACCAGGCTGTGGCCTGGACACTCTGCTAGGTGCCACAAGAGAGAGAGGAGCTTGTCCTCAAGCACACATGGTCAGCGGCTTCCTGGCAAGTCTGGCACACGGAGAAGGGCAGTTATTCTTCCCAGATGGCACGTTCTATCCCTACTCAGAGCCAAAGTAGGACACGACTATGCCAGCACTGGCTAGAATGTCACGTGGTTGGCACGGAGAGTTAGAACTGTCTCAAAGTTGGAAGGTTTATCACATCTATGCAATCAGTATCCCTTATGGGGAAAAAAGAATCTGGGACCAGGGTCTGAGTTATACAGATGAAGAACTAGGACACACAGCTACGCAGAATATGCCTTAGAAGTAAGATTAGATAAGAGCACTAAATCTCCATGAAGAAAAGATCTAAAACTTGGGTAGAGTCTGACTGGGTATACAGGTAGACTGATACAAAAGAGTAAAAATTGAAGTGATGACAACTATCGTCACACTTTCTGGATAATTTTGATGAGACACGTGGCCGTGGCACCCCCAGTCACATGCAATTTTACTTATCGTCTCCCTACGAAATTTTATTTCTACTAAAAATTAGTTAGTGCTAGGCTGAAGGGAAAGCCCAGCTTAACGGGGAGGCTTCTGGTACCATGGACTAGTGTGCGTCTTTTGAGCCATTCGTACTTTCATATATAGAATTGTAACTGAGTAGGACCCTATGGAGCCTTCCCGGGACAGACCCCCTCCCCTCCATGTCCTTCGTTTGCCTCTTGTTTGTAGAAAAGCTGCAGTCTCTCAGGCCTCCTCTGAGTCACAGAAGCCTGGCTCAAGAATTAATGATTGAAAGGATGTGAAAATGTAGTGACAAAAATAGCAGTTGGACCAGGGGAACCAGTAGGAATTGAAAGAGTAAATCAGCCATCCAGCAGTCACAGAATCTGCAGTTCCTCCCTGAAGTACATAAGATAACAGTACCTGATGCACATTTCCTGAGCTGCTTTAAAGATGCTAAAACCCCCACCAAATGGAAGAAGTTAACTACCTGATGACCTTGAGCACGTAGCCCCCAGATGTACTGGAGCCTGAGGATTGATAACGTTAACCCCTGTGACACTGCCCTTCTCCCTCACCATCAGCCAATCAGAGACTTGCACACAAGCTGATCACACACCCTGTGACTCCCCTCCTTCACCTTGCCTTTCAAAATGCTCCCCTGAAACCCATCAGGGAGTTTGGGTCTTTTGACCATGAGCCACCCCTTTCTCCTTACACAGCCCTTGCAATAAACCTTCCTCTGCTCCAAACTCCGACGTTTTGGTTTGTTTGGCCTTGGGCATACAAACTTGGGTTCAACAGACTGACATAGAATAACTGTTCCATGTCATAAGACTATTGTAAAAATTATCCAAACTTTGAAAGGGTTAAACATATAAAAAATGCACACTTTTCCTATTCCTATATAACAAATATCAAGATGTATGTTCATATTACCCAGGTGAGACATGGACCAAACATGGAGGCCATTACTGACTACAAGAAGTAACGTGCTCAACATCACACAGGTATGCACTTCAGAAAAGGTCCAAGAGTCAGATACTCCCTTGAACATGCCTGCCTGAGCACGGGCAAACATGGAATCTTCTCTGAATTGTTTTACATGTCCCGGGAAATGAAAGGTGTTGATTTAAGTGGTCAAGAAATCCTGAATCCTAAGGGCCAGAGATACCATCTTTCCCTGACTATGAGCTCAACCGGACAGCAAAATAATGTTGAGTGTATGTATATGTATGTGTTAGGATTGCGGGGGTGCGGGTGGGGGAATCAGGTCAGTCCTGTACGCAGCTAATGTTAGTTTAAAAAAATGCACATGCTTGGGCAGAAGTGTCCCTTTAAATATCCCCACTGAGTAGAGAGAAGTCTGATTTGTTTATTCCACTCTAAGCAGACCCTGGCATCCTGTTGCCAAAAATATCCTCGCCTCCCCCTCCTCCTTTCCCAGCATTGTCTGCAGGTGCCTTCGCCCTGAAAATGAAGTCCTCTGCATGAGGCTCTGGGCTCTGCCGACGGTTTGGCAGCAGAAGCTGCTTGGCCCATTCCACATGTGCCTTTGGGAGATTTCCAAACAGATGCATACGCATCTTCACTTTGTTGGCAGGAGGGCTGAGAATGTAAGGATTCTTGGGGGGAATTTATGCTGCTCTGAAAACTTAACCCGTCGTGGAAGCAATATAAAAGAGTTCGTATAAAAGACATGACCTTTTGCCTCTGTTTGGAGTCTGTTGCTTGGCCTCCAGGGTCTTTGCTCCCTTTCATTAAAGCTTTGGTGACTTTCTTTGTGAAAGGGTGATTTTCACTGTCCCGGGCTCTCTCGGGTCTATTTTATTTTCAACAATGATTTCTATTTCATCTGAATTTATTACCGTGGCCAAAGATGTGTTTCTTTATTCAGAAAGTACCATCAGTAGGCATAAAAATATGTATATTGTTCGAAAGCCATTTGGGGGCATTTTGACAAAACGGGAGGAGATAAATGAGAGTAACCTATAATTTTATTACCTAGAGCTACATGCTAAAAAAAGACAAAACAGGAAGTCCCAACAATAACTTGGGTGAGCCAGAGATGGATCAGTGGCCTGATTGGCACATTCTAAACAATACTTCTTATTCTTCTGAGTCGTTTAATTCCCCAATGATTAGAGAGGACAAAGAGAGCCATGCAAATCAGGAAGATTTTATAGTTTTGTATCTGCCTGTATTTGTCTGGGCTAAATACAGACAAGAGCTTTTTTAATATTCTCCCCCAAAGGATACTTTGAAAACTCACCAAACAGGAATTACCCTGTAAAAAGGCAGAAATACAATGCTCTGCAAACAATGTTTTCTCAGACTAGGCAAACTGCAAATGAAACAAACACACAAAGAAAACAAAACAATATTTGAAAAGAATAAGAAAGGATCCCAGCCTCCTTTATTTGACATGTGACTGATTTAATAATGTTGCTCCAGATCCTTCTTTGATAAACACGCTGAGGGAATACATTGTTGTTTCTGTGTGTCTGGCTAGATGTTCCAGGTCTTGTTTTAACTTAGTTTCCTCGGTTGTGCTTTTACCCACCCTGCAATTCCTTCCCCTCTTTCCTCCCTCTTACCTGTGTTAACCTGATTATACCCTGACACGGATTCCTCCCAGCACAGCTTCCCCACTGCTCGGAGACTTGGAGTACAGGCATTTATACATCTGCACGACTCACTGAATCTATTCTTCTGCTCAGTAGGATGCCCTGAAGAAAGGTTCTCAAGCAGGGTCTAACAGGATCTTTATGAGTTGGGAGTTTATTTTTCCCTCCTTAGGGGAACCACTTTGCTAGGAGATGACAGAGATGCTGAGATTCCCTGCATCAGCTTTCCACCTGGTACCCAGCACCAGGGATTTATCCTCAGCCGCGACCAGGGAGCATCCCCCATAGACGATGGTTCACAAGACCTCGTAAGACAAAGAAGTTTCTTCAAGCAGCTTATCTGCATTAGCAGCACTTGATTCTAGATAGGGTAGTGCACCAACAATTCCTCCGAAAAGAATAACAGTGGCTGAGGAGAACATATTTCCAACTGTGAAGCAATTAGAGTGCTGTTGAATGGCTGACTGCTTGCGTGTGGTCCCCTTAGTTCTCTGGTAGAGCGTGCTGATGCTTCTGCAGTTGGAATAAAATGGATTGGGACGAGCGCTGTCATAGAGAAATGCCAGCTGTTCTACTGTTAATAAAGACGCTATTTAGCTATTAATACATCCCATTCTTCCATGTTGTACCCATTCAAACAAAATATCTTTGTCTGTGGAGCGGGTGTGCCTGCACCTGTTCTTGATTCTGGAATCTGTGGCCTATGGAGGACCCCTGGTTATGACCCCGCAGCAATTGTAGCTTCCAGGCGGTGTCTGCTTGTAAAAGAAACAGGGCCACCAGACAGTGGGATGAAAACAAGAAAAAGCCAAGCTCTGGTTTCAATTGAGCTGCGGTTTCTTCAAATGGTTTTTAGGTAATAAACAACCTGGTTTATTGGGCAAGTTAAATTTACTTGTAAGCAAATTCCATGTGACTAATGAGTCCTTCCCTTTTGCCTAGAGTCACTGTGTTTTAAATATTCCTGGGTGTGAAGGCAGGATTCTCCATGGTGATCTCAGCAGGTGACAAAGGCAGCCTAAGGCTGAGGAACTAACAGGAGATACCACTCCCCAAATAAGCAAAACAGCAGAGCATTTTCTTTCTTCCCACCAGCAAGCACAATACCAGACTCTTCGGAGTGCTGTCTTCAGGGAATTTACAATAAGAGTAGAAAGGTAAGACTTACATACACGGGAAAAAATAACCCACGTGAAGTAAGCTACGTTACGTTTCCATTTCTATGTGGACAACTAGGAAATACAACAGAGTGTTGAGTGGGGTCTATCCTAAAATTGCAATTAAGGCACAAGTTAGAGTCACCAGTTAACCACTATCAGTTGAAGCCAATTTTCCTAGAGTTTTGAAGACGCTGCCCTAGCACTGATATGATGACGACACCACCACCACCACCACCACCACCACCACCACCACCGTGATCACCTAAGTCCATTATGAGCAGAGGATAAAAGAGAATGGAGAAGAGGGATTTAAAATAGGCACCATCAACCTGTGGGAATTAGGTGTTCCTAGGCGTATTAGTCTGCTTGAGCTGCCATAGCAAAATACCACAGACTGGGTGGCTTAAATAACAGCAATTTGTTTCTCCCAGTTTGGAGGCTGGGAAGTCCAAAATCAAGCTGCCATCAAGGTAGGTTTCATTCTGAAGGGCAGCCACCATCTCACTGTTCCCTCACACAGCTTTTCTCTATGAAATAGAGCAGGACCCTGTGGAGCCAACCCGAGTAAAAATCCTTTCTGAGTCCTCTGTTTCTTATTTGTAGGAAAAAGACTTCATTCAGCCTCCTTGACCTTCCCTGAGTTCCAAAGGGTAGATTCAAAGAGTTGCTTATCAGGGAAAGGAGGGGGATGAAGAAACAAAGGAGGAGCTGTCAAGAAAGGATAGTGCAGCCTTAGGGCAGGGTCCTGGTTCCTCCTCAAGGAATATACGTTAACAATACCTTTGAGTGCTTCTGCAGAAACTAAGGTCCCCACCCAGGTGGAGGATGGTAGCTTCAGGCCGAGCACAAGATTCCTGGAACACAGCCCTGTTGCCTCACCACCAACCAATCAGAAGACAGTCTGCACACATTGGAAGATAATGAAGACTTTGAGCCCCTCTCCAAATGATTCTCCCTTTAAAAACTTTCATGGTCAAGCAGAATCTTCAGAGTTGGTTTTTGGACACGAGTCCGCCTTCTCCCCAGGTTGCCTTTCGAGGGATGAGCAGCCGAACCTGATTCTGGTAACATCTATGCACAGTGGAAAAGGAAGGAAGGAGAGAGAGCTCTCCGGTATCTCTTCCTACAAGGGTACTAGTTATGTCATACCTGGGCCCCACCGTTATGGCCTCACTTAACCTTAATTACCTCTTCATAGGTCCTATCTCCAAAAACAGTCACATTAGGGGTGGGGGCTTTAGCATAGGAATTTGGGATGGGGGTGGGGGACACAATTTAGTCCATAGCCATAGGTGATGATTTTCCCTTCGGTCCTCCTGGAGTCCACCTGGGACACAGAACCTACAAGCCACCCACTCCCCTCAGTGTTGCTTCCTGAGAGGAGATATTGAGGGACTCCGGAAAAAATGGGACACGCTCTTCTGAAGTGCTGGAGATGCACTTGGATATAGAGACAGTGTCCTTTCTGGTCTAGAGATTTGGAAGGGCTGGCTGGAAAGGTATATATAGGGACCATAGGATGAATGAGTATTCATCCTGTTTTTTATTTTCTGTAGTTTATAAAGTTTTGACATCTTAAAAATCTTGCTGGCTGGGGAAACTGCCCCTCCCAGCACTAGCCAATTCTTAGAGAGAGCAAAGGACTGAAAGCACACCTTTCATACGCAAACCAACCAATCCCAAACCCAAACTCCCCAACCATCTGCTCTATCGAACTCTCACATACAAACCAATATTTCCCCTGCTCTAAATCAATGCAAGGCCAAGTACCAGATGACAAAGACCATCCCTAGAGCCCAGAGTTCACTAACATGATTCAAACTAGCCAATCCTAAACCACTTATTCTGCTCTGCCTTGTCTTTCCCACAGAAACTCCAATAAAAGTTCCAGCCTAGGCTGTCCCCTCACTTCTGTTTCTGCCTCCTGAGCAAAGCCTGGTACTTCTCCATGTGACCCTGCATGGCATGGTGTATCCCCTTCTCTCAGGAAATGTAAGAACTAATTCTTCTTTCAATGGCATTGACCTCTCTGTGTCATTCTTCAGTCACCAATGTAAATTAAACTCCTGCTGTTCCTTTTGAAACAGGGTGCCACAGAAGCACCCTCGGCAAGGATGGAAGAAGACCTCAAAGGTTCTGTGGCTCTACCTGAGGGGCGTAGGGTTGGAAAAGGGCAGGAGGTTGTCAAGCCGGTAGGCCACAAATGAAGCTGGAGACATAGCTATGCCTCTCTGAGGTGTCTTTGGCGACAGAGGGGCTGACTGGATCTGATCATTCCCTCAAAGCAACTACATTCATTTACTCAAGACCACTATGTCAGCAGAGGCCACCGGCAGCAACTGGAACTACATAAAACCAGAGTTTTGGAAACCTGGGGCACTTCTAGACATGTACATTTTAGGTGACCAGCAACAGAAGGCCGTCTTTCCCTCCCTGACACATGAGGAGATAGGAACAGAAATGAGAAGGGGAATGGGATGTATCAAGGTCATTTCAATCTGAATTCTTATAACTTGGTATCTAAACTGTCCAAGAGAACTTCAAACTGGCGACGGGAGAATTAAACCTGAAAATTTGAGTTGGAGTTTATAGATTGGAGTTACAACTAAGCTGGCTTAAATTTTCATAACCAAAATGAGGGGGAAATTGCAAGGTCCATCCAATGGAAAAAGCAGAATTTGACAGGGTTAAAAGCAGTACCAGGAAAGAATTTTTTTTTAACGACACCATCTTACATTTTACTTATCTTTGTTAGTAGTCTGATTTCTTTCTGAAGGAGAAGGTATATAAATAAATAACTTGGGAAGACTGAAAAACAGTACCTAGTATAGCACTTACCACAAAGTAGGCCTTCAGTTTAAGTCTGTTGGGTGGTCAGTAAAATCCCCCCTTTTCCCTTTAGGAAATTTCTATAAAGGATAAGTAGAATACGGGTCTTTATGGACTGCTCACACAGAAACCCAAACCACCACAGATACAGAAAATGTGGCCACCAGCAGAATGTGATAGCATGTCTTTAGAGCAGCTCTAATTCGTCCACTCCTACTTTTGCAGTCTGCTGCCCTGGCTGTGTAGACGTTTTCTTGTACAATTTCATTTTGAAGGACAACTGAGCATGTGATTTTTTTCACAGCTGATGCTCCTTTCAGGTTTAATTCAATTTCTTGCTTCTTCATGCTTCCCAGTGACTATCTCTGGTCTTGATGTCTAGATTCCCCTTTTCTCAAAATTATTTGTCATTCCCAAATCCATTCTTCTGGATATTTCTTTCATACTGTTTCAATTAGCCTCTTCACAACAGGGTAACGTGATACATCTTTCAAGACACATGTTAGTTTAGACCAGAACTCAGGAGACCAAATTTTGTTCCAGTTCTTCCAGGAGCGTGAGCATGACCACTTTTGGGGCCCTTAGTCTTGGCATTGTCCCCTACACCAAACCTTTCCTGACCCCTGGATAGAGGAATTACTCCCCTTACCTCTATCACTCTGCATTTATACCTACTCATTTATGTTTCTATTCCCTCTACTAAAGCGTGAACTTCTTCTAAGTCCCCAGTGTGTGCTATATATATAGTAGGAGTTTAACGAATGTGTTGAAAGAATGAATGGATAAACAGTACAGGATGCATGCATGACTATTTGACCTAGTCCTTATGCTGCTGGTTCCTACTGTTGCAGCACCAGCACTGTGGTAGTTAGAGTAGAGGGGACTCTGCTCTCCAGGGTCTACAACTTAGCATCATCACTGGATGAACTTGGCCTCTAGCTCCAACTCTTCCCACAACAAGTTTTTTATTCCATCCTTTTCCCCACTTTGCACTGAAACAGTTAGGACTCACCTGATTCAAAGAGACAGCACTAACAGAAGAAGGATGATCCAAATCAGACCTCTGTTCTCTGACAAGATAAAACACTTTTGCTCTCTTAGAGATCAGTGAACAAAAACAGGCCTCAGGAGTAGACTTGTATTTGGTCCTAGAGATCTTTTAATTCAAATAGTAAGTAATTCCTCTTCTCAAATACATGGGGTTTAACACAGAAGATTAGGTCAGGCTGATGGTCCAGCACCCAGGACAGGGCCAAAAGTGGAGCAAATTGTCCACAGTAAAAGAGGTGTAGAAGTGGCACAAACAGAATTTGTAGACTAAAAAAATGGAGGTACAGCCTCTTTCTGAGAGAGATTCTACTTCTTTGTACTCCCTGATAGTCAGAATACAGAACTTTGAAACACGATAGGTACTTAATAAATTCCTATTGAGAGGAGGGAGAATTGTAATCATTGAGAATATTTTCCATAGCAAGTAGCTGAAAATCCACATTAAGTTGGCTTAGATGTTAAGGTGATTTATTGAACCATATAAAGAAAATTGGACAGCTACATGTAAAAAAATGAAATTAGAACACTCCTTAACACCATACACAAAAATAAACTCAAAATGGATCGAAGACCTCAGTGTAAGGCCAGACAGTATAAAATTCTTAGAGGAAAACATAGGCAGAACACACTTTGACAGAAACCACAGCAGTATCTTTTTGGATCCACCTCCTAGAGTAATAAAAATAAAAACAAAAATAAACAAATGGGACCTAATGAAACTTAAAAGCTTTTGCACAGCAAAGGAGACCATAAACAAAATGAAAAGACAACCCTGAGATGGGAGAAAATATTTGCAAATGAAGCAACCAACAAGGGATTAATCTCCAAAACATGTAAACACCTTATGCAGCTCAATATCAAAAAACAACCAACCCAATTAAAAAAATGGGTGGAAGATCTAAATAGATAATTCTCCAAAGAAGACATGCAGATGGCTAAAAAGCACATGAAAAGATGCTCAACATCACTAATTATTAGAGAAATGCAAATCAAAACTACAATGAGGGCTTCCCTGGTGGTGCAGTGGTTGAGAGTCCACCTGCCGGTGCAGGGGACACGGGTTCATACCCCGGTCCGGGAAGATCCCACACGCACCAGAGTGGCTGGGCCCGTGAGCCATGGCCACTGAGCCTGCGCGTCCGGAGCCTGTGCTCCACAACGGGAGAGGCCACAACAGTGAGAGGCCCGCGTACCGCAAAAAAAAAAAAAAAAACTACAATGAGGTATCACCTCACACCGGTCAGAATGGCCATCATTAAAAAATCTACAAACAACAAATGCTGGAGAGGGTGTGGAGAAAAGGGAACTCTCCTACACCGTTGGTGGCCATGTAAGTTGGTACAGTCACTATGGAGAACAGTATGGAGATTCCTTAAAAATCTAAAAATAGAACTACCATATGATCCAGCAATCCCACTCCTGGGCATATATCGAGAGAAAACCATAATTTGAAAAGATACATGAACCCCAATGTTCATTGCAGCACTATTTACAATAGCCAGGACATGGAAGCAACCTAGATGTCCATCAACAGAGGAATGGATAAAGAAAACGTGTTACATATATACAATGGAATGTCACCCAGCCAGAAAAAAGAACAAAATAATGCCATCTGCAACAATATGGATGGACCTAAAGACTGTCATACTGAGTGAAGTAAGTCAGTCAGAGAAAGACAAATATCAAATGATATCGCTTATATGTGGAATCTAAAGAAAGGGTACAAATGAACTTACCTATAAAACAGAAACAGAGTTGCAGATATAGAAAATAAACTTATGGTTACCGGGGGTAAGGGGTGGGGGAAGGGTAAATTGGAAGATTGGGTTTGACATATACACACTACTATATATAAAATAGGTAACTAATAAGGACCTACTGTATAGCGTAGGGAACTCTACTCAAAACTCTGTAATGGCCTATATGGGAAAAGAATCTAAAAAAGAGTGGATATATGTATATGTATAACTGATTCACTGTGCTGTACACCTGAAACTAACACAACACTGTAAATCACCTGTACTCTAATAAAAACTTTTTAAAAAACCCAGAAGCTATAAACTGCAGAGGGTTGGTCAGTTCTGCCTCCACGTCTCTGGGATTCTTTGGCTCTGTTCTCTTCTATAGACTTATCTTGGAGTTGGCTTTCCCGTTGGTAGCAAAATGGCCTCCTCAGTGTCAGACATTGTATTTGCATAACCTCACCATCCAGGTGAAAATAAAAGGCCACTTAAGCTTGGAGGATTATCCCCTATTTTTGAACCAATGGCTGGGAAAAGGGCAGTGAGATTATACTGAGTGGCCTAAGCCAAGCAAGATTCATATCTGGATCAACAGGTGGCATCAACCCCAAGATAACTGCCATTAGGGAAATATCTAGAAGTTGAAAATAGAAAAGGGGTACTGAGGAGGCATCCAGAGAATCCTACAAAAAGCAGGAAGTAGTAAGGGAAGGAAGAGAGGAAGGGGAAGGAAAGAGAGAGTCATGGAGAGGGAAAGGGAAGAAAAGAGGGAAGGAGGGAAGGAAAATTTTTTTAAAACCCTGCTCTTATACCCAGCATACAAGTCTATATTGAGGATGGGGAAGGAATGCAAAGAATGAAGCACTAATACAACTATCCTGGGTTAGACTCTGATGTTCTATATCATTGTACTCCTCCAGCTTACTCTATATTCAATTAAAATAAAACTAGCTTGAGATCTCCACAAGCAACCTGATTGCTGTTGATCTACGTAGAGATGTAAGAGACAGATCTTTCCCCCAGTCTAGGTCTCTATCCCTATGTCCTGATCACACACCAATATGACTCCAGTGAAATGAAAGACAAGAGGAGAGGGAAGCAAGGTGTTGGAATGGAGTGACTACTGAAAAATATCAAGGGCATGTCTAAAGATTCAAGTTCAAATCTGCTCTTCCACGTACTATATAAATTTAATCAAGTTACGTAATTCCTCTGCATTTTAGGATCCTTATCAACAAAATGGAGATAATATCTACCTCACAGTTTTATTGTGTGGATTATATAAAATCACCTACATATAAAGCTACTACAGTAGGTATTTAATAAGCGTTAGTTTGACTGCCCTTAAGAATTTCTTCTGAGAATGGATATATTTTTTTTTTTTTACCAGCTTTAAGATATTCAGCCCGAATTCTTAGTTTCAAATATAATGTTGTCTGATCAGATCCTAAAGTCTCTTGATCCTTTATTTGGAACTTTCACAGTAGCAGAAAAATGTCTACTAATTCTCAGGACAAACTGTCAGGTATGTTCTCCTCTGTACCTTAGTTTCTTGCAACAGATATTTATTCAATGTTTCTAAATAGCTATTTCCTGGAACGAACCAGATGGAAGAGAAAGGAGGGAGGAAGAGTGTGGGAGCTGAATTATTTAGAATTCAGTAGGTTCATTATCACTGTTAAGCGTGACTATCATTTAACTCTTGTATACGAATCTCTGTTGGTGAAATATACAAAAAACAGTCCTGCCCTTGCTTTTTTCTCTCTCCCCAAATTTCAGGTTTTCATTGTTTAAATGCCAACAAAAGGCCCCAACCTGAAGGAAGAATGAAGCTGCCAGGCCTAGGAGTCAGTGTCTCAACACTTGCTCCGAGAATATTCTACA
Source organism: Leucopleurus acutus (assembly GCF_964270905.1). Taxonomy (NCBI): domain Eukaryota; kingdom Metazoa; phylum Chordata; class Mammalia; order Artiodactyla; family Delphinidae; genus Leucopleurus; species Leucopleurus acutus. The sequence goes on along the minus strand of NC_139145.1, from coordinate 73,616,318 downwards.
GCTACTATAGTCTACGGCTCCTTTAAGGAAGAGCAGCAGTTACCAATTTGAAATTCTTTCGATTCTGTGAGCACAGTCTTAATTTTGCTACATATTACTGCCTAGTATCCTAACTGCATAATATAAATATGTAGTTATTATTTAATTATTTAGCAGCTCTTCATACACCTGAACAAAAATACAGCTACCGATTTGAACTCTTTATTCCTTCTCAGGTCTTTGATTTTTGTGATTTCACTTATCAAGGCTGAATTCAGTTATTTTAAAAATGCGACATCAGTAATTACACAATTAACTATACACACACCTTCCTAAATTTCCAACACATATGCTATTTGTTTAATTCATTACTCATTAATTCATTTACAAGAATATGATAGAGGACTTCGCTGGTGGCACAGTGGTTAAGAATCCACCTGCCAATGCAGGGGACACAGGTTCGAGCCCTGGTCTGGGAAGATCTCACATGCCACAGAGCAACTAAGCCTGTGCACCACAGCTACTAAGCCTGCACTCTAGAGCCCGCGAGCCACAACTACTGAAGCCTGTGTGCCTAGAGCCCGTGCTCCACAACGAGAGAAGCCATTGCAATGAGAAGCCCGCGCACCGCAAAGAAGAGTAACCCCGCTCACCGCAACTGGAGAAAGTCGGCGCGCAGCAACGGAGACCCAACACAGCCAAAAATAAGTAAATAATAAATAAATAAATTTACAAGAGAAAAAGAATGTGATAGAATGTAATGACTAAAGATGCATCTTGATCTAAATTCAAGGAGAAGAAAATGCAGTAGTCAGCAAAAAAACTCAATGTTCAGTTGTAATTTACTGAGGAAAAGAAAAACTGTAACTTGTCCATCTAACGTAGTGTTAATGAATAGGATAATATAGAGCTTAAGTTTTAAATTATTTATAAGCTTGTTAACTGAATGAAGGTTATTCCAAGAAAAATACTACTCAAAAGAGAAAAACTGATTTTAAAGCAACAGCAAAAAAAAAGTTTTCTTCTAATTCTTAGCAAAGTAATGTAAATCAAAAATACGTGGGCTTCCCTGGTGACGCAGAGGTTGAGAGTCCGCCTGCCGATGCAGGGGACACGGGTTCGTGCCCTGGTCCAGGAAGATCCCACATGCTGCGGAGCAGCTGGGCCTGTGAGCCATGGCCACTGAGCCTGCACCTCCGGAGCCTGTGCTCCGCAACGGGAGAGGCCACAACAGTAAGGGGCCCGCATACCGCAAAACAAAAACAAAATCAAAAACTTAAAATGTTTTCCTTGGATCACCTCATTGAGAAGGTAAAGGAGAAAAAAAAATCTGTTGTCAAATAAATATGCAAAATGCTACAATTTCTCATCTTTGGGATTCAAGATGACTTAGCAAATTAAGGCTATGAGAAATCCTGCACTTAAAACAAATAAATAAAACTGGCTGATATTGTTTTGATTTCCTATACTTGAATACTTTTTCTGGTAACAGTAACAGTCAACATTTAGGAAACACTTCATTAAGAACATTACTCTCGGGCTTCCCTGGTGGCGCAGTGGTTGAGAGTCCACCTGCCGATGCAGGGGACACGGGTTCGTGCCCCGGTCCAGGAAGATTCCACATGCCGCGGAGCGGCTGGGACCGTGAGCCATGGCCACTGGGCCTGCACGTCCGGAGCCTGTGCTCCGCAATGGGAGAGGCCACAACAGTGAGAGTCCCGCGTATGGCAAAGAAAAAAAAAAAGAACATTAGTCTCTTGCATAAGACGTCCTTGGATTTTAGCAAGAAAATGACATGTCTTATAAGGACATGAGAAAAAAAGAACATCATTTTGACCTCAAACAAATAAAAATAAATATTTGTAAAACTAACCCGTAAAGAAAGTTTCTATAATCTTCCAGTGGTACTTGTTTATGATATCAACCATATCACTACCATTACCTCTACAACACTACCTTGCACTAAGTAAACTTTCAGTAAATATTTATTTAGTAGAAAATACTTCTGAAACCCAATCTTTATATCTCACAGAGAAATACTAATTTTTCCAGCTTTTTCCAATTCAGGTCAGTGGATATATTGAAAAAAAGTATCTGGAATGAATCAAAATCAATTAAAAGTTTGGAAAAAGTGTAGTAAATGTTGAGAGATATGTTATTTATCTTGGTGACAACTTAATAGTATTTTTTAATACATGAGAAGTGATTATGTGATAAATATTATAACCACATATTAACTAAAACCTTTTCAAATCTCTAGTAAACTTGATTGCTCTCCTTTGCAAATTTGTTCTGTCCTATTCACCTAAGACTAACTACCTATATCACAGTTATTGCAACTGAATACAATGATGCCCTCTAGTTCCACAAACACTTTATTCACGCTGCTCTAGGTGGGGCGCTAAGGTAGGACGTTGAAAGCACAGTAATCTCTGATAAAGGAAAGACAATGTGCCAGAGTAGCTGAAAGAGCAGACTGTGGAGTCAGACGGCCTGAATTTGAATTCTGGCTTTGATGCTTCCTAGATTCATGACCTTGCACCATTTACTTAACTCTCCTCACATTAAGTTTCCACATCTGTAGACAGAACTACCAATAAAACCTGCTTCACCCAGGGTTTATGTGAAAGATAGATGAGAGTATACACATACTTAGCACTGTGCTATGCACTTTACATGCCCAACAAATATTTGCAATGTTCATTAGGTGTTGAATGACTAGAAACAATAGCACATGATAGTACTAGGGTAGAGGGGCCAACAAATGTCTGTGTGAGCTTGGATGAAGGACCAATTTATTCTGCCTGGAGGGAACACGCTCAGGGAAGTTTTCCCAGAGTTTTTGCTAGGCCTTGGAGTAAGAGTCAACAGAGAGAGGTGGGTGGTAGGACACTGTAGATCCCGATAATGGCATGAACAAAATCAGATGATGTAAAATGGCACGACACAGTCAAGAAACAAGTCAGACAGTGCATTAATTCTAAACCTGGGTGGCTTAGAATGACAGAAATGTATTGTCATCTAGTTCTGGAGGCTGGAGGTCCAAGCTCAGGGTGCCAGCATGGTTGGTTTCTATTCTGAGGTCTCTTCTCTTGGTGTATAGGCGGCCACCATCTTGCTCACATGACATTTTATTTTATTTATTTTAATATTTATTTATTTGGCTGTGTCGGGTCTTTGCTGTGGCACGTTTGATCTTCCTTGTGGCATGCGGGATCTTCACTGTGGCATGCGGGATCTTCGTTGTGGCATGTGGGATCTTTCGTTACAGTGCTCGTTGCAGTGCTTGTTGTCGTGTGTGGGCCTCTCTCTAGTGTGGTGTGCGAGTTTTCTCTTCTCTAGTTGTGGCGCGGGCTCCAGAGCACGTGGACTCCATAGTTTGCAGCACACGGGCTCTCACATTGAGGCACGCGAGCTCAGTAGTTGTGGCGCATGGGCTTAGGTGCCCTGCAGCATGTGGGATCTTAGTTCCCCGACCAGGGATCGAATCTGCATCCCCTGCATTGGAAGGTGGATTCTTTACCACTAGACCACCAAGGAAGCCCCTCACATGACCTTTTCTTTGTGGGAGCCTAAGCTCTAGCACAGAGGGGAGGGGGAGAGGGGAGGGGAAAAGACAGAGAGAGAGAGAGAGAGAGAGAGAGAGAGAGAGAGAGAGAGCTCTCTGGTGTCTCTTCTTAAAAGACCATTAATCCCATGGTAGAACCTTACTCTCATGACCTTACCTAACCTTAATTACCTCCTAAAGGCCTTGACTCCAAACACCAGCACACTGGGTGTTAGGGCTTCAACATATGAATTGGGTTGGGGGGGGGGACACAGACATTCAGTCCATAACACCTTGTACATAATAATTCATAGAGGACTCAAAAAATTTAACAAGATGAAAAGATGCAAGAATCTATTCTTAGCATCGGGATTTAGGTTGCCAGATTAAATACAGGACACCCCATTAAATATGAATTTCAGATAAACAACAAATATATTTTAGTATAAGAATGCCTAATAGCTAGTTATTTGTTATTTATCTGAAACTCAAATTTAACCAGGAATCCTGTATATTTATTTTCTGAATATGATAACCCATAGGAACATTTTGGAAAAAAAAAAGAAGCATATATTTCCTAACATAATAAGACCAATATACATTTGGGACATGCAACATTTGGGACACACTGATACTAAAAAAAAAAAGTATTCATTGTTTATCTGAAATTGCAATGTAAGTGGCCCTGTATTTTTATTTACTAGATCTGGCAACTCTAATTGGGATGATTTGCTGATCTGCAGGGTTGGAAGTAACAAAAAGTAATAAAGAAAAATTCCAAAGGATATAAGCAAAAAAAGAGGATTTACTCTCCCAAGAAAATAAAAATGACAAGTTCTCTGTTGGAGCCCCTGTCGGAAGGAATTTTATCTTACCCTCTTTCCCTAATACCTATAAAAGCATTGGAAAATCATCATCAAATAAGCACTTATTGGAGTTCCAAAATACTCTGAATTTTGAGACGTTCCAACAGATGTGAAGAGATTCACATGAATACCCCAACTCCAACTTCCCAGATTCTAAAAGGTGCCAGATTTGTAATCCGAATTTGATCCAGAGGGTCCTGGAGTTTAGGTACTAACAATGGAAGATTCAAAGGTCATACCATATTGAAGGCCAGGCAGTGCTGCTGGCACGCGTTCTGCTGTGGAGGACACGGTCAGCCTTTGACTCCCTAACTCTCCACCCACAGAGCCAGCTGCCCCATTTTTTTTCTCACCTTTGCCCTGGCCCTGGTCTCCTGCCATTTGCAGTGATGTGTTCCTTCCTTTTGCTGCCTCTCTTGTACAAAGGAAAGAAACTCTTTATGGGAAGCAGCACCAAGAGATTCCTGCAACTGCAGCAGAGCAGCTGGAGGGCCTGCTCTGCCGGGGGGTCGGGTCTGCCAGAATCTGACATCCACACAATTGCTTTTACTCACTTGCCCAGGCTCAGTCTCCTCCTCTCCCCACGCTGCCACATTTTCACTTGACACATTTTCTACTTACTTTTAAGCCTCTGAGATCCAGTCAGATCCTAATCCTAGAGCTTAATGCATTTGACGAAATGTTTATTTTGGACAAGATTCTGGTTGAAACCTTGAAAAAGCCAAGAGAAGCTCTTTCTTGTCCATTATCTACTTAAGTGATTCTGCTTTGCATGGAGGTTGCCAACGTTAAGATAAGCACGGATGAGGCTTTTATGACTTTACTGGGAGCACTCAGGCCCATGAAAATCTCATAGGTGACCTGGATTTCCTCTCTACCTACATGTTTAAACAGATGATGGTGAGGAGGGGCCGACAGAGAGTAGCTCTAATGAGTATCAGTGCCCAATCCATCATTTGGTTTCTTGCATATTAAATTTTCTCACTTCCCTATTCTAATATCTTTTAGTCCAGCACTTTCTAAATGTCTGCCACACAGCAAGTTTTCAATATCCATTTCCTCCACTGTGAGCAGGTACTGATTGAGATATATCCAGCTTTCAAGTGGGTGTAAGCCCCAAAATACCCAAAAATGGGGAGTCCCCAAAGAGGGGCTGATAGTAGCTCTTTTTGTCTACATTTCCAATAAGTCCTAGGGATTTTTTTTATTATAATGATATGACCAAAGAAAAAATCAGATCATTGCCTAATCAAGCACATGATATCACTGTCCAGTGAAGAGGATGACCTTCATACAATGATGACAGCCCAGTGGTCAGTACAGTCCTAGCGTTAGGTAGCTAGTTAGACATAAGTGCGTCCTGCCCCATCCTGGACGGGGTCATCTTTCCCTCCCCCAACTGAACTCTGGTCATCAGAACATGCCCAGAGATCCTCCCTCTTCCAGTCAAGGACCACCACTAAGTTTCCAGGATGAGAATCAGGGCCTTCGTGCAGGCCCACCAAGACCTAAAAGGTGACTAAACATAACCTGGGATTCAGTATGCCGTATCTGTAATAAGTTAACATTGCGGTTTTTGCCCCACACCCCCCATGGGTTTCATTTGGGTGCTTATGGGTAAGTGCCTGCGCAGTAGAAGAAAAGGTATATAACCTAAAGCTGTCGATCAACTTGTCAGTCAAATGACACAGGACACAGGGAGGGACCAGCACTCTAAAAAACCCAAAACTACCCCATGGTAGGGCTGCTTCTGGTTTCCAGACAGACTGCTCTCATCCTTTCTCGGGGGCATACTTTCGCTCTGCTTAATAAAACACTTGCTGCTTAAACCTGCTCTATGTTTCTAGACTGAATTCTTTCCCTTGAGAGGGCAAGAACCGTGCAAATCACTGTTCCATAGGTGACTCTAGAATATATATGAATAATGTCAGGATCCTCTCTAACTCTACTGAAGTAAAGACTTTAAAACAGAATTATGAAAATGTAAGTAAAATTCTTCTAGTAGGTGGGTGTTTTTCAAAAGGTAACAGACTAAATCACTATGGGAACATTATGGATTTCCTTCCTTGAATTTGGGTCTTTTTAAATGGGCTGTTTCTCTAAATAGAAATCTTTAGGAAGAGTCCTCTTTAAAACCAAAAAAATAATCTACTGTACTGACCCTTTGAGGACTAGTCCCAGAATCCTAGGAAACTTTTCTATGATATTCAGCTCTTTCAATCTTGCTCCTTATCACTGAGCTTTTTTTTTTTTTAATCTCGTCAGAATGTTCCCAAATTGCCTCTGTTGGTAAATTATTCATATAAGGCAAAAGCTTTTAAATAGATTTGACAAGACAACTTCTTTAGCAAAGTCATTAAGATAAGAGACCTCAGCAGGGTTGGACGTTATTCAGATTAGACACAAAGCCTGCTGTGTGAACCAAGGCTTTTCTCTTCTCCTCTCCCTTTCTACCTCACTTTTTTTTTTTTTTTTGTATCTTTAACTAAATGTCACTCAGCATAACAAATCACCACTTTGCCACAAGTAATGTAGGACTCCGGCAGTGTGCAAAACCATTTCACTTGCAGTGTTATAAAACATTGAACATGTAAATGTAGCCTGAGGAAAAATAGTCATTCAAAGTTCAAAGGTGATTGTAGAAATGAAGACTATTAGAGACAACCTCTTTCCAGAGAGTCTGATGACAGCAGTAATGGGAGAACTGGGTTAAGAATGGGTGTGGTACGTGTGTTTGCTCAAGATAAAGACATGAATGACATGCTCTAAAAGCACATATGTGCTTATTTAGACAATATTTAGTGGCTGCAGAATTTTCATGCTAACAAAAGACATATGTTCAAACTTCAGTGTTACCAGTTGATGACCTCAAACTCTGCTGTCAACCTGAATCCAAAAGAATCAACAGAGTTTATCCTGTGGGGATTTTAGGCAATAAAGTTTAAGGGGGAATCTGAGTAGGGAGAAAACTGTAGCAGCCAAATTACGATATTATTTAGGAAGCAGAATCCAAAAGGGAACTGAGAGCTTCAAAGTTTCTGCCCAGCTGTTCAGAACTTCCTCTCCATATATAATTAATTCATTCAACTCCACACATCATTACAGGCAATTTGCATGAAACCTAGTGTTAATGATTAAACAATGCTGACTGGACAACTTCACAGTCTCAATTCTGCTTATTAAACTAGAAAAATAACCTAGGTTTGAGAAAAGATTTTATTTGTTCATAACTCATCTATTATACTGTTACAGTCGTTTCAGTATTCCAACTTGTTGAAAACTGTCTTAGTTCCCTTATGAAAAGATGATTCAGTAAATTGAAAGGTAAATCAATTCTTCCTGGATCATCTGATTCTCTTGTCCCAGTATGACCACTTTCTGAGCGGAACCTGAACTGAGGATGAGCGTTACAGATCCAGGCAGGGGGCAAAACACAATGAGAAGGATGGAACAAAGGGCCAACCAATGCAAACAGTCAAGTTTTCCCATGGTCAAGTTATCACCATCATCTACAATGAGAGTAGACATCACAACACTTGAATGACGGCACGACCTGGTTTTCATTCATGACATTTGACACCTTGAAAGAATTTTAAATGTTCTTAATCCAAAGGTCATATAAAGTCAGTCCATAGGCTAAACATAACCTCAGATATGTTTTCTTGACTTCATACAATTATTTTTTTAGTATATATTAATTGTAAACTTTAAAAATGATGAGATTTGGGCTTCCCTGGTGGCGCAGTGGTTAAGAGTCCGCCTGCCGATGCAGGGGACATGGGTTCGTGCCCCGGTCCGGGAAGATCCCACATGCCGCAGAAAGGCTGGGCCCGTGAGCCACAACAGTGAGAGGCCCACGTATCGAAAAAAAAAAAAAAAAAAAAGGATGAGATTCCATATATAAACATCTATGTCTGGCTCCTTTTGAATACTCAGAGGAAGGAGTAACATTTGAAGCAGAGTCATTGTATCCCCTTTAGATCTAGTACATCAGTTTGCTAAAGTTTCAATCCAGCCTGCAAGCTTCTGTTACATACTTAGCCAACCTGAATTCTGTGGAGATATTTGACTTTCTGACTCTCTGTTGCTCAGCCCACTAATTTTTCAGACGAGAGATCCAAGGCTCAGAGAAGGTGACTTGTCCAAAATCAAGAGCTAATAATCGGGCTTCCCTGGTGGCGCAGTGGTTGAGAGTCCGCCTGCCGATGCAGGGGACATGGGTTTGTGCCCCGGTCCGGGAAGATCCCACGTGCCGCGGAGCGGCTAGGACTGTGAGCCATGGCCGCTGAGCCTGCGCGTCCGGAGCCTGTGCTCCACAACAGGAGAGGCCACAACAGTGAGAGGCCTGCGTACCGCAAAAAAAAAAAGAGCTAATAATCAAGAGTTAGGCCTAGAACGTAGTTCTTTCCATTGTAACCCTCTACTTCTCCTTTTCGATATCCTACCTGATCATGATTCTGGAATACTGATTATGACAGCATATTTTAATTACAATAACCATAACTATAAAAAAAACACCTTTTTCAATGAATGAATTCAAGGAGTTATAATAAGATATAAAATGTAAGAAAGAAACTAAACCTCAAGATTGATGATCACATCAACTGATGATTTTCAGGGTGTCCACAGTATTTTTAAGCAATAACATATATATATGTGTGTGTGTGTGTGTGAGTGTATATATGTATGTGTGTGTGTGTGTGTGTGTGTGTGTGTGTGTGTGTGTGTGTGTGTGTATTTGGCTGTGCTGCGGGGCATGTGGGATCTTTGTTCCCCACCCAGGGATCAAACCCACACCCCCTGCAGTGGAAACGCGGAGTCTTAACCACTGGACCGCCAGGGAAGTCCCTAAGCAATGCAATATATTAATTAAAGCCATACTTGGGGCCAACTAAATGACAGGTAGGAAAATATAGCAGCCAAATTATGATATTACCTAGTAAGCAGGACTCAGAAGAAAATCAAGAACTTCAATGTTTCTAGCCAGCCGTGTAGAGCTTCCTCCCTATGTATAATTATCGGTGTGTTGATTAGAATTTGAAAAATATGGAAACTAATGTTTGGTTTGAATTCAGTTTAGTTTTGGTCAGTAGGATAGATTATGCCTTTGTCACGCTTTTGGACTGCTTCCTGCTAATATCAGGTATTAAACTGATGACCGTGAAAATCCTTGCTTCTTTGATATTTGGAATCTGATTAAACTTTATTAAGAACACTGTAGATGTTAGATGTAGATTACTGTTTACAGTGGACTGTTAAAGAGATTCTTCCTAAAGCTGTCAGTCCCTGGTTCAACACCCCCAGCTGCACCTGTACACCTCTACCCTTTCAGTCTGATGTAACCATGGATGGAATCTTGGAGTCCCACCAGGTCCTTAAGTCCAAGCAAATCAACAATCATTGAATTTGTCTAACTTGAGAAGCCCCATTCTGCCTTTATTCCCACACTGGGGTTGCCGTTTGCACTGGGTGACCAATAGACACTACCAACACTCTGGAGGCTCTCAGAATTCAAAATCAACAGTCCACATCACATGGGTGTCTCTGGCTCTCTTATGTGACCCAGTCCCAGTCTGTCAAGCACTAACAGTCCAAACACTAAGACGTTGCCCTAAAATTCATGCTTTACTGCTTGCCTTCTCTTGCCAAGACTGAGATCACACGGCCTCCTCTCTGTGCTTTCCGTAGGGAATAGTCGAATGCAGGGGGATGATGGGACTACAGGGGACCCAGATTCAGAGGGAATTGAGAAGTTGGCATTTAGGCAGGCTCCACAATAGGAACTGGCCCTCGCCTGATTTCTACCTCCTTGCTCTATCACAACCTCATGCACACAACTCCCTCTGGCTGGTAACTCAGAATCCACACTCCTGCTTTGAAAATCATGAAGTTGCTATGGCTCAGGATTCTGTGATTGCAACACCACAGTTTTCTTATTTATAAAATGAAGAGCCTGGACTGATGTCTAGGATCAAAAGATAAAAGTTCTAAGATCTTGTGAGTTATTAGCAAAATTCGACTGATTCAGAAATAGAACACCTTGACATGGTAGAGAAGTGCTGCTGTGTAGGACGATATTCACTGGAAGGAAGGCTACAGTCTCTTCTGACAGTGAGTTTCAGAGATTATGGCATCTTTTCAGGTCAGCTCAACAAACATTTCTTTAGCCTTATTACATATTGGGAGCAGTGGGTTTGCAATCAAGTGTTTCACAAATATTTGAGGAGATAACATTTGAATTGATACATAAATAGTGCGACTAGGCAGAGAAAACAGCAAATGCAAAGACCCTAAGACCTAAGTTCGGCATGTTGGAAGAGTTTGAACAACATGAAGGAGGCCAATATTTGTAGGGAAGTTTAGTGGGAGATGAGGCACAGCAGGAGGCCAGGATCAGAGCATGCTGTCCGGGAAAAGACTTCACATTTTCATTCTGAGAGCAACTCAGATATTATCCTTTGTGCTGCTGGAGAATAGGAGATGGAGCAGCCTCAAATTCAACAAGATTGATGGGGTGAGGCGACCTGAATGAACTGCAAAAGTTGATGGCTAAGCTGAATCTCAAAGGATTAACATGTTTCAGTAGGAGGAAAAGTTGAAAAAAAAAAAAAAAAAGGAAAATAGGAGAAAGAGAGAAGTCAATTGAGGTGGAGGCAACACCAAGAATAAAGATACAGGATTGTCCTGGTGTTTGGTGGAAGCCATAAGGGGACTAGAGTTGGTAGAGCATAAAATAGGAGATAGCACAGGCAGTATCTGAGACAGGGCAAGTGGGCAGGTGCTAGAAATGATCACATTACAACCATAGCCACTCAGATATAAAGCACATTTGCTTATACATGCTAAGATTCTATACTGTATTAAACTACACTTGTGGCCAGAGGGCTTACAATTTTAGGCAGTTAGCTTCTCCTTTCAGCATCTAGCATAGGGCTAGTAGGTATTCAATAAATACTTGTGGCTTGAGGACCCTTAAGTAAACCTCACTGATACTTTCTACTCATTTCTGCCAAATGTGTCACCAGAGTTTTAACCAAGTTAGATAGATCAAGACAACTTGTAGGCATTGATAATTGCTGCTTAGAATTCATGGTGAAACAACGTTCAAAGGGCCCCATCACCTCCCTTATTTCTGGACTATAAAGTTAACAAGGCATCCAATTTGTTCAGATGACTTGTCTTGCCCGAGAAATGCTTTATTACTTTACCTGAAGTACAAAGCAACTTCCTTAGGGAAGATAACTTCACAGGAAATAATAATAACTTACACAGAAAAGCTTTACAGTTTTCAAAATGCTTTTACATGTATAATGTTTTATCCTCGTAGAAACTCTTTGAGTTAGGCAAGATATTATCGTTTTCATTTTCCTTATGAAAACTGAGGGTCAGAGAGGTCACACAACATCTAATCCTGGATTAGACGTGAGGCCTTTGACTCATATTTTTGTCACCATGGACTTTCCATGGAACACAATTTTATGACAGACAAATGCATAATAATTTTATTATTTTGGTAGAAAAAGGGCATGAATTTGCTATAAGCTAATCTTTCATATAAAAGATATTCATCTGTTCTTCCATTTCTTTACTGAACAGATATTCATCCAGTGCCTAGTACATATCAGATATTTTTCTAGTCACTGGGGATATAACAAAACTCCCTGACCTTGCGCTGTTTATACTCTAGTGGGAGATGGACAGTCAACAAGTAAATCACATAGAATGTCAGGTGACAAGTGTTATGGAGGCTAATGAAGCAGGGAAGGGAGATGGAAACTGTAGGGTGAGTGGGTGTAGGTTAAATAAGATGATCAGGAAAGGCATGGCTGAGATGATGGACGGTCTTGGCACAAAGGTCTGTGGAAGGTAATGCAGAGCCTAGAAGAGCTGGGGGAAAAGACTCTAGGCAGATAAAATATCATTTGCCAGAGCACTGACATGGTAGGATGCCTTGCTTATTGGAGGAACAGGAAGGGGCTCCAGGTGGCTGGGGCAGAGGGCGAGACTGCAGGAGACGCAGGTAGAGTTAATGATGTGTGTGTTGGGAATGAGGACGCCATTGGAGGGTTTTGAGCACAAGACAGACAACATCTGTTTCACCTTTTAAAAGGATAATTCTGGCTGCTGTGGGAAGAGTAGATTATATAGAGGAGGTGGTGGTAAATGACAGACGTAGCAAGGCTCATATAGAGATGATCACAATAACCCAGATGAGGGATGCCATCGGCTGAGTTGCTGGTGGCAACAGTGGAGGAGGTGAGAAGCGGTTGGGTTGAGAATATATTTTGAGAGTAGGGCCATAAGGACTTGCTAAAGGATTAAATGTAGGTTGTGAGAGACGAATATTTTTGTTGAGTCCCTATCATGTACCAAGGACATGATCAAGAGATAGGGATGCAATGATGCTTCAGACAGACACGGCTCTTGCCTTTGTTGAGTAGCCACCTCCCAGTGAGACAAGCGGCCACACTGATCAAAATAGCCTCATTTGCTTCAGTGTTTCCCGGAACCACAATTCCTACTGCTGACCCATCACCCCAGGCCTGAGCGAATCAACTGTTTTTACTGAGCCTCAATTTCGTCACAGGGAATTGATAAAACAAACAACCAAACATAAATCTCTTTTAGCTTCCATACTTTAAGAGTTGGTGCACCTAACATGAAAGAGGGAGGGTTCTCTTTTTTATTATCTTCTATGAAAAAGGACTACATCTTTCAGGGAACGTAGGATCTCTCCAAAAACTGGAAATGTTGGAATCAGGGAATATGAGGAACCTCCCCTGTATCTGTGTTCTTACCTTGAAAACATGCGATTGCCAATACATCTGTGACAGACTTTGAATTGCAGCCGTTGACTCCAACAGAAAAAAATGAGACCCAAGAGAGTTCTACCTTTGAGGAAATCCCTGGCTGCTTTCTTAGGATGCCAAGGAGGGCAGTGAAGCAGGAGGCTTGGCTCTGCTTTTCCCCAGCAGAGAGTTAGAGAGCCAGGTTTACAGCCCCATCTTGAACTTGGTCTCTCTGTGTCCTTGCTTGATCTCTCTAAGCCGCTGAAAGGCTTTGTCTTTTTATCTCATTTTCTCACTATTTACCGTTGCTCCTTTGTTTCCTCAGAGCAGAAAGCTACATAGACTGTGGGTGATACACGAGGTGCATTCTAACCATCACATTCACTCTCGCCACTGTAGCTGAAGTCCAGCTGGGGAAACGGGCAGAGCAATCGCCCAGCTGGAGCCCAGGAAGACTCAGTAACTTCTTCCCACAGGTTGGAGCTCTGCCCAGGGAGATGCATGGGAACCAAATTCTTCCCTTGCCTCCTGCTTTGCTCCCCAATGTTCACTCCTCTCCACTGCCTCACCTCTCACAAAATGACCCTGCCTGTCACTCAGGCCCGCACCTTCCCATCCAGGTTAATGGATGATTCCACCTCTCTGCATCTCCAAGCTCAGCTAACCCTCATAGCGAGTGTAGCTTTTCTCTGATCATCCCTCTGTTCAACTGGCCTCATATACAGCACCTAGAAAAGAGGCAAAGCTTAAAAAAAAACCCGCGTCATTAAATTTCTGTATATAGAATCCTGTGATGCCACCCATTTTGCTTTCATGAAGATTTTTTTCTAGGAGAAAAACTTGTTCCAGGGCAAAACCAATCATCGGCCCCACTGCAGGCTTGGTGCTACTGCAGCCCGGGGCCACTGTGCCTCCAGACACTGGTTTTCTTCACTCCATTCCCTTGGCCTTTGTCTTATCTGGTTTCCATCCTTATTTTCAGGTGTCCAGGGAGTATTTCTTCTTTCTCCCCTCTCCCCTATAAATTTGTCATTGTTTTGAACTTCTCCCACCTGTGTCCCCTTCCTAGGTTCTGTGCTTAAGATGTGTGGACTGTTAGATGCAGATCCATGGTTAATTTCTTTTTTTTTTTTTTCTTTTTTGGTGGGAATTTGTCTTTTTTATTTCTGTTGAAGCAGTTGATTTACAATGTTGTGTTAGTTTCTGGTGTACAGCAAGGTGATCCAGATTCTTTCTCATTATAGGTTATTACAAGATATTGAATATAGTTCTCAATACCATGGTTAACTTCTGTACAATCCTGTGTTTATTCTGGTGTCTGGGAGGTTTTTTTGCTGCCTATGCTTATAACTCTTTGTTTGTGTTTGGGAGGGGGGGTTATTATTTTTAAATCAAAAATCTTCTATAGCGCTGTGTAGCCCTTGCCAGAGACAGTCACAGTCTGGCTGCCTCTCTACCCAGAAAACACTACCCACCATTCCTGGAGCCTTGGCCAGCGTCAGCATGAGGTACTGGTCTGGGGCCAGGGGACCTCTGCTACTGGTAGGGAGGTGGTGACAGGCTGAGGGGAGCTCAGAATCCTCTCATCACACTTTCTTGGGTAAGCTAGTCCAAATTCATGTCCCTGCTTCATACATTCCATTATAGTCAAAGCCAGCAAGGATCTCATAAAATGGAGATTTTGAAATACACGTAAAACTACAGGATTGGGCTTCCCTGGTGGCGCAGTGGTTGAGAGTCCGCCTGCCGATGCAGGGGACACGGGTTCGTGCCCTGGTCCGGGAAGATCCCACATGCCGTGGAGCGGCTGGGCCCGTGAGCCATGGCCACTGAGCCTGCGCGTCCGAAGCCTGTGCTCCGCAATGGGAGAGGCCACAACAGTGAGAAGCCCGCGTACCGAAAAAAAAAAAAATTACAGGATTGTTTTCTCATGATCAGGTTTGTAAATTACGGAGGAGAGGAAAGGTGCTGGGAGCTTTTCCTACACGCAGAAATGTGTGGTCATGCCTTTGGAATTAGGAAATAAGGTGAACACTGGCAACCTGTCCCCCAGGTGGAGGCGAGGAAGAGAGAGAAGATTTCGGGGTTTCTTTGCCAAATAGTGGTTTTGACTTGCCAAGATCTTCCACGAGTAACTCCTGCTTTCCCGAGAAGGTCCAGGATCCACATGGCAGCAGCTAGATGTGAGAAACCCCTCCAACCCACCCACGGCCCCTCCCCCCAGCTGAGAACTGGAAGGGTGATCCACCTGGCGGCGGGAAGACAGAGGTCCTTCTCTCTGCTTGTAGCTTTATGAGTTGGCAGCTCTGGAAAAGCCTCCCTTTGATCTTGAGCTTTGAAGGGATCAAACAAGCTGCTTTAATGGGTGGGAATGCTGCTCTGAAAATCCTACCTTTTGTCATTAAAGCATTTCTCCTTCTCCTCCTGGGGCAGGTGCAACGGGAGGATGGAGTCTGCTTTCCAGGCCCTGTGCCAGATGTTCGTTCTTGCAACCAGTAGAACAAAGGAGTGAAAGTGAGATCAGGGCAGCAACTGACAAGGCCTTATCCACAAATGAGCTCTGCTGGGTTTGGGAGTTAGTTCTTGATGTGTTCCTTCCTGAAACCTGCTTTAAGTACGCTGCATTGTACAAAGGCCAGAAATCAGCCGCTTTGGTGTTAACCGTGCCGACCATGACTTCTTCGAGGCTTTTCGATTTTGTTTGCAAGAGCTCACCTTAAGCAATGGGATTTGGGCTAACATCCTTTGATTTATGAGATATGTTTCCAACCCCGTTCAGCCTAGGATCCCAGACTTTTCCGAATGCCCAAACAGCCTTTAAATAACCACTTTTATTCCTTCGGCCTGTGTTGCTACTATGACAGCAGAAAGAGAGAAAGAAAAACTGGATCATGGTTGTTTTCCTGAGGACCCTTCCAACATGCTTCTAAGAACATGCTGTTAAAATCTCACATAAGAGAGCTATTTAATACGCTTCCAAAGCTCACCTGAAATAAGCAAATCCTGCACATTTTCTAATTCCTGGATACGTTTAACACTGTTTCTTTATAAATGTTTTCCAGAAATTGCCTTCAATACCTTTAGGGAAGAGATACTGGTGATTATGCCTCCAAATGATTCCATAACTGTTCAAGCTAGCAGTTGAGGTTTTCTTGGTGATGCTTATATTTCATTAAGCATCCCGTGGAACTAGACCTCCCAGGGTGTATTGTGCAAATCCCCATTCCCAGGAGATGTTCCTTGGAGAGAGCGCCCCATAGCCAGAGGACTTAGGAAAAAATTTGAGAACCACAATTACCTCCTGATAATCTCACTGGGCATTGAATTTAAAGTCTTTTAGAAGAAACTTGTTAAATATCATTTAACCTATATATCCCTAAATTATCTGACCAGGGGAAATGTTCTCCATATTATAATTAATATCCCATGGAACTAACTCTTGGGGAAACGCGCTATGAGATATTCTGCCTTAGAGCACGAACACCGGATATACCAGGAGCAATTTCTTAGCCGATTCCCAGGCCCTTCCCTGAGGATCTGATGGGACAGATCTGGAGTGAGGGCTGGGAACCTGAGTTTTAACACGGAATCCTGGTGATTCTTATCAATGAGGTAAGTTTGAGAAATTCCGGCTTTCTGTATACCCATCCTCTCTCTCTCTCTCTCTCTCTCTCTCTCTCTCTCTCTCACACACACACACACACACACACACACACACAAATAGATGCTAATTATAAAAGAACACCTTAAACTACACAAACCCCTGAATGTAACAGAGCTGATTTCTTCTTGCAATAAGAAGGCAGAGGTAATATAGGCAGTAGCCCTCTAGCTTTAGTCAAAGTAGATAAATTAAGTCTATCTTTTTATTGTCTCTAAGAATAAGGAACAGCAGCCTGAGAGTGGGCGCTGGTAGAGGACAGTGGGTCAGCTCACAGACCAGGAATGTAGCCACCTGGACTTGGGATCCTCGCTCTCCTGCCCTTTGTTTTCCAAGTCTTAATTTCCTCATCTGTAAAATCAGGGATGAAAAACATAATAGTTTTCTAACCCAAGCTATTAGAGAGGATTAAATTCGACAACATAGGTAAATTGTTAAGTATAACACCCAGCATGTTCTAAGTGCTTGATAAATATCAGCTTTTTTTTTTTTTTTTTTTTTTTTTTTTGCCGTACGCGGGCCTCTCACTATTGTGGCCTCTCCCGTTGCCGAGCCCAGGCTCCGGACGCGCAGGCCCAGCGGCCATGGCTCACAGGCCCAGCCGCTCCGCGGCACGTGGGATCCTCCCGGTCTGGGGCACGAACCCGTGTCCCCTGCATCGGCAGGCGGACCCCCAACCACTGTGCCACCAGGGAAGCCCTCAGCTATTATTTTGAAGCAAAGAGTTTCAGAGGCACAAAAATACCTGAAAAAAGCAAAAAGAGAGTGGAGAAAAGGCCTGCCCTTGGATATCTGGAAAATCACCCCTGCAGAAGACTCTTCTGAGTAAAACACAAAATAAGCCGTAGTAAGTGTGCTTTGTGCCTTATCCGTTCTGCTATCAGCTGCTCCCAGACTCCTGCAGCTGGAGTAGGTGAGCATTTCTGGAAACGTCCCCTGTTCCCTGTGCATTTAGACCTTCCAAGTTCCAGGCCACCAGCACCCAGGGCTAACCTCAGCTTCCTCCGCAAACAAACTCAAGGCAGCACAAAAAGCGTTACAGCCATGTTTCTAAACAAATAAGAACTGCCAAGGCTTGGTGCTGATATGAAATTATAATCAACGCATTCACGGATTGGTAGTATTTATCATGTTGTTAGCATTGTAAATTTGTACCATTGTAGATAGGAGTCACACAGCTTGGGGCCCTGTAACTTCACCTATTGTTTTCCCTGTGTTATGATAAATTTCCAGCAACACTTGATTAAAACTGCCAATTTGTTGGGAATAAAGAGAATCTCTCGACACCACCAGGACTAATTACGTCGTCCTTGCCAAAGGGGTAGTTGAATAATTGCACGCGATTATTGCTCAGGCCTGGCGCTTTTCACATCAGTAGCAAAGCAATGAAGATTGATTCCCTTTAATTAATCATTCAAAAATAGCCCCCTCGTATCATTCCCTAAATAGGAGGGAGCATGTTCCTACATTTTTCTTCCAAAAGGCGCCCGGATGCAATTGGTTCCCTGATGAGATATCAAAATGTGTGTGCCTGTCTGAGATAGGAGGACCTTCTCTGTAATTGATTGTGGATCCTATTCTGATTCTTTATCCCCAGCCCTGAACTCTCTTTGTAATCTTAACAGCCTGGAGCGCATTTACATAGCTTTCATTAATTGTACTCTGGCTTCTCATTAGAAAGGGAGGCAACAACACTTACCTGATCCAATCTAGGCTTCATTCTGCATTCCTACTAACCTGATAGATGGGGTTCAAGTATTCCCAGCATTTGCTTGGAGGACCAAAGGCTCCACAGGACAGTATACTATAAGAAGGCATTGATATACACTATTATTTATTATTTGTATTGTTTGTTTCTCTCTTTTTCCAACAGTATCCAAATTTGGTCTTGTTTATATTTTTTAAAACACCAGTGTCTACTTTCTCAACTCAACCCTTTAAATTTAAGATACTTAAGTCATCTTAAAACATTTCTTGGGGCTTCCCTGGTGGCGCAGTGGTTGAGAGTACACCTGCCGATGCAGGGGACACAGGTTCGTGCCCCGGTCCGGGAAGATCCCGCACGCTGCGGAGCGGCTGGGCCCGTGAGCCATGGCCGCTGAGCCTGCGAGTCCAGAGCCTGTACTCCGCAAGGGGAGAGGCCACAACAGCGAGAGGCCCGCGTACCGCAAAAAAAAACCCAGAAACATTTCTTGTTTTTTTGTATACTCTTTCATTAACTTGACTGTTATCCGTCTTTGCTGTGGAAAAAGATTCTATCAGCAAAGTTGGTGGATGGTCTTCTGCACAAGAATTCTACTTGATGCTTTGAATTGATGCAAAAGGAGGGCGATGGCACTGTTTTTCTAATTGGAAAGCAAAATTGTCAAGTAGGAAATGTCCAATTTGGGCACATCTCCGCTTCCCACAGCCTGCTCTTACCAACTGTTCCTCTCCCATTTGCAGAAAATATCATTTAATAAGTTTTTATATAATCTGATTTTTTTTTTAGTTGTACATCCAAATTCTTCATTTCACACAACAACCAACCTTAGTCTCAATCTCAGAACAGTTTTAGTCAATATGATCTCTCCATCCTCTTAATAGATTTACAAGAGTGAACATATAGTCTCATTTCAAATATGTATTACGATATATTATGATATGCTTATAATACCAATAGTCCTCTATTTTAACGTCTCACAAAATCCATACTCATAACCACCAGCCAATGGTGGGAGGGGTGGAGAAGATGTGACTCACAAGAGAGTGAGAATTTTCTCCCAAACCCTCCTCTACCTTCCTTAGCAATCATCTCTATCACATGGCTGGTGAGGCCCGTCCCCATCCCTGGACTAGTGCTTTCTCGTTATTGCTCAGGTGTATTCCAGGAAAAAAATGAAGATGGTCTTTAAAAGTGTAATGGCAAGAGAGACATAAAGAAGGGGCTGGATATGAGATTCACAGAAGGTCAAGTACCATATCAAACAAATAATTTAAAATTAAGCTAATATATTTCTGAAACTCATAGTATAAGTCTGCTAGGGCTACCATCACAGAGTACCAGAGTCTGGGTGGATGAAACAACAGAAATTTATTTTCCCACAGTTCTGGAAGCTAGAAGTTGGAGATCAAGGAGTGAGCAAGGTTGGTTTCTTCTGAGACCTCTCTCTTCAGCTTGTCAATGGCTGTCTTCTTCCAGTAGTTCTTCCTCTATGTCTCTCTGTGTCCAGATTTCCTCTTCGTGTGAAGATACCAGTCATACTGGATTAGGGCTCACCCATATGACCTCATTTTATCTTAATTCCTTCTTTCAAGGCCCCATCTCCAAATGTACTGACATTTTGAGGTATGGGCATTAGGACTTTAACATATGACTGTTGAAGAGACACAATTCAGCCCATAAAACTACCCCGTCCTCACTGGTTCTGCACCCAATGCACTGTGCTTAGCCAGTCACCTCCATAACCTGGCAGTGAGAATGTGCTTTCAAATGCACATGCTGGGTTAGAGCAGCTGGGTTAGAACCCCCCAGAGCAGTTCACATGTTTCCATCAGGTCCTCTCAAATCAAAAAGGTACCAAACAAAGATGTAAACAAAAGCTTTTATACTCATGCATTTCTGAAATAGTAGCTCTTGTTTCTGGAAGAGAGGTTCAGGTCAGGGAGATCTGATGCAGTCAGATTGGATCTAATAATATCAACAGCATCCCTGCAGCCTGAGAAGTACTCCTGGTTGCCCATATAGACAGGTCAGAGCAAACTGAGCCGGCTGAATACCTCCTTCCTTTTGTTTCAGCTGTGTTTTTATAGATTCAAAGAAAACCATTTTTACATGTGCAAGCATTTTTATACTAAAGAAATGCAAAAGTCTCTCTCTCTCTCCCTCTCTCTCTCTCTCTCTCACACACACACACACACACACACACACACACACACCCCATACACAATTTCAGGAAGTAGCCCCTTGCCTCTAACTAAACATACCAGCAGGTGCCTGACTGCATTACCATGTTTTTAAGTCCTGAGGTAGCAACAACCAATAAGCAATATTCTAGGTGTCATCTCAAATTCTGTGCTGTTTTCCAAAAGAGCATTAGCCTTTAAGGTTCTCGTTAGGCGGCGTAAACTTTCTTTTGATTTGTCAGTCACTACCTTCCCTAGGTCTCGTCTCCTTCTGCCTTTCTGCTTCCGATGTTTCTCCCACCTGCAAGTCCTGGACAATGCTCTGTCTATGTCATGCTATAACGAAAAATAAAGTACTTTCCAGCTTCCCAAATTGTCTCTTCTGGGAGCCTATTTATCAGAAGGCACAATACAAAAGAGAGGAAGTGCTGTAGGTAGATATTATAAATTCCACTGGGGTTTCAGAAGTTGAAACATCTATTCTAGCAAGAGATGTTTTCTATATATCTGCTGATTGCACATTCATTCTTTAATCTCTATACATGAAAAGCTACAAGCAGAAAGCCATGGACTAAAATTTGCACTGTAAATTGTTGAACATTTGCAACAGATATAGAAAATCACAGTGTGAGAGCTGTTAAAGCTGGGAAAAAATAAATTGGAGTCACCACAGGAAATGAAGGTTTTACATAAGAACAAGGAGCCAGCCAGAGTTTTCACGTCCATTTTGTAATAAAGGAAATCATGATCCACATAAAGCCCACTCTGGGAAATTTACATTTTGATGGATACTACGCTTATAACAATTAGTATGAAATGTTCCTTGTTTCCTGTGACATGTTTCTAATAGACAGTCCACATGCAACTCTAGCAGAATGTAACTGCTAATATTTGAAGTGCAGGTAATTCCTTGGTCCTCATTTAAAATACCATAATGATCTCCTTGCTCCAGGCAGGCAAAAATAAAATCTCAATTCAAATAAAAGCAGGCACGCTTCCAGTTCAGCAACGATCATTTCGAGAATTAATGCCGTAAAGCTTTTTTTCCATAAAGTGCATCGTCAGCACTTTAGGAGCTGACGCACCAGCTTGTAGGAGCAATAGCACCAGATTGCAATTCCGGTTCCCTGGATCCAAAATTGGCTTTTCCTTTACCAGGCTGTTTAACCTCGCACACTTCACTTAACCTCTCTGGGCAACACCTTCCTTGTCGATACAAAATGAAATGGTTGCACTTACCATCTCTTAGGCCTCATTCGGCTTTAAAATGCTGGACTCTACAATATAAGCAACCTGTGGAAATCCTTGTCACATTGAGAAATAAGTCTCAGAGGGGCCTGGCTTCACCACAATCTTAAACTCAAGGAAATGACAGAAATGCTGCAGTGACTAGGAATAGATCTTACAAACTGGCAGCTCTGTACCAGATGTGGTCTTCAGAGCTTTGCCTGATGAACAAAGCATTTTAATTTAAAAAGAGAAACAAATAAAGAACCCTTTAGTCCTCCGGTCTGCCCCGTACCCTGCTTCTCTATTGTCCTCCTGCCAGCTAGAGATTGGCACTTGTCATCTGCCTCTCGAAGGATTAAGTCACTAGCCGCGGCAGCCGCTGACCTTCAACACACCCTGAAAGGAGTTCACAGGGTGGAGATCAGGAATGAGGCACTCTGTACTCTGGGAAAAACTGGCAGAACAGACCTTCAGATAATCAGGTATTTTCAGGAGAAGATTTTATGAGCCCAATTCTTGCATCTCCTCACATCTAGAAAAGCACTAAAATCATTAACAGTGACGTCTGCTCCTCGTGACCAGCAGCAAGTCTCTGCCAAAATGTGTGCCTGACTACACGAACCCCCTTCACTAAAATCATATATAATACTGACCTCTCCCCTGACCTCTTTGGAGCAGTTTCTCAGAACTATCTGAAATGCTGTCTCCCAGGCTCTAGTCCTCATTTTGCCCCAAACAACTTAAATCACAATTCTCACGTCGTACATTTTTTTTTCAGTGGACACTCCATCCAACCTGATGCATTCACTTAAGTCGGCTGCCTGATCCCCCGGGGAATTTGCACTGATGACTTGGACCTGATACTCGTTCATTCTTTACGCAAATAATTGCTGAGCTCCAACTCTAGGTGTCAAACGCTGTTCTAAGTGTTGAGATTATAACAGTAAATAAAAGAGACAAGACTCCTGTAGCACCAACGACTAGTTGGGTTATTTTACTCTGAAGTGAATTTTCATCTTATTTGGAAATGGAAATAGATCAAACTTTTTCACGGCTACCTTTGTTTCTAAAGTAGAGGCCTTAGATGACTCAAGACCCTGCGTTGGTTGTCACAGTGCCTGAGAAGATGCAGAGCTGTCATCGTAAACTTGATCAGGCACTTGAGCTTCAGAAATTATTTCTACGGCTCTCCCCTCTGTTTCTGGCAAAATTTCCCTCCTCCCTCATCTCTGGGGTTTGAGAGTGTCTTACTGCATTGGCGATGAACAAGAATTCTAAGGCAGAAGGAATTAGATTCTTCTGTTTAACGTTCCGGCTCTTCTGCTGCCTTCTGCTCATGTCTTGTGTCATTTCTCCCTCACTCATCCTTCTGTCTCCATCCCAGTTCCCTCTCAATCCACTGCCAATCTCTGAGTGTGAAAAGTAAGGTGGGGCGTCAGGTAACAATGCAAATGCCCAAGAAACAATTGGCTCCTTAAGTCCATCAGCTTATCTTTCGAGGTTGGGAGGAGGAGTGAGACGGGAAATATTAAATCAAAGCATTGATCCAACAGTTATCGTAGCAGGAAAAGAAACTAGGAAAAGAATGAATGAAATTGTGAAACCAACTGCCCACCAAGGTGAGGAGGAAGAAAACTGGTGAAAATTATTCACAGGTTTTTCTGTCCCATGACCTCACAGCTAAAAGAAAAACTGAAGTGTAGTGCAAAGGATGCTGGAAGAACCATCAGGACACCTGAGCATTTCTCTAAACTCTAATATGCCAAGTCCTCACCGAGTCTTAGCTTCTTTTTCTAAAAATGAAGAAAACTGGACTGTGCTGGTTCTCAGCCATGGTTGTACGTTAAAAGGACCTAAGGAGATTTTTTTTTTAATGCCGACGCCTCTGTCTCATCCAGACCAACGAAATCAGAATCCTTGGAGGGAGAGCCCAGAAACAGAATGACTGCTCCCCAAGGGATTCTAATGTCCAGCCAAGGCTGAGAGCCACTGGCTTAAAATATCCATCAAAACAACTTTTGTGTAGCTGGCACTAAATTAATGTTAGTTAAATTGAACTAAATGAGCTTAACATTTCTAAGTCCAAAATTTTATAACTTTCATCCTTTGTAATAATTATATTTTGCTATACAAATCTTTTTTTGTCAAAAATATCTTTCTAATTTGTACTGGAACTTTAGCGTTTCAACACGACTAAAACCAAACCAAAAGAAAAGAAAACAAAATGTAGATGACCCTCTAATCTGAGGATATGGAAGTCACTCCAAACAAATAAATAAATAAAGCATAAAAGGAGCCCAGGGCTTCCCTGGTGGCGCAGTGTTTGAGAGTCCGCCTGCCAATGCAGGGGACACGGGTTTGTGCCCCGGTCTGGGAAGATCCCACATGCCGCAGAGCGGCTGGGCCCGTGAGCCATGGCCACTGAGCCTGCATCCGGAGCCTGTGCTCCGCAACGGGAGAGGCCACAACAGTGAGAGGCCCGCGTACCGCAAAAAAAAAAAAAAAAAAAAAAAGGAGCCCAGAATACATGTTTGTTGATTTGAAAAAAATCTAAAGATTCTGTATATCACAAAATATAAAATACCAATAATAAACTGGTGAAAGTATTTGTACATACACGAAATATAAAGGGATGTTATCTAACTACATAAAGTCCTTTTACAAATGAATAAGTAAAACATAAATATCCTAATAGAAAAATGGGAAAAGTATGCAAACAAACTACACATTGTAGAAGAAATATAAAGAGTTAATAAACATTAACTAGTTTAAACTTCATAGTAATTCTATTTTGTTAGGGAATCTTTTTTGAAGAAATACAATTTAAATTAATAAGGTGGTATTTTCATCTAACAAATCTGAAGGATTTTTTTCTTTCAAGGAATGATCAGACAACCCATGAAGAGGCAAGGGCTGCTCTTTGTCTACGATCAGGGCAATGTTCTTACTAAAATAATCAGCCCCAAATTTGCAAACATACAATATGTGTCTGTTCGCTACTTAAATGTCTTTAACAGCCTCAAAAGTTTGTTCCATGTGAATGTTAACCATGGAATCATTTTTCCAAATATTTAGGAAGCTAAGCAATCAAAGGTTGAAGTTTTTACCCCAAGGCAAGAGAGGTAACTGAGGTCGAGGTAACTGAACCCAGATCAAAATTTTCCAGGTCGAGGTAACTGAACCCAGATCTCAGAATTACATGCCTGCTGGGAGGGAGGTAAAACACATGAACTTGGGGGGAATGAACAGTGAGGACAGGGGAATGGTTGACCTAAGAAATACCTACTCGGTATAAGGAAAGATAAATAAGAGTAACCAGGGACTTTCCTGGTGGCGCAGTGGTTAAGAAACCACCTGATATTGCAGGGGACCCGGGTTCAAGCCCTGGTCCCGGAAGATCCCACATGCCGTGGAGCAACTAAGCCCATGCACCACAACTACTGAAGCCCGTGCGTGTGCGGCAACAAAGACGCAGTGCAGCCATAAATAAATAAATGACCTTTAAAAAAATAAAAATAGAAAGAAATATGGGAACAGAAAGCCTATATATAAAAATAATAATAATAACAGTAACCGAAAACCTTTTCCATTTTCAAATCTTTCTGGATTAGGATGACTTCATGGCATCCAGAAGGCAAGAATCAAGAACTGTAAATGATAAAATGAGAACGGTTTTGACAGTGTTTATGAAGAACCAAACACAGGATGAAAACGTCTTCGTATGGTATTAATACATTGCCTTAAAAAAAGAAAATGCATTTGCAAACATCTCATTGAAGCTATAAGGGAAAGAATGCATCCATTGAATTAAGGGTAAATTAAAATTATTAACTTTGGTGTGGTTTTGTTGTTGTTTGTTTAACTATTGCTCTGTGGGATATGTAAGCAATTACTTAATTTTTTTTTCCCCTTGAAACATTTTAGATGTGGCTGCCACGGATTTTTCTACTCACAGGGCCTTCTTTCACAACCTTCAAAACAGGCAAGGCTTCTCCAGGAAGTGTACCAATTTCATACTGCTTCTGGGTCATTCCAGGGCTTCAGTTTCTAGCACCTTGAGGAGAAGCCCTTTCTCAGTCTTCCAGAGCTAAGTCCCATTTACTCACACCCCTTACTTTTCTCTTAACCACAAAGTGAGAACGCGAGCCAAACTAAAGCCATGTTTTACCTCAAGATTATACTGATTTAGAGGTTGAAGCCTTTCCTGAGTAGCACTGCTACCGGACCCTCTCTAACAACCATCTCTCTTTTAACAGTTTAAAATTGTTGGGAGTTATCAGTTTTTTAAAATGGCTTAAATTATAGATAGGGAGGGAGGGAGATAGACAGACAGACATAAAGAATGTCATATGTCTCCCCACTTATCACCCACAAACCCTGTTGATAAGACAGAGCTGAGTTTACTGCTTACCACAGTGAGGGAGAATACCACCTCAAGAGAGTTTGGTGGTGTCTCAGAGGTGGAAGCAAGATCAGAATTCAGTTAGAATTGGAAGTTTGCGTTAAATTAGGTCTTTCAGTGTGGGGACTCCATTAGGACTGAGTACGAATCATGATGTAACAGTTTAGGATTGGTGTGTAGGGAAAGAAAAACTTTTCATCTATTCTCTCAAGTTTAGTGATTGAGGCCTGCAAATTAAACTGACAAAAGACAGATTAGCAGGAGAAAAGATTTATTTGTACAGGATGCCAAGGAAAGAAGTACCTGGCTCACTACATGGTTAAAGTAAAGGCTTATGTACCTAACTTAGTAGAGGAGGGGGAGAGGGGAGAAAAGGCTTCTTGGGGGAAGAATAAATAGGTTTGTTTAGGAAAGACACAGAGCTTTCAGGATAACAATCAGGAGATAAGAAAGCTTATGATAATGTTCATCTATACAGTATGAGGGGGTCTTTCTTTCTCCTTCAGGGCCATAAAATTTCCCCAGACAAGGGATTTGGGGTAGGTTTTATTCCCATTCCCATTTTCCCCTCTGGGAGTAAATCTGCCCAAAGGAAGGCATTTATGGCAGTGTTATTTTCCAAAAGTTGTTGCTTTTAGTCAGATAAGGGAAAATCTGAGACAGCTTCTCTCTGCCTCTGGTGATTCTCAATTATCTTCAGCTCAAAATAATCCTTATGCCAAAGTGGCATATTTGGGGTGACATATTCTGATCTCCTTCAAGTGGAAACAGCGAGGCAAGGAATTCAAAGAATCTGGGACTTTGTAAACTGTTGATACTTTCCATTGAAGAATTGATGTCTTTTTGGAAAATTCTTATAATGAACAATCAAGTTATCTGCCTGTGCAAAATTCTCCTAGAAGGGTAAAGTTACCTTATTTAAGACAATAGAAAAGTCAAGTCCTATTAATGTAGAGAGTAAGCTCTGTGGGTTAGGTAGTTTAAGTCTTTGGTGTGCGTGTGTGTGTGTATGTGTGTAGCTGAGATGTAGGAGATACTGAACTACTCAACAAATGTTATTTCTTCTCAAATCTGTATAAACAGTAATATTTGCAGAAAATATCGTAATTGCCTATTGATTTGAATAAAACAAAAGTATTGCGCCTGTATTCAAGACTCTTAACCTTGTGTACCTCTATTACTTATAACATTTTTTCTGGCAACCTGGAGTACTCAAGTCCTCACCACTTTCCTGTCTTTCATTTTAAATTATCTTTTCCCCATGTGCCTAAGCAATTTTTTTTTGACTGGTCGATTATGACACACAAAAAAATTATCATTAAACAAGTATAAGAAAAGCTGAGTAAAATAAAGTTTAACAAATTTCTTTACTCAAGGACTTCTCAGGGCCTTTTGGAATTTTTTTAAGGCAAGCAATTGGTATAATATATTTTACCAAATTTATTAGACTACAGAACACTTTTTTGAAGTCCATTTCACATGACTAATTCTCCAAGAAATATACTTGAAGAAACAATGGTCTAAGTCCTACCTACTCCTCAAGCCCTAGCTCAAATACCTCATTAATGGAGTCTTCCTCCAAATCCCTATGAGATACTGAACATGAGACAGACTACTGATTCATAGGGATTTTATTATAACAATAACTGTAGTTTTTATTTCAAATTTAAGTATTTTTCTCATGAGTAATATTGCTCATATTAGGAAATGTTAGAAAATATTAGGAAAACAAAATTAACCTTTTTACTATCTAATGAATATTAATATTCTAGACTAGACCTGATGAGAACAATCAGAAAGGTCTAGGTGTTCCATAAGCTCCTGAATGACTGCATGATAGCTACTATGAGAATATGTGAGGAGAATTATTCAAGTAGAGTTAAGCTACTGCTTTGTCAACTAATACTGAACTTGTATGCACAATGAGGACAGCTATCGAATCAAAATTAATTGTATTTGAAATGAAAGAATGTTTACACACCAAACAATCGTCGACCACAAATACCCACCATTCCTCTTCCCATCCCTTCCCTTTTTTTAAAAAATAGTTCCTCCCTCCCTCCCTCCGTCCCTTTCTTCCTTCATCAAAAAGGCACAGGCAGGCCTGAACAAGGAGGACACCAGAGTAAGCAAGCCTGAGCCAGGATCGGGGCCAGCAGGGGGTCTACGGGAGGGGAAGGGCAGAGAATGGTACCACACAAGGGCAGAGGGACAGGCTAAATGTAGGGATATTAAAATAATGGGAGCCAGAATTCTCCCAGTTGGAAAAGTGATGGAAGCATGGAAAGGAAGAGGCTAGAAGGAACCTGTGGTGTTGGTTTGGAATTGGAGAAATCAATGTAAATTCAAAGTTGTCAATATAGATAAATAGATATAAAATAAATACACTTGTAAACGTGCATATATATGGTTTCCAAAGATCACCCTGAACGTGCCAGAGCTCTTTGAAAACATGGATGATTCTTGTAGCACAGATGATTTTGGCACAAGAGGAGCCTGAGATATAATGTGGTACCAGGAAATGGTCAGAGAATAATGGGGTCATATCAAAAAGACATAGAAGCAAACTTAAAGGAGCTCCCACTGGCCAAATCTGGGGAAAACTGAGCATCAGAATAAATAATTATAAGGATGGATTATAACCCATTGAATAATAAAAGAGTTCTCAGGAAATCTGACACACAGAATCTATGTGTCAACACTGATATAAATAAATTAACTAAAAGCCACATAAATAAAAGAGACAGCTATTCCTTATAACAGAAAGTCACCTAATAAAAATATATACTAAATATAAAGGGAATAATAGCATTAGAAAACCATCTTTTTATTTTTTTTATTTTTTTTTATTTATTATTTTGTGGTACGCCGGCCTCTCAACTGTTGTGGCTTCTCCCGTTGCGGAGCACAGGCTCCGGACGCGCAGGCTCAGCGGCCATGGCTCACAGGCCCAGCTGCTCTGCGGCATGTGGGATCCTCCCGGACTGGGGCATGAACCCGCGTCCCCTACATCGGCAGGCGGACTCTCAACCACTGCGCCACCAGGGAAGCCCAGAAAACCATCTTTTGGCAACCATTATAATGAAATATCAGAGGATGTTAAAACTAATGAATGAACATGTGGTGAGGAACAGAATTTTACATGGTCTTAAAGTCACTGCCCACAAAATATTTGTTAATCCATATTTTTTTTAAAAGTAACTTACAGTGGAAAAACCTGGCAGACGTTACGTAAACCAAATGATAAATGTAAACACCACCATCCGTGGGAAAAATAAACATCACATATCACTCAATAGGATATAACAAAAAGAGTACATCATCTGTAATATTCCAGCCAAAAACATATTACCAGGATCTAATCATAAGGAAACATCAGCCAATCCCAAAGCAAGAGATGTTCTGTAAAATGACTGGCCGATAATCTTTAAAATTGGTAAAGTCATAAAAATCAATGACATACTAAAGAATTATTCCAGATTAAAGAGAATAGAGAGACGTGACAACCAGGAGCAACTCATGATGCTGGACTGGATCCTCTGCTACTAGAAGGACACTGCTGGAAAAATTGGCAAAAGTTGAATCCAGTCTCTGAGCACAGGGGGAGGAGTGCTGTGTATTATTCTTGCAACTTTTCTGTAGTTCTGAAACGTGTTACTTTTCTCCCCCAATTAGAGTTATTTACCTGTTGTCTCCTTTTCTAGTTCATCAGCTGTTTGACTTCCAGATTCACAACTGGCTCAGTTTGCTACCCCTCCACAGTGCCTGCAGCACAACAAACCCTCATAAATATTTGCAGGAGAGGTGGAGGGAGGGAGGGAGGGGGGGGAGTGGGGAGGGAGGGAGGAGGGAGGGAGAGAGGAGGGAGGGAGAGAGGAGGGAGGGAGAGAGGAGGGAGGGAGAGAGGAGGGAGAGAAGGAAGAAGGAGTGAGGGAGGAGGGAGAGAAACTAGCCAAAGGTAGACATGTTACCTCCTCTGCCACACAATTCAGTTGGGCTAGGTTCCTAGATGACGCTGGGCTAGATAATGATTGCAGAAAATTCTATCCTTGCTTTACTTAAAGTGTCTCTGGAGGAAAGAAAAATCATTGAAGTGTGTTTTTGGACCAGCTTGTCATTAAGCTGGAAAAAGCCATTTTGTTGCCTTAATTAGTTTTATTGTTTTGACATTTTAGCTTTTTAAAGGCTTTGTGCTGGAATTCAAGTACAGTATTTTATTGCCACGGAGTCTATTTTAATGAATGATTATTATACAAATGAACCTGCTAATAGGATCCTTTTTTTCCAGAAAACAAACAAAATCCACACAGAAATGCTGAAGGGCCCTACTTCATACTAAACCTGCAAGTTGCTGCTGTCTTCCTTAAAAACAAAACAGGACCAAAAAAAAAAAAAAAAAAAAAAATTGGTTCTGCTACAAAAATCTAAATGGAAGTTTTGGTAAATTGACCTATTAGTAATGCCAAGTATTTAATGATGAGACCTTCTCCACTTCATTTTTTTCCTCAGATTATAAAACTAATGAAATAAAATAATGCTAGTAAAATAATGCATTAGCCTAGGATCCTCAGTTTGTTCTGAGCCATCTTTTAGGTACACTGATTCTCGGCCTTTTCTGTATGAATATCCTGTCCTCAGTGGTTATGCCTTGAATAGGCTGCCAACCACACAAAACAGAAGATCTCGCTCCTGGAAGAAATGCGTCACCCATTTCTCATAAACAAGGATAGCATTTGTAGGAGCTAAACCTCCCTTGGACTTCAATGAATGTGGTATCACCACTTCCTAGGGGATGCTGTGGCATATTACCCAGCAGGATTCCAGTTACAAGAGCATGGTAAACAATTAGACCTCATTTACATTTTACAATTAGGTTTCACTTACATTTTACTGTGATTTTTACACGCATCAAAGGCTTCATTTCACATCTTTACTAAATCCACAAACCGTGAATTGAAGCATCCCACACTTTTGACATGTTATTCCACGTGCTAAATATCGGTCATCTACATGTGGTTGAACAAAGGCTAAGAATTATATAAGAGTGCTCCCAAATTGAAATGAAATGACTCTGAAATCTAAGAGCTGAGCTAAATCATTTACACAGCTTCATAAAAGCCTGAGAGATGAAATGCAAATTTCCTCGGGTGTTAAATAAAATATGTTTTAACTCATGTCATGTATTCTAAAGGTCTCCCTGGATAGATTTCTGAAGGTCTGTCAGTTTATTAGGGCACAGATGATATCCATCAATTGGAAATCAATACTTACTGCTGGGTTCTAATTATAAATTATTGGGAAAATGCAGGTAGTAAACAGGCAGGGCATTTCTTGCTCATAATTTGAAATAAAATCCTTTTGATTTCCAGTATGTGAATTGAGAGATTTTTTGTTGTTGTTCATATGTATTTGCTTTTAATCTTAAACTTTTTTTTCAAGGTTTGGTTGTCAGAGGAACAGTTTCTCTCTATGGATTGTTGCATTTTAAATTCTGGAAAACAGTGCTCTCCAAATCCAATACGATGATGTTCACAGCGAAATAACAAGCATTTACATTTTATTGGTACAAATTGGAAGAAGTTTTCCTGCCTCTTTTCTTTCCTTTTCATGGTCACTTTACTCCGGAGCATACAGCAGTGCGCCTGCATTAGCCTCTTAAAACACTTTCCATACAGAATTTCAATTGCTTTTCTTTTTCAAAGTGCCTTATCCTGCATTTATGCCTATATAATAAAGCATGCCTCCTTCCTTCTTGTAAAGTATACAAAAGCATTTTGCACTCAGCAAAATAAACTGAAACTTCACACAGAGAAAAGAGGTTCTTCTTTACATGGGATGTCTCACTGCTCCAGGAAAATCTGCCACTAATGTTATTTACAATGTAGTTATTCAAAAAATTGGCTTTGTTTGCCTCGCCGGCAGAGGAGAAAGTTTGCACGTCCAGGACTAATTCTTTACACTCACCGTTTGCATTAGATTCTGGGAGCTTTCCCCAGTTACTTGCTATTGATTCATGTATGCCTTCAGGCCAGTATTTAGTTGGTGGTCACATACCAGGAACCAGGCACAAATATGACCACCTCCGCCCTTACGGTACCCAGAGTCCAGTAGTGAAACATGACAACAAAGAGTGACATGCATTGTGGCAAGGAGTAGAAAAGGCGTATTTGGGAATATCTTCAAAATGTCACACACAAAGTACTATATTGGAGGGTAATCTGGCAGTCTTTCCACTATACAAACTGAAAATCAGGGAAGGTACAGAAATCTACAGTGTACTCTCCAATCTCCCTGCTAGTCTATTAAGAAGAGGTGAAGACAAAACAAACAAAAAAACCCCAGAGACTCAAATTAGAGGGGTGGCCACGCACCACCTCAGGAGAACTGAGGACACAGGACTACAGCCTTCACCCAAGCTCTGCAGAAGTGCAATCAGCAAGTCAGCGACTAAGTCAGACCTAGAATATCCTCACATGCAAGTAAGTTACCTAAGATCCTCTCTCTTATTTCTTGGCTTCAAAGAAGACCAAAAGTCTCAGGAAGTTATGAAAAGTTATTTTTAGTGCAGGTGCAAATATTAATTCTACTCACATAGTCAAATATTAATAGAGAGATTTCAGGTGCAAAAAATAAAAAGGAGAACAGTTCAGCCCATCAGTTCATAGCTCTAACCGACTGCCCCAACATTTTACTGTACGTTGTAAAAAAATCCACACACACACCCACACATATACTACACACACATGCACATGTATACATATCAAACACACACAAAGACACACACACACAGGCATTATACCATATACAGAGACACAAATACACCTACACAGACTATCACTTAAAAATAGCATCCTGGAGGCTTCCCTGGTGGCGCAGTTGTTGAGAGTCCGCCTGTCGATGCAGGGGACACGGGTTCGTGCCCCGGTCCGGGAAGATCCCACATGCCGCGGAGCGGCTGGGCCCGTGAGCCATGGCCGGAGCCTGTGCTCCGCAGCGGGAAAGGCCACAAAAAAAAAAAAAAAAAAAAAAAAACATCCTAATGATAATAAAAAAGTATGCACTCTCTAATTTCACTACCCTTTCACATACATTATTCCATTAATCTTTACCAGCTTTCCTCTTCGTTGATTTATCCCAAATTACTGAAAACCCCAATACAGTGCCTACATCCCCAAAGTCCATGTTGTTTTCCTACTCCTATGTCTGCTCTGACACTGGGTGACATTTTCACTCACTATGACTGTAATGGAAAAGCAAATAAACTAGAAAATAAAAGTTAAAGGTCTAATGAGAGGAATGCTAGAACAGGAAATACTACAAGGGTTAAAGAACCCAAACCACAAAGTTCCTCTTGGGACCATTTTCGAATTGTTTATTCTCCTGCTGATGCATCGTGGCAAGACTCATTCAAGCCATCTATGGTTGAATGGAACATTTCTGCTACCCACCTTTTTAAGCCACAGGCGAGGAAGTTCCACCCTCATGACCCTTGTACGAGGGTCCAAATCAAGTTTCTTAATGCTAAGTTTAAGATTTTGTCTTGTATACAAAAGTACAGGAGAAAGACAGAAAACTTTGGTATCGGTCCCAGACCCATCTCTTAGTGGTTGTGAAATACTGCATATGAATTTTATCTGAGTCTCAGTTTCCTCATATGTAAATATCATGTCTATCCACCTTTGGGTTTTGTAATTTGTATCAGCGTGTGTATATCAAAATAAAATAATGGACATGAACACTTTGTGAAGGGAGGGGAAAAAAAACCCTTTTTCTTCTACCCATTTTAGGTTCTCTGGCTGGGGCCCTGTAAATCAGAATGACAAAAGGCAGATTCATGAGTGAAAAACAAACATAAGTTTATGAACATGTGCGTCACGCATGCTCTTGGGGGTACCCAGCGATGAGTAACTCAAAGGGGTGGCTAAAACTTGGACTGATGTAGTATCTTAACAAAAGAACAATAAATTTTTAGAGCAGGGACAAGACAAAGGAAAAGGACTTTGAGCTTCAAGGGACAGTAAACTGTGGGAAGACAAATATATGGGGAAACTAATGGTAGATGAGAGCTAGTCTTAGCGAGGTTTGTTATGTAGGTTCCTCTGGTATTGTCTCTGGGCTAAGGGTCTAAAGTTGTCTCTGGTGATTAACTTCTCTTCCTGGTAGAAAGGAGCAGGGGGCACTTTGCAAATTTATATCCCGCTTTTAAGCAAATAGAGGGAGGACAGAAAAAACCC
Source organism: Leucopleurus acutus (assembly GCF_964270905.1). Classification (NCBI taxonomy): domain Eukaryota; kingdom Metazoa; phylum Chordata; class Mammalia; order Artiodactyla; family Delphinidae; genus Leucopleurus; species Leucopleurus acutus. The sequence continues at coordinate 73,581,725 of NC_139145.1, read as the reverse complement.
TTTTTCTTATATCTGCTTCTTCTCAATTTCCTTCAGTTCAAAATAATCCTAATGCCAAAGTGGCATATTTTGGGGTGGCATATTCTGCTACATTTTCAACTGTATGGGCTGTAAGGTACTTAAACATTTTAAGTGCATTATTGTTACCCCAATCATGTTATCATCGCTCAGTAAAAACAGTGCCTAAATATGTACAAATCTATGTCAGATCTAAACAGAGAGAAAGAAATGAGCATAGTCTTACCCCATGCAGGTTTACATTCTGATTAGGTTAAATCCTTCCTCTATAGTATATTTCACTTTTCTCTGACCCACTATTTCAGCCTATCCTAGAAATGCTCATTTATCAAAGGGTTTTAGGGCTACAGCAATTTTGTGGCCTTGAAAAGAAGTACTTTCTAGAGCACACTCAGTTTTATTAAAATGTAGCTTTTATATGTTTACATGAACAAGCATTAACCTTATCGAGCAATAGGTGGATTGTGTTGTCAGTTGACACATTCCTCTTTTTTTCTTCCTCCATAAGTTCATCCTTCGTGGAGCATGATATGGTTCTTTCCATTCTTCGTCACAAGTATAATGATTTTTTTCCCCTCTGATCAGATACTCGAGCTTACAAATTAGACATGGTGGCAGTTTTCCTCCATCTGGCATGTAAGCGAGAGATTTGGCAAATGCAGGTTTTATATTATTCAGTGGTGAGCTTGACAGTCTTGCAGAGTCAGAAATGGCTACAGTAGATTCAGCTGCCCTGTCACATCAGATGGAAAGTCTATCATTGTTTGTGATCTGCTGAGGACGGAGGAGTCGGCATTGTGGTATTACATTCTCCAGTTGAAATCAAGCGACAGAAATTTATAACTCTCCCCAGGTATCATTTATCTAGCTGTAGTAGTGTCTATGGAAAGGGTTACTCAGCCTTGAAGGGTTGCATTTCTACAATGCCTAAATGCAATGAATCTCCAGTCACAGTGACCACAACTGCACAACGCTTCACATGGCCCATCAGATCGGCTCTGTGCTGCATATATGTGGTGGATGAAGTTGGAGCAAGAATGATTTTTGTGAATTACACAATCTGGTGAATTACACTCAATGGTAAATCGTACAGTGACAGTGAGACATAAGTCAAGAATTTTCCTGTGGAGGGCTCCATCTCTGGAAGATATTGCACATACTTATTTGAGGCCCTATTTCCCCACAAATGGGAGTTTAAGTTTAGAAAAATCCTTAGGATCAATCATCTAAAAATAGCCGGAAATGTGAACAATGATCCTAGCTCAAAGATCTCCACCACAGATTAGTAATAATAACAGAAAATGGAAAGGGAAATGTCCAACAACATGGGAATACTCTGCATATATGGTGAGATATAATGGTGCCCTTAAAAGACATTTATAATAATTTTAATGGTAAAAATGTATATCATTAAGTTAAATAAGCCAGGATATAAAACTGTATGTATGCTATAGCTTTAACTATGGAAAAAATCTGTAAAACACTGGAAATAAGATACACTGAAATATGAGTAATAGTTATTACTGATAGCAGAAATATTAGTGGTTGTTTCTTTTCCTCCATATGTTTTTCTATATTTTTCATTTTTTTTTCCTACAGTAGACATGCATGACTTTTAAATTCAGGGGAAAAAATGAACAGATTAAAATAAAGTCTTTTAACTGACTTTTATAGGGATTGGCTGGTGGGACTTTTTGTATCCTTCTTTTATCCTTCTTTTTAAAAATACCCTTCCATAAATTTTTAAAAGGTAACATGCTCTTTGAGGTCTTTCTTAAATTAAAAAAAAAAAGGATAGGACACGAACAAATGAGCCCTACATTGCTACTTTTTCCAATTTCAAGGGGTAAAAAAGAAACATTTCCTTTCCAGTGACCCATATTTTCCCCCTTCATCGTGCATCTCTGGTCAGTGGGTTCTGGCCCCCAGGCAGCAGGCAATCCTGCTACGTATTGACTGACCCATCACTCTGACCTGAGGCAGCCTGGGAATTCCTGACCTGTTCTATTCATTTTATTAATCATCAAAACTTTGGCTCTGAGACATGTTCCTATTGAAATAATTTCACCTGTGGGGTTCATTTTGCTTTCATCATTAACTTCAGCTTTCAATCTTTTCCCCTTTATCCCCATCAGAAAACTTTTCAAGCATTCAGTCTGGCTTAGACATTAGCACTGAGGCCTGTTGGTTCAATTAGCCTCTGTGTTTCATTATGATCCATGACATAATGACATAAAGTGATTTGCCCCAGTGTACTCTGAAGTGACTTGCTGGTGTGGTGCAGCAAAGGCAGCAAGAATTTTTGAGAAGCCACATTGTTGTTGGTATCATACTTTTAAAAATACTATATGTCTCACTGATTTTGCAAAAAATTCAGTTTCTATATGGCTAGCTCCACCACCAGACAAACATATGTACTTGTGAGACCTTCAGGATGGTGGAGGAGTAGGACACAGAGATCACCTTCCTCCCCACAGATACATCAGAAATACATCTACATGGAACAACTCCTACAGAACATCTACTGGATGCTGGCAGAAGACCTCAGACCACCCAAAAGGCAAGAAACTCCCCCACGTACCTGGGTAGGGCAAAAGAAAAAAGAATAAACAGAGACAAAAGGATAGGGATGGGACCTGCACCAGTGGGAGGGAGCTGTGAAGGAGGAAAGGTTTCCACATACTAGGAGGCCCCGTCGCGGGCAGAGACTGCGGGTGGTAGAGGGGGAAGCTACGGAGCCGCGGAGGAGAGCACAGCAACAGGGGTGCGGAGGGCAAAGCGGAGAGATTCCTGCACAGAGGATTTGTGCCGACCGGCACTCACCAGCCCAAGAGGCTTGTCTGCTCACCTGCCGGGGTGGGTGGAGGCTGGGAGCTGAGGCTCGGGCTTCGGAGATCAGATCCCAGGGAGAGGATTGGGGTTGGCTATGTGATCACAGCCTGAAGGGGGCTAGTGCGCCACAGCTAGCTGGGAGGGAGTCCAGGAAAAGGTATGGACCTGCCTAAGAGACAGGAGACCACTGTTTCAGGGTGCGCGAGGAGAGGGGATTCAGAGCACCGCCTCAACGAGCTCCAGAGACGGCCGTGAGCCACGGCTATCAGCGTGGACACCAGAGACGGGCATGAGATGCTAAGGCTGCTGCTGCAGTCACGAAGAAGCCTGTGTGCGAGCACAGATCACTATCCCCACCTCCCCTCCCGGACCTGTGCAGCCCGCCACTGCCAGGGTCCCGAGATCCAGGAACAACTTCCCTGGGAGAACACATGGTGCGCCTCAGGCTGTTGCAACGTCACACTGTACTCTGCTGCCGCAGGCTCGCCACACATTCCGTACCCCTCCCTCCAACCTCCCACCCCCAAGTGAGCCAGAGACCCCTAATCAGCTACAACTTTAACCCCGTCCTGTCTGGGCGGGGAACAGACACCCTCAGGTGACCTACACACAGAGGCAGGGCCAAATCCAAAGCTGAACCCCAGGAGCTGTGTGAACAAAGAAGAGAAAGAGAAATCTCTCCCAGCAGCCTGAGGAGCAGCAGATTAAAGCTCCACAATCAACTTGATGTACCCTGCATCTGTGGAATACATGGATACACAACAAATCATCCCAAAATTGAGGCTGTGGACTTGGGGAGCAACTGTAGACTTGGGGTTTGCTTTCTGCATCTAATTTGTTTCTGGTTTTATGTTTATCTTAGTTAAGTAGTTAGAGTTTATTATCATTGGTAGATTTGTTTATTGATTTGGTTGGTCTCTCCTTTTTTTCTTTATATATAGATATACATTTTTTTTTCTTTTTCTCTTTTTGTGAGTGTGTATGTGCATGCTGCTTTGTGTGATTTTGTCTGTACAGCTTTGTTTTTACCATTTGTCCTAGGGTTCTCTTTTTTTTTTTTTTTACTACTTTTTAATAATTTTTTTATTTTAATAACTTTATTTTATTTTACTTTTTTCTTCCTTTCTTTCTCTCTCTCTTTCTTTCTTTTTATCTCCCTTTTTTTCTGAGCCATGTAGCTGACAGGGTCTTGCTGCTCAGCTCAGGTGTCAGACCTGTGCCTCTGAGGTGGGAGAGCCAAGTTCAGAACACTGGTCCACCAGAGACCTCCCAGCTCCAGGTAATATCAAACGGCAAAAGCTTTCCCAGAGATCTGCATCCCAGTGCTAAGACCCAGCTCCACTCAACCACCAGCAAGCTACAGTGCTGGACACCCTAAGCCAAACAACTAGCAAGACAGGGACACACCACCACCCATTAGCAGAGAGGCTGCCTAAAACCATAATAAGGTCACAGACACCCCAAAACACACCTCCGACACGGTCCTGCCCACCAGAAAGAAAATATCGAGCCTCATCCACCAGAACACAGGCACAAATCCCCTCCACCAGGAAGCCTACAAAAACCACTGAACAAATCTTAGTCACTAGGGGCAGACACCAAAAACAATGGGAACTACGAACCTGCAGCCTCCAAAAAGGTGACCCCAAACACAGTAAGATAAGCAAAATGAGAAGACAGAGAAAAACACAGCAGATGAAGGAGCAAGATAAAAACCCACCAGACCTAACAAATGAAGAGGAAATAGGCAGTCTACCTGAAAAAGAATTCAGAGTAATGATAGCAAAGATGATCCAAAATCTTGGAAATCGAATGGAGACAATACAAGAAACGTTTAACAAGAACCTAGAAGAACTAAAGAGCAAACAAACAATGATGAACAAAACAATAAATGAAATTAAAATTTCTCTAGAAGAAATCAATAGCAGAATAACTGAGGCAGAAGAACGGATAAGTGACCTGGAAGACAAAATAGTGGAAATAACTACCGCAGAGCAGAATGAAGAAAAAAGAATGAAAAGAATTGAGGACAATCTCAGAAACCTTTGGGGCATTAAACGAACCAACATTTGAATTACAGGGGTCCCAGAAGAAGAAGAGAAAAAAAAAGGGACTGAGAAAATATTTGAAGAGATTATAGTTGAAAACTTCCCTAATATGGAAAAGGAAATAGTCAAGTCCAGGAAGCACAGAGAGTCCCATACAGGATAAAGCAAAGGAGAAACACACCAAGACACATATTAATACAACTACCAAAATTAAATACAAAGAAAAAAATATTAAAAGCAGCAAGGGAAAAGCAACAAATAATATACAAGGGAATCCCCATAAGGTTAAGAGCTGATCTTTCAGCAGAAACTCTGCAAGCCAGAAGGGAGTGGCAGGACATATTTAAAGTGATGAAAGGGAAAAACCTACAAGCAAGATTACTCTACCCAGCAAGGATCTCATTCAGATTCGACAGTCCTTCCTCTAGAAGGACTGAAACAGGGTAGTTATATGAATCTTGATGGTAGAGAGTAATGGGTCATCTCTCCAGAGTGTTGCCGCCAGAAAGAAACAATTCCCCCACCCCGTGCCATTTCACTTGAGACTCAGATTCACGAGAAAGAGAATGGGATTGGCTTGGCTTGAGTCACATTCCCATTCCTGAATGAATCCAGGATGAGGTGAGAGATGAGAGAGTGGAGTACTTTCTCTCTGATTGGCTGAGTCTCAGTCTTGGACTCATACTTGAGGTTGATAAACTCAGGGTCATGAACAAAATGGATTCCCTACAAGAAGGAGATACTGTGTCACCAGAGAAAGGGGAAGGGATGATAGAAGGGCCAGCTTAATCAACCCCCACTACAATATCCAGCATGGGACTTATTTCTTTGTATTTTATTTTGTCGTTTATATGTCTAACATATGTTTATACGTCTTGCCAGAATTTATATTGCTTTAAACTATGCCTCAATGTCTATTTGCATATGAGAAACATAGAGCTCTCTCAATAAGCATTTTTTAATTGCTAGTTTAAAGTATTATCCATTCAAGACGTACTGGCAGGGATCTTCTAGTAATATTGCCCAATTTTTTGAAGTGATGATATAAATTGCAGATAACATGTTAGGACAAGTGGTTTATCAAAGCACATCAAATCACTCCAAGTGGGGACTCACAAACTTAGGGTGGGAAGGAAAGAGAGTTCACTTTCAGTCTCTTTCCTCATCCTCACATTCACCCCATCACCCCCACCCTACATGTGACACGTTGAGAAAAGGACTTTTCCACAATCTAGGGGGTTTTATTTCAGCGACACTTGAACCTTACGGTTTGAGATGTGCTCTGAGATCCTTAGTGCGAGAATTAAATGTACATCAACTAGGAGAATGGCTGGATAGCACAGCCCCGCAGAAGACAGGCTGTGGAGTCATAATTCCCACCTGACACACTGACTAGTCAGTATGTGAAATGGGAATAATAATATCTACTTCAAGGTTGACATGAAGACTAAACCCAATAACGTTTATAAGGTCTTAGCATAGTTTATGACGTATGATAGAACTCAATAAACAGGATAGCTTTTATTAAATCTGATCTGCCATTAGATTTGATATGTGAATATTTCCTGGGGATTTTTTACAGTAGCCACACACTATAAATAACCTAGTAGAATAATCATGTTGGAATCTTTGCTACTTTGCTAGCTCTGATCCCATTAGCAATGTACTATCGGTCTAACGAATGATCCCCATGCTATCCCTGACACAAATATTAAGTTTTGCCTTTTAGCCCTGGGCCCTTTGTTCCTGTGTGCATTAACTTTGTACTCTTATAAAGTTATTTTCTGTCATTCCTTATTTTTGCTCCTTTACGTGATTTTACACTAATAAGACCTCCTTGCACTTAGCAACCTTGCCATGAACGTTGATTTATCTTGTATCACAGTTTGGACAAGCTACTGCCCAGTAGGCTTTGAAATTAAGCTGTAAAGATTAAAAACATACAGTTTGCAAAACTTCTACAATCACCGCCTATCTGCGCTCCTTTTCTACTTTTCTCTTTTTCCTTTTGCATTCTTTCTGTCCCCCATACACCTGAGGGAGGGGCTAGACATGGGAATCATGCCCACATAAGTGCTCCCTGAGTCTCTAGCTCCTGGGACTAAGAGAACAAGAATGACATCACCTGCCATGGCTCTCCCTGGACTATGTCGATATGGGGCTAATTTAGGTTGCTCTGTAGACATTTATAAATGTGCCAGGTCAACAAATTATCTCATCTTACCCTTCCCTTATGCCAGGTCTTTCTGAGAATGTTCTAAAGACCTCCAGAATGAAAGGATAAAATTTAAACATAGCTTTTCTTAACTCCTTGAGAAGCCTGTCATCTTATTATTATCAGCTGAATGGTGATACTGTTAGCAATATTATGCACATTCTGTCTCCAAACTTTTAAAATATTCACTTACCTATTCATTCCATAAATATTTACTAAGCCTCTCCTTTGTTCTAGACAATAGAGACACAATAGTGAACAAGGCAGATAACAGTCTGTGCCCTTATCCCCATACAATTAGTGGGGAAGGCTGGTTAGAAATTAAACAAGCAATTATAAAGAAAGCAGTAAGCACTGCCATAGAAGACAATTGAGCTGCTATGGAAGCATAGAGCAGGAACCCTTAACATAAAGGGTATCAGGGAAGACTTCCCAGGCAAAGTCCAAGGAGTGAGTTAGCTACATTGAAAGTAGGGTGAAGGAAAGAAAGAGTGAAGGCAGGGAAAACAGCGAAGGTGCTTAGCACATAGTAAATGCTCAGTAAAACCTTGTTGACTGAAAGAGATAGAAAAAGCAAGGCATATTGCAGGAAATAAAATAAGTTTACTAGATTAAAGAGTATATGTAGGGAAAACAGGCAAGATGAAGTAGAATTGATAAGTAGAGTTCAGGTCACGTAACTCACATAAAAGGAGTCAAAGTATTGCCTTTTTCTGGGCAATGGAGAGCTAGTCAAAAAAGACAATGACTTGGATAGATTTTTGTTTTAGTCATATCATTTTCGCTGCAGTATAGGAAGTGAATTGGAAACAATACAGAACATAAAGGGAACAATTAGAAGTCTATGGAGTAATCCAAGCAAGAGAGACAGTGGCCGGGATTAAGGTATGAGGGAAATTGGATGGAACTGAGAAGTATTTAGGGTTGTGTGAAAATGGCTTAGAGACTTTGGATGAGAAGCAGTGCTAGAGAAAGGGGTCAAGCAGGAATCTCAAGATACTGGCCTGGACAACTGGGTGAACTATGTTACCCTTCACTGAGATAAGTAACATGGGAGAAAGAGCAGGTTCGGAACAAAGGATGCTTTGTTCTGTATCGAGTTGAAGATGCCTGTAGAACACCCAAATAGAGATGTCTTGTAGGCATTTGGATAACTGGGTCTGAAATTCAGAATGGACGTATGTGTTGGAAACGAAGATTTGGAAGTTGCCAGGATATGGGTGGAAAATTAAACACAGTGAAACGGATAGGATTATACGTTTAGGAGAACATCTAACCAATGCCAATACTAACGACCTGGGCAGATGAAAATGAGGATGAAAAGAAATCTGAAATGAAATGGCCAGAGAGTTATGGGGGAAACCATGAGTAATATGATGCCATGTATTCAATAAGGAGAGTGTTTTAAGATAAACAAAGTTACCACTGGTGTCAAATGTCGCCCATGGGTTAAATATGATTATGCCTAGGAAGTGTATATCCAATGAATTTTGCCACAAGCTCATCTCTTGGGACCTATAAGGGTAGATTCTGAAGGGTAACAGAGGTAAAACCCAGATACTTTAGGTTGCAGAATAAGTGGGCAGTAATAAATGGAAGCAGTGATACAGACTTCTTATTTCAGGAAGATCTGCTGTGAAAGAAAAGAGAAAGGTAAATCAGGAGCCAGAGGAGATACAGGGTCAGTGGGAGTGGCTTAAGCATACATCGGAAAGAATCAGCAAACAGAATAAATTTAAGGATCAAGAAAGTAAGAGCACAGTGACTAGACTGAGCACGCTGAAACAAGCACAAAGAACTCAGTAGAGACGGAACATTTATTTACGAGAAATGGTACGTATTTCACAGAAATATGAAGGGGAGCAAGATGGGTAGAGGTGTTAAGTGTCGGGGTGTAGAGACAGGAGTTTGAAGGAGACCTTTGTGAACAGCTTCCATTTTCTCTGTAAAATACGGAGTGGGGTCATCGACTGACAATCATCAGGAAATTGGGGGGATGGATAACACGTTGAAGGAGAATGAAGGCTTGAGAAAAAAAGAGCACGTTAGGCAAGCAGAGAAGGACAATCAGGAAACACTGAGAGCCCAGAAGAAGTTGGAGATCTGAAAGTCGTGGTTGTACCATTCTCCTGCTACTGTGATTTCAGTAGTTTTCACCACCCCAAAGTCAAAAAGAGGCAGGTAATAGCACGGACCCACTCAGTTTACTCTTTCAGCTTCAGATGGCAAATAGTTAGGCCTCTCCTGGGATTACAGGGAGGGGTCAAATCTATGGATTTAGAGAGATTCATGTGAAATTGACATATTACCTAAAATTACTTCCATCGCCAAAGCCATGAGAATGGAAGAAATAGTGCAAGCAGCTGTAGGCTAACAGTTGAGACGTGAGTTCTAACCGTAAGTCTGCCCTAAACAGCTATGCCTCCTTCATCAAGTCATTGGGTCTCAGTTTCCTAATCTATAGGATAAAAGGACTGTTTGAGGCATTCTCCTCCAAGTCAGTGATCTCAGTTTCTGTGAAAACATTGCTGCTGCCCTATACCAGGTGTGAGGGTATCTCCACATCACCATAAATGCAGGAAAGGTGATCCTAGCCCAGATTTCATAAACAACAAAACTGAGGGGGAAGCTTCTAGAAACCCGCTTATGTTCAAGAACAGAGATCCCTGACTATCTCCAAACCTATGTCTTATCCGCATTCTGAAACACCCTCAGATTAGGTTTGCCCATGAGAGGTCTATAGACTCTGTGGTATTATCTAGAAAAGGAGCTCAATTGTTAGCACATCACAGAGGGAAAACAGTGTCGCCTGGACTGGGTGAAGTGACTGATCTGGGAAGTAGCCACAGAAATAATCCTCCTCAGAGAGGAAAAGACATATTAGCAGACAGGATTTCACAAACTTTTGTGTAACTCGACAATTAATTGACACACAGTATAAAACCAAATCAAAAAACATTCTTTTAGAAGCTAACATTCCTCGAGACTCAGGCCAGAGAGTAGTGGAGGGATTTTTCTTTCATTTTCTTTCTCTGCCAGATGAGTAATTTCAGAACAACTGCTGAGTGCTGAACAATAAGACATTCAAGGACCAAAACTCGAAAGTCATTTTTTTCACCACAACACCCTCGGGTAGCTGTTCCCTGTCTCTGGCAGACAAAATTATTTTCCAGCTGGCTCCTGGAGGACCATCTATAAACAAATTAGAAATTTCAAAGGGTTTGTTTTCTGCCTCCTGGCTGCCAGTAGGGGCCGTTCCCTTTGTGTCCTTCATATGAAAAAGTAATTTAACAAAGAAAAAAGAGAGCACGCCTTGGTTCAAAACAGAAAAGCGTGTCCCCTCTCTCCCCCTCCCTTTCGTCATCCCCCTCTCTGTCCATTGTCATGTTGGGTCAGTTTTCTGTCAAAACAACTTTTATTGTATGCAGCTTTTCATCCTGCAGGGCTCCGAGAGCCTGAGAGACAAGTTGTTTTCCTCCAGCAATTCCATCAGCAAGGAGAAAATGGAAAATGAGCCCTGATTTATGGCTGATTCTCCATAACAAACAGGGGCAGCAAACGCCCACCCGGCTCTGCAGGGAGAAGTTAAAAGTGGGTCCGCTCGCCTGCCACCCAGCTCAGATTCAGACCAAAGGAAGTACGGCCTCAAAACAAAAGAGAGCTCTTGAAACATTTTACAGCAGCTTGCCCTAGGCAAGGTACAGGACATATTTCAACGGGAAGGGAAAAAATCAAGCGTGCCTTACACCAACTCAGAACAGGAATTAAGCTTAATATCTGGGACCCTTCCCCCTCAAAATATCCCAGCAGATGGGAAGCACCAGGTATTTAGACATAAGAACGCATTATATTCCAAAGGAGAAAGTTAGCAAAATGGGTCCCCGGTTTACGAAAAAGGAAACCAAGACCTAAAGAGAAGGGGGGGTGTGTGTGTAGTGACACAGCAAATTGTTTAAAGACAGGACAGAGTCACCATTTCTTGTTTTATGTGGCCCAAAGTCAGCTTACGGAGACTACGATGCTTTCTTGGGGTTTGGCTTGAAAAGTCCATTTTCTCATTATTATCTCATTTTTCATTCTTTGGGATTGATTTGGGGCTTGGCTGGCAGTCAAGAGCTAGAGAACATGAGGTTCACAAATGCAGCTATTTCTAGCCTGCTGATATGCTCCACTAATCATGTTTTAAGTGGCATGCCAAATCGAGACTTTGCTTTCTAGGTTTGCACTTTAAGGTGAAGAGGTCTTAAAAGCCTTCCCAGCACAGAGCATTTCATTTAAGGAAATTCTTGACTCAGGCAAACCAATTTGGAACTATTTGGGAGTATGCCAATAGAGAGAAAAATACTGTGGGGCTTAATTTGGTTCTGTGCACTTTTTTTAAGCATGTATTTTGCATACCTTTACTTCTAATTCTTTTCCAGCAGAGTGTGTGGATTCTGCAGGTAGATCTCCAGCAGTGATTTCAGCCCTGGGGGTCAAGGAAAGAATGAAAATGGCTTGGAGGAGTAAAAGCTTCCCAAGCGGTCAGAGCCTAAGTCTGGAGTACGTGTGTGTGCACGCACACGTGTACGTGTGTGTTTTTGCTGGAGGAGGTGCACGTGGGCGTGTGGGGTGCTAGTGAATGAAGTGGAGATGCAGGACAGAGATGTGATGCCTCAACTTGGCTAAGGCTCAAATACCACCCCGGAGCCCTGATTAAGCAAAATGCTCAGGACAACATTCGGGTCAAGGGCAGCACCCCCCGCTGGCTCACTGCCCACTCACAGCACTGTTCACTCGCCCTCCCTACATATGTACCTTCCACACATACCCCCGAGTGCATGCTTGGGAGCCAGTTAAGAAACAAACACTATTTTAAATTCATTTCCTTTTTAAAACAATGCTCACAAGAAACGTATTTCAAGTCTGTTTCCCATGAGTGAGATGAAGCCGTTCCTTTCTGGCTACCTTGAAGAAAAGCATAATCTTGGAAGTACAGAAAAGGAGTCAGATTTCAACCAGAGTATTTATAGCACTTGGGCCGAGTTGACTGACCTAGGTTCAAATGACTAATAGAGAACAGACAAATATTCCTTCCCTTCCCCCAACAGCATAAAAGCATACAGTATTATGCTGAGGCCAAGATTTAATAAGCCTAAACACGTGTAATATAAGGAAGATGAAATGTAAACCACAGAAGGGGTCTTGGTAGTGTATTCGATACCACACAGCAGTTTTACAAATTGTTTATTTCCTTTACGAGATGGGCCTTTTAAAATTTCCTCTCTGCATACCTTAGTACCTAATGGCAAACCCACCTGAATCGCTTCCATCCTGCACAGCCCTTGCCGGGATCTTGGCCAGACACAGTGCATGCAGGGTTAATGCCAGCCTTGAGCAGCCCTCTGCCCTGAGTAGGGTTATTAAACAGGAACATTTGACTCATAATTTGTTCTCCTCGTGTTAAGTAGATTGCAATAACTCAGCTGTCCAGGATCTGTTTATCAATGCTTTGTGGCTTTCAGCAGCAAATATTTTATAACCACTAAGTTTGATGTTCAGACCACTCATCAAATGAAAATCTCCTGTACTCAGAGCTGGTTTTATCATCACAACCCACCAACTGGAGAACCCTGGAGAGGCAGTAACCCTGTCCCAGAGCCTATCCGGCTTAGCCATATCTTCATCCTGGGAAATTCTCTTCCACTCAATGACTTTAAGAGAAACTGGCCCACCCTCAGAATAGGCTATAACATTTCAGAGATTCTTCAGCGGCCTACACTGTCCTAGTAAGTTGCCATTTTATTGAGTTTTATTGTCTCCTTTATATGCATCCTAATAAAAGTGAAATGGGGTATATTAATAAAGAGGAATGGAAATGAGGGAAGATGTGGATGAGAAGAAAGCAAAGGAAAGAGAGAGAAATAAGGGAGAGAAAACAGAAGGGAGCTCAAGAAGGGAGAAGGGAGAAAAAGAGAAAGGAAGGTAGATGGATCCCACTACAGGTTGCATTCTGTTGATGCTGAATCCCTAAAACTAGATCATTTGAAATTAATAAAAGAAATTATTGTTGTCACAGATATGCTTTGTCCGTAATAACTGGATTTTTTTAATGAGCTGCAGAGGTTCTGGTATTTCCCACTTAGCGTATAAGGTATTATCCCCCCAAAGAAGGTATACAGCAGTTTATTGTATAACTGCAGAATATTGAGCAGTCATTAAAGAATTAGTAATGAAACCAGAGCCATTGACCTATCATGCCTATAAGAACCTATTAGATAATGTAACATCTAAAATAATACAAGAATAGAAAGTTAACATTCATCATTTTCATTACTAAATGAAACCCACATGTTGAAAAAATGCTTGTGATTCAATTTTTGAGACAAACTTCTTATACTTTTCAGTGACATAAACAAATGAATTGCCTCTATTGACTAAGCTTAAGTTGGGAGACTGTGTCTTGCACCTAAGGAGTATTGAATAATACTGATGTTGGTACTAGGACTAGGGTTCTCAGGTTGGCTCGGCCTCCATCACTTGCCCACCTAGAATAGAAGAGAGGTGTGACTGGGAGGCACTGTACAATAACAGTCCCTCAAGTCTCAGATGCGAGAAGCATCTGTCCAAAGGAATGGGGGCCACTGACAGTTAAAGACATCAAATAGAATGCAAGGCAGACAAAAACACAGCTACTATCCAGAAAATCCCCTCTCCCCCTATCTGTTCCTATTTTCTTTTCTTTTCTTTCTTTTTTAAGAGAGAAGAGGGTTGGGTTTTTTTAATATAAATTTATTTATTTATTTTTGGCTGTGTTTGGCTGGGTCTTCGTTGCTGCATGCGGGCTTTCTCTAGTTGCAGCGAGCAAGGGCTACCCTTCGTTGAGGTGCACAAGCTTCTCTTGTTGCAGAGCACGGGCTCTAGGCGCGCAGTCTTCAGTAGTTGTGGCACACGGGCTCCGTAGTTGCGGCTCGAGGGCTCTAGAGCACAGGCTCAGTAGTTGTGGTGCATGGGCTTAGTTGCTCCACGGCATGTGGGATCTTTCCGGACCAGAGATCGAACCCGTGTCCTCTGCATTGGCAGACGGATTCTTAACCACTGAGCCACCAGGGAAGTCCTGTTCCTATTTTCTGATACAACAGCTACATTAATCACAGAGTATTAGCCCCATCACTATGACAACTACTGAGAATCTCACAAAGATAATGATTTACACTTAGAAGAGAAATAAAAGGATTATTAGAGGAAGTCTCTCATAAGGAAAGGACATTGACGTTGAAACTTGAGCAATATAAGTGAATTAGACAAATTCAAGAGTAAGAGTAAAAAAGCCTTTGAGGTTGAAGGAAACCTAAATGTGAATTCTCTTAATTCTAAGCAATTTGGAAAATTCTGCTTTAATCCATATGTAGAAAGGAACAACAACAGAAGGCTGGAAAACCTGCAAAATCATAGTTTTTTAAAACCCGTCCGAAGCAGACACAAAGAAACCCAAATAACCCATACTCCAGAGAGTGAGGAACACTTTCCAGGAGAAAATAAATAAATAAAGGACTGAGCACTAGTCTCATACCTTGCACAACTGCAGCAGGAGGAGGGATCCACCATAGACTTACTAGTCAAAATTCTGATGGCCTTTTCATAGCCTCATGTGGGAAGCACAATGGATTGCAATTCAAAGAACCCTCAGCCAGCCACAAAGCAAGTCTCCACTCACTCACCATGTCTTTTCCATGGGTCTTCACTCAGTGCTTGGGAGTAGACCTAAAGAGAAGGAGTAGAGGAGATCTGAGAGACAGGCACCTTGAGATGGTGTCTATATCTATCCATCCATCTATCTGTCACAGATTTGTGTGTATTCACACACATACATATTTGTTTTATACAATATGTATTATACACACATATATGATTTCTTTATATGATATTATAGATTATATTTACATATAAACACATTGTTCTTTAAAATTTTTTTGACTAAAGCAAAAATACAAACATTGGTTACGGTATTTATAATATACATCGTGGTAAAGTATAAAGTGACAAGATGACAAAATGTGGAAGGAGATTGAGGGAATTATTCTATTTTAAGGTACTTATGCTGTTCATTAAAGAAGATGACAGGGATTTCCCTGGCGGTCCAGTGGTTAAGACTCCGTGCTTCCAATGCAGGGGGCACGGGTTAGTTGGGGGGAACTAAGATGCCACGTGGTGTGGCCAAAAAAATAAAATATAAACAATAAAGGAGATGACAGTTTAATAATTCGTATTGTACACTCCAAAGCAATTACTAAAAACAAGTTTAACACAAAGACTTATGAAGATAATACATAAAAGAAAATGGGACACTAAAACAAGTACAATTTGCTCAAGAGAAAACAGGAAAGGAGAAAAAGTAGAACAAAGAACAAATGGATTAAATATAAAACATGGGAGACTTAAATGCAATTATACTAATAATTATATTAGATGTAAATGAAATAAACATATATATTAAGTGGCAGAGATAATTAGTTTGGATTAAAAAAAATCAAGACCCAACTTCATGCTGTTCCTAAGAAACATATTTTAATTATGAAGCACAGACAGGTTGAAAGTAAAAGGATGGGAAAACGTATAACGTGCACAGCAGATAATCTCCAGAGAAGGCCACCATCAATCCTACCTTGCACGGCCAAACCTACTGTTTCACACATCAAAAGGTACAAACTAACTCCCCTCCCCTGGAAACCAAGCTGGCTTTAGTGACTTGTTTAATGAACAGAATATAACAGACATGACGTTCTTGGACCACTGAGGCTACTTTATCATAAGCCTTACAGCTTCTGCCTGAGGTGCTTAGAATGCTTACTTTTTGGATGTCGCTTTTGAAAAACCAAGCACCCTACAGTGAGAAGCCTGGGTCCTTCCCTGTGGAATCAGCAAAAGGGGAGAAAGGGGGCAAGAATTATACTATATGAGGTCTCCCCATATGGAGAAAAACATTTGTAATAGGAGAGAAGTATTTCTCCAAAAAATTCCCTCACTTTGCCTTTTTTCCCTTAACACATTGGGCTTAACCATGAAGTATACGGTCAGTTGGGGATGGGAGCCAGGGGTGGCTATCGACCGGGGTGAAAATAGGTAGCTATCAGAAGAGTCCTTCATGAAGTTATTCCCACAACATTCTCTTTTAGATATCCTCCTGAGACCACTGGGGATCAATACTGATTGATCAGAATGCTCGAAAAATGAGTTTGAATGATACAGTAAGTAAATTAACTTCAAATTTCTTCTGCACCCAAAGCTGAAAACCCATTCACTGTTTTATTTTTGGCCCTAAATAATGTCCAGGCACATTGTCTGACATAACATATGAGAGAGTCAGCAATGAGATTAAGTGACAACATGAAAATATAGATACTCCAATAATAAAATGTCAACAATGTAGAGATGACAGACTTTAATATACATACCCTCCCATTATCATATTAAAATTCAGAAGTATTGCATTTTACATGAAAGTCCAAATCAAATTATCTTGCCCTTGTGAGTCAAAGTGTTTGCGAGTTAAAGTCCAAAGGCATTGAAGTTAAAAATCAGTTTTTCTTGATCAAGTTGAGTGAATGGTCCTAAGTCTGAAATTCTTAAAGTTCAAAATACGTCCTCCTTAATTAAGTATCCTTTCATCTGTCAGGTAAAGGAGTTCTTGATGCCTCCGTAAAATTATTGTTCCTTCAGCAGCTCCATCCTGGGTTGTCTCTCCTTGGAATGGATGTAGTTCCTTCTTGACATTAAAAGCGGCATTCAGTTCAGTGCCAGTTCTCTGTATGCATCCCTCAGATGCTGAACCCTATTCTGATGTAAGTTTTTCCACACAACCGAGCAATTCTCTGACACCAGTTGTGTCTCCTATAATTCAACTCAACTGTCTGACACTTACCAGGAGATAGTATCGGACTACACAGGTAAAGGACACAGTCCCACAAGACCGTCCTACACTTCAGATGCCAATTATAAGTCCAGGTTGTTACCTGTGACTCTGACGGACTGGCTGTAAATCAGAGGTTCCCATGACCCTGTTCTTGGGTTCGATGAATTTGCTAGAGCAGCTCACAAAACTCAGTAAACCTGTTTACTCGGTAGATTACCAGTTTATCACAAAGCATATTAAAGGATTTAATTCAGGAACAGCCAGATAGGAGAGATGCATAAGACAAGCTAGAGGAAAGGATTAGGAATTTCCATGCCCTTACTGGGGTACCATTCTCCCCAAATCTCTATGTGCTCACCAACCAGGAAGCTCTCTGAACCCCATCCTTTTGCGTTTTTATGGAGGCTGCATTACAGAGACATGATGGATTAAATCATCAGCCATTGGTAGTTGAATTCAATCTCCAGATTTTTCAGAGGGGGGGGTAGTGGAATTGAAGGTTCTACTTCTCTAATCACGTGGTTAGTTCCACTGGCAATCAACCCCTATCCCTAGGTACTTTTCATACCATTAACATAGCAAAAGACACCTTTCTCCTTCTCATCTCTTAGGACAGTCCAAGAGTTTTAAGCTCTCTGTGCCAGGACCAGGACAAAGACCAAATATGTATTTCTCATTGTCGATCACAATATCACAATCCCCTTTCTAAGATCCTGAAGACTTCATGTGACACACAAGATTATTACAGCCCTGGCTCCAAAACCTCCAAGTTGAGGAAACAAGATGATCCCCAGCCTCTATCAACAGTTCCTACAGGCAATAGTGTACTCTGAGAATCCCTTCTAAGAGCTGCTAAAGGCCATATAACAAAAATTCAACATCTGAGGGAAGTAAAGTAGATGGAAAAATGCTTGGTTCAGCATCTTCACATGCAGTCAGTTAATGTCTGTTATCCAGAATCCACAAACTGTGAATTCAAAATAAATCGGGTGAAATCTCCCAACAGAATGTTAATGAGGGCACTACTCATTCGCCATTTCGGTGATCTCTCTAAACACTATCACATTTCTCAGAGTGCATTTCAGATATTGCTGCCTACTTACAAAGATTAGAAATTTGAAATCATGGGAACCCAATCACTAAGAATTATTTGCAGTGCCTATCTTTTCCATCCAAGTTATTAAACGACTTTAGTTTCACTTGCCCTTTTGTCTTCAGCATTCCTGGAACTTTGGTGCTGCCTGAGGGTGAGGTCTGTCTGGTAATACAGACTTCACATTATGTTACGAGAAAGTACTTCTGAGCTTGGGCTGCCACTTCTGCCTCTTGTATTAGAATTGCTTAGGGAAGAATTTCACTCCCACACTGAATACATTCAACTAGAAGAGTACTCACAACCGGACACCCACTTACAGAGAAGAAATTGGACTCCCTACCTCACGCTGTATACAGAAGTTAACCCAAGAAGGATCAAAGATCTAAACATAAGAGCTAAAATTATACACTAATTGAAAGAAACCAAACAGAAGGCCACATGTTATATGATTCCATTTATATGAAATGTCCAGAATAGGCAAGTCCACAGAGACAGAAGTAGATTAGTGGCTGCAAGGAGTTGAGGAAGAGGGGAATGGAGACTGACTGCTAATGGGTATGGGACTTATTTTAGGGGTGATAAAACTGCTCTGGATTAGATAGTGGGGATAGTTGCATAGACTTATGAATATACTAAAATTCATTAGATTGTATACTTTAAAAGTGTGAATTTTATAGTATGTGAATTATCTCTAAAAGTTTTTGTTTTTTTTTAAGTACATTCAACATATTCTAGAAACAAAGCTGTTGCTGATACATCAAATTCCCAGCTCCCAGGGCCTAGGAGATGCCGTCTTTACTCCTCCCATCAATTCATCTGGCACATTTTCTTGGAGCCAGTTGTATCAGAATTTGTATAAGTACTCTAAAACTTAGTGGTTTTAAATAGCAACTATTTATTTAGCTTGAGATTCTGCGGGTTGACCAGTTGAGCTAGGCTTAGCTGAGTAGTTCTGATCGTAGATGGTTTCATGTGTCTGCAATCAAATTCTGGATCAGCTAGGGTCTACCTAATCTAGGACAGCCTCAGTGGGGTCGTCATCTTGGTTCCACATGGTTGCTCATCCTCCAGCTAGACTGGGATTGTTGTCACATGGGCAGTAGGGTTCCAAGAGTGAAAGAGGAAGTGAGCCTAGAGGAAGAGGCACATCATCACTTCCGGTGCATTCTATTGGCTAAAGTAAGTCACGATGCCAGTCAAGATTCAAGGGCAGGGAAATAAATTCCACTGCCTGTTGGGAGGAGCTATGAAGACACAATGTAAAGAGTGGGGATTCAGGTAAGGGTAAAGGACACTGAGAACTTTTGTAACCTACCATTTCCTAGAGCAGATGTTGCAAGACAAGAGTTGTGCAGTGGGTCTAGAGAACAACCAGTACAGATCAGAGAGAGAGGCTAGAGGATTCCAAGAGGGAATTTCTAAGAGAAACAAAAATAGGAACTAAACAGACGACCTGATGTATTAGACTAGATTGAAAGGAGTTTCAGAGTTCTTTCAGAAAGTACTAGTACGGATTATAGGATCACAGAAAACAATTCCTTCAGGGAATATTACTTCAGGTGGGTAATATAAGTGTGCAAAGTGGCCAGATGGAAGTCAGCAAAGAATGAGGTGCAGAGTGCATGCCCATCTTAAAACACTGAAATCATTAATTTCAGGGAAAATAAAAAGGATTTCATATATACTTTAGTATAATATAGAGTTCATTGTATATATGGTCATATTTACATATTTACCTACTTATATATTTACATGGTCATAATAATCCAAACACTGAATATTAATTTAGCAAGAAAATATGTAATGCAAGTACAATGAGAAAATAAAGTACAGAAAGATGCATGTTTTTGGATCAGGGAATGGGGTGAAGTTTGGAGAATCGCAATCCCAGGATCAAGAGAAAACTCAAAACATCTCCAGTACTGCTGATAGGAACTGAGACAAGTCTTTGATTTACTGAGAAAGTCCCAGGATGCATGCTAAAAGCAAGGATGTAAAACTAAGCAGTTAATGTTACAGACTTAGATTGTCCTACATATTATATTAGCATACTGTATTTGTCTGTCTAAGGATAAGTTTATTTGAAGAAATCTGGGCAAAGTAGTACAAAGTTTAATTCAAAACATGTGGTAATTACACTTAAATAAACATAAGGAAAGAGTTTTAAGATTTCCAGTTGCACATGGTCAATCGTTGTGGTTGCCCTTAAAAATAGTACTTATGTAGCCACAGAATGTTAATAAATGATTTCAAAACCTCAAAGTTTATTGGGAAGATTTCCAAAATGTATCAGTATTTGCTTGAAATGACTCCACCCATGAGCATGGGTTTAAAATCATTACAGGACAATTAGCCTTCTCCTCCTTTAAGATAAATTTGGAAACTTTGCCTTAAGTAGAGCCTTCTATATTAAGAACAACCTTGAACTTCATACCGAGAAAATTAGTATGTGTAAATTTATACAAAGTCTACAACATGTCTAAACATGTCTACAAAGTCTACAAAGTCTAGAACATGAAGGCAAACAACATTCCTGAATGACGAAATAATCTCTTCATCCTCTAGTTTGGGTCAGGCACTTATTTTTCGCTCAGAGGCTTTATAATTTTTATAAGATTACCCATATATCTTCCTTGCCAGAAAACCAACAGTAAGCAACAGTTTTTTGGATCTCTGTTTCCTTGAAGCAATTCTCTTTCATTTTCTGAAAACCACATACCAGGGTTTCTGCTTGAGGCCAATCAGATTGATGTATTGACTAGCGGGGATGGGTAACCTATAGAATGAAGAAATGGCCAGAGCCACTGTTCCCACTGGCATTCTCATGAGACACACCTAAGTTTCGTTCAAGGCTTCACTGTGTAATACCCTCATTTAAGCAGAGCTTGTGGATAATAAAATGCATCTCAGGGGTGAAACCACTCTGTCCTGTTCAGCAGGCCACATCTTCAGGACCACTGTAAAACCAAGCGTCTGTTTTGTGATGTTTGAGGCCAAAAAAAGAGGAATCAGACCAATCTGTAAGTTTTGGCCTTGGTGTCTCATCTCTTACCTCAAAATTCTAGATGGGTGGTTGAGAGAGGTTAGATTTTAACCAAACCATCTTAATAGTTTTAAATTACCTTGGTATAAATAGATTCTATAGAAACAAAATTACTATGAATTTGAAGATTAAAGGCAAGTTTTTCATTTTTTCAATTAATTGAGCGGACATCTTTTGGGTATCTACTTTGGGAAGAGGCCTGGACAAGACACTGAGGGTTTGCTAAAATGAGGAGTTTTCAGGCCCAGCCCTGGAGATTTTACTTTAGTCATGGAATCCGGTGTTTAACCGGGGTTTGCAAACTCGTGGCCTGTAGGCAAATTTTTTCAGCCTTGTTTTGTTGGCTTGCTTTGTTGAGTGTCTAATTTGAATGTTTTAAGCTAGGCATGCATTCTCCAGCTCATTCTCTGCTAATTTACATTTGACCACTCCTCACAATTATATTACCCACCTGACCCGAGAGGGAATTGACTTTGCAACTTTGAAGACTAGATATATTACATAAGAAATGAAATAAATTGGAAACCTGTGCTATAGAGAGAAACATAGACTTTTAATGTGAGAGAGACTACTATGAATCCTGGTTCTGCTACTTAATATCTATGTGATCTTAAGCAAGTTGTAATAACTTCTTTGAGCCTTAGTTTTCTTGCCTGTAAAGGGAGCTACAAATACTATCTCACAGTGTGGTTGTGAAGATTAAACAAGATAATATTTCTTATTTGTACAAGAGCCATCACATTGTGAAGGCTGTATAGTTTGGTAGCCACTCTTTGCCTCCCCTTACAGTAGATGCCTATGGAAGCTCAGAGGAAGGATCCATTAGTTCTGGCTGGGTGGGCGGGAACACTTGGCAAATCAAGTGATGATTTGAACTGGGCCGTGATGGATGGAAAGGATTACCATGGACAAGGAAGGGGTGTGGGGATTTCTATGTTTTAGGATCTTCTGTTTTGGGAGAGTGTGTTTTGAGTCAGGCCATGTGATGAGAATTCTTTGGGGTTGAGGATAGTAGAGAACATCTCCGTAGCATAAGCAGAGAGCTAGTCTGGATCAGGCATTGCTGTTCATCACTTGCTTTCATGCTTTCCCATCATGGGGTATGAAGCACCGCTGCTATATTTATGGGGCAGAAAGTAATTACCAGGTTCCTGGAGCAGAGATGGGGGGCTTAAAAGGCCATTCACGGAAGATGGCCATGAAAGGAAATATGAGGCTCCAGGGACCAATCCTATAGTTGTAAGCGTGCACAGCTATTTCTTGAGAACAAACCAGATGCCATATCTTAGTCAAATGACCTTTCCTAGGGTTTAGTGATGGGCAAATTGTGTTATACGTGGTTCTTAGGATTACTAGAGTATATCCTGTAAGTCCTTCTGAGTGGACCGTAACTTCTACAGGCAGTAGTTAACTACCTGAGATGAGGGAAGAGTTAGTTGCTAGAGTGGTGGCACTGTGGGTGGATGAGTAGGGGGGTAGTCCTGTACAGATTCTGCAGTGTCTGAAGAAGTCATGATTGTGTAGGGTAAGTAGGAATAGGGCATTCCTGAAGGAGCAGTTGAATTGTTCCATCAGGCCATCAGTCTGTAGCAAGCAATGATGAACATGTTGGTGGACATGAAGGAATTTGAACAGTGCTCCCAAAATATAAGATAAGAACTTGGACCAAGTATCTGAGATCCAGAAGATTGGTATTTCAAGGAGACGAACATTTTCCTTCATCACAAGAGTTGCAGAAACTATCATGAATGTGGGGAGAACGGAGGAATGGTGACATTCAGGGGATAAAGTGCGCCATCTAAGAAAGTGTGTCCATCCTCATGACTACAGGAGGAGAGAAGACATAAGATATGAAAGAAAGTCCATCATGAGACTATCCAAAGGAGTATAGGGGTTAGGAGTAGGAGGTTTCCCCCAACAGAGGTCTTGGTTATTTTTGTAGTGGTCTGCTTGCCGTCTCTCAGACTGGTGACCCAAGCACTAGGCACCTGGCCCTACCACACCCATGGCACTGTTGACCCTACCTAGTGACATGTTGTTTTCAAGTACCCATGAGAGAACCAGCAAGCCACTACTTGTATAGGCGCGTCGGACATCCCCACTCCAATATGAGGGTTAAGTACTATGGTAGGAGTTTTGGCAAAACTCTAGCCTTGTAGAAGTCTGTAAGTTCCAAGAAATCAGAGAATTCTAATGCTCTGGACTCATCATGTACTTTTCTGAGATCTCTTCTAATTCTCTAGTCAAAGGATGAACCCATTCTACCCAGGTGACCAGGTGAGAATGCAGAACCTGGGTATGAAGGTCCACAAAACCTACCTTCTAAAGAGTTCATTCATAGCATCGGCCACATCCTAGGTGATAAAGCTGTCAGACACGATCATCCTGAGGTCAGGAATCTGGGGTTAGCCCTGCATCCAGGGTCACCCTGTTAGAAAATGTAAATTACCCATCTCCACCACTTCAGAAAAACAGTACTTTATTGCATTCTCCCTTGATCACTGGATCTGGGTCACCACAGGTAGCTAGCTGCTTTTGCCATCATATGTTGGGAAAATGGAGGGACTCCCCCCAGATCTCTCAGGAGACAGGAATGTGAGCAGGTTTCAGCTTCCAACGTTTGAGAATCATCAGATGGCTGCCTTGCTCTATATTTTTTACCACAGAGCTATACTGCTTACATGTAGTACATAGAATATGGCCATTGACCCCCACTGGATAATGAGCAGAGGGATCTGGAACCTTGTGTAGCACATGGAATGTCCAAATTGCTCTCTTCGGGGGATGTCTGATGTGCCTCTCTAGGGTTTTATTGAACTGAAACTGTCAGAGATGCTCTTACACAAGTAGATCCTGGACATATGATAAACTCACACGATTGTTGGTTCTTGCAGATATGCCTACCGGAGCGTCACGTAAAAATTCAAATTTTCAGGTTCTCCTGAAAAAATAAACATGCCAAGACAAAGGATCTACATTCCCACATGGCAACAATCCACAGGACCAGAAAAAAAAATCTTTACACTAGCACGTGCTCTCCAATCTCCACAGTCTTCTTCAGTCCTTGTCATGTTAAATGGATGACCTCCCTCATTTACTTTTGTGATTGCATATCTTAATTTAAAGGAAGAGAGAAGACAGAGGGAGGAGCATGATAAAAGGAAGGGAGGTATGAAGTATGAATTACTTAAAAGGACATATACTAGGCTATGAGAAGAGAAAGATAGGTGGGGACTACAACGAAATAGTCTATGAAAACTCTCCTAAGCTACTGAGCTTATTTTTTACATAACGTTAAGACAATGAAGGCTTTCACTTAAGAGTTTGGCAAAATGTGAACTGCTTTAGAAAGATAACTTCAGAAGCAGTGTGGATGACACAATGTAAAAGTTAAAGACTAGAAGCAAGGACGTTTTTATTTTAAAAAACAGTACACCGGAGAAAAACATGAGAGTATGACCTAGCCTTGCCCAGAGTGATAGAAAGGAGGGAAGGAATATTGTAGAGAATTTGGAGATGGAATTCATAGAACTTAGGAGACAACTGGCTAGGTAAGAGGGAGGAAATAAAGATGAGTGTGATGAGTCTCTGGGAGGAGGACATGAACTCTGGATAGAGTTCAGGGAGAACTCATTGGAGAGAAAGATGAGTTCCAGTTGAATGTGTTAAAATAGAGGGAGTGGTGAGTCATTTCCTACGGACACATCTAACAAGTGGAGCTTGGGAGAAAAAATACTAGAGATAGGGACTTGGAAATCAAAAACAAATGCTATTTGAAGCCAGAAACTAGATGAGATTGTTTAGGGCGTGGAGAAGAGGGGTATACAGAGCCCTCAGGAGCACTATACTTACAGAAATGGTGATGGAAGGAGTGCCAACAAGTGAGAGTAAAAAGAAAATAGGAGACATGGGGATGCAGTGGATATTTTCCATTGGTCCTTCCAAACCCACTTTCTACCCAGCTCTGTGCCTGGGGAGGCTGACCTGTGTGGGCTGCTTCCATTGGCTCCCTTGTCCTCTGGCAGCGGGTCTGATTTGGCCAATAGGAAGCACAGGCAGAGATCAGAGGCTGGGAAGAGAAGGATGCTGGGGGTATTTATTCCTCTCACTCGCTCCCTACTGGGTGTTCCAGGTTAGCTACATTTCTCTCTTGATGTTCACAGCTCTGTTGGGTAGGTTCTCTCCATGCAGCCGGTTGGCTAACTGGTCCCATCTCTCGCCCCTAAGGGTAGTCACAGCTCCCCTTCCGTAGTCCCAGTGTACTGCCCCTACCCTGATCTTCATAAAGAGTCCCTTGGTTACACTCCTTTCAATCACTCAGTGTGAATATGCCATCTGTTTCCTGCTGGGATCCTGACTGATTCAAAGGTAAATCCAGGAGGGGGCACTGTCCTGGAAGCCATGGTAGAAGGACCTGCATAAATGCTCCAAACCACATCATGGGATAAGGATTAACAAGAAGCAGGGTTTGACATTTGTTTTTAGAAGACTGGTGTGGGCGGGAGTCAAGATGCAAGGTCTGGTGGAGGAAATGAACAGTGAAAGAAAATAGAAGCAGTGAGTAAGAAATATTACTTCAAAAAGGCTGGTGGTCTAGGGAGAAAAAAGAGAGTACATCAGTCTGAAGCAGAACTAATCTATTCCTTTAAAGTTAAGGAGAGATGGAAATAGCCCCATAAAACTGCTTTTTTGGTCAATTGCCTCATTGTCACATGATTCAAATGGCCTCCTTAAATTAGCATATCACTTTCTCCCTAGGATTTTAATTTGACGGAAAGGTTTCAAATATGACCAAGAGACAGCTAAAGATGAAATATCTAGTTCAGGCTTACCTCTCTGAGTCATTCCAGCTATTAATCACTTATAGGACTCTATAAGCCACCTCTAGGAAAATGATGATTCTTTATTGCTTGTTAAAAATATTTACATTTTCCTCTACCAGCTGTATACAAGGAATTGATATTTTCTGATTTGCTAAGTCAATAACATCTTCCTCGAGCCATCAAAGGATTTGATAAACCAGCAAAACACGAGAGCCTCTGCCACAGATAAAGTGGGAGGCACGCAGGCTGTCAGGCAATTAAGTGGACCTGAATAAGCTGATGTAATTAAGCCTCTTACTGCCTAATTATCTTTATTTTAAATGTCTTTTGATGAAACATCTGTTCCCTGCTCCGGATATGAAAAGAGGGACCCATGCTCATGAAGAAAACAGGCTTGTGAGGCTCTCACACATGCTGCCTGGGCTGCTCAGATCCAAGGCAACAAATGTTGTCATTTGTTCCATCTTTGCATGCGGGAGGCAGGTGTCCTCACGTCCTGAGCCCGGATTCATCTGACCTCCAACTCACAGCAGCTGCCTAAGGCACTGTCACACAAAGCAGTCCCTGGGTGCCAAAGGGGACCCTGAGAAGCAAGCAAGGCATCTAGCTGTAAGGGCTCGTGCTCTGACCATCTCAAAGGAGGACAATCAGAGGTGTTCAGCGAGCTGGGGAATTGGTCAGCAGGATCTCCTCGGGTCCCCATCTCCTGACCACATCTCCTTCATCAAAGGTAAATACGATGAGTCAAACCTGACTAATGCCGGGCAGCATCATTCTGGTGAATTTCTGTATGGCGAATTTGTTGGTCCTCAGTTCTGTAGACCTCAGACTCTAATTTGTCAATTTCCTACGTTTTTCCAAATCAGGAATTTTGAATCATGCTAATGGACATTTAAGTGAGAAAGTCACAGCTCTGGAAAAGAAATAGATCTGGTTTTATGCAGGCATACCTCGTTTTATTGCACTCCATTTTATTGTGCTTCGCAGACATTGAGGTTTTGACAAATTGAAGGTTTGTGGCAACTCTCCATTGTCAGATGATAAATAGCACTTCTCAGAAATGGAGTATTTTTAAATTAAGGAATATACTTTTTTTAGACATAATGCTATTACACGCTTGATAGATTATAGTATAGTCTTTTATATACACTGGGAAACCCCAAAATTCGCGTGCCTTGCTTTACTGTGATATTCACTTCATTGTGGTGATCAGGAACCGAAGCAACAGTATCTCTGAGGTCTGCCTATATTCTGATGCTGCCACCTGTGGCCTTGGTAACCAACCACCTGTTGCTCCCTTTCAGCCTCAATTCACTCAACTCTAAATTGCAAATAAGAAGACCTATCTTACAGACTAATTGTGAGAATTCAAAAGTAGGCAGAAAGCCTCAGAGTATACATTAAGTATAGCAGCTGATCTGAATAAACATTAACTCCCTCCCCTTCCTCTGATCCACCTCTTCCCACTGCCCATGAAGGAGCCTAAATGCCCGTTTCTTAATTAACGGTGAGAAGACTCCTGTCAAGAACGCTGACCGGGGTTTATGGTTCAAGATGGAAGGGGATCGTGAACTCACATCCTCCTGCAAACACACTGCATCTACAGCTACACATGGAACAATTTCCTCTGCAAAAAACTGGCTGAGCAACTCCTATGCATCCGACAGACAAGGAAAGGCCCAAATCAAAGAGGGTAGGGGAGACTGGGACAGCATTTCACCATAAACCCCATCCTGGGCACAGCAACCCACACTAGGGACAGAACTCAAAATCTAGATCTTCTCCCTGAGGAGTGAAGGAGTTGAACTCCACATCGGGTACCCCTAACTTTTGAAACCTCCACCTGAGAGATGAACTCCCAAAACATCTAGCTTTGAAAACCAACAAGGTTTGTGTCCACGAGACCCACAAAGTCACAGCAATCTAAGGAACGGCTCTTAAACGGCTGAGGCATGGACTCTCCCCGCACAGGGCTCAGCAAAAAGCAGCTGATCAAGCAGCGCCTGGATTTTGTGTGGGATAGGCTAACTTGCTGTCTTGGAATGTTGGCCTGATGGGCAGTCATCTGATTTGACACACATTCGGGGGCTACTCGGTGCTCCTTGGTGATGGAGAATCATGGGCACCATCTTTGCACTCTCCCTCTGCCTTGCTCTAGCCAGCAGTACCACCTTTTTTTCTCTTCTTTTCTTTTCTTTTTGGCTTTTAAAACTCTAGGCTTTTTCCTTTTCTCTTTCTCATTTTTTCCTGGCAGGCGCCATCTCGACCCTATATCCCTTGGCCTCTCTCCCATCAGTGGGCTCCACCTTTGCACTTTCCCTGTGCTGCACTCCAGGGCACCACTATCTCCCAGAAGAGAGTTGATACACTCTTCCGGTGCCCTGGTTTTTGTGGCTGCCACCAGGGAGCCCTCTAGATTCCCTGGCACAGGTGGTCGGTGGGGCTTACGCTTGCAGTCCTATGGGACTGTCTAGATTTTCATAATTTCAAAGCTGCTGCCTGGGGGGCTAGTTTCCAATCAGCGTGAATCCAGGTGCTGACTGAGATCTTCCCCTTTGGAACACTGACAGGTCTTGGTATACCTTCAACTCACGGGAGCCATGAAATGTGAAATAGGCTGCTTGGACAATCACAAAGATTTGAGGGACAATCAAGAGCTAGGGCAGGGTTGAACGATAAGGTTCATCCCCTACACAAGGCCATTCCTTCAAGACTGGGAGAGATGGCTCTTTTTTCTAATGCAGAGAAGCCAACACAGAGTCAAGCAAAATGAAAAAACAGAGGAGTATATTCCAAAGGAAAGAATAAGATAAAACCTCAGAAGAACAGTGACCAGCACACACCTCTCTCTGCAGCATCCAGAAAATTGGGGAACAAGGGGTCAGATCATGGGATGGGTGTTTAACAGAATCAACATCCTGGTGCATCGTTAGTAAATAAGACCATCCTCAGTGACCAGAGGCCATTTCTCTAAGCCCGGGTCACAGATTTCCTGCTTAATAATGGAGACAGACTTCCAGTGCTTTTACTTCCAATGTCCATATTCTGTATTTTGGGAAGATCACTCCCTTTATGACTATATACTCTCCTTCCACATCTTAATATCATTCATACTAGATCAGCTTTTGGCATGCTAATATCTTGAGCCAATGCCTCAGCCTCTCTTTTTGTTCTTTAACAAGCCTACTGAAATATAATTCATACGTCACAAAATTCACCCATTTAAATTGTACAGTTAAATAGCTTTTAGCATATTCAGACTTGGGCATCTTCATCGCAGTCAATTTAGAACACTTTCACCACCCAGAAAGAAATCCTACGCCCTTAGTCATCACCTCCCAAGCTATTTCCCCCACAGCTCGAGGACCACTAATCTACTCTCTATCTATTTGCCTATTTGGGATATTTCCTGTAAATAGACTCATACAGTATATGCCATTATGTCTGTCTTCTTTCATGTAGCATAATGTCTTCAAGATTCATCCATGTGGTAGCATATATTAGTACTTCATTCCTTTTTATTGCCAAATAATGTTCCATTGTATGGATAGACCACATTTATCCATTTACCAGTTGATAGACTTTTGGGTCATTTGGGGGGTATTTTGACAAATGCTGCTATGAACAGTCCTGTACAAGATTTTGCATGAATACATTTCAATTCTCTTGAGTGTATGTGTAAATGTGAAACTACCGGGCTATATAGTAACTCGATTTTGAGAAACTGTCAAGCTGTTTTTCAAAGTGGCTACACTATTTTAAGTTCCCACCAGTAGTACATGACAGTTATAATTTTCCCAAATCTCCCCAGCACTTGTTATTTTCTATCCTTTTGACTACAGCCATCATAATGGGTGTGAAGTGTTATCACCTTGAGGGTTTCTCTTTTCATAATTTTTTTTTTCTTTTTGGTGTGGTGAGAACACTTAAGATCTAATCTCTTAGTAAATTTCAAGAATACAATAGAGTATTATTAACTGTAGTCACCATGCTGTACATTACACCCCCAGAAGTTATTCATCTTATAACTGAAAGTTTGTACACTTTGACCAACATCGCCCCATTTTCCCCACCCTCCAGACCCTGGTAATCATGGTTCTAGTCTCTGGTTCCACAAGTTCAACTTTTTTAGATTTTACATATAAATGAAATCATACAGTATTTGTCTTTCTCTATCTGGCTAATTTCACTTAGCATCGTGTTCTCCAGTTTCATCCATGTTGTTGCAAATGGTAGGATTTGCTTTCAGAAGAGTGAATATCCCATTACATATTTCTTCATCCATTCATCAGTCAATGGACACTTAGATTGTTTCCACATCTTGACTATCATGAGTAATGCTCTAATGAACATAGGAGTACAGATATCTCTTCAAGATAGGAATTTTTTTCCTCTGGATATACACCCAGAAGTAGGATTCCTGGATCATTATGATAGTTCTACTTTTAATTTTGGGGAGAACCTCATTTTGTTTTCAATGGTGGCTGCACCAGTTTACATTCTCACCAAAATTGCATGAGTGTTTTCTTTTCTCCACATCCTCAAAAACATTTGTTGTCTTTTGTCTTTTTCATAATAGATATCCTAACAGGAGTAGGGTAACATCTTGTTGTGATCTTGATTTGCCTTTGCCTGATGCTTAGTGATGCTGAGCAGCTTTAAATGTACCTGTTAACCACCTGTATATTTTCTTTGGAAAAATTTCTATTCAGTTTCTCTTCCCATTTTTCATATGCTTATTTGTTTTTTTTTACTATTGAATTGTATGAGTTCCTTGTATATTTCAGATGTTAACCCCTTACTGAATACGAGGTTTGCAAATATTTTTTACAATTTCATAGGTTGCCTTTTCCTTTTGTTAATGGTTTCTTGTGCTGTGCAGAAGATTTTTAGTTTAATATAGTTCCACTTATTTTTGCTTTTATTGTCTTTCCTTTTGGTATCAAATCCAAAAAAATTATTGCCAAGAATGATGTAAAAGAGCTTACTTCTTATGTTTCCTTCTGGAGCTTTATTGTTTTGTGTCTTACATTAAAGTCTTTAATCCATTTTGAATTGCTTTTTCATATGGTGTAAAATAGGGGTCTAGTTTCATTCTTTTGCATGTGGCTGTCCAGTTTTCCTAACACCATTTGTTGAAGAGACCATGCTCCTCCCATTGTATATTCTTGGCTCCTTTGTTGAAAATCAGTTGACTATATACACATAGGCTTATCTCTGGACTCTCTATTCTGTTCCACTGATCTCTGTGTCTGTTTTTATACCAATACCATATGGCTTTGATTACTATAGATTTGTAATATAGTTTGAAATCAGGAAGTAAAATGTCTCCAGCTTTGGTCTTCCTTCCCAAATTTGCTTTAGCTATTCAAGTTCTTTTGTAATTCTATAAAAATTTTAGAGTTGTTGTATCTATTTCTGTAAAAAAACAATGTCACTGGAATGTTGGTAAGGATTACAAGGAATCTGTAAAGCACTTTGGGTACTACGGACGTGTTTCCAATATTAATTCTACCAGTCCATGAACACAGAATGCCTTTCAATTTATTTGTGTCTTCTTCAATTTCATTAATTAATGTTTTATAGTTTCCAGTGTACAGACCTTTCACCTCCTTGGTTAAATATATTCCTAAGCATTTTATTTATTTATTTTTTGATGCTATTGGAATGAGATTGTTTTCTTATGTTATCTTTCCAATAGTTTGTTGTTAGCATATAGAAACATAACTGGTATTCAACACCCATTTATGATAAAAACTCTCCAGAAAGTGGGCATAGAGGGAACCTACCTCAACATAATAAAGAACATATATGACAAACCCACAGCAAACATCATTCTCAATGGTGAAAAACTGAAAGCATTTCCTCTAAGATCAGGAACAACACAAGGATGTCCACTCTCGCCACTATTATTCAACCTAGTTTGGGAAGTCCTAGCCATGGCAATCAGAAAAGAAAAAGAAATAAAAAGAATCCAAATTGGAAAACAAGAAGTAAAACTGTCACTGTTTGCAGATGACATGATACTATACATAGAGAATCCTAAAGATGCTACCAGAAAATGACTAGAGCTAATTTAATGAATTTGGTAAAGTTGCAAGATGCAAAATTAATGCACAGAAATCTCTTGCATTCCTATACAATAATGATGAAAAATCTGAAAGGGAAATTAAGGAAACACTCCCATTTACCACTGCAACAAAAAGAATAAAATACCTAGGAATAAACCTACCTAAGGAGACAACAGACCTGTATGAAGAAAACTACAAGACACTGATGAAAGAAATCAAAGACAAACAGATGGAGAGATATACCATGTTCTCGGATTGGAAGAATCAATACTGTGAAAATGACTATACTACCCAAAGCAATCTACAGATTCAATGTAATCCCTATCAAATTACCAATGGCATTTTTTACAGAACTAGAATAAAAAAAATCTTAAAATTTGTAAGGAGACACAAAAGACCCTGAATAGCCAAAGCAATCTTGAAGGAAAAAAACAGAGCTGGAGGAATCAGATTCCCTGATTTCAGACTATACTACAAGCTACAGTAATCAAGACAGTATGGTACTGGCACAAAAACAGAAATATAGAACTATGAAACAGGAGAGAAAGCCCAGAGATAAACCCATGCACCTATGGTCAACTAATCTATGACAAAGGAGGCAAGGGTATACAATGGAGAAAAGACAGTCTCTTCAATAAGTGGTGCTAGGAAACTGGACAGCTACATGTAAAAGAATGAAGTTAGAACACTCCCTAACACCATTCACAAAAACAAACTCAAAATGCATTAAAGACCTAAATGTAAGACCGGACACTATAAAACTCTTAGAGGAAAACATAGGAAGAAAACTTTTTGACATAAATCACAGTAAGATCTTTTTTGACCCACCTCCTAGAGTAATGGAAATAAAAACAAAAATAAATAAATGGGACCTAATGTAACTTAAAAGCTTTTGCACAGCAAAGGAAACTAAAAAACAAGATGAAAAGACAACCCTCAGAATGGGAGAAAATATTTACAAACGAATCAACAGACAAAGGATTAATCTGCAAAATATACAAACAGCTCATGCAGCTCAATATTAAAAAAAACAACCCAATCAAAAAATGGGCAGAAGGCCTAAATAGACATTTCTCCAAAGAAGATATACAGATGGCCAAGAGGCACATGAAAAGCTGCTCAACATCACTAACAATTTGAGAAATGCAAATCAAAACTACAGTGAGGTATCACCTCACACCAGTTAGAATGGGCATCATCAGAAAAGCTACAAACAATAAATGCTGGAGAGGGTGAGGAGAAAAGGGAACCCTCCTGCATTGTTGGTGGGAATGTAAATTGATACAGACACTATGGAGAACAGTGTGGACGTCCTTAAAAAACTAAAAATAGAACTACCATATGACCCAGCAATCCCACTACTGGGCATATACCCTGAGAAAACCATAATTCAAAAACAGACATGCACTCCAATGTTCACTGCAGCACTATTTACAATAGCCAGGTAACGGAAGCAACCTAAATGCCCATCGACAAATGAATGCATAAAGAAGATGTGGTACATATATACAATGGAATATTACTCAGCCATAAAAAGAAACAAAACTGGGTCATTTGTAGAGACATGGATGGACCTAAAGACTGTCATACAGAGTGAAGTCAGAAAGAGACAAACAAATATCGTATACTAACGCATATATGTGGAATCTAGAAAAATGGTACAGGTCAACCAGTTTGCAAGGCAGAAATAGAGACACAGATGTAGAGAACAAATGTATGGACACCAAGAGGGGAAAGAGGAGACATGAACTGAGAGACTGGGATTGACATATATACACTAATACGTATAAAATAGATAATAAGAAACTGCTGTATAAAAAAATAAAATAAAGTTCAAAAAAAAAAAGAAACATATTTGGCTTTGGCCATGATCTTACTGCAACACCATGGGGTCAATAATTATTTTAGCCATTTGTCAGGTAAGAATTTTGAGACCCAGGCTTAAGAGCATGGCTTGTGTGACAGATACAGGTTTAGACCCAGGTCTGTCTCTGCCACCTACTAATGACCCTAAAAATTTGAGAAAGGTAATCTTGCTTGCTATGACCAAACTCATATAGAAGTTTCTCTTCTCCACCCCTCAGTACATCAGGACTCAAACAGATGGTTTCCTTTAAGTATTTTTATCCAAGAGATTCAACTTCCCCTTCAGAAGGTTTTAATGACCTCTCCCTGATCTACAATTTTGCTCTTCCCTTAAAACCTAGCTCACAAAAAAAACTGTAAAAAATACAAACACACTGGAGACTAAACAATACGTTACTCAATAACCAAGAGATCACTGAAGGAATCAAAGAAGAAATCAAAAAATATCTAGAAACAACTGACAGTGAAACCACAATGACCCAAACCTATGGGATGCAGCAAAAGCTGTTCTAAGAGGGAAGTTTATAGCAATACAACCCTACCTCAAGAAACAAGAATATTCTCAAATAAACATCTAACCTTACACCAAAAGCAATTAGAGAAAGAACAAAAAAACTTGAAGTTAGCAGAATGTAAGAAATCATAAAGATCAGATCAGACATAAATGAAAAAGAAATGGAGGAAATGATAGCAAAGATAAATAAAACTAAAAGCTGGTCCTCTGAGAAGATAAACAAAATTGATAAGCCATTAGCCAGACGCATCAAGAAAAAAGGGGAGAGGACTCCAATCAACAGAGATAGAAATGAAAAAGGAGAAGTAAAAACTGACACTGCAGAAATACAAAGGATCATGAGAGATTTATTACAAGCAACTATATGCAATAAAATGGACAACCTGGAAGAAATGGACAAATACTTAGAAAAGCACAACCTTCTGAGACTGAGCCAGGAAGAAACAGAAAATATAAACAGACCAATCACAAACACTAAAATTGAAACTGTGATTAAAAATCTTCCAACCGGGCTTTCCTGGTGGCACGGTGGTTGAGAGTCTGCCTGCCGATGCAGGGGACATGGGTTCGTGCCCCGGTCTGGGAGGATCCCACATGCCATGGAGCGGATGGGCCCGTGAGCCATGGCCACTGGGCCTGCGCATCCAGAACCTGTGCTCCACAACGGGAGAGCCCACGAATGGTGAGAGGCCTGTGTACCGCAAAAAAAAAAAAAAAAAAAATCTTCCAACCAACAAAAGCCCAGGACCAGATGACTTCACAGGCAAATCCTATCAAACATTTAGAGAAGAGTTAACACCTATCCTTCTCAAACTCTTCCAAAATATACCAGAGGGAGGAACACTCCCAAACTCATTCTATGCGGCCACCGTCACCCTGATACCAAAACCAGACAACGATGTCACAAAAAAAGAAAACTACAGGCCAATATCACCGATGAACACAGATACAAAAATCCTCAACAAAAAACTAGCAAACAGAATCCAACAGTACATTAAAAGGATCATACACCATGGTCAAGTGGGGTTTATCCCAGGAATGAAAGGATTCTTCAAAACACACAACTCAATCAATGTGATACACCATATTAAAAAATCAAAGGAGAAAAAGCATATGACCATCTCAATAGATGCAGAGAAAGCTTTTGGCAAAATTCAACAGCGATTTATCATTAAAAAATCCTCCAGAAAGTAGGCATAGAGGGAACTTACCTCAACATAATGAAGGCCATATATGACAGACCCACAGCCAACATCGTTCTCAATGGTAAAAAACTGAAACCATTTCCACTAAGATCAGGAACAAGACAAGGTTGCCCATTCTCACCACTATTATTCAACATAGTTTTGGAAGTTTTAGCCACAGCAATCAGAGAAGAAAAAGAAATAAAAGGAATCCAAATTGGAAAAGAAGAAGTAAAGCTGTCACTGTTTGCAGATGATATGATACTATACATAGAGAATCCTAAAGATGCTACCAGAAAACTACTAGAGCTAATCAATGAATTTGGTAAAGTAGCAGGATACAAAATTAATGCACAAAAATTTCTTCCATTCCTATACACTAATGATGAAAAATCTGAAAGAGAAATTAAGGAAACACTCCCATTTACCACTGCAAAAAAAGAATAAAATATCTAGGAATAAACCTACCTAAGGAGACAAAATACCTATATGCAGAAAACTATAAGACACTGATGAAAGAAATTACAGACAATACAAACAGATGGAGAGATATACCGTGTTCTTCTATTGGAAGAATCAACATTGTGAAAATGACTATACTACCCAAAGCAATCTACAGATTCAGTGCAATCCCTATCAAACTACCAATGGCATTTTTCACTGAACCAGAATAAAAAATTTCACAATTTGTATGGAAACACAAAAGACCCCGAATAGCCAAAGCAATCCTGAGAAAGAAAAATGGAGCTGGAGGAATCAGGCTCCCTGACTTCACGCTATACTACAAAGCTACAGTAATCAAGACAATAGGGTACTGGCACAAAAACAGAAATATAGAACAATGAAACAGGAGAGAAAGCCCAGAGATAAACCCATGCACCTATGGTCAACTAATCTATGACAATGCAGGCAAGGATATACAATGGAGAAAAGACAGCCTCTTCAATAAGTGGTGCTGGGAAAACTGGACAGCTAGATGTAAAAGAGTGAAATGAGAACACTCCCTAACACCATTCACAAAAATAAACTCAAAATGGATTAAAGAGCTAAATGTAAGGCCAAACACTATAAAACTGTTAGAGGAAAACATAGGCAGAACACTCCATGACCTAAATCACAGCAAGATCCTTTTTGACCCACCTCCTAGAGAAATGGAAATAAAAACAAAAATAAACAAATGGGACCTAATGAAACTTAAAAGCTTTTGCACAGCAAAGGAAACCATAAACAAGACGAAAAGACAACCCTCAGAATGGGAGAAAATATTTGCAAATGAAGCAACTGACAAAGGATTAATCTCCAAAATATACAAGCAGCTCATGCAGCTCAATATCAAAAAAACAAACTACCCAATCCAAAAATGGGCAGACGACCTAAATAGACATTTCTCCAAAGAAGATATACAGATTGCCAACAAACACATGAATGGATGCTCAACATCACTAATCATTTGAGAAATGAAAATCAAAACTACATTGAGGTATCACCTCACACTGGTCAGAATGGCCAACATCAAAAAATCTACAAACAATAAATGCTGGAGTGGGTGTGGAGAAAAGGGAACCCTCTTGCACTGTTGGTGGGAATGTAAATTGATACAGCCACTATGCAGAACAGTATGGAGATTCCTTAAAAAACTAAAAATAGAATTACCATATGACCCAGCAATCCCACTACTGGGCATATACCCTGAGAAAACCATAATTCAAAAAGAGACATGTACCACAATATTTACTGTAGCGCTATTTACAATAGCCAGGATATGGAAGCAACCTAAGTGCCCACTGACAGATGAATGGATAAAGAAGATGTGGCACATATATACAATGGAATACTACTGAGCCATAAAAAGAAACGAAATTGAGCTATTTGTAGTGAAGTGGATGGACATAGAGTCTGTCATACAGAGTGAAGTAAGTCAGAAAGAGAAAAACAAATACCGTATGCTAACACATATATATGGAATCAAAAAAAAAAAAAGTGGTTCTGATGAACCTAGGGGCAGGACAGAAATAAAGACGCAGACCTAGAGAAGGGACTTGAGGACACAGGCAGGGGGAAGGGTAAGCTCGGATGAAGTGAGAGAGTGGCATGGACATATATACACTACCAAATGTAAAATAGATAGCTAGTGGGAAGCAGCCACATAGCACAGGGAGATCAGCTCGGTGCTTTGTGACCACCTAGAGGGGTGGGATAGGGAGGGTGGGTGGGAGATACAAAAGGAAGGGGTTATGGGGATATATGTATACCTATAGCTGATTCACTTTGTTATACAGCAGAAATTAACGCAACACTGTAAAGCAGTTATACTCCAATAAAGATGTTAAAAGAAAAGATAGGAGAGAAATATGTAAGTTTAAATGCTTCATTTATAGTAAAAATTAATGTCAATGAACTAAACATCCAAATTAAGAAATAAAAATTTTTAAAAGGGGAAAAAAGAAAAGAAGAAAAAATGTAGTTCACTGTTTAGAAATGGGTTCTAAGTCAGGCCAAATTCAGTCAAGAACCATGATGTAAACTTCAGAGAAAACATAAATTTTTCCTACTTACTTGAAGAGTTGTTTCTATTTTTTAGGCTAATGGAAGAGATGCAGAGGTTCTATTGACTGGGTAATGACTTAGCCTTGGTTTTAATTTTCAGTCTTTCATTGGGTATTCCAATACACTTTCATTGACTCAATAGAAGTATTATCCAAAGTGGTCTTTTAAATGTGAGGAGAAGGTCCATAGAGAGAACACATCACCATCTTTATGGAAAGGTAGAAAGAACAGTAGACAAAGATTCTAAGGTCAGACTCACTTGGACTCTGCAAATTACTAGCTATTTGATCTTGGGCAAGTCATTTCACAAGTTTGGACCCCAATTTTCTCATCATTTAAGTGAGCAGTAAGCTGGATACCCTCTCAGCTCTTTCAGCTCTGACATTATTTGATTCTAGTGCCAGAGCATAACTTCACGATATACTCTACATGTTTTTTTTTTCTCCCAAACACATTGACATCATGTTAAATTAGATTGACTCATGTTCCCCCATGTAAACAATTGTGGCTATTGCCAAAATTTGCTAACAAACAGAAGACAGGAGTGGCATGTTTCAAATTCTTTTTCCTTTAATGCTCTGAGCACATTTTTGATGTGTTGAAAAACTGAAGGGTATTTCTGTATGCTGTTCTGTATATGACTGATGAGATCACCCCAAAAATATTTCACAGAGCCTCTTTCATACCTTTGCCAGAACATCCAAAGTTGAGCAAAAATATTTGAACTAGACGTCTAGATTTCTTTTTAAATACGTCTGTGTTAGAGAAAAAAGCAAATGCACAAGCTAGATGTTAATCTTTCTGTTTGATAAACCAAAGCATGTTGATAAGCACCTGTCAAATAGCTGAGATGTATTATAAATGAACGTAACTTTTGTTGGACAGCATGCTGAGCTGTAGAATACAGCCTAGAGGCATTTGTAACTAGAAAGAGATACCATAGGACATAGTGTTCTCAGGGGAAAAAACACATGGAAATTGTGAAATGTTTTGGAAAGCAGGAATTCCAAACTATCATCTTCCTAGCAGATCTGATTACTCTCATGTGTTCTGATTTCACAGCAAACTCCGATCCAGTTGACATTTAGGGAGGAAGTTTCCCAAAGAAACCATTTGTGGCATCCTTGGAAATATTTCTGGATGGTTATGCATTATGGGAAGGCTTGGTATCATCCTAAACTGAAATTTGAGTTTTTTGATTAAAGGAAATCTTGTGTAAGGACATAAGCTCAGACCTTAACATATACTGCTAGTTGACATCCAGACTGGTAACTACTTGACTTTTACAAGAAGTCCTGACACAGGGCAGCTTAACCTAAGGCTTAGTGAGATTCGGTAGCTCTGATCGTTTCCCTTCTTCCTGAATGTCTCATAGGGCTCATCTGAACACGTGGCTCTCATCTTTTTTGCAAGTGACTTGATATTTAAGATCAGCTCAGAAGGCCAAAAAACACGAGAATAAGCCAAGTCTTCCATTCCCTAACCTTGTTTCCTCACAAAAGCCACTATACCTTGTCCTGGGATGGGAAGAGGAGAACGGCATAGGTGTATTTCTTCACTAGAATTTTCTATTGGCCTCACCTCAGCAGCTTGAGAGGCCAGCCTCCACACATGCTTCCTTAATGTCTACCACAGTCTTTTACGTCAAATTCACCTGTCTTTCCCCAACTACTGTGCTTCCACTACCAACACAGGCGCTATCACTTTTCTTCTTTATTTGGTTATACCAACCTGGTACCTAGAAGGACCCGTGGAAAGATAAGCTTTCCATCTTCATATGAGCAAAGTGGGCCAACCCTGTGAAAGAATGGGAAGAACTCAGATAGGGGCAGGAGAAGAAGAGCCAGAAGACACACAGCATTTGCCTCAACAAGATGACCACTCCCACTTCCCTAGCTGCATCTCTGCCCTTATTTTAAGTGCTCTAATTTTCTCTGATTCAATTTGCATTCAAAACCAAGTTGTTCTTTCTTCTGAAGGAGTGGTTAGACATACTAACTGACATACACAACATTCTTGTACTTCCCTCTCAGTCTTTAAGAAAGATCATATAGGCAGTAATAATACCCTTAAAAGATTGTATTTTCCCATGAAAAAAACAATTCACGGGACTGGGCCTTGGCAAAGAAAAAGGGTGGGACTTCCTCTACCCCTAGGACAATTGGTCAGAGATCAGGAGAAAGGAGAAATCTAGACACAGCATAGGACTGAGACAAGAAATCCTCTGCATCCAGCCATCAGCATCATGGCGAAGCCGTGAGGGATTGAGGGGACAGGGAGGTGCCCTCTTTAACCTCTGCACACAAAGGACAGCAACTTCACAGCAGCTTTGGATAATGAACAGTACATTTCTTCGGTAGACAGGCCCCCTGATTTATAGTGGGTACCCAGCTAACCCCCAAATTTAAGCAGTGGACCAGGAGGCTGGGTCCAGAGAAGTTGGACCATCTGGATTTCAACAGGGTCATGTGGGCAACAACATCAACAAGGGCCCCAGGCGAGGCCTCTTCAGAAGGCTGAGCCAGATCTCACCCTTTTTTTTCTCTGCTTGAGACCTTGGTAGTCAGGATTGACAATTGGTCTGAGCAATCATTACTGTTCTTGGGAGTGGTCAAGTGAAACCCACGGAATAAAAAATGGCAACCCCTCAGTTGGAAGAGGAACTCAGGATCATTGAATTTGAATGTGTAAATTTTATATCCAAAATTGGGAAGTAAGGAATATAGATTTCACATTGGTAAATATTTGGATTGCCCAATATCCATTCATTTTCTAACAGCACTCTGATTCCTTTTGAGACATGACTTTTTCCCCATTGGACAAAGTCTAGTGGGATAATCATTAGGGGTTATGACCTTCCCTACCCAAGGAACTAGCTCAAGATACAGACTGAACCAACTAGATGCCCCCTTCCTGAATATTTACATCTGAGCAGAGGGTCAAAGTGTCTGGAAGTGACTAGAATCTACCCTATCTAATTGGACGGTTCCTGCTGGGGCCCTAGAGCGTCTGGCTTCTTTGCCTCTGGAACTATCTTATTTCTTGCCACATCCCCAACATGCTCTCCTAGGATCCTGGCAATTTT
Organism: Leucopleurus acutus; assembly: GCF_964270905.1. Classification (NCBI taxonomy): domain Eukaryota; kingdom Metazoa; phylum Chordata; class Mammalia; order Artiodactyla; family Delphinidae; genus Leucopleurus; species Leucopleurus acutus. Next base: position 73,540,491 of record NC_139145.1, on the reverse strand, counting down.
GTGAGCCCCTGTAACCTTCCAGTAGATTCCTTCTAGCTTTAGTTAGCCAAGATCCATCTCTATAGCTTGTCATTAAAGGCATTTAACTAATATACACCCACATTCATACAGTGGGCTAAAGTTTATAAGGCTTTCGGCCATCTAGTACCCCATTTCACTCCCACAGGACTATGACATTAGTAGAGCAGATACTATGTATGCTCACTGATTCATGAAAAAAAACCTAGACACGAAGGGCTTAGACAACTGGCCCAAGCTCTCCCAGCAAGACAGTGCCCCCAAGCCCAAGACCTCGGCCTTCGCACCCAGCACCCTACACCATACCGCGGTGAGGTGTGAGCTCCTCATCTGTTCTACATAAAGCAGCAAAAGGAAGACAAGTTAACTGGAAACATGCATGCTCTCTTAGCAGCATTCATGTGACTAATACCACAGGCCTCTTTTTAAATTTCCCTTTTAGTGCACAGGGATCAAGATGTAAAAACATTCTTTAATATACTGCAGCAGGTTAATGGAGCCAGACTGCAACAGGGTGACATATTTACATTCAGAAAGATTGGAAGTAATGGCAAATTGGCTCTCATGTCACCTATAATTGTTGTTTTTTAGAGGAGAGATACCTAAGTCCATCATCTCTGTGTAGAAGGAATTGGTTTCTTGGAAACAAAAATAAACATGCCTATCTTCCAAAAGGGAACTGACACTAATCAAGAAGCGTCTGAACATGGGCAACACAGGGGCAATAATTACTCCTTGACTAACAGCAGGGACTTCCAGACTTTTTTCTTTACATATAGAAGGACCAAATTTAAAGTATCAATGAAACTTAACTGATCAGTACAAGATTTGTCTGCAGCCAGTAATGTTCTTTGAGAATTCAAAATCACTAAATAATTTGCCTGACGGCTTCCCTGGTGGCGCAGTGGTTGAGAGTCCGCCTGCCGATGCAGGGGACAAGGGTTCGTGCCCCGGTCCGGGAGGATCCCACGTGCCGCGGAGCGGCTGGGCCCGTGAGCCATGGCCGCTGAGCCTGCGCGTCCGGAGCCTGTGCTCCGCAACGGGAGAGGCCACAACAGTGAGAGGTCCGCGTACAGCAAACATAAAAAAATAATAATAATAATTTGCCTGAAATCACATTGCAGATCCTCGGTACTGTTTAGTGCGGAAGGCAAATAATTCAGGCTAGAATTACAGCAGGGAGGAATCACCCAAAGCAAAGAACTGAGGCCCCCCCACCCGACAACGTAACTAACTGCAAACCTATTGCTTCGAGGCTCACCGTCACCATTTAGGCTCTTCTCTTGGAACAAGTCCTTCTCACAGACAAATAAGAAAAAACTTAGCTCCTGATATCACCTGTTTTATAATGCTACAATATTTCTCAGTTTAGATGAGAGAACCCTTCATGAAAATGCTTGAAATATAAGTACTAAAAACATAAACATGACAGGAACAAGTTCATGGACATGTTGAATTCATGCAGGCATTAACATTTTTTATTTATAGAAACAATTTCTTCTTGTCAACATCTGCTCCCTATCAACATCTATTCTAGACCCTTTTATTATAAAAGACAACATCATCTAGATAGAATATATTTTATAAATAATAGCTATTTCGTGACCTTATATGGAAAACCTGGTGACAAAATTTTTCTTCAGAGTCCCTTGGTGTGCAAATCAGATGTTCTTTTACACCAGGGAAAATGTGAAAACATATTCCCCTTAATATGTACACATACACAAATTAGAGCACATTCCCCATTGGTATCACCCCCACGTGGGTACACAGTTTGTTCTGTTGGTTTGAGTGGACATGCTTCTTAATTTCTACAAAATTGATTTACTGAACAAAAGCTAAAATCTCAATGTCTCTAAAATATAAGTAAAAGACTAAAATTGATCAGTAAGAAAAAGAAATACAGGAAGTAAAGCAGAAAAGAAGACAAGAATTTCTATAAATATCAATAATCACAGCATTACATGATATGCAAATAGGAGTGTCTCCAAACATCTATGAAAAGAGATCCATGAAACTGTTCTTTATATTCCCAGATGAAAGGCAGACCTGAAATAGTAAATAATTCTGAGAGTGATGGTTGTACAGCATCAAGTTCAATGCTAGGACTGCAGGTCAAATTTGATTAACGTACCTCTCTTATCACTGCCTTCTTTTACTGTCTTTACTGTCTTCTTCTAGCTTGGTGATTTGTTAGTACTTTTATTTTATTTTATTTTAAAATATATTGCTCCCTGTTGCAGGACAAGCACATGATTAATCTTTCTATGGATAACAACTATTCTTGACATGTAAATCAAGTATTGTCGAAAGCAAAGAAAGCGTTTTGGAAAACAAATAAAAGCATTTTAGTGTTTCTAAAGAGACTAATTTGTAGGGTGTGATTGGGGGTGGCAATGGGGAATGGGAGGAATGTCGATATAGTTTTCCTTTTTCCCCTTGAGAGTTCTCTTCTGAAAGAAAAATGTTAGATTACTGCAAAGAATACATTCTTTGGCAGCATTCTGTCTTTACTCCATTAAAAAGAAAGTTTTACACATAATGACTTACAGAGTACATAAATGTCCTTGGAGTATAAGTGAATCCTACTTTATTTGGGGTGGAAGGGAGGGAAAGAGTTAGTGTCCACAATTTGCTTGCTTTCTTAGACTTTTTCCATAGCGCTCTTGTCTTCCCATCTGGCAGGCTCTATCTAAGATGCTGAAGTAGATCAAATTTCCTTTCTCCTTTCCCCAGGTTAATGACATTTGCTGTGAAGACCAGGAGATTACTAGAGAATTGGGAACTGGAGTCAGGGATCTGGAAGGCTGTATCTCAGGAATAATTTCCTCCATTTATCTGATGAGAGTATTGTGAAAGTACCCAAGTTATTAGTCTATATATAAATAACACTGCCACCCACCCGGCATTTTCTCTCAGAGAGGCAGGCTGCAAGAGCCCTCTCTAGTTTCTAAAGTGAGGTCCTGTTTCGAGTCACCTTGGGGTGTAATATATTCTATTTATTCCTAAATGTACATCGCTAAAAAGAAAAAAAATTTTTCAGATTATTTGTTTTTCATCACTTCTCTAAATATTCTATTTCCCAGCTTCATCACCCACCCACTTATTCATCAGGCTTGGCTGCAAATACATTTTGACAGTCTTCCAAATCCAAACATACCCTCAAAGGATGAAAAATCACTGATAATTCTTTTGAATGTTCAGAGACCGAGGAAAAGGCCTGATAAAGCTACCCTAACAATAAGGCCAGGATGCTAGAGCCAGCTCTTGCCAGAATGGTATTGATTATGTAAGAAGGATGTTTCAGAGCTAATCGACACCCTTTCCCCTCCACACACACACACACACACACACACACACACACACACACACACACACACACACACCCCAAGGCCTTTAAAACAAGGCAAATCAATAGTGTCCTAAGGTAGAAACAAAAAGAAAAAAAAAAATTCTTAAAGTCGGTTCTTTGTGGAGAGATTATTCAGGACTCCTATTTACTTCCCATTCCATAGTGGCTGCAACTCTGAGCCTCACTAAAATATTACGAAGTGTATACCTTCTGTTTGTATTACATCCCTGGATCTTCACATCTACCAAACATCCAGGTGGTGAGAAATCTCCCATTCATAGCCCTTTCTAATTTTCTCTGTGTGTATGGTGTTATTTTAGGAACCAAAGTGTGAGGAATTTTCATGCTTCTTAAAAATAAGCATGTTTCATGCCATCTTTCTTATGGATTCTGCAATAGGTAGACGAATTGGTTCCAAATGGTTGGGTTTTCACTCTCATTAACTAACACTAAGGCAATGTGCAGTGGATTCGTCAGCATTCAGAATCACAGAAGTCCAGAGGGAAAATAAAGGGCAGGATATATGAACCTTGACTCTTGAATGAGCTTAGGTGCCTGGAGTCACTGACATTCTGGAACGTAGAGTTGAAAAATGGTATTTCTTAGGTAATTATGATCTCAGCCGGTTCTAATGGAGCAATAATAGTTTGGCAGATCCTATGGGTGGTGTGCATTTCACAGCCCTCACAAATTCCAGGGAAAGAAAGTTATTCTTTTATCTCAGGAAAGAAAGAATAATTGACCTATTGGGACAAAGGAGAAAATTGACTACAGTTCCTTTGGTACTACGGTCTCTTGTCATTTAGAAAATAGTGATTGGATTACAGAGTGGATTAGCATAATTTAGTGGTAAAAGCACTTGTAACCGTTTATCTTCTGGATAAATGGTTACTGAACCATATTTCTTCAATTCCCTCCCTTCTACCTATCTCAGTTTGGTGGAGAAAAAAAAAGGGATGGGAAACCGAAGGAGTATAACATAACTCTAAATACAAAACCACATGGCATGGTAAATGTCCCACTGTGAGTCAGGATGACAAGTACTGCACAGTATTACCAGAAACAAAAGGTGGAAATGGGGCTTCCCTGGTGGCACAGCGGTTGAGAGTCCGCCTGCCGATGCAGGGGACACGGGTTCGTGCCCCGGTCCGGGAAGATCCCACATGCCGCGGAGCGGCTGGGCCCGTGAGCCATGGCCGCTGAGCCTGCGCGTCCGGAGCCTGTGCTCTGCAACGGGAGAGGCCACAACAGTGAGAGCCCCGGGTACCACAAAAAAAAAAAAAAAAAAAAAAAAAAAAGAGCTATGAAATGAAAGTACTCATTGGATCTGCAGATTTCATAGAGCTAAGAAGGTCATTTTGAATAATTATGAATTTCTGCTTTGAACTAATTTAATAAACAATTTATCTTAGGGTTTTAATGAGTCCTTAAAAAGACACACACACACAGTAATACATATTCATTGTTTAAAAAAAAAAAGTCAAATACTACGGAAGTGATTTTAAATTTTAAAAATCTGTCCTCATCTCCATTCTGCTCCATCCCAGGGAGCTGCTTCCCAGAGACAACCACCTTAATCTTATTGTCTTTAGTTATTTAGTTAACCCTAAATAATATGTTATACTGAAATTATTGATTTTCTTTGGGCTTTCTTTTTCAACTTGAAGTTGAGGGTTTAGCTAACTGAAGACTGAAAACCAACCAGAGCGTTTGGATTAAAATGACATTTAAAATGGTGTTCACTCCAGAGAGCTAAGCAGGGTGCCAGGATTGTATTTCTCTTTTCACAGGTCCAAAGTAATGACCTTTCTGTCATTCAAAGGAGGAGGAACACGTGAACTAAGCACTCAGTCAAATGAATGAACTTTTCTTTAAGTCATTAAACATAAGAAATCATTTCATGTTGAGTTTGCTCCTTACTTGTATCATTACTCTCTTGTAACATTTTTGTTGTGCTTGTTTTGCTTTATTCTTTCCTGAGTTTTATATTTGCCTTTTTTTTAAAGGAAAAATAGACAACTCATATACTTCTTTATCTGTGAAACATGACCTTCTCTGTTAAGTCTCCCCTGGCTCACCAGTGTAAGGTCAGTGATTCCCACCTTTAAGCTCCTATAGCACACATTTTGTCTGAGTTCTAGTTTAGTAAAAGACTGGTTGGAAACGGAGTGCCTATTTTATTGAATTATAATTATACAGTTAGGTCTATGTCTACTGGAGTAGACTATGAATTCTTTAAAAAGAAAATAATTGTATTACCTTTTCGTGCTTTACCTCCTGCATGCTGCCCAGCACTTAGTGTTTATTACCTTTGTTGGATGAATAAATTATCATAGCCTATAAGCACGTACCTCTCAAGGGACTGATGCTCACTCACCTCATCCTCCCATCTCCACCCTCCTTATTTCTAGATTCATTTCAGAACATTTACAATTAGAAATCATTGTAAGTTTTAAGCTGTTTTCTTAAGAATTCCGGGAGAATTTAGCCATGTTATCCTCTGACCTTGAAAATAAAATAAGAATCATCACAAAGATGTTGTAATTCTCCTTCTTTTCACCCTCCATTTATAAATATCTCTTTAGGAGAGGGGCTTCCCTGGTGGCGCAGTGGTTGAGAGTCTGCCTGCTAATGCAGGGGACACGGGTTCGAGCTCTGGTCTGGGAGGATCCCACATGCCGCGGAGCAACTAGGCCCGTGAGCCACAACTACTGAGCCTGCGCGTCTGGAGCCTGTGCTCCACAAGAGAGGCCCCAATAGTGAGAGGCCCGCGCACCGCGATGAAGAGCGGCCCCCGCTTGATGAAGAGCTGCCCTCGCACAGAAATGAAGACCCAACACAGCAAAAATAAATTAATTAATAAAAAATAAGGAATGACATATCTCTTTAAAATATATATATTTTATTAGGAACTTGAAACACAAACATCAGAAAGGCTTGAATTCATCTAAATTATTTCCTACTGCCTTTAAATCCCATTTATAAATATAGAATTGAATAAATGATATAAAATATATACATTTAAAGATACAGAATATGAAAATATGAAGACACAGACCAACTCCGATGCTAGACAAATGGGACTGATTGCCTCTTTGCCATGATGATAAGATTTCTCTCAAAGTAACCTGTGATTACAAGTTTCTGAGGGGCTTTCCGAAGTCTGTCTCATTTTATGTTATCACAATATTTCCTATTACGGCAGAACATTTGCGGATAATATTCACAAAACTTGTGTTATATAGACTTTGCAAATGTCCTCACGTTTATTGGAAGTGTTTAGTTTTAGTTCCAGGCAAAGAATCAGTTACGGGGTTAGATCTTTTTTGAGCTACTATCAATCATCATAGCTGAAGTTTGTTTGACAACAGCAAAGTCACTTTAACTTCGGCCACCCACAACTTAAAGAAAGGCATTCTTTTAGCTGAAGCATCACCTTGACCGTGAGGGTGTTCCCTGACCCCCTGTGACAGAACTCACCACACTCTCCTCTGTGGCCCCTGCATATCCTCTCCAGACCATCAGAGTATGTGAGTAAATGCCGTGCTTGGCTGCTAACACACATTTTTTTAACTTCTTTTTTTTTTTTTTTTTTTTGCAGTACGCAGGCCTCACGCTGTTGTGGCCTCTCCCGTTGCGGAGCACAGGCTCCGGACGCGCAGGCTCAGCGGCCATGGCTCACGGGCCCAGCCGCTCCGCGGCACGTGGGATCTTCCCAGACCGGGGCACGAACCCATATCCCCTGCATCAGCAGGCGGACTCTCAACCACTGTACCACCAGGGAAGCCCTTAACTTCTTTATCATCCCCTTGAAGACAAGGCTGTGTGTTTATATCTAAGCACCACTATATAGTAGGCATCAAATACATGTTTGCAGAATAAATGAAGAAGTCTTTCATGTGGAAATCTTCTTTTAAAACAGTTACCCAAAAATTCCTTATGCAAACACTCCAAAACTACTGCTTTGGGCCCTAATCTTTTGCCTCTAATTAAACAATTCATTTTATTAAGAAACATATTTTCTAACAACTCAAAGTATGAGATTTCAGGGAGGTGGGGTGAGGTAGGACTGTAGAGCACACCACTGCCTAGTGTTGGCATTCAGGCATGTCTGGAATTGTTTGATGACTCAGTAAAACAGAGCTGATGAATGTTTATTTGCATGGACCTGGGGTTACTCTGAGGGTGAAAAAATGATCTCAGAAGAAAAATAAACTAGACATTTAATTTTGTCTCTTGGAAATTTGTTTCTTTCAAAAAAGAGAGGGATTGTAGGTAAACACTGAAAAAAACTGTTCTCCTAAACTTTCAAAGAAGCAGGAGGCAGGAAATGCTGCTTTCAGAGTCTTGACAAAATGAAACATGAGGAAGAGTGAGCCATTCCTCCTCTCCTGATGCCTCAGACCATCATACAGTCCTGGATCCACAGTTATGGTGAAACTGAGCAGGATCCTGTGGTACCAAAGCCTCTCCAGGGACTGAGTGAACTGATGAGGGTGATTATAATTTTCATGACTTTCTGTTTGAATTAAAAAAAAAAAAAAAAAGCTTCTCCAGGTCCCCCGTTTCTTGTCTGTATGAAAAAAAAAAAAAAAAAAAAAAGGCTTTAGTCTCCTAGGCCTTCCCTGAGTTCCAAAGAGCAGACTCAAGCAGTTAATGCTTAGGACAATAGAGTCACAGGACTCCTAATTCCTCCTGAAGGGACACACGTAACAATCTGGTACATATTCTTGAGCTGTTCTATAGAAATCAAGAACCCCACCCCGGTGGAGGATGGTGACTTCATGCTGACATCAAGCACACAGATCCCAGACTGGTTGGAACCAAAAGGTTGAGGATCCAGTCAATCAGAAAAAGGGCCATGAGCTGATGACACAGCTTACGACCCTTTCCCCTAACACTGTCTTTAAAAACCTTGTCTGAAAGCCACTGGGGAGTTCGGGTCTTTTAAGTATGAGTCACCTGTTCTCCTTGCTTGGCCCCTGCAGTGAACGTTTCTCTGCTCCAAACTCTGACATTTCGTTTGTTTGGCCTCACTGTGCATAGGGCACATAAACCTGGGTTCGACAACAAGGGCATCCGATGTGGTGGTCCCCATGATCAGTAATGCCACTGGTAGGGAACCGTGTGCTTGAGGAGCAGGATACACTATGGTGCCTGGAGTTGGAGAGTGGCACAAAAGGACAATGTGACCACAAGAAGTGACAACGCCCAAAAGAGCTCTGGCACTGTCAGCTAAACAAGCATGTCTGTGACCATGTGTGAAATGGATCATGAAGACTCCCAGATAGATTTGGGAGAGTTCATTTTTAAGAAGGGAAAGGTCTTACAGAAGTAGGTAGAGTCAGATGTCAGTGACATTTGGATTAGCTATTCAACCATTATTTATTGAGTACTGATTATGTTCTAGGCATCGTGCTGGGCATGGGTTATTGCTGTTAAAGTGACTTCATCTGCACCCCTAGATGGGACAGCCTGGGAAAATCCTGGTTGTGATAAAGTTTAGAGTGGCTGCTCACAACAGCAAAATATAAAATTGAAGTGGGGAAAATATGACCAATACAGATGAAGGAATGCAGATTTAAAACAATGGAATATCAAGTTTTCCCTCATGTAGGTGGCAAAAATTTTAAACATAAATATCATCATGTTGACAGGACAAAAGGGAAAGATGCACCCTCATACACTACAGGTTTGCAACGGAAATGAGTGCAACTCTTGAAGGCAACTTAGCAATATATATTATATCAGTGTAGAAATTCCCACTTCTCTCCTTTCATTAAGAAATACATGCATATATGTTCATGAAAATACAAATACAAGGCTTGGCTTTGTAGCAAATACCCACAGTAAAAAAAAAAAAAAACACTTGAGCAATGGGGAATGGCTAAGTGAAATATGGTCCATCTATAAAATGGAGAACTATACAGCAATTTTGAAGAATAAAGTAATCTAGAATGCATCCATATAGAAAAAGCTCCTTGACACAGTTTTGCTTCTACAGAATACAATTTCTGCATAGGAACATTATTTATGTCAGAGAAAAACAGAGCAAAGAGGTTAGAAGTAACAACTTGGATGTGAATCCTGGCCCTGCTGAAACAGAGAAAGACCCTTTGGGGCCCTCCCAGGTACAAATCCTTTCCATGCCTCCCATTTCTTGTTTGTAGGAAATAGGCTTCATTCAGCCTCCTTGACCTTCCCTGAGTTCCAAAGGGAAGATTCAATCAGTTACTTATCAGGGAAGGGAGGAGAATGCAGAAACTAAGGAGGAGCAGTCAAGAAAAATTAGTGCAGCCTTGGGGCAGGGTCCTGGTTCCCCCTCAAGGAATATATATAACAATACCTTTGAGTTCTTCTGTAGGAACTAAGAAAACATATTACCCAGATGGAGGACGGTAACTCCAGGCTGAGCACAAGATTCCTGGAACATCACTCTGTTACCTCACTGCCAACCAATCAGAAGAAAGTCTGCACACAGTGGAAGATAACAAAGATTCTGAACCCCACCCCAAATGATTCTCCCTTTAAAAACTTACATGGTCAAGCAGAATCTTCAGAGTTGGTTTTTGGACATGAGTCCACCTTCACCCCAGGTTGCTGACCCCCTGCATAAAGCAACCTGGCCATTCTTACCAGCACTTGCCTCTCAACTAGTGGCTTTTGAGTGGCAAGCAAACCTGAGTTGGGTAACACTGCTACTTGCTGAGTGTGCAACCCTAGGCAACTTGCTTACCCTCTCTCAGTTCCTGGATTTCTCATAAGTAAAATAGGGTTAGAAATAATTCTTCCCTTCATAGCACTGTTGTGGGAATTAAACCGAACATGCCTAGCACATAGTAAGTACTCAAGAAATATTAGCTATTATTATCCTTTTAAAAATTCACAAAATAAACATATTCTGTTTGTACACACACTATCACACATGAACACACACATATATATGCAAAGAAAGTGATCCTGAAGGAGAGACACCAGTCTGGAAACAGCAGTTTTGAGTGCAGAGGGAATTTGGCTTAGAGATGAGTCAGGGGAATTTTTGCCTTTAATCAGTGCTCTTACCATAAGATGATATTTTTGTATTATTATGAATTTAAATATAAAAATACCTTGAATGAAAAGAAATAAGCCACACAAGAAGGAGAAGGATAAAGAAAATGAGAAAGAGACAAAGTTCTGAGCAAAAGGCAGCCTGTTGAATATGAAGGGTAGTAGAATATGGTGCCCCAGAATATGCTTCTCTGGCTTAATGATTCTTTTTGAGGTGATTCTCCTGAGAAACAGGACAGTCTCTGAAAACAAAGTAGAAGTTACCCTTTTGTAAGAGACATTTACGTTTATAAAGGAAATCTCCGTTTATTTTTCTGTTTTTTTTTTTTAATTGAAGTATAGTTGATTTTCAATGTTGTGTTAGTTTCTGGTGTACAGCAAATGATTTAGATATATATACATATTCCTTTCATATTCTTTTCCAATATGGTTTATTACAGGATATTAAATATCATTCCCTGTGCTGTACAGTAGGGCCTTGTTGTTTATCTGTTTTACATATAGTAGTTTGTATGAAATCTCCATTTTAAAGAAGGATGACTCTAAATCACAAGAGAATCTTATAACTGGAGAAGGACAATGACTTAAATCCTCATGACCTTACTCTTCTTACCCTTGTTTATCCATGCTTCTTCTGCTAATCTCCCATAACTTCCCCCCCCACACACACATCACATACACACATACACCCCACATACACACACACACACCACATACACACACTACATACACACACCACATACACACACACACACCACATACACACACACCACCACATACACACACACCACCACATACACACACACCACCACATACACACACCACCACATACACACACACACACCACATACACACACCACACACACACACACACCACATACACACACCCCACACACACCCCACACACACACCACATACACACACACCCCACATACACACACACACAGCACGTACACACACACACACCACATACACACACACACCACATACACACACCCCACATACACACACACACATCATGTACACACACACACACACCACATACACACACCACACACACACACCACATACACACACACCACACACACACACCACATACACACACACACCACATACACACACCCCACATACACACACACACACCACGTACACACACACACACACACATACCACATACACACACACACCCCACATACACACAGACACCACATACACACACACACACCACATACACACACACACACCACGTACACACACTCACCCCACATACACACACACACAACACCCCTTTGTCTTTAGGTAAAGACAGTATTTAAGCTGGTGGCTTAGGCCACCTAAGAAAGCTACTCATTTTTCCCTGGGTATCTCCTGTGTATATGTGATGTTCACATTTTAAGAAACTTCTGTTTGTTTCTCTCTTGTTAATCTTTTATCACAGGAGGTCACAGCCAAGAATTCAGAAGGAAAATTATTTTTCCTCCCCTAGAAATATACTAGAATCTATGACCAAAACCCTTACATGTCATTACCTGGACTCAATAAAGCATTCAGTAGTGTTACTTCTCGAGTAATAGAATTAATGATTTCTGAATAACAAACATTAAGAATATACCCCAGCACTTCCCTCGTGGCGCAGTGGTTGACAGTCCGCCTGCCGATGCAGGGGACACGGGTTCGTGCCCCGGTCCGGGAAGATCCCACATGCCGTGGAGTGGCTGGGCCCGTGACTCATGGCCGCTGAGCCTGCACGTCCGGAGGCTGTGCTCCGCAACGGGAGAGGCCACAGCAGTGAGAGGCCCGCGTACCACCAAAAAAAAAAAAAAAGAATATACCCCAGAAATATTTCAGCAATCACTTAAAAACTTCGATAAATTATTCAAAAGGAAGGGTGCCCTTATTCGTATACACACACATGCACATCAATACATACATATATATACATATATATGTATAGCATTTAGACTTTACATGACTTCCTACCACTTCATGCCCCCATTCTACTGTTTCGTTGCTGTTGCTGTTGTTGTTTTCTTTTGCTTAATTTTCCTTTCCCTTTCATAGAATGTTGTGAGCTTTGTAAATATCTGTGTAAATATTAAACATTAATTACGAGCTTATACATTTAGTTTCTGTTGAAAGTGATAGAAACGCCATGCTGTCACCTCGGGGCCTGACAACAAAATGGCTCCATGAAATAAGCTGAGGCCTCTGTAAAGGGAAAGCAGTTTTTAGTGCCAAGAAGTTAGCACCAACCGCCATCTCAACCTCCATGAGTCTCAGACAAGCTGTGTAACAAGAACAGATAAAGGGAATTTGAAAAAACAACTCAGGAAAATGTTCTCTTGAAAGAGCTGGAAGCAGTGTGAGCGACGGAGCCCTCTAACTTAATCCCCATCAGAGATGAGCAGAGATGAGATGAAGTTGACTTCGTAGCCCCGCCCCCTCACACTCCAGCCCCTGGACCGCCCTGGGTTACCCACTCTGTCCATGCCTTGACTCCTGGCTGGCTCCGCCTTTCTCAATGGACTGCTCACCCTCTTGACCACCGTCGGGAAACGAAACAATCCTGCCAACAAAAGACTTCCCCATACCAGCACAGACGAGAGAGAACACAGTGTATTACAGATTTGCACGCATAAAACTGTGGACAAAGTCTAGGCAGACTTTCATACAAGTTTATACAGAAAAGTGGATGAGAGAAAAATTAAAATGCTTTTTTTCCTGAGATTACCTCCTGTATGACTATGAAGAACTTCCAAATTAATCTTAGAGGCATGTGTTTATAGCTCTAAGCAGCGTCAGAAGACCACGACCTTGCATTGTAAAATCAAAAGCCTGATAAACACAGGGCCTCTTGTGTATTGAAGGAGACTCCCTAAGGAGGAGAGGGTGGGAGAGACAGCTGCTTCCCTCCTCTTTATGAAACTGAGAGCTTGATCATCTCACCTTACAATTTGAAAGCTTACCTTACAATACAAAGGGGAAAATCCTGATTCATGTGTCAAAACCTTAGATGATTCAGTATTTGGGGGCCTCTCTTGTCAAATGCAATTTTAGGGCTTTGTATGTAATATCAAACAAAATCTTGCCTTTGGGGCTGATAAGATAACTGTCTTCATTCTTTCTCCGGATTTGACTGAAGTGGGCAAAGAAATGAAGTTTCTATCAGGCTGCCTTGGAGAGGGGGTCACCTGCCTTCAAGGTCAAACCCTGCGCTCCAGAGAGGCTCACAAAAGCCCTCTCTGCTTGAGGTATCCTGGGGTTTGGGGGCGGGCGGACAGACAGGTTGGGGCTCAGGAGCTGTGAGCATGTGGGGGGACATTTCCACTCCCCACTGGGCTGCCACCCCCACCAAGCCCTCCTCCACTCCTGTCACTGCTTCAATCTCCCACCCCTATTAAAGCAAAGCAGAGGGATGGGTTTTAAATGAAACAACCTTAAGAACAACCCCCAGCAAAGCAGCTGATTCTTAGGGAAAGTGCTAATATCACAGGCAATTTAACCCTGGCATTTGGAATCATTTTTTTCAAATCCCCATTTAGGAGGCAACAAAGCTTTGCTACCAAGCTCCGAGGCTGTCAGAGAAAGCAGTTCCCAAATATTTAAGGTTTATAACGAGGCTCTAAAGCCACAGCCCCCAGGCTTGGTCCACCACATCCTCGCTGCCAATGAATGAACTATCCTTCTGCCCTGTTCTGTTGACAGCCGCATTTTTACAATCTGACTTTCCCCATTCCGGACAGCATTATCCTTTCTGATTCAGGGCAGACCCCTGACGACTGGACTTGTGACAAGCAGATTACAAAGCTGGCTTATCCAGGCATTGTGTTTCCCAGGCTCTTTCTGCAGCCAAAGCGTCAGCGGCAGCAGGGAACAATAATTGCTCATTTGCGGCAGTGACCTTTTCAACTGGACGGCACCTCGGCTCTGGTGCCACTGTGATGTCTCTCTTCTTTAATTACCATGTGCTGGCAGGGAAAGGAGCACCCAGTGGCACTGAGTACAGTAGTGTCTAGTGTCTGGACCTGTCTCACTCTACTTCTCAAAGCCACAACTGAGGAGCAGAGCCATCTGTTTCATTCGCTTTGTTTTTATACTTGGATTCTAACAGGAATTTAAGTCACTGGGATCAGAAGTGCATTAGGAAATAATGTCAAGACATTTATCTGGGGGTCATTCATTTTCAAACGAAAACTGGACAAACTCCATCAGGCAGCAGGTAGAAGAGATTCAGAGAAATCTATTTTGCTGTTTAATCCCCAAACCTTGCAGTTTCAGTTGAGGGTAGTATCTGTAGCTACGTCCTATTGGATGGCATCCCAGCTAACCATCTCTGTTCATTTGCTCACTGCCTCTTGGCTATGCAAATTCACTACAATACTAATCTGATGTAAGCACGATGGTACTGATAACGTCAACAAAATTTTCCAGGAAGGTTAGTGGATTTTTGGCACTTTTACAAGGAATCTGCAGGACCAGAATGAGCTTGACAAAAAGAAAGAGAAAAATATGAGTGAAACATTAGCTGAACTGGTCAAAATCCTATGATACTATCTGCAGGTTGGGATGAAGGCATGAAGAGAGATAGCAGCCATGCAATGCAGTGAAGGGGCAGCAAAGTGAGAACCGTCACATATACTTTATGCTCTGGTTCACGTATGTCAGTTCATCTATCTGGTACTAAGACCTAGCATCCAAAAATGTACTGTCTGACAGTGTGGTGGAGAGGAGAGGAGAGGAGACACTTACCTAGGGCCATCATCCAACCAAACTCAAATGGAAAACTGACCAAACACTTACTGATGAAAAAAGAAAATACACCTAGGCAAGAAATAGAATTCTAAGGAAGGAATAAAACAATTCTAGTAATGATCAAAGTTCTACAACAGGACAGTCGCATCATAGACACGATCATGGACAGCAATTCTATGTTTCTTTTTGGATTTCATCAACAACCTGATGTTCAAACCTGAAGCATCTAGTGAACAGTCCCTGCCCTTCCCCCATAGCCCATGCAAATTTCCCATCAATCCCTTACCAATCCCCCAGTCTCAAAAAATATAAAAAGCACATTCAGGGCTTCCCTGGTGGCACAGTGGTTGAGAGTCCGCCTGCCGATGCAGGGGACACGGGTTCGTGCCCTGGTCCGGGAAGATCCCACATGCCGCGGAGTGGCTGGGCCCGTAAGCCATGGCCGCTGAGCCTGCGCGTCCGGAGCCTGTGCTCCGCAACGGGAGAGGCCACAACAGTGAGAGGCCCGCGTACCGCAAAAAGAAAAAAAAGCACATTCATGCTAAAGTATAAATGTGTTAGTCATTGTGGGGTTTAAAATTACGCATATTTTACATGTATAAAATACATATACATTTGATAATATATGTATGGTAAGAGTCTCAGGAAATTATTATAATTGTTAAGGGGTTGCAGTCAATCCTCTACCCTCATCTTAAAAAGCTCCCACAAGAAAAAGATGGAAATTTAAGGAGAAATTCAACTTTTAAAAGAATAACTATATTGTGAGGATGACAAGCAATAGTGTTACGTAAGATTGTGATCCTACCTACACAGCTGGCACCAACATCTTCTGAAGGATGCTATGATGCTTGTGTGTCAGGGGAAGTAAGAATCAAGAAAGCCTCTTCCCATGTTAAGACTACAAATCAGGAACCTAGGTCTGGCTGTAGGGCTCTCCAGTGACTCTTCCTGTGATTGTTCTAGTTCTCTCGTTCCTCCATAGGAGTAACATTTGAGTTCTAGCGATGACGATCATTGCAATATTAACTCGATGCAAAAATCCCCAGGGAATTAAGTAAAGGGTATTATTTTTAAATCCCTATCAGTCACTTTGTGCTGATATAAAGTAGCTAGAACTTGGAGATAGAATGAGATTCTTAATAGACTTTTGGGGAAGAAAAGAAAAGCAATTTTCCCTGTGGAATTCTATGATAAGCCAGTTAAATCCATCCTCAGAGACGAATCGGTGGCTACCACGATACCTAGTAGTGTGATGATGCCCTTATAAGAGAAATTGTGAAACTTGCAGGATTTCTCATACATGTCACTGAAATGTGCTCTGAATTGCTCAGCTAAACGTTAATTCCATTGCATTTACTTAAAGGGGCATATTCCATGGCTGATTCTCAGTCTAAAACCCCCCACTGACTTCAGAGGGAGATTTTCCTGAGTAAAGATGACAGGATACAATTCCATGTAGGCTGAGTGACTGTCTGTCATTTTTATTACGTGAGGCTGAAAATGTCTTCGAGCCGTACAGACCCCAAGGGACTACATGGTGCTGAAATTATCCATCTGCTTTGCTGTTTGGATCCTTGTCTATCTGACTCCACAAGGGACCAGAGTCGCTCACCTGCTATTGACCACAAAAGCATACTTTCTGTGCCTTATATTACTGACCAAGGAATGCATTTTCCAGCTGTGAAAAGTGCAAACACATATAAGTACAAGGTTATATTCAGAAGCAGAAGGAGCAGTGGCATCCAGGTAGAGCCAACTGATATTTATCAAGGCAAGGAGTTTACCTGTACAACCAAAACGAAACAAAGAAATAATCCATCTTGTAGTGAACTCAAAGCTCTCTTCAATGTCAATCTCATTTATTGTTTGGGGGCTGGTGAGAGGTATCAAAAGGGAGATGGAAAGGAGGGGTGGAGTGGCGAGCTTCATTTTGTTAATATTCCAGCTTTTTCCAAATAACAAAATATTTCACATTTAGATTTTTATTAAGCCAAGTCCTTATCATATTCAATATTCCACTCATAATAATTTTGGAGATGTTATTTTGATCCATATTCTGGCTACAGGACTTCATAGAATCAGAAGAATGAAAAAAGACAACAATTTTCAATAAGTATGATTTTGGCTTCGTTCCCCAGGGTCTCTTCAACGAGGAATCTGAAAGTTATAAGAGTAGCAATTTTTTCGTCCCCAGTGAAATAGACAGGGAAAATGTGAAAGCTCATTTGAAGGGAGAATGGCTACCAAAAAGCTAATGAGGAGACAACCGTAACATATCCTTCTTTTCTTCTTTCCTAACATTGATTTGGTTCTTCATCTTTATGTATTAAAAGAAACATGACAGAGAAACAAATGTCCTTCTATTGTTTACATTTGAGGTTTACAGAGAGAGCAATCAGCAGATTTTCTGTAAGATCCATCTATCTGTCACTGTGTTTTATTGGATACGGCTGCAGCTGAATCAAAAAGAGGAAAAATGAAAGATGTGAAAGTGACAAAGATGGTTATAAAAACAGAATAAAGGAGTGAAATCTCTGGAGTGTCAGAGTGCTCCAAAGACAGCTGTGAGCAATATTCCCTCTGTTTTCATAAAGTGTGAGCATGCACCCTCAACACATGAAAAACAAATTATAAAGACCAAGCATGAAAGAGCAGATTTGGGTATGGGATTCAGCTGGGATTCACAATGGAAGTTTACCAGACACATTTCACATTATGCCCAGTTGGAACTGTGCTACGTAGCAATGAGTTAAGCCCTGCCCTCCCCCAACACACACACACACACACACACACACAATTAAGTGTCAATCATTTCTCCTGGTCCACAGATGAAAGTCAAAACTCAACTTTCCATTTAATAACCCCCACAACCTGGCCCCAGCTTTCTTCTGTAACCTAATTCTCTTTGCTCCCTCTCTGGTCCAAGAAAATTCCTGCACAAGTGACTCTCATTTTCTCTTTTGTCATTGTGCTCAAGCTCCTCCCCTACTCTGATGGTATTCCAACATCTCATTTGCACCGTCTTCATTTTTCTGTCTTGCCCTTCTTTCAAGATCTTCCTTACCACGGAGACAATACCACCCCATGGCAACAACAGTAATCATATCTCAGATTTAGATATCATCACAGAAAATTGGCATGAAAACCCAAAATGTCATTGGCCAGGAAGCAATAAAATATTTGCAGCCAGTGACTTAGTTCAAAGGAGTACAATTATTTTATCTTTTCCCATGGTTTCTGACTGTCAAGAATTTGATGGGGGTGGGTTCTCACTCAAGGTCTCTCGTGTGGTGGGTTTGGAACAGTGGGGAGCTGGACTGTCTAGATCCTCTATCTCTCTCTGTGTAGTCTTGGGGCGCTTCCATGAACTCTATCTGGGCTGATGTGGAATTCCTCAAAGTAGGACTGCTTACCTAGAGGCTGAAATCTCAAAGAGCAAGCAAGGCAGAATTTAAATCACCTAGTATGACCTAGCCTCAGAATTCATCTAGGACCACTTCCACCATCTTCATTGGCCAAAACAGTCACCCAATCCTGCCCGATTTCAAGAGGAGGCGACACAGAACTCAACTTTCGTTCGCAAGAACGTCAGAGTCACACGGTAGGAAAAGCACTTGAGAGATGAAATATTTGGGGGCCATGTTTAAAAAACACAATGGGCCGCAAGAATAGATTATTATTTTATCTTGAGGGGAAAACAAGGAATTTCTGGATCCTACCATGTCTCTACCAAATAACACAGAGTTCCAGGTAAATATTCAACAACTACACTTTTATATAGCTTTTAAACTAAGCATGCTTTTAAAAAGTTATATTTTAAATAATTTGTTTGAACATTGTAAATTATTCTTTCCAAAAATGCTAAAATATGCTTAGTGATGAACAGAGTGGGGTGAGTCCAGTTCTACACTTCAGTATTATACATCTTATAAAACACAAGAAATATTTGTCCTGGAGATGCTGGGATAACATAACACAACTAGCAGATAATCAAAGCACAGGTACATCCTTCTTTAGATTCTAGCCAACACTAGGCCAAGGGTGATACAGTCGGTGAAAGCATGGTCCTAGACCAGACCATCTTCATCACCGTCTAGTTTGCTGTCTGCAGATAAGCATGACCTAAAACATAATGTTCCCTGGTGGTACATTCCATAGTTTAATCAGTAACATAGTCTTGAATCTGATAACGGTGCTCCCGAAGTATAACCCCTCATAACCCTATTGAAGCTATTATTTATGTAGTCAGATCCAGGCTCAGTGCTGCCATCAGAAAACATGGTTCACACATCAAAAGGTACTTTTGAAATAACTCACGTTAGTACACTGGATTTCTCTAACACCACGAAGAAGATACGTAGTCCATAGCTGGATTTCTAAATAATTCTTCTTTCCTTTTTCACTTACTTTGTTTATACCCTATGACACTCCCAGAGTCCCTACCTCCAAACTCTGAAAATCCTTCTGGCTTGAAATGAATCTCTCATATCATCATATCCCACCCTCTTTCCTACAAATCTGGAACCATCATACTCTGGCAATGCCATACCCCTTCCCCATCCGAACTCTCTTCATTATCAACACTCAGGGTTCATATTTCCTTCCCAAATCGCTCTTTTAAAGTTAAGCGAGAAAAGTGGTCTCCAGGTCTTCACAGCATTTTCCATTATCAGGGAAGAGTCCACGATTCAAATCCTTAACAGGTATGTTCAGGGCCAGAGCAGCACTTCTCAGACTTCATTATGTGTACTAGTCTCCTGGGAAACCCCCTACATTCTGGTCCAATGGGTGTGGCCTGGGCCCAAGGCTCTGCATTCCCAACCAGCTGCCAGGTGGATGTCAATGCTGCTGCTCTGGAGCCACACTTAAAGTAACAAGGCCCTATTTTTAAATTAATTATTATTGTCAGTTACTTAGACCTGTAATTGCTTGGTTTGAACTCTTTCCAGTTTGCTGGAGATTTTGGAATGTAGGAGGTAAACAAAGATAAGAAGGAAAATCCAGTGACCTGAGTCAGCAAAAGCAATGTCAGTGGCAGCGATGGGAGTGACACGGTGATAGACCAGCACCAGGCAGATGATTTGCAGGCAGGTGCGAGCAGGCAGCAGATGGAGTGCCCGTCCCTGAAGTTCCAAACCCGCCACTGATCTGCCCGTCCCACCGTACTCTCCTCCTTCCTCTGAGTCTTGAACATCACCCCTCAGAGGAGTCCCTTCCTGTGTCCTTGTCTGTTCAAAGGTGAATTATTACTTAATGGCTGATCAGAGTTGAGAGCAGGAAGTTGAGAAGAACTGACAGAAGCTAAGAGGTTGGATGAAGCATTGCATCTTCACCTGGGAGGCAGGGAGCCAGGAGAGAGGAGGGTGAAAACAGGACTGTCAAGAAGGAAGGGGAAAACACACACAGAGGGCTTCTCTGGTGGCGCAGTGGTTGAGAGTCCACCTGCCGATGCAGGGGACACGGGTTCGTGCCCCGGTCCGAGAAGATCCCACATGCCGCGGAGCGGCTGGGCCCGTGAGCCATGGCCGCTGAGCCTGCGCGTCCGGAGCCTGTGCTCCGCAACGGGAGAGGCCACAACAGTGACAGGCCCGCGTACCGCAAAAAAAAAAAAAAAAAAAAAACTTACAAGGACGACTGAGTTTTCAGATTAAACAATGTGAACCTTCTAATGTGACTGAAGAGAAACCCACATATTCATAGTCAACCTCTAAAGCTATTGAGCTTTCTCAGTTTCTTTGTTTGAGCCTCAGAAAACCTACGCGTTCCTGAGCCACTAGAGACACAAACTAAATAGAGCTGCTGATGACATTTCTTCCATCCCACACCTAGCCCGTCATTGTCTCCACTCACCCTTCTGTGGAGGGGGTTAATGGATTTCAACAGAACCTTCTGTGGGCCTTGGAGAAGGTGGCTGCCTGCTCGATTTGCCCTGTGGTTCATTGTAAAAGCACTTTGACCAGATGACCCAGCACTGCCAGTAACACACCCTAGGGTTAGTCTTGAGCCAAGAACACTGCTGCTTCTTCCTGATCTCTTAAGATTAGTGGAACAAGAATATTTTCTTTTTTTATTTTTAAGGTTATACTCCATTTACAGTTGTTATAAAATATTGACTCTATTCCCCATGTTGTAAAATATATCCTTGTCGCTTATTTTATACATTAACAGCTTCTACATCTTAATCCCCTACCCCTATCTTGCCCGCCCCCCTTCCCTCCCCCCAACGGTAACCACTAGTTTGTTCTCTATACCCATCAATATTGTCTAGCGAAACTCCTGGCTCAGAGCCCACAAGAAAATCATGGTAATCATTCATAAATGTTAAAACATTAATCCTTTCCAAACAGGGCCCGATGAGGACAAGCCTGATTGCAGTAAGGACCTGAAGTGTAGGCAATGCCCTGCATTAATCTCTCCCGCCCTGGTGGGATGCACCACATGGAACTCTGGGAAGGTGCCGTGCACATGTCTGACTATAAGAAGGCTGGACTTAGGCATTCCTGCCAAAGGAGCTGACCCATTCCCACCAAGGAGTTAAAAGGTAAAAAAATAATTCTTATTTCAGGTAGCTACTGTAATTTAACCACTTTTCAGAGACTAAGCCTTTTGGAAAATCCTTTTCAATGATTCCCATTCCCTCATGTATGTTCAAGTTATTTTTAACTATAGAAAAAACTCCAGTTAGGTGAAATATTTTAATATTTATTCATCAAGGCGAGTATACTTATGTAAACCCATGCTTGCTACCACAGATACTTGGGCCATAAGAGTTATAACATGAAAATGTATATAACAGATTTTTTTAAAAAGTTCATTTGCAACAGGAATGAAAAATCACCACAGTGGGACGATTCACCCTATTTCCCTCTCCTACCCCCTCTTCCACCCCCAACACCACATTTGGACCCAAGATTTTAAAGAGAATGAAATTTCGCATCCTGGATCTTTCTTTGCTTGGGAAAGCAAAGATGATGAATAAAATGGAAAATACCCCTTCCCTATTCCCTACCCCCATCTCTAAGGGTGGACCCTGATTGGTTTATCCAACACACACACACACACACACACACACACACACACACACACACACACACACACACACACACCCTTCCATCATGTCCCAGTCCCCATGATAAGAGCCAGTTTTGTTTTCCTCATAGCAATGATTACCATCACTGATTCTTTTTTATTTACTAGAAAGATGATCTGAAATGAAGAACGTTGGTGTCTTATTCACCCCAGCACCCAGCACCTAGAACAGTGGCAGGACCCAGAGTAAATAATCCACATTTCCAATGCAGTGGGTTGCTTGCTGGTCAGACTAGCTCAGATGCTGTCCCATCCCTGCAGGCCCCTCTCAGCCAGCAGCTTTCTTGAACAGCCCAGAATCCAGTGCCAAGAGCCCAGCAGCGGGTGATTCACAGAGAAACTGCGCATTGCTCTCCCTGACGGACCAGAAAGTGAGAGGAAGTTTGGCAACATTTTTATACATGTGCTTCTCTAAAAATTTGGAGTCAAGGGCTACAATGACTTACTATAGAGGCAAATGAATAATGAGCTTGTGAAACATTTTATCTGCATTTCATAAAACATTTCATAAAACACGTGAAAAGCAATTGTATAAAATTATGAAAGCATATCTGAAAATTATTTTTACTTAAAGTAAAATTTAAGGGTTTTTTACTGAGGTTTTTTTTCTGATGATTGTATGTCTAAAGAAAGATCAATTTCAATGATACTTATTCTATTATTTCTTTCTTGCAGTATCATTTATTATGAAAGCTCTCTAATGTGGACTAAAATATTTCCTGCCATATCAGTAAACAAAGGATGTTGCAGCCATCAAGCCATCACATTACAGCTGCCTGGACGGTGCACCCTGAAGAGACTCAGATGAGAACACACAGGATGCCAGCTCCAGATAGCTGAGGTGCACATCAAAGCAGTGATTTCAATGATTCCAGACTCCTGCATCCTCCCATATATAGAAAAGCTCTAACTTCCTTAAGATATCTGGTTTTCTTTATTAACAGTAATCTTTCGATATTCCAACTACCTAGTCTTTGTTGGAAAAACGTCTATATATCCTGGCTCCCCCCCTTGCCTTTTCAGAGCAGTCTCAGAATTATCAGAGATGCTGTGTCCTGGGCTTAAGTCCTCAGTTCTGTCCACTGAATAAAATGTAACTCTCAGAAGGGAACCCTCTTGCACTGTTGGTGGGAATGTAAATTGATACAGCCACTATGGAGAACAGTATGCAGTTTCCTTAAAAAACTAAAAATGGAACTACTGTATGAGCCAGAAATCCCACTACTGGGCATATACCCTGAGAAAACCTTAATTCAAAAAGAGTCATGTAACACAGTGTTCATTGCAGCACTATTTACAATAGCCAGGACATGGAAGCAACCTAAGTGTCCATCGACAGATGAATGGATAAAGAAGATGTGGCACATATATACAATGGAATATTACTCATCCATAAAAAGAAATGAAATTGAGTTATTTGTAGTGAGGTGGATGGACCTAGAGTCTGTCATACAGAGGGAAGTAAGTCAGAAAGAGAAAACAAATACAGTATACTAACGCATATATACAGAATCTAAAAAAAAAAAAAAGGTTCTCATGAACCTAGGGGCAGGACAAGAATAAAGACGCAGACATAGAGAATGGACTTGAGGACATGGAGAGGGGGAAGGGTAAGCTGGGACGAAGTGAGAGAGTGATGTAGACATATATACACCACCAAATGTAAAATAGCTAGTGGGAAGCAGCTGCATAGCACAGGGAGATCAGCTCGGGGCTTTGTGACCACCTATGGGGGTGGGATAGGGAGGGTGGGAGGGAGGCGCAAAAGGGAGGGGTTATGAGGATATATGTATGCATACAGCTGATTCACTTTGTTATACGGCAGAAACTAACACAACATTGTAAAGCAGTTATACTCCAATAAAGATGTTAAATATATATAACTCTCAACTTTTATGTTGTGCATTTTTTTCAGTCAACACTAACATACTTAAGTTCAAAGAATAACAAAAGCTTACTTAGCTGCAGTCTAGATTTAACAAATATTATTACTTTTTCTAAACTTTTTTATTTAAAAATAAAATAAAGTATGATGTCTTCATAACTGAAATTAATAAAAAGTTTGGGGGCACCAAAAATAACAGTTTGAATATTACTGTAACACAGAGGTTGGAAGGATTTCTGTTTATCAGTTTCAAATGTTACTGAATCAAACTGATGCAGGTTCATTAGAAATAAAATAAATACAGGCATTTTAATTTAAAATGATTTAAAATGCCTGAGTTTTTAAAATTCCTTTGTTACCAACATTAAAATGTTTAAAATGCCTGAGTTTTAAAAATTCCTTTGTTACCAACATTAAAATGTTATTGAGATTAATACATAGTTAGAAATCGTATATCCAGGTGGTGGATCTGAGGTTCACCTGTCTCCCTATAGTAGATTTTTAAATAAAAGAAAACTAGGTCTTCTTTTCCCTAAATAGTAATTCTCCCCTAAAACACCATTCCTCCTATTTATGTGTTTTAGTATGTGGGTACCTAGGCCCTGCAGAAGGTAAAACTGAGCTTTCCCAGTCGGGAGAGATATTTAAAATGAGGGAAGAGGTAAATTTCAAAAAAAGGAAAGAGAAAACCTTAGACCATTTCTTCCTTAATTGAAGAACTAAAGTGGCAAAAACTTTTGATCACTTTCCTTCTCTACCCTTGCAAATATATACGTAATCAAGTAATGGCTTCTTGGTACCGACAACAGGAAACACCTGATATACAAGAGTCTCATTTCTATAAAAGAGCTTTGTCAGAAACAGAGCTGAATTAAGGGCAGACCAGGCAAGTTGTTGCCTAGAGCACCGCTCTGTAAGAGGTACTCAGAGGGTCGTGGAAATGTCACAAGATGGAGAAACTTGTATTAACCACATTGCTTCTTATGGAGAGAGAAGCAATGTGTTTGGACGAAACACCTGGGGTGGGGCTGAGACCTCCCAAGAGGCATTATCTGAGTTTGACTTGCAAGAAGAGTGGGCCGGGCAGCTGCAAGCACAGTTAATGCTTTGCCTGGAGTATTCAAGCCTGGTAGAGCTGACTAGCTTGAGA
Organism: Leucopleurus acutus; assembly: GCF_964270905.1. NCBI lineage: Eukaryota > Metazoa > Chordata > Mammalia > Artiodactyla > Delphinidae > Leucopleurus > Leucopleurus acutus. Next base: position 73,515,192 of record NC_139145.1, on the reverse strand, counting down.
CATGACAGCAGACACTGAGGGACCCGTCCATTCCCCTTCCACCTTTCTCCTCACAGAGTTCAATGTCTCTTCAAAATAAATGTGCATATTTAAAGAATATGATTTTAAGAGGACCAAATTATTAACCTGTCAGGATGCCCAAAGACTCTTAGCCCATTCAGGCTGCTGCAACAGAATATCACAGACTGATGGGGAGTGGGGAGGGAGGGGAGTGGGGGTTGCTAATTAACCACAGAAATTAATTTCTCACTGTCCTGGAAGCTAGCAAGTCCAAGATCAAGGCACCAGTGTGGTCGCGCTTGGTGAAGGCTCTCTTTCTGGTTCATAACTGACTCCTCCTCGCTGTGTCCTCGCATGGTGGGAGGGGCTAGGGATCTCTATGGAGCCTCTCTTATTACAAGGCACTAATCCTGTTCATGAAAGCTCTATGCTCATGACCCAAGAACCTCCCAAATACCCCCACCTTCTAATTCTATCACACAGAGCATTAAAATTTCAAAATGAATTTCGTGGGGACACAAACATTCAGACCATAGCAGGTTTCATCTGGGCCTGCTCACACATTACTAGGACAGCCAAGCTGTTCCTCTGCCATCCGTCTGTGGAAATGACTGAGACCCTTAGAGAGCTTTGCTCTCATGGGACTCACTGTAGTGGGATGGTAGGTGAATGTCCCATTCTTTGTAGATAAAAGTTGTAATTAATCATTTTCAATATGTGAAGTGATTGTTAGCAAAGAAAAGAACACTTTTAATGCAGCTGTTTCCTTCCCCACATCTCCATCTTATTTATTCTCAGTGTGTCTCTCATGGCATGTTAGGTCTCAACTGCCCTGGACATGAATGATGGTACCCAAGTCCCTGGATCTCGATGGGCTTGCTTCCACCCTAATATACTTGCCCCACTAGGGAAAAAAAGTAGTACACACAATTAGCTTTGAGGAGACCTGAGAATTTTTTTTCATTATCTCCTGGTCAAAAAGAAATTATCAAAACATCAGCTCCAGATGAAGAAGAGTTACTAAATGAGATTATCATCTGAGGAACCATCACGGATGAAGATTGCTTTCTGTCTTGCTGCAGCTCGATGCCTACATCAAAGCATTTTTCTTTCACTATTTGCATATGGTAATTCCAGGAATGAACCCAACCCAAGTACAGCGGAAAATGCAAGGAATTTCAAATCAGCTGTTTCTGAAGTTTTCCTCATTTGTGAGTTGGAAGAATGAAAAGTAGAAATATGTTGAAGGTTGGATGAGATAACAGGATATCTTACTTTTGTAAGCTATAAATTTTTCTTGTAAGGCACCATTCAGGCTGGGCATGGTTTAACCCACTGGTGGGAAGAGCTGCAAACTTTTTTCCTATTTCAAGCAAGATTACTAATTCTGAAAGAAGGTGCTTTGTTAAGTCCTGTTTCACTGTAAGGATCTGATTAGGTTGTGTGTTTTGGGTTTCAGTTGTTTGGTTTTTGTTTGTTTTGTCTGTTGCAAACCCTGGGTTGTTTCACTGCAGGAATCTCATTTTGTTGCTGTAAACCCTAGGTGGTTGTTTTTGATTAGAACCTTATAAAAGGAAATAGGTGTGGATGGTTGTAATCGAGAGTATGGTGTATGCTGGGGGCTCAAGCCTAGAGTTTAGCCCTTGACATTATCACTATCCCAGTGGCAGGTGGAATTCAGCTACAGGACATCTTTGCTGTCATGACTGGTGGTCTAGAAGAGCATCATTTCAGCCAGTTTTACCAAATTAGGTCAAGTAAGATGGAGTTAGAAACTACGACACAACACAGGGTTAAAGTCTTTTAGACTGCCTTCTTGGTTTTAAGGAAAACACATGAGGTTCCATGATAAAATCATGTCATTAAAAAGGTTGTTCTGATATGATCAAATAGATTAAAATCACATATTTCATAATGTCTTTATGTTTGGTCTTTAATCTATCATGATGAGCTCGTTGGATCTAAAGGTTCAGCTCGTTGAGATTTGTGTATTAGAGCTAGGCTTTTACTGACCGTAATTTCTTAGGTTAATAGTAGTTTTTATGAGAGCTGGTCATCTGATACATTGTGGGGATAAATGAATCCATTCACTTGGGATTCTACCACTCGACGCCAGTAACTTTTTACAAAGAATAATTTTCAGTGCTTCTCCAAATTCTATATGAGCCGTAGCTCTAACTCTGTGTGTATCTAATATGCATGTGTATGCAGTTTTAATATATACATTTAATATAAAAATATATTTTCTTTCTGCCTTAGAAGTACTGTCTTCTTTGTAATAGCTACCTAAATGTTTATTATCCCAGCAGATTTCTTCTGATTAGGATGAGTATATGCATCAACTACCCTCACACAGATTCTTTTATAAAAGAAACCAAAAACACAAAATACTAAAGCACATTTCATTCCAACATCTTTAATGTTGAATGTTCGTCTTGTGACTTTCATAAAACATCTTCAGAGTGAATAGAAGAGATGAAGAGGACCATTAGCCTAAATTCCTGAGTGTGAGTATACCCTAAATTCTTCAAGATTCCATAGGCAGAATGTTTGTACATCAAATAAATGTCATCATTTATTCTCTTGTAATAAGTTCAACATTACATTCTACAGAATAGTATATATTTAAATACTAGTGTAGACTTATAAAGTATTTTCTATAATGATCAAGCTCCCAACATTACAATTAATGTGGCCCAGCTTTACTTCACATCAGCCCTCTTCTAGTTATTTTTGCCCCTAGGATCATGATTTGACAGCCCAAACATAAATATTAAACAACAAACTATTGAGAATTTATTTTAATCAACCGGTAAGAATTCATTGAGCCTCTACTATGCACAAGGCACTTAAGGAATATTATGAAATATAAAGCAATTTTTTTCATAAGAGCATTCAGAATTCTTTGTAATTTCTTGCCAGGCAAAAAATAATTAACATCCATGAAGCTTAGCAAATGGTGAACTCAAAGAGAAATGAAGATTTAGGGCCTTCCCAAAGTCTCCTTGAGATCTAGGTAATTTGGTTTACTTCCATGGCTCTATCACAATGCTGGGTACCACGTCCACCTGTAGACACAAGTTCTTAGATAGGAGACGCAGTGCCAAGGTCAGCCTGCTGTGCAAAGCACCAGGATTCGGCAAAAGGGTAAACATGTTCTAATATCAAGGGAAGTAAACCTGGGCATGAGCTCAGACAGCATGGGGATGGGGCTGGCATAATTCAATACAGAAACAGACACCGAAAAAATATAAGATGTCACTCTTCCACTACAAATCTGGCCATAGGTTTTTTCAATTGCTTATTTCACATCGGTTCATCTAAAATGTATCCCTAGTAGTCATAACAAGTGGCCTGGCATTACCTATCAAGATGATGTCCCTAAATCAATAATGATGGTGGTGAGAAGGGGAGGAGCTAACATCCTCCCTAGAGGACCAGTCCTGCTTCTGCCTCTCCTGTGTTACGAGATGTAGGAGGGCAGGGTGAAGGATCCTGAGCGGAGCAGTGGATTTACTTATTAAGGCCTTTGGAGAAGCAGAATAAGAGAGCCATGAAGGTTGGGCTATAATGACCTACTTTTAACACCAGCCACTAAGGCTCCCCAGTAGACTGTGAGCACTGCACAGTACAATGCTTTAGAACAAAGGATGTACAACGTGAATCCTGCACAGAGAGAGGCATTTGAAGCTTAAAAAATACCCAAATATACAATGCCCTCTTTTTAAATTATAGTAATTATTCATCAGGCTCCAGATGTTAAGAAAGGAAAAAACTTTATTTTTTTTATGATTAGAAGCATGAATCCTTTCAAACGTGTGTGTCACCGGACTGGAATGTGTCTAATCATCAACTTGCAGCTGAGAGGGTGCCGAGTAAATAACCAAAGCCAATCCAGGTCCTTATGAAAAGAATTTGTTTCCAAAGGGAGAGAGAAATACCTTCCATTCAGAAGAAATCAACCCTCAATTTCAGACCTACAAAGAAAAGTCAGAAGTACCTTGGGCATCCTGGCAGCATCAGGACTTATTTTATAGTGGTCAGTCAAATTCTTGTCCAAATACCACTGATAGCTGTGGACTTCCTATGAGGTTGCTGCATTCTTTTAAAGGTGGTTGAGAGGCCCAGGAATCAAGGCCCGCCCCTGTATGCATGCTTGGAGTGGGGCGAGAGGGCAAGGTGGCCTCCCAGAAGCCAAGCCTACAATTCCAGAGCTGAAGATGAATCCCTTGGGCCTTACCCAACCCTATGAAATTAAAGAAAAGGCAACCATCTTCTCTTTCTGCTGGGGTGCTAAAGACCTAAGTGGACAGTAATTACTGGAGTGTGGTAGCCAGCCTCCAAGATGGCCCCAGTGACTCTCACTTCCTGATATTCATGGTCTTGCACTGTAAATAAGGCCTACTGTGTATCCAATAGGATATTGTGGAAATGACAGTGTCTGCCTTGCCAGGCCAAGACATAAAAGGCATTGCCACTTTCTTCCTGTTCTTTCTAGTATCACTCACTCTGAGGAAACCAGCCACAGAGTCAGGAAACTCTCAAGGGGCCCAATGGAGTAGACCCTGTCGTGAGGAGCTCAGGACCCCTGCCCACAACCGACACTAATCTGCTTGTGTGTGAGTGTCCCGACCCTCCAGCCACATTGCAATCACAGCTGACATCTGAACCACAATCTCAGGAGAGACCCCGGGCCAGAACCACCCAGCCAAGCCACTCCTGAACTGCAGTAACTGGGGGAGATGTTTATCGATTTAAGCCACTAAGTTGTAGGCTAACTTGTTACATAGCAATAATAACTATTGCATAGGGTGATCTTAAGCTGCTTGACTGGATCCTTTTACCTTGACGCTTCTCCATACATAAAGCCATGCATCTCATGTCAAGCCCAAATATTGGGTTGGCCAAAAAAGTTGGCCGTAAAGTTCCGTAACATCGTATGGAAAAACCCGAACAAGCTTTTTGGCCAACCCAATAATTACACGGGGCTGGGGAGAGCATCCATTCAGCTACAAGTCTCCTGTACCCCACAATGCAGAATTCAACTCCAGGATCCCGCGGCACACTATATTTATCCATTTTTATGGACTGTCACATTAAAATTGATACTTCATACTTAATGTACTTTTTAAACTGCATTTTAAAAAAAGAAAATGGTCGCTTCATAAATGATGGAACAATTTTTAAGATATTTTTAGACCATCACCATGTTCAAGGTAATGTGCCAAATTATAGGAGGTATTCACAGATGTGGAACACTCACAGCCCCTATCCTCAAAGAGCTTATACTCGGGGGAAAATGCAAGTACACATGTGTCTGTGTGTGAAATAAAAATTCCATTAAAGACATAATAAATATGTATAGAGGTAACCCGGGACAAGCCAAGAGACGCTATTTACAATTTGGTTAAATAATAGGTAGGACCTCAAACAGGCAAAAGAGGAAGTGAGAAAGCCATTTCAGAAGGAGGAAGCAGCCCCAGGACCTGTAGAAAAGGAAACCTCAGAATCTGTACCAGGAATGGACAGCAGTCGTTGGATGTTGGGACACGGGATTGATATTTAATTGAGCAGCCAACGAGAGGCAGTGAAGTGTTGTACAAACTAGAGTGACCACATCTCAAACTGCACTTCAGGAAAATAATTGCATATATAGAACAAATTAGAAAAGGGAGAGGCTGAGGGCAGCACAGCCAGGGGACTGTGGTCGTAGACTAAACATGAGAGACGAGGCATGACTCAGGGAGGGGGCAGTGCAAACAGAAAAGGTGAGCCTGTGTGAGACCTGGAAATGATGGGAATTCTGCTACTAATGGGATAAAGCTGAAGTAGAGAAAGGTAAGAGAGGTTAAAGAGACAAAGACAACATGGGTGTTTTAGCTTGAGATAGGAACAGGGCTTTCTTTTTTTTTTTTTTTAACAGAATTAGGGACAAACAGAAAGGTTGCCAGGAGTGGAGATCAGGGAAATAGGGTTGGAGATGGTCATTCAAATATAGATTCACATTGGAACTCTAGCCTTCTACCAAGTCACCCGAGAATGCAGGTGATTGCCTTTTGCAAGTACAAATACTTTGATTTGCATTGGAAACCATCAGCTGGACTTGCAAATAAAGTATAAAGCCATTTTATATATGAATGCAAATATCCTTTGAATCCATAGATAGAAATATTTGAAAAGCTCCAAATTAGACATGGCAAAAAATCCCTGCCTTTGTGGGTTTTTTTTTTTTGTTTTTTTTTTTTTAAGACAAGTGAGCTTTCTAAAGATCCCCAATCTGATCTCCACACCTACCTTGCAATATGATTCTAAACAAACCCTTTCCCTTGCCATACTTACATGAACAGGCTCGAGACCACCATTACCTAACCTGGCATTCTAACCCCACCCTCCCAGCAACTCAAATAGGAAAAATCAAAACCTGTCTTGCTCACTGGCAATCAGCTAACTGTGTGAAGTACTGGGCTCCCTCTCATTTAAATGCTTAGCTCCCCTGTGTATTCTCAAAGCTACGTACTTAGCTTGAACATTTTTCCACATCTCAAAGAGTTCTTCTAATGTACCAATGCCATGGCTTTTATGCAAAGCTAGGGTTTGAATCCAGATCTTCCAAGTTAAGCTACTGAGGTTTAAACTTTTTTAAGTATACATGAGGCTGATGTTTACTAAATACAAGGGATTTCTTTGCACATTAGAACTGGCCCTGGCTAGAGTGCAATATAAAAATTATATAAAAATAATAATCACAGCAACAACATACCAGGGGCTTAGCGGCACCATTTTCAGCACTTTAGATATATGCAAACTCACTTTATTCTTATATTAACACCAGGAAAGCCTTAAATCAACATCTCAGGAGCCAAGATTTGACCCAAGGAAGACTTGGAGCCTGGGCTACTGACCACTAAACCTAAATAGAGGAATTTTCTATTCATAGTTGGCACTAGAATCCAATAGATGAGACGGCCAGACATTTTTGTAGTCATCACTGTATTCATTCTCTACTGGTGCTGTAACAAATTACCAGGAACTGAGCCACTTAAATGACACAACGTTGCATCTCTCTGATTCTTCTTCCCTACTCACACCTCCCTCTTACTCTGACCTCCTCTGCCTCCCTCTTCCACTTCTAAGGATACTTGCGATTACATTAGGCCCATCAGGAAAATCCAGGACAATCTCATTATTTGAAGGTCTGCTGATTAGCTGCCTTAATTCTCATCTGTCATGTAACCTAACATATTCACAGGTTCCAGGGATAAGGAGAGAGAAATCTCTGGGGTAGGAGTGGAGGCATTGTCCTGTCTACCACACCCACTAAGGCCATAAGTAAAGAATCTAAAAATCCAAGCAGATTTCAAACACTAGGAATCAGAAAGATAAAGAAGAGAAGGAGAGGTGAGTGGGTAGATGAAAAAAAAATTTAACAGAATTTATCATGTGTTGGGGAGTGAAGGAAGAAGCTGAGCTCCACCTCCTGATTTCTCACTTTTACCTATCCCCCCTACAACTACATCATTCACTCACTGAGAGAATACACTCAAACTCTAGCCTTCTAATACCACCTTCATAGCAGTTCAACTAGGAAAAATCAAAACCCATCTCACTCTCACCACACTTCCTCATCATCATGTTGCTGGCTTACATGCAGCGCACTTAGCCCTTCACAGCATGCTCTTTATGGCCATCCTAGCCACAGAGGACTGCAGTGGCTCTCAGCACCCTGAGGCGACCCTAGGACAGATGTGTGCACAGAACATGGTGGCAGCACTGGATGTGCTCCATACTTAGGGAGATGATGATGGCATCTGAAGGTACAGCAGTTGGGGTCACTCAGGCCAAGAGGGAGGGAGAGGGTAGGCTGGCAAGAGGAGATGATGGCTCTAGGACCCAGAGGTAGAAATGAGAATGAGCTGGTTTCTCTAAACACTAGTGTCCAGTAGGCCTGAGCAGGGAAGGGTGAGAAGTCAGGCCTCAGGGGCCAGCAGGGTCAGATCCCACAGAGCCTGGGGGGTGGGGGGAGCCAGGTAAGAAGTCAAGAATTGAACATTTAAGTCTTGGGGAACCACTGGGGGCTGTCAAGCAGGGGCCAGAATCAATGCACTGTTGACCAGCTGGTAATTTCTGTGGCAGTTTCCTCTACTGCAAGATAAAGATAAGAGTCCCCACACCATAGGGTGATGGGGAAGAAGAAATAAGGCGCAAGTCACTTAGCATATGGAACACAGAGCCAGCACTTAGGACATGCCGAGCTAGAAGATACGTGGGTAACCAAAATATTACCCATCTTGAAAATGTAAAGTATGATTATCTCAGCATCCCCAAGCCCACTGTCTGGAGAGTCCAGAGTCCTCTCTAAGGCTTCTGCAAAGTGCCACAGAAGATGGGTCCCAAGGCCTCTGCTGCCTCCAGAGTGCCTGCTTCCAGCACTGCTCTGTGTCTAACCAGCTGAGAAGTTCAAAGCAGCAGTGAGCTTCTAAAAGAGGGGAGGGGGCCCCTGGAGGAGGCATAGATCAGGACAGCTGAAGACTCCCAGGGGACCAGGGTGTCAGTTCTTACAGAACCCCCTAGGCCACCCACCAGTCAGGATTTCCACTAACTGTCGTTCTCATTCATCCTAGCCTCGCCTCCTCTTTCAAAGGGCTCCTCTCCCTCCCCTTCCCTCATCAATCCCTCTCTCTCTAAGAAGTGAAAATAATCAGTTATTCCTCTTGTCTTATGCAGATCATCTTTCTCCCTCCTGCTAATTTCTCAGTATAGGCTTATCAAGGTGTTTCATAAAGGCTGTAAAGAGGGATTTTAGTGCCAGCTATAAAAGTGGTTCAGGGACTTCCCTGGCTGTCTAGTGGTTAAGATTCTGCACTTCCAATGCAGGGGGCATGGGTTCAAACCCTGGTCGGGGAACTAAGATCCCACATGCCACAAGGCACAGCCAAAACAAAATAAATTAAACTTTACTCAATACTCTGTGATGGTCTATATGGGAAGAGAATCTAAAGAGGAGTGGATATATGTAGGTGCATAACAGACTCACTTGCTGTACAGCTGAAACTAACACAACATTGTAGATCAACTATACTCCAATAAAAATTTTTTAAAAGAGTGGTTCAGTGTTTTCACTATGTAGGCACAGAAGTCAAGGACCTGTATGGCTGGATGTGAGAAATGAGACTCGGACCTTGTTGGCAGAGACGTGAGGCATCACATTGATACTGGAGGAGTTAGCACCCTTCCACTGACAACTCTGGCCAGGCAAGGAGCCAGAGCCTCCTGAGAGAAGAGGGCCTGGAGTTTGTCCCCTATCCCATGGAAATGCAAAGACATTATAGTGGACTCTACCTGGAGTTAGCCAAAGTGCAAAAGTTAGAGGGTACACTTTCTACCGAATATCATCCTCACTTCTGACACCAACTGCAAGTTCAGAAGATTTCAAAACCATCTCCATGTTCCATAATTCACTAGAAGGATTAACGGAACTCACCGAGGGCCCTTATATGCACGGTTACAGTTTATTACAGGGAAAGAATATCAGTTAGAATCAGCCGAGGGAAGATGCACATGGACAGAGTCAGGGGAAAGAGAGAGGGGTCTCAAACATGAAGCTTCTGATGCCCCTTCCCTGTGGAGTCAGGATGTGTTACCCTCCTGACATCAACATGTGGCAATAAGCATGGAGCATTGCCAACCAGGAGAAGCCAGGAAAGCACACCCAGGCTTTGGTGTCCAGTGTTTTTAGTGGGGCTCTATTAGGCAGGCCTGATGGATTGATCAAGTGTCCACATGGTTGATCTCAGTCACCAGACTGATGGCTAAAACCACAGGACCCAGTGCTCTCACCCTAAACACTAGGGGGCCTTGCTGGTGTGGGCAACCACCACCCTGTGTCTACTTGGTGAGGCTGACCCCAGTCTAAGATCTGATGTGCTCAGCCCCTGCCCCTGATACAGATTACCTCTCAGAAACTGAGGGTAAAGGCCAGACCTCTCTTTGGGCAAGGCCAAGTTCTTTACCATGCCGACTCCATGAGACTAACAGAGACCTACTTTATAAGAACGCATAAGGTCCCTCCACCTCCTACCATCACTCAAGGAGGACATGGAACGGACGGAATGTTGAGATCCAATGAGGACAGCACCTAAGTTATCAGAGGGCACACCTGGTTCTCATTCCTGACGCAGAGCTGAGCAGCTCTCAGCACAAGGACTGTAGCAGCATGTGTGTCAGGAAAGCTGTGCTGGCTCCGGAACCTGAGATACATCCTCTAGAGGCTGAGAGTGTAGGAGAGTTGTTTGATAGTGGCATGAGTGCAGAGGGCAGAGGAAAGAATGGGCAAGGAGAAAAAGGGGGCTAATATATAAATTGGGAAGTCATGGTATAAGAAATGCCAACAAGAAAAGGGCTAAAACACATAAATGCTAGAGGATGCACGATCGGGAATGGTGAGTGTGGTCATGCCCCTTGGAGGAGACGGTACTTCTGCGAGTGAATGGAGGTCCTATTTATAATTGTGCCAGGACACCAAGTGTAAATCAGATTATCCCCAACAACCCCACAAGAGTGTTCACCAGATTTTAGGTGGTAACTGGGGGTGACAAGAATCAGAGGCTGGTGACCAATATCTCACATTTGACATAGTTCATTCGGGTTCCCGAGCTGGTCCAGCATCCTGGGCCATGTTTGGCCTGATCTCAGTGAGAGCTGCCACCGAGACTGGGTTGGAGAGCCCTGGTTCCAAGCATGGCCTAGCCAATGGGTGAATGTCAGTGAGGGCTAGGGTCTCAGTAGGAGCTGTTCAGAATATGCAGAGCAGTATGGAGGGCACTGGTCCAGTGCAGTGAGCCCTGACCTGTGTGGGAGCCTGCCCAGAACCTGTGGGCCTAAGCTGAGGGCTGGTTCTCAGCCATCTTCCTGTATATAATCTTTAAGAATCACACATTTAAGTTTACCTGTTTCAAATGAGGTCCTCCAGGCAATCAGGGTGGCTGATTGCACCCTGCAAATGTTTGACTGGCCTCAGGCCTCCTATAGTGCTTCGACGCGAGTTGAAGGGACTAATAGATGAGACAGCCAGATAAACACAGATAGAAAAATGCATACGGCACTGTATTCATAGCCTTGATGTAGAAGTCATGGGATTAAAGCAAGGGAAGGTTTTGAACCAGGCCTAGAGAATCTTGTAGTAAATGCAGGAAAACTGGGTAGATTTGGAAAATCAGAGAGTTGCGGAAAGAACCTTGGATACGAGTTGGATTTGAGTCTTCTTTACGGCACTAGATTTTAGCCGGGCACTAACCTGGGTTTTGGTCTTGGTTAGTTTGCCATGAGATGTAGAAAAACAGCAGGAATAATAATAATAGCAAACATTATTGAGCACTTACTATTAACCTATTTAATCCTCCACACAGCCCTAAGAGGTAGATACTCTTCATCCCCATTTTACCAGAGGAAGCTGACAGGTTGAATAATCTGCCCAAGGTCATAGCAATTTTGCGCCGGAAGACAAATCCAGCTCTTGAGTTTATCCTCTTAACTTTAGCATGTTTGTCATTAGTCTCCAATGGCAGCTGCTCTGGAGTCAAGTGTGGACGATGAAAGCAACACTCTAATGGTACAGAGCTTTAAAAAAAAATCAAGCTCATATAAGCCTCTAGTTCAGCCGAGAAAACAACTTTTTCCAACCAAAAGTGCACTGACAATAGTGTCTTGGTTTCCATTCTGTCTCCTTTCTTCAAAGGGAAGGGAGAGAAAGGGATAGATACCACAACACCTGTACGGTGCAGGGCAAGTGGGTCGCCCATAGGCCCCACTTTTTCCTGGGGCCTTTCTCATGTACTCTCTCCTTACTTCTCTTTCCAACACTGCTCTTTGGTCTTGCAGGTAAAACATCTCCTGGAAAGCTCAAAGCATTGCCTCTTCAGGCAGCACCCCCTCCAGGACCATAGCCCTAAACTAAGCTCTGGGTGGAATTTCATCTGCTCAGACCATGATGAAGAAATGCACAGAAAATCATGAAAAACAAAACAGGGGTTATTGGTGCCTCTCCAGGAAAGTGAAGAACCAGAGAAAGCTTCAAGGATAGGGCGATCCCTACGCTGGACATCTGTGGAAGAGCAGGAACAAGCGTGGCAGGAGTGGAGGAGGGCACGCCAGGCAGAAGGCAAATCACGGACGAAAGCCCAGGAGTGAAAATCACACTGCTGAGGGTCCTTAACGTGCACTTCAGGGTGGTGCTAACAGGAGGTGCAGCTGATGAGGAGGGGAAGAGCCCAGACACAAGGCTTCTCTGCCTTTATCCCACGGGATGTGGAATTATTGAGGGATGTTATAGGGAACTGGCAACATCCGACTTGTGTTTACAGAGGTCATCTGGCTGATACAACATATCTGAGGGTTCCCAGGAGATAGTTGACAGACTGTGCTTAAGAGCTCACGGGTTCTAAACATCCTAAATATTTAAGAAACAAAACAAGGAGAATTTGCGACGTGGAAGATGCAAGTGGCCCCTAGATTTCCCTCCTGGGTGAGAAAGACCGTCAGATGCGCACGCAGATATCCAGCCTCCTGCAACATCCTGGTCCATGACTCCCAAGTCCCCAGAGGCTCACGTGTACACAGGAAGGTCTAACCCTGTGGTATCTGGATCTGGATCTAGATCTAGACCTCTATCTCATATATCTCTACTTCTTATTGTTTTACAGGGAAGGTGTATTACTTTATAATTTAAAAAACATACAAATACCTGGAAAATATACTCATCAAAACTGTCTGAGGAGAACCCCAGCCTTCCACAGTTAGAGCCATAACCATCTGTGGATTACAGAAAGTCATTACAAAAGCAAGAAGATGCGTGGCAGATAACAGGACACTTTAAAATAAGTAGAGTCGACATATTAAACTAAATTTTGAGGGAACTGTTCTTACAGTTCAGGGTGTCTTGAATAGAAAAGCCGGTTAGGGGAAGTTTGAATTATCCAACACATGTTTTGGCCCCATTAGAAAAGTAGGCAAATCTTTAGCAGTAGGACCCAAGCATCCGTCTTATGGCCGCTGGGAGATAAATGACTTACAATAAAACAAGCTGTATTTGGTAATTAAGATGATGTGCATTGATTCCTACCACTTATCTCTTTTGAAACATCCCTGTAAGAAAGATCAGACAATCACGCTGCTGAGCTGTCAAAAGGGTGTGTGTGGGCTGGGAGGGAGGATGGCAGGAAGCAAGGTGAGAGGTGTTTTTTTTAAGCGCTGCTAAAATTAATGGTGCTATTTTCACAGTTGTAAAGTAGGCAGCGTGATTATAGTGCGAGCAAGGCTGCTTCCTCTCTCCAGAGACCAGGGCTTTGATAGCAACTGGACAAAGGCGAAGGTATAAATAATCGCAGTTTACTCTTGTGGAAGTCAACAGCCTTCTCCAGAAGGACTGTGGCCTGATGAATCAAGGCAGGCGTGCTGTGTTTGTGAGAAACTTCAGGTCCTGATGGAGCTTTTCCACACGGAGAAGCCTTACCACCATCCCTGTCCACTGCTGGGCCTCTGGGTGACAAGGCTCCAGCTGGGTCCGGTGTGCGGCCCAAGGATGATGCTGAATCAGTGAGGCGCCCGGTGATGCTAGAGGTGAGGGGCTGGTTTTTTGGTCCTCTCTTTAATCCCTAACATCTATTTGGTTGCAATGTTCAACTCACTAGAAGAAGAATTTGCAGTTCTGTTTAAATCAGGGTCCTAGAGGATATTTAAAATAAAAAAGCCAAAGTTCCCATCATGGAAATATTACTTTTTACTGCAAGCACAGGTCCCAAATTTGGGGAGGAGGGGTTAGATCTGATTCCGGAGTGTTATATCTACTTATATTTTGGGGTCCCAAAATGTAAGAATATTTACACTCGCATCTAAAATCTGGACACAGAATGGATAATGATGTGGTACATATATATAATGGAATATTACTCAGTCATAAAAAAGAAATGAAACCGAGTCATTTGTAGAGATGTGGATGGACCTAGAGTCTGTCATACAGAGTGAAGTCAGTCAGAAAGAGAAAAACAAATATCGTATATTAACGCATGTAAGTGAAATCTAGAAAAATGGTGCAGATGAACCTATTTGCAGGTCAGGAAGCACAGACATAGAGAACGGACGTGTGGACACAGTCGGGGGGGGGGGGTAAGGGGAGGGTGGGATGAATTGGGAGATGAGGTTTGACATAAATACACTACCATGTGTAAAATAGATAGCTAGTGGGAACCTGCTGTATAGCACAGGGAGCTCAGCTCCGTGCTGTGATGACCTAGATGGGTGGGATGGGGGGCGGGAGGGAGGTCCTAGAGGGAGGGGTTCTATGTATACATATAGCTGATTCACTTCACTGTACAGCAGAACCTAACACAACATTGTAAAGCAATTATACTCCAAAAAAAAAAAAATCTGGACACAAAAACAATATCCAGAAAACAAGCATATTTAAAAATCTAAGTTGGAGATAAGATGGAATTTATTCAAGGACAAGTAGCAGCGACCAAAAAAAAAAAAAAAAAAGCAGGGTTCCAGTACCTCATACCGGAAGTGACCAAAAATAACACGCAAATCCAATGACCTGAGTGCTGACAAAATGCCACAGCTATTCTGCCTTATTCATTCTTTAATTACTCATCTGCTCCGGAGGAGATGGTCTTAACAGGAAAAGAATGCATGGAGAATCAAAGGCAACATAATGACAGGGTCTAAGTGTAGACAACTCCAGTGGAGAAGGAAGAGTCAGTTTCCTAACTGGATTAAAATAAACTAAATTTAGAATCAAATGGAAATCCAGAGGAGTATTTATTTTCCCCACCTTGTTAAGGCCCTCCTGTAAGCAGGTGTCGCGCTCATTCATTTCACTGATCTCTGACTAATCAATTCTTTATTTCAGCAGCCTATGAAGAGCAAATCCATCTTTTTCATCTTCCTTCTTAAACCAAAGCACCTCTCTGAATTGCGTTTTCCATGTGGGTTGGCAACTGGGGTGGGGAGAGGGGCCAGGTGGAGTTCGCTGGGAGAAATGGGGTGGGGGGGTATGGAGTTTCAGAGACCGCAAAGCCTGCTCTCTCCACAATACCTCCTTGCCGTGTAGCATCTCCACCCTTACGGTTATTACCCTGTGTGGCTAATCAGATTAAAAGTCTTCAAGACAACGCTTTGATCCCCTGTCAAACAAAGGTATGCATGAAAACGTGGGAAGA
Source organism: Leucopleurus acutus (assembly GCF_964270905.1). NCBI lineage: Eukaryota > Metazoa > Chordata > Mammalia > Artiodactyla > Delphinidae > Leucopleurus > Leucopleurus acutus. Next base: position 73,499,977 of record NC_139145.1, on the reverse strand, counting down.
CTCTAGTGTTGCACCTGGGTTAGTAAGAGAAGCGAATACAACTGTACGATGCGTCCAGGTACCTCAGAGACCTCCCTCTACCTGTCAGAGACCTGAAAGATTTCTTGTGGCCCTGGCAATCAGATTTAATGAAGGCTCGGGGCAATTAGTAAGCAAAACAGAGCCGAGGGTCTCTGGCCATAGACTGCATCCAAGGAAACAAAAGTACGGCAATGGCAAAGTTCTCTGAGTGATGTATTGATAAATGACTACCGCAGGGCCGTCCAGCTGTAGAAGACCTGATAGCACTGATGACATCACAAAATACACTCTGAGCTGTCCTTGTGTGTAGCACTGCATGTACAGAGAACAGGGTCTATCACGTGAACACAGAAGGCACTGAGCCCAAATCCTCATATACATTAAAAATATAATGGGAGAGATTTTTATCTGCCATGAATATTTAACTCTCCTGAAAGCTCACCATCTGCATATCACAAGGCCCCAGTGCATGTGTGTGATTTTCTGTTGTCTTTCAAAAGAAAGCAGACCATTTCCTGTGCTGTCCCGAAAGTTGCTTCAATGTGCATTGATCCCTTTGATCTAATGAGTGTGTGTATTTTAAAACCAAGTTGGCTCTGCCGCCCTCATCTATTTGTGGGGAGGAACCAGAACCATGGGGGGAAAACCAAGTTGGTTTCCATTGTTTTCCTGGTGGCCTGTATCCCTAGTCACTGATGTTTCGGATGCTGTTTAATTTTTGCTGATGTCTTTTTATCTTAGGCTTCATGTGAATTTAAAAAGAGTTCCATTGATATGCAACCTACTGTGTATTCTGATACCCTGCCCCCCTTGTTGCACTGCAGAAGCCTGCAGCTGCCTGAAGCTTAATTATGCATGCACGCATAGCCCAGATGCTCCGCCAACAGTGCCTCAACGACCACAGTTTCTCACTTGTTTTTGCTTGAATTATAATTGGGCAGATCTCTATTTCTCAGCCCATTTTGTAGCTTCGGCATGCTCCCCTTTGCCTCCGTCGCTACCTCTGCTTGACTTGGCTCCTTCCAGAAGGAGCCCTTTGCCAATCTGCTGTGCCTCTGAAATCCGAGAAGGGTCATTCATGGTTTTGACAAATCCTTTTACCTACATGGCAATTTTAAAAGGTACAAAAATGACCCTAGCCCCAATCAGTTTTCCTCCAGATGGTTGGTAGCTTAGGGAAAAAAAAAAAGTTAACTAGAAGCTGGCATCTGGGTGGAAACAAAGGAGGCTTAGAGCCAGGCACCTACAATGGAAAGTAATATCAGGATAAAGCTTCACACCTGCTGAAAGAAGGTAATGGAGACCAGCAAAAGCAGATTTGTTAAACGTGCACATCCTCCATTCAGAGCCTTTTGTGAACAGTTTTCCAGCCTGCCTAAGGGATCTCGGTCTTCAAAAAGAACCAAGCTTCATCTCAGAGTGTGAAACTGGGTATTGCATTGCACAATATATAACCGTATTAGTGTTACCCTGGCTTCATCCGGAGATGGGCAGGTAGAGTAACTCATGGAGGATGGCAGCTGCCGGTTATACCTATTTCTGAAGAACAGTCAGAGACCCTGGTACTGGTTTCTTAAGTGAAACATCAAATTAAGCGCCCAGATTTATCTCGTTGAAAGTCATGGGATATTTTTGCTCCTAAAGCTTAAGAGAAAATGTTATGGAAATGTATTGAAGCCTCAAAAGTAAGCAAGAATCTATGATAGGATAATTAACCATGATGATTTTAAGATATTAAAGTCATTGGGTGAGCATTTGTCGTTCAATCAGATGATTCCTACGTGAAGAGCAACTCTTAACATTTTCATTAAGACACCTTGCTAGCATGTGCCGTCACAATTACTTGAGGCAGATACTATTACTATTCCCATTTTACAGATAAGCACACTGAGAGGTAAGGGGACTTTCCCAAGACCAGTGGCTTCCATGTGGCAGAGTTGGGATTCGAATTGTTTCAGTCCAAACCCGTGCATCTAACAGCTACTATATTGGGCCTACGTAAGAACATTTATCAAGTGTATATTAAGTGCCAAACATTGTTATAAGCTCTTTACAGCTACCCAATGAGGTAGGTGTATTTATTTACCCCATTTTCTAGAAGAGGTCTCCACAATTAACCACGCTGCCCAGTAGTTTTCAAACTTCAACAGGCTTCAGAATCACCTGGAGGGATTATTAAAACAGGTTGCTGAGCCCTATCGCCAGTGTTTCTGACTCAGTAAATTTGGGTTGGGGTCTGAGAATTTGCCTTTTCACATGTGATCCTGATGCTGCTGGTCTGGGGACCACACTTTGAGAACTACTGCTTCTACAATATTACTTATAAATAGTAGATAGAATTTATTATCCCAGATTCTTCACATCCATGTTACACATTTCTAATCCTCAGAAGACAGATATTATCCCTGTTTTATACCTGAGGAAAATTAGGTTGTGAAAAATTAGGTAAGTTGCACAGCATCACACTGATAGCAGCAGAGTCAGGACCCAAATCGACAGCTGACCCTCAATGCCCAAGCTTTTCTCAATAGCCCACCCAGCCCTCCAGCCAAATGGTCTACCAAACTGACTAGGTATTGAGTAGCCCTATAGTATAAGGGTTGTAGTATAAAGGATGTGCCTTATACAAACATCATTGTCTTATTAATACAAATAAATAATTATGATTCCCTGGGATGTGCAGAATAGTACCACTGTCTTGATACATTGTTTAGAAAATCAAATTGTTTTGTGTGTGTCAGCAACGTGTAAAATGACTAGATACATCATACAGGTAAAAAGAGGATTTTCATGACCAGAGATGCTTTCATCATTAAGAAAAAAGTTTAAGTCAAGTCATTAAAAACATCTTTTCATCTAGTAATGGACAGTGACATGGAGAAGAGGAGGGATGAATGGGGGACTCCCAGGGAATGGATATTTATGGGTATATAGATTTGTAAGTTTAATTTTCTAAATTGAATAGCTCTAATATTAAGAAGAGATTAAAAGATCACAAGCTTTTTCACCTCTCAATACCAAGTTAGCAACAATATCTAAATTATTAGTATTACTCCACTCAAAGATGAGTCTGTGCCCTAAAGCCCAAAGAGCACCAGAAAATGGATTTGCACAGTTCATTCGCTTGTGTTCTATACTGAAGAGGAAAAAAACTCAAACTGTCGGAGAGAGATTTTTATCTACCACATCAGCTAACCTCCTTTCTCTTCTCCCAATTGGAAATTAAATTTGTAAGCATCACTTTTTATTTGCCTAAGTGTGTCAATGTAACATGAATGCTAACCTATGATCCACTAATATTTGAAGCAATTATATTAAATTCCATTTTTGAAGTCACAATTTTATGCAGCTTTACAGAAAAGAATAACCAAATGAACGTTAAAGTCTTTGTTGTAATGGAGAGAGTTTGGTTTGGTTTTGGCTTCAAACAAATCTGCATCGGAATATCCACTTTGTCTCTTCTTCCTAGTGTTTCCTTGGGTGTATGTGATTTAACCTCTCTGAAGGTCAGTATCTCTCTGTGTAAGCTGGTGATGCTAATACCTACTGCATAAACTTGTCATGAGAACATCTGTGAAGATCTTGGGAGATAACGTTTGTTTGGTTTTCCCCAGATTTTCCTAAAGGAAAATTGAAGAATGTCCAAAACATATGAGGAATGTTCTTTGACTATTTTGCTAGAGTTCATTTTTCTGATGTCTTTCTCACTTTCTTGTCTGGGAAGCAGTGGAAATAGAATACCAGATCAAAGGATAGACATGGAAGGGAGGGATGAATTTTCAAAGCCAAGCATAGAATATTTTAGAGTAGCAGAGCTTCTGGATAAGTTACGACATTAAGGATGATGTCCCATTTTGTAACTGCATGGGCCACTGCTCCACATCTACCTTTCCATTCTTCTCCAAGGAGGGTTTTTCCCAGCCAGTCTCATGCTTGGCTCATATCAGGTGCTGTACTTTTTCAGGGCACATGGTACTCCAGATCAATGGGAATGAGGTCGCTCAGGGTTAACCAGGTCAGAAACCAACCCAACTAAGAGATCCTGCTCAAAAAGATCCAGTTATCATCTATTCATTCTAATATACTTTGACTCCCGTTTATCCTAGGCTGCCAACAACTATCTATTAATAGAGATTTGGATCAGAACCTACACTAAATATAAAGTGCTGGGCTCCCCAGTGGTAGGATGCAATGCAACACCACTGTGATGAGATAAGCCAAGAGTAAAGAATATCTGTGGTCTTAATTTTGGTACTACGTGTAAAGAGTTGCTCTTTTCTGAGAAGTCAATGCAAATTAAAGTATTATAAACTAGTAATTCGTTCATTCAACAAATAGTTCTTGGGTGCTTACTAGGCACTCATACTGTGCTAGAAGCTGGAGATACAGCAATGGACAAAACACCAAGATACATACCTTCATGAAACTTATGTTCTGTGACATTTGGGTGAGTTGTGAAGAACAAAAGAAAAACATTTTTAATTTCCAAGAAGAAATATCAAACATTTCATCCACAATTTAGCTAACTGGCTTACTTTTCTAAATGTCAGGCCTTGGAGGCAGTTCAAGATGGCAGAATAAGAAGATCCGGAACTCACTGCCTCCCTCTGAGGCAATGAATCTACAGCTACATATGGATCAGTTACCTCTGAAAAAGACCTGCAAACTAGCTGAATAGCTCCTCCACAACAAAGGGTAACTGCACCGAAAATTACACTATAGGGGTTCAACAGCAGACTATATGAAGCAAAGAAAGAATCAGTGATGGGGAGGATGAGGTAATGGAACTCACCCAAAAAGAGCAGGAAAAAGAAAAAAAGAATTTTAAAAAGTGAAAATAGCTTACGGGGCCTATGGGACAATATCAAGTAGACTAACATTCCCATTATAGGCATCCCAGAGAAGAGAGAGAGAATGGGGCAGAAAATTTATTCCCCGAATGTGGGGAAGGAAACAGACATCCAGATCAAGGAGGCCCAGAGAGATCCAAACTATGAATCCAAAGAGACCCATACCAAGTCACATTATGTTTAACTTTTGACATTTTAACTATAAAGATAGAATTTTAAAAGCAGTAGGAGAAAAACAACTTGCTCCATACAAGGGAACTCTCAGAATACTATTAGCATATTTCTCAGCAGAAACTTTGCAAGCCAGAAAGGCATAGCATGATATATTTGAACTGCTAAAGGGAAAAAACTTCCAACCAAGACTACTCTACCCTTCAAGGTTACCATTAAAAATTGAAGGAGGGCTTCCCTGGTGGCGCGGTGGTTGGGAGTCTACCTGCCAATGCAGGGGACATGGGTTCGTGCCCCGGTCCGGGAGGATTCCTCGTGCCGTGGAGCGGCTGGGCCCGTGAGCTGTGGCCGCTGGGCCTGCGCGTCCAGAGCCTGTGCTCTGCAACGGGAGAGGCCACAGTGGTGACAGGCCCACGTACCACAAAAAAAAAAAAAAAATTGAAGGAGAGATAAAGAACTCTCCAGACAAATGAAAGCTAAAGGAGCTCATCACCACTAAACTGGCCTTACAAGAAATGCTACAAGAATTTTTCTAAGTTGAAAAGGGCACTAATTAGTAACAAGAAAACATATTAAGATAAAAATCTCATTGGCAAAGGTAAATATACAGTAAAGATAGTAGATTAATCACTTATAAGGCTAGTATGAAGGTTAAAAGACAAAAACAATAAAAATCTAGAACTACAATAGCTAGTTAAGGGATACACAAAATAAAAAGATGTAAAATGTGACATCAAAAACATAAAAATGTGGGAGGAAGTGTAAAAATGTAGAGTTTTAGAGTATTCACACTTAACTTGCTATCAACTTAAAATAGACTGTTATAAATACAGGCTATTATATGTGAGCCTCATGGTAACTACAAAGGAAGAACCTATTGTAGATACACAAAATACAATGAAAAAGGAATATAAGTATAACATTACAGAAAGTCATCACAACATAAGAGAAGGAAGCAAGATAAGATTAAAGGGACACAGAAGAACTATAAAACAGCCAGAAAACAATGAACAAAATGGCAATAAGTATTATACATAACTATCAATAATTACCTTAAATTTAAATGAACTTAATGCTCCAGTAAAAAAGAGAGAGTGGCTGAAATAGAAAACAAGACCCATCTACATGTTGCCTAAGAGACTCACTTCCAATGTAAGGACACACAGACTGAAAGTGAAGGGAGAGAAAAAGATGTTTTATGCAAATGGAAGCCAAAAGAATGCTGGGGTGGCTATACTTTTATCAAACAAAACAGACTTTAAAACAAAGTCTGTAAGAAAAGAAATAGATGGGCACTGCATAATGATAAAGGAGTCAATCCAGAAAAAAGATGTAACATTTGTAATATCTATGCACCCAACATGGGAGCACCTCAGGATATAAAGCAAATATTAACAGACTTACAAAGAGACAATGACAGTAATACAAAATAGTGGGGGACTTAATACCCATTTCCATCAATAGATATATCATTCAGATAGAAAATCAATAAGGAAACATTGGTCTACAACCATACATTAGACCAGATAAACTTAATAGATATCTACATGACATTCCATCCAAAAACAGCAGAATGCACATTCTCTCAAAGTGCACATAGAACTTTCTCCAGGGTAGATCACATGCGAGGCCATGAAAGAAGTCTCAATAAATTTAAGAAAACTGAAATTATATCAAGCATCTTTTCTGACCACAATGGTATGAAACTAGCACTTAGGAGGAAAAACTTAGAAAAATTACAAATATTTGGAGATTAAACAACATGCTACTTAACAGCCAATTGTCAATGAAGAAATCAAAGCAGAAATTTTAAAAATACCTTGAGACAAATGAAAAAGGAAATACAACATACCAAAATGTATGGGATGCAGCAAAAGCAGTTCTAAGACAGACGTTTAGAGCATTACAGGCCTTCCTTAAGAAACAAGAAAAATCTGAAATAAACAATCTAGCTTTACACCTAAAGGAACTAGAAAAACAAGAACAAACAAAGCATAAAGTTAGTAGAAGGAAGGAAATAAGATCAGGGTGGAAATAGGGAGTAAAAAGAAATAGAAAAGATCAATGCAACTAAGAGATCTTTCTTTGAAAAGATAAATAAAATTAACATATCTTTATCTAGACTTTCTGAGAAAAAAGAGAGAAGACAAATAAGATCAGAAATTAAAGAGAAGTTACAAATGATATCAACGAAATACAAAGGATTATAAGAGACCTATTAACACTTATATGCCAACAAATTGGATGACAGAGAAGAAATGGATAAATTCCTAGAAACATACAATCTTCTGAGTCAGGAAGAAATAGAAAACCTGAATAGATCAATTACTAGTAAACAGATTGAATCAGTAATCAAACCCAAAATCAAATCCCAAAAAACAAAGTCCAGGACCAGATGATGGCTTCACTGGTGCATTCTACAAAACATTCAAAGATTTAATACCTATCCTTCTCAAACTCTTCTAAAAAACTGAAGAGGAGGAAATGCTCCCAAACTCATTTTGTGATGTTAACATTACCCTGATACCAAAACCAGACAAGGACCCCAACCCCCCCCCCCCAAAAAATTGCAGACTAATATCCCAATGAACATAGTTGCAAAAATCCTCAACAAATATGAGCAAACAGAATTCAACAAGACATTGAAAGGATCATACACCACAATCAAGTGGGATTTATTCCAGGAATGCAAGGATGGTTCAACATTCAAAACATCAACATGATACCTTGAATTAGCAAGATGGAGAATTTAAAAAGCCATATGATCATTCCAATAGATACAGAAAAGCATCTGACAAAATCCAACACCTATTCATGATAAAAATGGCATTTTTTACAGAAGTAGAACAAATATTTCTAAAATTTGTACAGAGCCACAAAAGACCTTGTATAGCCAAAACAATCTTGAGAAAGAGGAACAAAGCCGGAGGTATCATGCGCCCTGATTTTACACTATACTACAAACTAGAGTAATCAAGACAGTATGGTATTGGCATAACAACAGACACATAGATCAATGGAACAGAATAGAGGGCCCAGATATAAACCCATGCATATACGGTCAATCTACAGCAAAGGAGGCAAGAGTATACAATGGGGAAAGAACAGTCTCTTCAATAAATGGTGTCAGGAAAACTGAACAGTCACATGCAAAAGAATGAAACTGGATCACTGTCTTACACCATACACAAAAATTTACTCAAATGGATTAAAGGCTTGAATATAAGACCAGAAACCATAAAACTCCTAGAAGAAAACATAACTGGAAAGCTCCTTGACATGAGTCTAGCAATATATTTTTTGGATCTGACTCCAAAGGCAATGGCAGCAAAAGGAAAAACAAATGTGACTACATCAAACTACAAACCTCTCCACAGCAAAGGAAACTATCGACAAGATGAAAAGGCAGTCTACTGAATGGGAGATGATGTTTGTAAATCATACATCCAATAAAGGTTTAATATCCAAAATATATGGTTGACATTTGAACAACATGGGTTTGAACTTCACGGGTCCAGTTATACGTGGAGTTTTTTCAATCAATACATAGTACAGGACTACACAATCTGCAGTTGGTTGAATCTACAGATGAGGAACCGTGGGTATGCAGGGCCAACTCTAAAGTTATATGCCAATTTACAACTGCATGAAGGATTGGTACCCCAGCCTGAGTTTTTAAGGGTCAACTGTATAAAGAATTCATACAATTCATTCACAAAAAACAAACAATTCAATGAAAAAATGGGCAGAGGATCTGAATAAACATTTTCCAAAGAAGACATTCAAATCGTCAATGGGCGCATGAAAAGATGTTCAACATCATTAATTTTCAGGGAAATGCGAATCAAAACCACAACAAAATACTACCTCACACCTGTAAGAATGGCTATTACCAAAAGGACAAGAAATAACAAGTGTTGGCAAAAATGTAGAGAAAAAGGAACCCTCGTGCACTGTTTGTAGGAATGTAAATTACTGCAGCCACTGTGGAAGACAGTATGTAGGTTCCTGAAAAAATTAAAAATAGAACTACCATATGATTCAGCAATTCTACTTCTGATTTAACTGAAGAAAATTTAAAAACTTCTTCAAAAAAACATATATGCACCCCTGTGTTCATTGTAGCATTATTTACAATAGCCAAGATATGAAAAACAACCTAAGTGTCCATCAGTGGATGAATGGATATATATATATATATATATATACACACACAACGGAATAGTAATCAGCCATAAAAAAAGTGAAATCCTGCCATTTCCGACAACATGGATGGACTTTGAAAGTACTATGCTAAGTGAAATAAGTAAGACAGGGAAAGACAAATTCCATATGATTTCACTTATATGTGGAATCTAAAAAACAAAACAAACAAACAAAACAAAATAAAACTCACAGGTCCAGAGAACAGATTGGTGGTTACCAGAGGGGAGGCGGGTCAGTGGGTAAAATGGGAGAAGAGGATCAAGCGGTACAAACTTCCAGTAATAAATAAGTTATGGTGACATAAGTATAGCACGGTGACTATATTCAATGATATCGTATTGTAAATTTGAAAGTTGCTAAGAAAACATTTTGTAACTCTATATGGTGACAGATGGTAACTAGACTTACTGTGATGATCGTTTCACAATGTATACAAATGCCAGATCATTATGTTGTACACCTGAAACTAATGTTGTATGTCAATTATACTTCAATTAAAAAAAAATTCAGATCTTGTCAGCCTCATAAATCACGTTCTCCTAACTCTCTCCTGATTACATCACCCAGCCTATTTCAATACTTGAGTGACTCAGAGCTCTCTACTTCACAGTGCAGGCCATTACCTTTCTGTACATCCCAAATTAATTAGAAAATCCTTTTTAAAAAATGATCAAAAATTTCCTTCACCCTAGATTTCCTTCTGAAGCTACATAGCGTTAACCACGTAATGAAAGATGGGGGTGCCGTGAGTTCGCAGTCAGTGGTAAGATGTCATCCTTAAAAGGAGAGCTTGGCTTCATTCCTGGGGTAGTGGAAGAGAAAAGCCTTTCTTTGTATGGTTAAGTGGGCAGCATAGGGGCCCCCAGTGCTCCTATCACCTATTCCGTAGGTGATACTCTTTCATTTTTAAGTTTACTTTCTAAGAATTTTGCCAACAAAGGCACTTTTTGTCTTCTACCAGTTTCAGAGACTTAACACTGTGAAGAGAAGCAGTAGGATCGGTACCCGCTTTCTGCAGGTAGTTTTCACAGTGTCTTTTTATGGCATCTAAGAGAATCATTTTTTATTGTATAATGCAGTTCATGACAGTTTTGAAATGTAACCATTCAACACTTGTATTTTAGGAGAGTGTATGGTAACAATAAAGAAACACAGACTCGCGCACATACACCATACAGACAGGGTCGATCAAGATTGAATTTCCCCCTAGGATGAAAGTGAGATATTTGTGTGGAAACAGGCAGGTCCCTGCCCCTAACAACTCCACAGTTAGAAGACGGAGCTTTATCTTTGCTTCAAAAGGCTGCTGTTCATTTCAGCATCCATGTCAGCAATAAAAAAAGCACCAGAGAGTGATTACTGTGTTCTTCCAACACAAACAAATTTGTTTTCCACTAAGGATGAACACAAAGCTTTGTATCCACTAAAGTAAGCACGTTAACTATGACCCTTTCTCTGGGCCACGCTGCAGAAGAAAAGGAAGGACAAGAGATTACATACACAACCTACATATAATATATATATACAATTAATATTAGCCACCCCACAGTAAGGTTAATTGTGGCTTCTCTGAACACTTAATCTGCAAGCCGTTGATAAATCCCACCCTGACTAGAAGTGGCTGGTATTTAGGTCACACAAAGTCATTGCCGTTTTTTAATTTAAACCTCGCACTAGATTAAAACACAAGAGTATTTCAGGAGGACAATTCCGAAGCCGCGGCAATAGGCTGTCGTTTGGCGTAAAAAGTTTCCACAGCACACCCCAGGGACATGTTAATCAAAGCTTTTTAATGGATTCAGTCTGATCTGTGACAGGCTTTGTTCCACAGATGGCTTTTGCTGGATAGAGCTGCAAGTTATCAATAAGACACAGTAATTGCGGGGAGTGATGTAGCTGAGTTTCTGGGGCTTTCTACCATCCAGCTCTTTTTTTTTATTCTCAGCCGAGGCAGAAATGGTCTTGCCGTAGAAGTCAAGACATGACTTGTTTTCTCCTTTAATCTCCCAACATAGAATGAAGGGAAATTAAGCAACAAGAGAAAACACCTGACATTAATGTATTAAAAAAAAATGAAAGAGAGAAAAACCCTCACACCACCTTCTCCTATTTCTCTTCCTTGTTAAATCTTTGTCTTAGACTTTTAAGCCAGGGCTGGGCAGCAAGCCTTTTAACCTGATCAAATAAATCTATTTTAACCAGAGGCAGGCCTGGGAAGCTCCTCTGTGGGCTGGAGCAGCAACTTCTCCACCAAGTTCTCTGTTATCGCTCTAAAATCAAAGCCGCCAGAGGCTAAACTAATGATTTAGGATTACGCTGATCACCTATCAGAGACAGTTAGCTTTTCAGCCACTTAAGAAGGTTAATGCTCCCCATAGGATGGAAAATGTCTCGTGCCTGCTCAAAACAGTCATGTCATAGGAACCGAACAGTTGTTTTCTTTAGTCAGTCACAGTCCTTGCTCTGGAAGATCAAAATCATTCCCTGGGGGCTTCCCTGGTGGCGCAGTGGTTGAGAGTCCGCCTGCTGATGCAGGGGACACGGGTTCGTGCCCCGGTCCGGGAAGATCCCGCACGCTGCGGAGCGGCTGGGCCCGTGGGCCGTGGCCGCTGGGCCTGCGCGTCCGGAGTCTGTGCTCCGCAACGGGAGAGGCCACAACAGTGAGAGGCCCGCGTACCGCAAAAAAAAAAAAAAAAAATCATTCCCTGAGTAAGAGATGTGAAGGTGGATAAGCAGGAGCAGCAGGGAGATAGTGTTCAAGAAGGAACCAGCCTCATTTAAGGCACTTTTTCACAACCACCTGGCTGCTGTGGCCCCCAGCTCCCTGAGCTCATATGTCACCGCTGAAGACTCCCACACCTGGATAGCCAGTGTCAACACCTCAGCAAACAAGGAAAGAACAGTCAGACATCTGCAGGTCGGTCAAAGCGGATCTCTTACTGTTTCCCGGTGTGTTAATGTCTATGCAGCTGTTACCTGGGTTCCCCAGGCAGGAGGTCAGACAGATTTATCAGTCTATTCAGCTCAGCTGTGAATCAACCTAGACACACACTGCATGCCTTTCCCTGTCTTTGGCCAGGAAATAAAACGGCCTAGAGATACAAACATGGGATAAAACACTTCTGACACTGTGCCTTTTGTTTATCCACTCCACGTCTCCCGAAACTCCAAACTCCTGAGTGGCCTTTTTAGGACTGATGACAAACGACTTTTTCAGTCTCGTTTCTCCTTCTCAGCCCTACCGTTTGACTTTCATTGGTCACGTAACATGTCTTGTAATTTCATCCCTCTTGTCTTTGTTTATAACATTCCGTCAGCCTGAAATATCCTTCCCCTCGTTCTCCACTTACCAAATTCTTAAGCCGCAGGCCCCACTCCAATGTCATCACTCAGTGAGGTCAGAATGAACTGAGACAAGGGACAGAGCCACAGACGGCCGAGGCACAAGGGTCACGGTACCAGGGACCTATGCTGTCATAAAGCTTTAGGGAGATGACTCAGCCCACAGGCAACAGGTCATTTGTTCTCAGAACTCCGCAGCCGGTTTCTTCCAAGCAAAAGCAAACCTCTAAAACTCAGTGAAGAAAACTAAGAAAGAAAAGAAACTAACCTGGGTTCTGCTGCTGTGAGAGCCAAGCACGGAGCACATTCAGGAAGTCACTCAAGAAACCATATGCCTGGTTGTGGGCTAGCAACACTGAAAACAAGGTCCTTGCAGAGCCTGCGGGAGACGTGGCTTTGCCTTCCAGCGTCTGTTTGCCATCTTTGGTTAATAGCCCCTTGATTATACTTGAAGACAGTGGTATTCAAACTTTAGATCATCAGAATCATCTGGAGGGCTTGTCAAGCACATTGATAAGCCCACCCCCTAGTTCTTCTATCCAGCAGGCCTGGGGTGGGGCTAGATAATTTGCCTCTCCAACAAGTTCCAGGTGATGCTGATGCTGCCGGCCCCACCAGAGCACAGGCTGAGAACCGCTGCTTTAGGAAACCACCTGATCCCCCTTCTCTCTTTCTGTTGTGTGGAGTACGGATTTAAGGGCAGTGAGGCGCCAGAAAGAAGACTGGTTAAGAGATGAATACTATGGTCTTCAATAGAGATGGTGAGGGTCCAAATTAAGGAAGTGTCTGGAGGAATGGAGAGAGGAAAAGAGAGTGAGCATTGAATGATTAACCAAATTTGGGAATGAGAGAGAGAAAAGAACCTACAATGTTCCTACATCTTGAGCTTAAAAAACAAAGAGACTCATATCCAAGAAAGGGTCTGTTTTATAAGCAGAAGAGACTTGTGCTGGATAATTGGTAAGAGAAAGGAGCAATGAAGCTGAAAAGTTGATACAGAAACCATGAGCATAAATGATAAGCAAGTTCTGTAAGGATAAGCGAACGTGCGAGGGGACAGGCCTGGCTCACACCCCGGGGCAGGGAGGGGGCCAAGGAAGAGAGCTAATGAAGATCATTTTGTGGGCAGGAAGTTAGGAAGTTGGGGGAGTTCATACTCGATATTTTTTTTTATGAGATAGAAGTTTCTGGGATTGGACATTTAAGGAGAGAAGTTGGTAAAGGAAGCGGAAGATCAAACCGACTAGAGACAGGTAATGTTTCTGAGAAGCACTGATAGACTCGAATGACAGCCCCAAATTTTATATCCCAAGCTGCTAAGCTCCTTTAAGCTTTATAACAACACTCCAAGCTTCCAGTGGAATTTGAGCTCAAGGTCTCATAGCTATTAAATTGTAGACCCAGGTACTGAATCCAGGTCTATTGATTTTCACAACAGTTAAATAGTTTCCTGTGTAAGACAGCTAGTCGTTACCTAAAACAAAAGGACATGTTTTTCTGGGAGGAAGGGAGAGGATTTGGATTCTCTCTTGCTCTCTCTTCCCACAGGTGCTCAGAGCCTGCTATGGTCCAAATGTTGGCATTGCCCCCTCCCCATCCCCCGATCCCCCCACCACCATCACCAAATTCATATGTTGAAATCCTAATCCCCAAAGGTAATGGTATTAGTAGGTGGGGCCTCTGGGCAGTATTAGTAGAGTGGAGCCCTGGGGAATGGGATAAATGATTTTATAGAAGAGATCCCATGGGACTTCCCTGGTGGTGCAGTGGTTAAGAATCCACCTGCCAATACAGGGGACACAGGTATGAGCCCTGGTCCGGGAAGATCCCACATGTGGCAGAGCAACTAAGCCCGTGCACCACAACTACTGAGCCTGTGCTCTAGAGCTCACGAGCCACAACTACCGAGCCCGTGTACCACACCTACCGAAGCCCGCGTGCCTAGAGCCCCTGTTCCTCAACAAGAGAAGCCACCACAATGAGAAGCCTGCATACCGCAACGAAGAGTAGCCCCCGCTCGCCGCAACTAGAGAAAGCCTGTGCGCAGCAACGAAGATCCAACACAGCCAATAAATAACTAAATAAATAAACAAAATTTAAAAAAAGAAAGCAGTACTGGCTGTAAAATTAATAGGCAAAAAAAAAAGAGACCCTGCAGAGCTTCCTGGTCCGCTCTTCCACGTGGCGACACAAGGAGAGGTCTGTGACAGGGCAAAGGGCCCTCGCCTGACCATGTTGGCACCCTGATCTCGGACTTCTCACCTCCAGAACTGTGATAATTAAATCTCTGTTGTTTATAAACCACTATGTTATTTTCCTGAAGCAGCCGAAACTAGGACAGAGCCCCAGTGAAGAAGCTTCTCCACAAAGTTTCCTGTAGCCCCTTGCACATACAACATGGTGTTTCAGGAGAAGAGTGAACCCTGGCCTCATGGTCTACATAATTAACCAGCCACCACCAGGGCGTTTCCGGTATTGTCAATGCCTATCATAAGTCTCCAAAACACAATTCATTTTAGCTCATATTTAAAGTTTAAGCCCCAGAGCCTCTCTGTGAAATGCTTTACTTCCACAAAGTAAGATGTTACATTTCCCCCGAGGTAGAAATCATCACTCTAGTCCATTTGAGATGCTGAGGGATCCCATTTCAAAGTGCTTCTCATAATGGCTGTGGGATCAAACAAAGGCCCCTCACAGCACACATGTTCTCAGCAGCCTGGACGTGCCTGCCATCCTGGAGAGTACGAGAACATATTCAGAATAGAGTTACACGGCCCTGGTGTAGAAAAACTTCCTGAATGGGTAACCAGAGAAGATAACATATATAGAAACACTCACCTGTTCTCAGAACCAACCGGATCTGGTTTTGTGCATAGGTGAAAAGAACTGAGTCTGGGAACAGAGGCTTTTGTTTTCCCACAGTGAAAACAAGCACCTGCCCACACACAGCCACTCACACAGACTCTCACGCAGATACGGGCACACTTAGCATACCTCCACACACACATTCTCACAAAACTAGGAGTGGTTAGGAAATGTCAAGAAAATTAAAAGCAACGTCAGTCAGTTTGCCACAGACAGCTAACTGTGATTTTCTGTCTGTAAAAAAAAAAAAAAAAAAAAAAACTAATATGGAAATAACCGATTTGGGGTATTTCTCCTTGCCCTCTTCAATATATATAGCATCATGTTGGCCTCCTTTGGAACAGTGGGACCATTTCTATGACAGTTGCTGGAAGCACAATGCCTCCTCAGCATGCTACCATATTTCACAAAGAGCTATGGGTCCAGTCTTCTACTTGCTGAGAAGAAGTCGCAAATAGATACTTTGTCTCCAATCCCTGCTTGGTGTCTATTTCATTTTGAAACTGGCTAGTACAGCAGTCTAATAGGACCAAAGGATAGTCAGTTCTTCCTTAAATTTTAAGAACAGCTTCCATTAATGCAACGACCACCATGAGACTAACAGTCTTACTTCTAATTCAGTCCCTAAGCTTAAAGTCTACAAAAATATCCTTACATTTAATAGTTTAAGAAGATTTCCGGCAACCGAATATGGCAAGAGAAGATCGTGCAATTAAATACAGAGGTCAGATTTTCAATTCAGGATTTCAAACCTCAAATGGGGACCCCATACCTCTCCTCGCCGCAAGCCTCGCTCACGCCCTTGGCCCTCACTCTCAGCTGACAGCTTTGCCATATACTTCATTAAGAAAACAGAAACGAAACACAAATCCTTCCTTTACCACCCCAAGCCCACAATCCCACTTTGCTGTCCTTTCTTCCTGAGCATTAAAGACCTCCTCTCACTAAACGCCGACTTCTTTGTTCTCCGACCTCATCACTTTCTCTCCCGCAGTCACCTTCTAGCTCTCTTGCATCATCTATCTCCCACTTTCTAACAGAAAATCCCCACTCGAGTTGTTCCTTCAATGAAATAAAACAAACGAAACCAAACATCTCCTCCCCACATGCCTGCCCAGCCCCTCTACAGCCTTTCCAAGTAAATCCTCTCAAGAGTTGTCTACAAGTGCTGTTTCTACTTCCTCATCCCCAGTACATTCTCAACATACCACTTTGTCCTCCTCTCCTCACCCCCACCAAGACTGTCCTCGTCAAGGTGGCCAGGGAATTCTGTGTCACCAAACCCAATGGATGCCTTTCTAGACCTTTCAGCATCGCTCCAAATACTGATATTTTCTCCCTCATGCTTACCTTCTTTTGCCTTGTATTCTCTCGAGGTTTCCCTCTTACCACACCAGATGCTTCTTCTCAGTCTCTTTTCCTGGTTTCTCCTCCTCTGTCTGACCTCGAGGATCAGCCTTAGATCTTGCCTCTCTCCCCAGATGATATCTATCTACACGTTTCAGAATCTTTTGCTGATGACTTGCGATTTGATATCTTTAGTCAAGACCTCTCCTCTGGGCTCCAGACTTGTGATTCCACCTAACTTATGTCTCCACTTGTATTTCCAATGGACAATTTAAGCTATGTCAATAACAGAACTCTTGATAGTTTCCTGACAAAACCATACCCAACTCATCTAACAGGTCTTCCTATTTCAGTAAGAACAATAGCTGGCACGTATTCAATGCATGCTATGTGCCAGTAAGCAAGTCACTACTGCATAACCTCCTTTAATGCTCACAGCATTCCTATGGAATAGATATTCTCATTATTCCTATTTTATAGAGGAGAAAACCAAGGCACAGAGAGGATAACTTTGCCACGGTCAAACAGCTAAAAATAAGCTCAGATGGGATTAGGAGCCAGGCATTCTAGCTCAAGGGCCAATGTTCTTAAGCAAAACATTATAGTGTCTTCTCCCCAGAAACTCTTAAGAATTTTATTAATTACTCTTTTCCCCACACCCCCTGCACCTCAGTCATCAGCAGGTCTGGTTAACTCCAGCTCTAAAGTAGATTGTGGACCTGCCCACTTCTCTTCATATCCTCCACCACCATTGCGGTCTTGTGTGGCTCACAGTTACAGCCTCCTAACTAATTTACCCTCGGTCACTTTTTCTACCTCTGAGCTGCTCACCATGTTACCCCACTCAGGTTCAGCTGCTTGCCACCCAAAAGCCAATAATCGAGAGGCAAGTGTCAGTAGAAAGGAAAGGTGCTTTAATCAGAAAAGCCGGCAATCTGGGGAGAAGGCGGACTCATGTCCCAAGAGTAACTCTGAAGAGTCTTGCTCAGCCATGACAGTTTTTAAAGGGAAAGGGGGGTAAGAATCTCAGTGAGTCATCAAGGCAAGAGGTTGGATTCTGCATAATTCTCCATTGTGTGCAGACTGGCTGACTCTTTCTTCAGATGTTATCTTGCCTGCATGATCTGCTTGCAGGATTACTCAGGGGGCTATTGGGGGTAGAGAGCTAGTCATTCTTTAACTACTTAATCTTCATTCTTACTTCTTTTAATCTAGAAAAAGAATCAACAGGTTAGACAAGGCATGGTGTGCATTCAAGAGAGCATAAGGCAGGAGTTAGGTGAAATTGCCTAGTGATCTCATTCCTATAATTAGGTTCTTTTAAGGTTAGAGCAGAACAGAAATGGGCAAACAGCAAAGGGGCAAAAGAGCTGCTTTCAACCACGAATGGACAAACATATCTTAAAAAGGGAAAGATCATATCATTCTCCAATTTAAAAACCATCAAAGCATCCCACTGCTGTTAGATGGAAATCTAACATCCTCACCATGCCCTCTAGGGCCCTGCCTTTCTCTCCAACTTCATCACAGGCCACACTTCCCCACCTCACAGCTCCTCACCTCTGCTGGCCTCCTTTCACCGCCATAAATGCACCAGGGTTCGCCCCCGTCCTTCCTATCTGGAGTGCCCCACCCACCTGGCTACCTCCTGCCCACCCTTCACATCACTCCTAAGAAATGGTCCCCTTCAGCACTACCTAAAGTAAGGTTCCTAAGGATGCCCCACCTTATACAACTTTTAGCTATTTAATTCTTTTCCATTTTCTTGTTGTTGTTTTTTTTAAAAATCTCTCCTCCCCCAAGAAGCTCCATGAGGCCTGACCCAGGCTCATTTCTTGTTCCTTATGAAAATGCCAGTGTCCAGGACAGCACCCAGCAGAGTCAAGCCCCTCAGTAAATCTTAATTAATATATTCTCTCTAGTTTTTTTTAAGTGTCTTCAAGGGGGCAGGAATCCCAAATTTTAAGGTTCAATTGTTTCTGAAAAGGAAACTGATTATTGTGAATCATAAGAAATTTAGAAGCACTCATTCCTGAAAGAACTAAAAGGGGAAAAAAAAGAATTTCCCTGGATATACAGGAATGTAAGTTTTTGAGGGAAGCTTAGCTCAGCAGAAAAATAGAATTTGTGGTCATTGCCTTATGAGCTAATGGGGCATATGGGATCCTCTCGACCTGCAAAGTGAATGAGAAATTTAATTTAATAAAAATATCTAAAATCCTAGTCAAAAGAACTGAGATTATAAATTCTCTGATATAGAAAGCTTATGGAGAGTTTAATAGTGTAGCATGAAGAAAACATAAATGCACCACCTAAACTGTTAGACTTTCCTAAAAAAGCATGAAATTGACTTTGTCCTGAGGTTTCCGAGATTCTCACTAAAAACAAGAGCATTTGTTGCCATTATCAAGACCTCCAGTTTAGACTTTCTAACAGGCAATGAGGGCAGCACTGTTGAAATGCTGGGTTCAGCGATGACTTTGTTCAGTGTCATCCTGGGGCCAGTACATTCCGCCGAGGCAGCATAACGACATAATGTGATGCTCTGTTATGGAATGCTGTGTATCTCGGCCAGTGCCCTGGGCTGCTTTGTCTATTTGCTACATTTCAGCCTCTGGTTGTGAGGTTGTGCCTTATACCGCACACCCAAAACATTCCACTCACTCATTCATTCACTCACTCATTGATTCAGAAAACATACCTCGAGAGTCTAAACTATGCTGAGCACTGTTCCAGGGGCTGGGGTTCGAGCAGGGAATAAAACAGACAAGGCCTTTTGCTCTTACATCATAGAGGATGATAAGCATAACTACGGTAACAACCTAAGAAACCCTGAGGAACGAGAAGAAAGTAAAACAAGGTAACAAAAGAAACAAGTGAGTGAGGCCCTGTGGAGGCGAGAACTGTGAACAGACGTAGAACAGAAGCTGGGGTGCACAGAGGCGGCCTCTCTGAACGGGCTACATTTGATCTGAGGGAGAGCGATACCAGGCGGAGCGCAGCACCACGAAAGATTCAAAATTGAGTCAGGCTCACCTGTGCACGTCCTTGTAAAATCTGAGTTTAGCAAAAACCCCAAGTCCGTTTAACCAGAACCCCCTACCCTTGATATCTGATCACCCTCAGTATCTGATCACTTATCTGTCACCATCCCCCAGGTGATGTCTGATGGCCCTGGCCTGTCTTCAGTGAAGAATCCTGTTAGGTCGGTTTAGCCAGAATTCCCCTTACCCCTGATGTTTCCTCTGAGTAATTTTCCACCACCCCCACCCCGGACCCGCACTCCGCTCCTTGGCTTACATTCCCACTTGCTCGATCTCTCATCCCTACCGTAGAATCCCACTGTCATCAGCGCTATACTTAATGAGCTGGTCCTGAATAAAGTCAGCCCTACCAACTTTAACAAGTGTCACTGAATATTTTTTTTCTTTACTAGCACCAATGGCCTATGGCCCGAGGTCACCGTGGCTGAGCTCAGTGAGTGGTGTGCAGAGATATCAGGAAAATAGGTGCAGGCCAGACCAGGGGGTACTGGGAGGCCACAGTGAGGAAACTTCTGCACCATTGTGTGTGTGCACGCCGGCAGGCAGGCCTATAGGTACTCCCTGGCCCTTCAGCTTCTGTTTGGGTTAAGCCACTGCTCCCACCTCCCCCACTTTGCAGAGCGCAGAAGGTGGGAGTAGGATGCACGTCACTGTGGACAGCCTGTGCCACCCTACTGAAGGTCAAAGCTCCCATCAGGGGGCCATGCCACATAATTCTCTCTCTCTGGGTTCCTATATCCGCTCCCTGCATTTTCCCATTCAGACCTGGGGTAGTCATAGCTCTGCACTCTTACTATTCCTTGGGGGTGCTGCCTCATCCTTAGTTACTTTTTCAAACCCCATCTAGGACCTCCTAGAAATTTTCATCAAACACCCAGCCTGACAGTGATGTTCTTGCCAGGACCCTGACTGACAGATTGTAATCTAAAAACACTGCCCAAGCCACTTTCTCCCTTTCAGCAGTTACCTTTGCTTCCTCCTTATCCTTGGTAAGCCACCTGCTAGAAGCTGGTTCCTCTAAGTGGCACATAACTCCATAAAACATCACTTTGGGAATTTTCAGAAGTTTCTGGGTCCATTAAATGTCATTCAGCTCCTATGGTTCCCTTTTTCTGCACGGAGCTTCCCTGAGATCAGAGCTCTCTTTAGGGTGATGCAAGTCGTTCCAATAAAGTGATTCAGGATGGAATTTTGAAAATGAAAGGCCGTGCGGTACAGAAAGAGCACTGGATCTGTAGTTCAAGTTTAACTGCATGACTCTTGGCAAGTTGATTTCCTCATCTTTAAGATAGTAATGATAACAATGTGCAGTGATAAACTTATTCATCAACACTCAGAGTAAAAAGCATGAATGGACCAATCAAGCTGCAGTAACTCCACTCCATTCTGAGGAAGAAGGGCAAATCAGTCCAGCATTCAATTCTTCACTTCATCGACGCTGAGACACAGACTATAAACAAAACCCAGTAAGACTCTTGTTTTGGTCACTTCTTAAAATGACAATGTCCCCACAAATGTTAAAATACAAAGGTTATTATATCAGCCAGTTCGGGCTGCTATAACCAAATACAACGGACTGGGTGGCTTAAACAGCAGACATTTGTTTCTCACATTTCTGGAGGATGGATATCCAAGATCAAGGTGCTGGCAGATTCAGTTCCTAGTGAGAGCTCTCTTCCTGGCTTGCAGATGGCTGCCTTCTCACTGTGTCCTCAGGTGGTGGAGAGAGAGCTCTAGTGCTCTTCCTCTTCTTCTAAGGGCACCAGCCCCATCAGCTGTGACCTCATTTAAACTTTATCATCTCCACACCAGCCCTGTCTCTAAATACAGCCACACTGGGGGGTTGGGGCTTCAATATATGAGTTGGGGGGCTGGGAGGAAGACACAAACATTCAGTCCATACAGTTATCTAGACCAACTGCATGATAATCATTACCCAAATACTATCTATTTCTCTCGGGAACAGGCACGCAGAGATGATTTAGAATTCCATCAGATTCAAAATTCTCTTCCTCTACTGTACATAATGATGTATACTGAAGATTATAATTAAAAGCACTAAGTTAGGTTTAGTAATTATTTATATAAACTAATTGCTTACTTAGAATATATGCACAAAATGAAACCAAAAAGCCAGGCTTTAATTTATGCAACTACATGATATCTAAACATCTAAGTATCAAAGGTCGCCGTCGCTTTGCTACAACTTTAACCAAAAATCTTGACCAGTATGAGAAGTATTTTTGCCATGCTTTTCTGTCATGCACATTCATGCCTTAGTAAGGGATTGAAATTTTTTAACTATTAAAAAAATTCAAGAAACTTGGAATTTACCTATATAACAGAATACTTTACAGCAGTTTTTAAGTTAACCAGATCTACATGTTTCAACATGGATAAATTTCAAAAACAAATATGGAATGAAAAAAAAAGAGAGATTTCAGAATTATATATTATATCTGTACTCCCTTTCCCCAACCTTCTTTTCCACCTTGAAGAGTATGATCTGAGACAAATGTTACACTCTGGGAAACCCGAACGTCATGTCAATGGAGGTTACTATTATTTTCTGAACTTTTCTGAATTTTTAAAACATTCAAAATTAAAAATAAAACATTTTAAGAGTAACAAAAGTAATATACATCAAGACAACAATGCAAATCACAACAATAAGATATAGAACTAAAAATTACTTTTGGGGAAAACCCAAAATACTTCCTTAGTACGTCATTCCTCAAGGATCAATCAAAATACCAGTCCCTCACCTAATACATCTGGGAAAAGAAGGGTGAGCAGAGCTTCACAGATTTCTTTCTTAAGGTCTGCAGGATGGTAATGTGCTTCTGTAACTTCAAGGTTGTTGAGGAACTGAGGATGAATATTGGACAAGATAGAGTATGACATTTCCCAGTTCACGTGCATTCTAGGAGTGAATGCCTTTGCCCACAATGGATCAGACCATGCAGTGGAAACGATACTTGCCAAATACAAATACTTTTATTGACTTTTTCAACTCTTTGCTATATTATCTGGCATAGTAGTTTCCAATCTTTTTGGTCTCAAAAATCTTTTACACTCTGAAAGAATTATTAAGGACCCCAGAGAGCTTTTGCTTATATGGGTTATACCTGTCAATATTTACCCTACTGGAAATGAAATCCACCCATTACATGTCAACATTTTTAAGTGAAAATAACTATATTTTCAAACACAATGAGAAGAGTGGCACTGTTTTACATTTTTGCAAATCTCTTTCATGTCTGGTTTAATAGAATACAGCTGTAACTTCATGTCTGTTTCTGCTTCTGTTGCAATATGATTTTTTGGTTGAAGTACATGAAGAAAATCTGGCTTCACACACATACTTACTTGGAAAAGAAGGGAGTATTTTAATGGCTTTTTCAGATAATTGTAAACATTCTTTAATACTACACCAAAACTCCACAAATAGCAGTTCTTACAAATCAGTTGCAATGAGCAATCTGAAACAACGTCAATGAACTTTTTATACTTCTTTTTTAAAATCCATTGGTCTACCTTATACTTTGAATGGATCTTTAACTCATTCACAATTTTGTAATATGCATTGGGCGTTTGGAAATGTTTTGCTCCCTGAGGTATATGGATCTTCCCAAGGTTGACTTATTTCATTATACAATGTCAAGTAATCACATTGGTTAATATCACCATTGATCTCATCAAAAGCCCCTTAAGTATATGGAAGCTGTCAAGCTCACAGTGGCAAATACACATTTTTCCAAACTCTGATTTTTCTTGAAAGCTCAAATTGTATCATTGGCAGCAAATACTGGCAGATGTTTTTCCTGAAGTAACAAGCTCGCTTTGTTCATTTTTGAGAAAATGTCTGCCAAAGCCCAAGCCTGAATAACCATGGTTTGTCTGTCACTCATTCTCTCAGATAAAAATGATGCTCCGGGGAAAAAGCAGATAGTTCAGCTTACAGCTCAAACAATCACACAAGTGCTTTTCCTCAAGACAACCATTGTACTTCCCTCAGCTGCAGAAGTGCTTTATGCGTATGTTTGTCACACAGAACATTAAAAGATGTACATTCAGAGTCAAAATTTAATAAAAATTAATAATTTTACTGCTTTGGGCTTCCCTGATGGCGCAGTGGTTGAGAGTCCGCCTGTCGATGCAGGGGACACGGGTTCGTGCCCCGGTCTGGGAAGATCCCACATGCCGCGGAGCGGCTGGGCCCGTGAGCCATGGCCGCTGAGCCTGCGCGTCCGGAGCCGGTGCTCCGCAACGGGAGAGACCACAACAGTGAGAGGCCCGCGTACAGCAAAAATAATAATAATAATAATAATAATAATAATAATAATAATTTTACTGCTTTATCAAAGACATTCTCAAGAGAAACTGGAGCTTTTTTTTTTTCTTTTTTCTTTTTTCAAATTACAAGTAGGTGACAGTGAAGAATAACTATTAGTACAGTTTGGTGCCATCACCAGGATTGACACTAAGGCACTTTTACCCACCATCGTTTTTCTATCAACAGGTCAAATATCAACACAGTGAAAAGGGCAAATATTAGTATTATTATAAAAATAGTTTTGACCTCACAACCTCCTAAAAGGGTCTTAGGAACTCCCACTTACCTGAAAGACCCCACTTTGAGAACCACTGATGTAGAACATTACAAAGATAAATAACTTAGTCTTAAATTATTTGAAAAATTAAACAAAGGCCAGTGCCTTTGGCTACTGCAATTCCTTAAAAGACTAACTCACTTGCTTCTGCCTTTCTGAATCGAAGGGAATTCAAAACAAAATAAATATGCCTCCTCAACTGCCTTTTCTGTCTATGACCACATAGCCTGCCTCATTTAGACTTTTACATTTTTTCCTGTTGTTTTTCATCTCAAAGGTAAAGATAGTAACATCCAATGTTGAGAATTTTAATCACAGAGATCTGCCAGAGGCGTAAAAAAGAATATCGTGCAACTTTTACAACATAAAATTCTCCATTTAAGTGGCTTTGTGTATAAGATTTTGTAGTTCACTATCAGCTAACGTTTATCTAATAACAACTGTGTATCAGACATTATAATATGCCCTTCAGTTTTCAATTTATATTTAACTTTTACAACAACTCATCAGATATCGGCACATTTTACAGCTAAGGAGGGTGAAGGACACGTACACATGCAATTACTTTTTAGGAGGTCCACGGTTCTGGAACCATCACACAAGTCTTCAAATTGAAAGAGCCTTATTTTTGCCGTTGTCCTCAAAGATGGGGCAATGGCAATAAGTAATCCAGGTCCTCAGGAGAGCCTCATAAAACAGCCTCTCTCCTCTGCCTGACTTTCCTACCTTCCCCAGCTGTTTGCCACTCCCCATGAGGTGAAGCAGCCAATGAAGTCAGAGCCTCAGGGTGACATAACCACAGAGCCAACAGACACTCAACAATTACTCTTCTGTATCCAGAAAACTAACTTGTCCAAGAGTAGGGATTTCACATGAACACTATAATCTTTAGTTACGAAAGAAATATACAAAGCCAACTTTGAATGTTTGCTGGGGTATAACATGAACATTTAAAAACCGCTAAAGAGAAGAATGTTCCACTACACCCTCAGAAGGAGAGAGGGGTGCAAACTTACCAAACCAACATCCTAAAATCACTCCTCAGCTTAACACTCATTGTTTGCCTCATTAGAGGTCTTTGCCACCATAAAAATGTGTTTCTTAAGACTCAAACCCCATCATCTTCCAAGACAGAAGATCAAAGAGCTTCCTGGTACATTCGGTATTGGGAAATTCTTTCTTCCATTTGTAGGTTCTGCATCAAAACAGATGCAGCGAGAAAAGCCACATCTCAGTGCATTTGGGACCTGATGAAGCTGGATATCTCCGGTTGTGTGTAGGTATTGCACATGTCTCTCCTGTCATGGAGAATCACCTGCCTGCCCAGGGAGGTGGAGTCCAATCATGGCAGAGGATGATATATGGAAAGCATTTTCCTGTATGAGGGAGAACTAATTCACCCTGTTACCTTTCTTTCATTGAGGAATGCTGGCAATTTGAGAACCTATGTCTAGATCCATTTTCTATGAGAAGAGGAAGCCTTTTGCAATAAAACAGGCATTTTGTCATCTTCTAACAAGATGTCCATTTTATTTTAGAAATACGCATAAGAGAAGTGAAGACAGGGCGACTTCTAACAGGTCCCCTTCTGTTCAGTGAGGCCAGGAAACAAGACAAAATTACATCAGTACACATCGGTCCCCTGCAGCTAAAAACATACATGGTTATTCTTGAGGCTTTTGAAAGGAAGCATCAAGCAGCCCTATTGTGAACATTATTTAGTGTAAGACTTAGATATAGGGAGTTTTAGATTTTTTTTTTTAATCCTACACTATTTGGAGAAGCATTTATGGTGATGGCTGTAGGAAACAGCTTGTTTTAAATCATTCTTTCCATTTTAAAAGCCACAGGAATATATCAGAAATGGCCAAATCATGAATAAGTTATTTATTTTATTCTAAATGTAACTAGACCTAGGGAGACTTCACTAATTACTGGTATCGCAGCGAAGCAGAAATCTGTTCACGTCTCATTCAGGCAGTGGATTAGATAAAACATTAGTTCGGTGGAGCTGATCACTCTGGAGGTTTACTCATTTGCCTCAACGCAATAAATGTCAGCATTTTAGGTCTCCTGGAATATCCTGAAGCTGGCCTAATAACACATCTGCTGTATTTATTTTTGAACGTAAATGGCACTCAGAAGTATGCTTTGAAAATTAATTTCAACTGGAATACAATAAACATTAATAAATCCAGATTTCGTTTCTGCTAACAATTACTTCATGGAATTGTCAGATATGGTGGAAAGCCCTAGTTTACAAATACAGTTTGTAGCAATTAAATCCCTTCCAAACCAAACCACTCCAAACTTGATGGGCTCCTCTCAGGTGCTCGACGGATATCAATATGGACTTGCAGGATTTTTATGACTTCGTGATGGGCACATAAAGAGCAAAGGCACGCTTAGGTCAAGGCTGCTGTGGCCGTGAAAACAGAGGAAATTCATCTCTAAGAATTGGCTCAAGACCAAAGAACAGTTACACAATTCTTTGATGAAAATGAATTCTCCATTGACGTGGACAATGAAAACAACAAAGAGGACACTTTCCTACTCCCATGTTCTAGATATCTTTTAAGCATAGCAACAAAAGCACAAGGGTGCTTTCTCTGTAAGTCCCCAAATCTGAAATGATGGAGCTGCCATGATGGTGTTCCAGCCTGCAGTACACATTAGGGATGGGCTGCTCGTCCTGATGGCTGAAGCGGACAGATTGAAGCATTCAGCCCGTTCTCCGAACCACAGCCCATCTGTTTACATCCTGTGCCAAAATCACAATGCTGGGAATTGCATGGGTACCCTTAGCATCGTCTGCAAATAATCACCCCTGGAATGTTTGGTTCTGTCTAACCCTTGAGCAGAAGAAAAATAACCCCATTCTGAGCACCCAGAGACCTCAGTTCACTTGTATCCATAGACCTCGGACCTTTCATCCAGGGCTTTTGTACTCAACTGCGCCACTAGGAACTGGGGGAACTAACCGTCACCTTATTGCCTTCAGAGGTGCTCACTGTACCTCTTGAAGCTTTTACTCCTTCAAACAGGTGACTGTAAAACTGAAATAGCAATAGATACAGAAACAGGCAAAAGTTTCAAACAGACAAGATCAAAAGGTGGTTCTCCTCTAACACAAATCAAACCAAACAACTTTATGAGAATAGAATGGAATTTTTAAAAAAGGACACGGACCTAGAGAAAACTAGGTAACTATGTTTAGTTATGTAACTGAGTCTCCTGGATTACAAGCAATGTGAAGGACTGGGGTGGGTGTCAGGCATCTCTGAGCAGCGGAACGCTGGTAACCAGAGCAGATAACAAACAATGCATATCTGTTGACTGAAAAGTGGCTAAATTACATTTTTAAAGGTAAAGTCAAAAGCAAATGCATGCGTGAAAATGGCATGACATCTGTGAGTTTACAAAGTTATAAAGGGTTCGGGGAACATCAGCTGAAGCATTGCAAGTTAAACCACGTGTCCCTGCCCGCGTCCAAGTTGAAGACACTCCTTGTGGACGGAACATGCAGTGTTGGGCAGAGACACAGAGAACAGCGCCGGGGGATCCTCTCTGGGAATAAGTGGCAGGACCCAGGGACAAAGAAGACCCAGCTCATCTGCTCCACTTGAATTTGCCACTTTTATATGTATTTTATTCATATTTCAGTTACACAAACATAAAATTGTGTGGTGAGTTTTCTTTTCCTAAGAAAAAATGAAATATTTTTGGGAGGGGAGGTGCTGTTAAAAAAGGAGTTAAAGCAAGTAAACCAGAAAAAGCCCCATTGCCTTATGTAATTTCATTTGTATCCCATGCCTACAAAGTTTAAAGAAAAAATAAGTGTCCCTCTTGCATCGGTTGTTTATAGTTCCTCAGTGGTCTTGTGTTGTTTCCTGATCACGTTGCTGGGTCAAGCCCCAGATCAGAGGGGTGTCAGCTTCTATTTTAGAAATTGGTTTGCTAATGACATTCTAATGTCGATCATCATATAGCAGGAACTATATTAATATTTTTTTCTCTCCGGCACTGTTACACAGATGTCAGCTCTAATCCCTGTAGAAGGCTGCTACAAGTCAATCTTCATGGAAATATATTAGCGATGCCTGTGAAGTTTCTAGAAATATAAGAGGTGTGAAAATTATAGTTGGAAGAAAGAAACCTTTAAAAAAATTAAGCTGAGCTTGGGATATGTAAAATGATTCAGCTTTGATGACAACAATCGGCCTGCAAAATTTTCCAAGACTATATTAGCCTAATGTAAATAATACATATATGAAAATCTGTCAAATTATCTAAATACATCAACTCTTTATACAAATCAAGCATGGGAAAGCTCTCTGTTTTGGCCAAAAGTAATGCCCAAGACTAATATTTCACAATTATGAATTAAATGAATAAAAAATCAGTTTGTAAAATGTTATTGATGTTTCTCTTTCAACATAACCTTTATGCTGTGTTCAGAGAGCAGGAAGACAGATGTTTCCCAACCTGCAGGGCTGGGGGCAAGCCTGCCTTTTAAGAGCGCGATTGTAAACCGATGAAAGGTGTATAAACAGATGACAGGGGCAATTACAATGTGGAATTGGTTGCGCTCTCAATTACTGAAAGCACATCACCCGCATTATTCTTTTTATGCTGCTCTTTGATGACAAAAAGCATGAATAGCTCATCAGGACTACAATATGTTTGTATTTCGAATTTCTCTCGGTAAGGGAATATCTGCAGCTGCAGGTGAGGCTAGAGGAAGAGGATGAGCTGGTACGGATCCTCATAGGAAAAGGAACGGTGATTCCATCTCTTACAGGTAGCAGTCACTTTTTAAGTTTTCTAAATGCCCAAGAAGAGTAAGCATGGCCCCCCAGACAAAGAGGCTGCCATCGTGTTAGAGGGGAGAAGTTGGGAAGGGTCAGAGGGAAAGCACAGTGGAGACTGAGACATATTAAGTTAGGAAAGGAGTGTGAACTGGAACAGAATCTGTAAATCAATGATTATGCCTCATCGATGATTGATTAATCCCATCTGCCTCAATACACACGTGTAACACCTAGATCTCAGGACAATTCTCGTCCCAATTCATGCTCTGCCTTTTCAGCTTGTCTTGTAGATGCTGAAGAATCTCCCAAAGTAATCATAGTTGGGATTGTAGTCATAAGGATCTCGTGCAGGGCTCAGTTCAATTTAGGAGCCTACCCTAGAAATGGAACAGAACTTTTGGGGCTTACTCCAAAATGATCCAGCCTCCCCACTGGGCCTCACGACTCACAGTACTCTCCATTGCTTTGCCATTCCTAGATCTCATGCCTTGGCCTAGGAATCCCAAGGCTCAAACTGGAAAGCAGCCCATCTTTGAGGTCACAAGGGCAGGCTGCCCCTCCTCAGGTGGACTGCTCACCTTAAAAATACCTCTTCTCTGTGGGTTGTTTTTTTGTTTTGTGTTTTTATGGGGTTTTGTTTTTGTTTTGAACAGCAACAAAAACAGCTAGTCTGTGACCGATACCAGAGCTGTTAAACAGAGGATTAATTCTATACTTGGCCTCGAGTGTTGGCACATGTTCTGGAGAACGGAGTTGGGGGGATGTTTAAGAACACTAAGTACTCAAGCCTGTCATGTGCAGATGTGGTAAAACTGCAGTAAGTTCAGAGAAGTGACAAAGATGATTAAAGGGATAAAGAATGGTTTCTGAGGGAAGGCTAAAGGGATTCTTTTCACCTTTATCCCAAGAAATGAGAAAATAATGATTATGAACTTCAAAGTCTGTTTGTTCTTCATGTCTGCAGCAAACCCCATGAATGAACATGGGCTTGAACTAAAAGCAGGAGAGAATCTGGTAACAGGAGAAGAAAAATTTCTTGTCCTTCAGAGGGAAAAGCATGGCAATCTCATCCAAGAGTCTACATTTGTACGCAGTTTTTAACCAAGGGTTATACCGCACACTTCTCTAAAAATCTAAATTCATTAGCGACTTTTTTTTTCTCGGAGCCTAGACTTAGAGGAGCAAAAACTGGAAATAGGTAAATGTTTCATTTCCCACCCCATGCCAGGTCTGCAAGCCCTCACAGCCCAGTCTTACGAATGTTCCGTAAAAGGAAATTCATGGCTCAATCTCAGTTCGCAGTGGACAATATTTTTCTTGATTTTTTTTACTATTTTCAGCACTTCGCAGAGCACGTATGAGGAAAAGGAAATGGAGGAGTATGGCTAGTCGGGGAGGCTTAAAGTAAAGAGAAATAGGCGTAGCTCTGGAAGAGAGCCTATGTCATTGATCTTGTCCACAACCTAATTGAGAACATTCCCCGGCTTCGCGAGGCAATACTCTGTCTAGACTCGCAGGATTTACGCAGCACTCAGTAGTTCGACATAAGGCAGTGTGCCTGCTGAGTATGCAGTCTGGCTAAGCAATAACTCAATCTGTCTTCTGAGAACTCGGTGCAGAAGAACCTAAGGAAGTTGTTCTTCTGTGTAGAGGTACCTCCATGACTGCTATTTAAAAATAATGATAGTTAATATTATTTAGGTAATTGATCATTTATGTTGTTTATTATTTAGCCCCAAATCATAAATAGTTTGGGGCTTTGTTCTAAACAACCTGGTGCAAGCTGACCTCTTTGTTTTCCTATTCAACCCAAATATTCTCTTTCCCAATACCCCTCCTTTAGTGACCGGTCTATCCCTGTGGGCCAAATGAGCCTCCAACTACTTGTAAAAAGAGCAAAAGCCTCCGTTGGTGACCTTCAAGCTGGCTAAAGACCCAGCCAAGACGTGTCACCATATGGAGTTTCCGTTCCCCTGTGAGAAGCCACAGGGGCACATGCGTGGGTGACATGAATGGAGGTATTCGGTTGTAAAATGTTATTCACATGCAAGAGATCACTGTTATTGTTTCCTGTAATTATTCTGCCTAATAACAAAAGGAAAATAACTGATTTTGACACCCAAGTTTTGCTGTAAATAGGCAGAATGTTGTCATGAATATGCAAAATATTATGATCATTGCCATACCTAACTAATTGCATTTGAAACATGCTGGCCATAAAATAATTAGCAGTGCAGAAAGGCATCATGATACTAGCTATAAATACTAAACATAACTAATTATTTCCATCATAAAATGGTCCTGCCAAGTAATTTATAACAAACCCCGGCATAGACGGCAGAGCCCGAGCTCTCTGACAGCGTGGCATTCAAGGGCCGTGTCACCCAAGGCTTTCTATTTTGTGATATCGTTGGGATGAGTGGATACCAATTTGAACATAAACTAAAATGAAACTAATCTAGGATTTTCAATGTTCTTTGAGCTTTGGGGTGATTGTTGTGGAAAATTCAGGCAGATCCTTTTGTTGCTGACATCAAAAGTGGTAGGTCACTCTGGACCTGCGGAGTACATTCTCAGCTCAAGCAAAAATTGATTTCCTTTTTTAAAAAGCAGCTGGCATTACAATGAATAGCCTTCTTTCGATTTTTCTTCTCCAGTGAAGCATTCAGTGAATGCAGCAGGCATAATAGGCTGAAGTAAACAGTGTCAGGTTCTGTTATATCAGGAGCTCTTTTAAACCAAGCAGACAAGCTATCATCAGTGCCTGAAACCCTGCAAATCATGGCAGACTCAGAAAATGAGTTTGTTTCTTGACCAGTGTGTTGATGACATTTTGAAGAATGGAAGGAGGCGCTTTGCTAATCACTCTGGCTGCCCCAAGCTCCATTATGATGCCATCTCGCTAATGAGCAAAAATAATGTGCCTGGATGAGGCGGTAATAGAATTAGAGCCTCTGTGCCGCGCCGGACCC
This sequence comes from Leucopleurus acutus, assembly GCF_964270905.1. Taxonomy (NCBI): domain Eukaryota; kingdom Metazoa; phylum Chordata; class Mammalia; order Artiodactyla; family Delphinidae; genus Leucopleurus; species Leucopleurus acutus. The sequence continues at coordinate 73,467,735 of NC_139145.1, read as the reverse complement.
GGGACCGTCATGAACATTCTCTGATTTTTCGTGAAACGTGCAAGAGTCTTGGGATTCATCTCTGAGAATCATTTGTCAGAATCCTTTGGCCTCATTTTTTTTCTGGTGGTTTGAAAATCGGAAATTGGCCTACAACATAACAAAGTAACTTGCTCTAGTTTTCAGTCCTTAGGGTGAGGACCTCATGACCAACTGAAAGATAGCAAATCTGAGCTGTGACTTTTTTGTTTCTGCTTTTGTTCCCCCCACGCCCCCCCCACCCCCCACCCCCCCCCCCCAGTGACTGTAAAAAGAGAGGGTGGTAAACAAGGATTTGGGTGATGGAAATGTTAAAATACATTCATCCCTGCGGAATTAGGCTTGCAACGATTCAATCGCATACTAAAGAGCCCTGGGAGACCAGCATTAATCTTGTTGTTAAAAATATTTTATATGTATAACGGAATCACTTTGCTGTACACCTGAAACTAACACAACATTGTAAATCAACTATACTCCAATATAAAATAAAAATTAAATTAAAAAAGAATCAATAACAAATGAATCTTAAATATATATAAAAAAATTTTTCTCTTCCAAGTACACAGTCTTCTCACCTACAGAACCATAACGGTGAGGCTAGAGCCTGCTGAACCCTCCTTCCTTCCATCCTGGGGACAGGAGGAGAGGTAAGTGTCTTCAGAGAGCCCCTAGAGTTCAATGTGAGTGCCATTCACACCCAGGCAATGAAGCTTTCTCCTGAATTCTCCTGTGCACTGCTCTCAGGATGAGAGGCAGCCACTGGGCTGGGAGGGACTCCCAAGGCACCCCGATGGGCAAGTGCCCAAGGGGGCGCAGGGAAAATAACTACTTGCTGTGCGGTGCTGGGGACCCCTTCTTCCTCATCTCTGCTAGAATCCAAAAGCTTTTTGCGCCAGGAGGGTATTTCTAAGCAATCGCACCTCTAAATAGAAAGTAATTACGGAGGAAATTAACTTCACAGCTGAAGATTGTGTTGTCATGATAATTTAGAAGAGTGGAAAGGATGTTTTCTGAGCAATCCCTAATCTTTTTTTCTTCTCTCTTTTTGGTTATCACTTAATGGTATTCATTAAAACCGATAACAGAAATTGCTTCTCTTTAAATTTCCTGCTGAGGCTAGATTTAGTTGAGTTAGACTTTTCTTGAAACAATATATTAGTGTCATGCCCAATTGACTTCTGCTGCAAAAGAAATAAATCTCCCATGTGACTTTGTTGCTTGCATCTGGAAATGGTTAAAAATATGTACTCTGTCAGCCCATTGTTTAAAGAACAACGTGGGTTTCCTTGTCCCCTAATCTCCGTGCACCTGTCACCACTCCGTCCCCTGCTATACATGAACTTATGACAGGCCTTCTTTCAGCTCAAAGCAATATTTACCTTCAGAGATAATTCATGCTTAGAGCATAGTAAAGATCTACCTTCCACCATTAGCCCACAGGTCACTCACTTCTCTTTTACTCTCACTCGCCCTGTGTCCCTGCAAATCAACACAGAAGCTTCCCAGAGAGGCCAAAGCCATTTGTCCCCTCAAGATGTTCAAACTAAAGATTGGGGAGGTGCTAATAAAATTATAGCAAACACTGATGTCATTGGAAATTGTGTTTCATCTTCAAGCCATTAATACAGAAAACAGTATCTTATACCTTCACTCTTAGAATACTAAGTATAATTTGTAGGTTCATTAAGCAGAGCCACCCAGACACATGACATGGTCTTCATCATATATCCTCAAGGAGGGAGGCTGCTTGCAAACAAAAGTGGCATAAACTTTGTAAAAAATGGTAATGAATGCTACTGTTGGTCTTGGCCACATTTTTTTTTTGCGGTACGCGGGCCCCTCACTGCTGTGGCCTCTCCCGTTGAGGAGCACAGGCTCCGGACGCGCAGGCTCAGCGGCCATGGCTCACGGGCCCAGCCGCTCCGCGGCATGCGGGATCTTCCCGGACCGGGGCACGAACCCGTGTCCCCTGCATCGGCAGGCAGACTCTCAACCACTGCGCCACCAGGGAAGCCCCTGGCCACATCTTTATCAGCATAGTGATTGTGTGATTGAATGGCTGGGTCTCAGTCTCTGATCCTTAAGGCTACAATCCTACAGAGATCCTGGCCTAAAAGGAAACTTCTAGGTACACTCTGTAGAGAGTGTGGTTGAACCCCTACTATGTGCAAAACATTCTAATCACCTGATACCCACATTACCTCATTTAGTCTTTACCACTCTTATGGGTGTTGTTACTAGAATTTCTCTTATTATAATCTCTACTTTATGGTTGAGGAAATTAAGACTTGGAGAGCTTAAGGCCAGCCAGTTAGTGAGTGGGAGGTCCGGCATTAGTTTTGAGAAAGATACTATCATTACTTTTCTACTAGCTAATATTTTCAACAGATATCATTATAACTAACTGTACTTTAGAGATGTGAATGAACATGAGAAAAATAAGTTACTTTGCTCTAAGAGCAAAGGAGAGTGGGGAGGGAAACAACATTTAATGAATCTGTTATAAACATACAGATAGCAACCTTTCAAGGTAGGCATTTGTGTGTGTGTGTGTGTGGTACGCGGGCCTCTCACTGTTGTGGCCTCTCCCGTTGCAGAGCAACAGGCTCCGGACGCGCAGGCTCAGCGGCCATGGCTCAGGGGCCCAGCCGCTCCGCGGCATGTGGGATCTTCCCGGACTGGGGCACGAACCCGTGTCCCCTGCATTGGCAGGCAGACTCTCAACAACTGTGCCACCAGGGAAGCCCTAAGGTAGGCATTTTTTATCGGCCTTTTATAGATGAGGAAACTAATGTTCAGAGAGGAAAATGATTTGCTAATTTCATACAACTCGGGAGTAGGAGAGCCTGACTCAAACAAGATCTGGTGTGTCACAAATTTCATTCTGAAACTTGGGTTAGGATGAGAACTTCAAATCTAAGGAGTTTGATTATGTGAACGAATAAGCAGAACTGTCCCAAATGCAGTCCTAAAATCGTTGAATTTAGAGACATCGCCATTTAAGGCTTCGATTTCAAAGTCTTCCAAAGAAAAGAGAAGGAAGTAACCTTAAAACCATTGTTCTCAATTCTTCAGGGCAGAAAGCAGGATAAATATGTTGGATTTCCCCATAAGGTTGTTTGGGGTTTCATGTAAACCATGACGTCTCTCTGCTGGATAATAAGGAACTTAAGTAAACCAGGAAGTACAGTGATAAGGTTTGGGAATGAACTATGGTTTAACACCTTTCGCTGTGGGATTTCTCATTATTCAAGATCAGTGTGTCCTCTAAAATCTCCCTGCCTTTTTAGCAAGTTAAGCAAATGTGCAAGGGTTGGATAGCTCCTCATTGGAGCATCTTCTTTTACCCTTTGTTATCAGAACACTTCTCTAGAGCAAAGTCAGTGTCAGATGCAAAAATGATATAACGTGCAGTTTTGCAGAAACAGGAGGTGTGCTGTGGAATACATATCAAGCAGACACCACAGTAAGCCGACAAGCAATGCATGAATACATGAGACGAATAAATAGTGAATAGCATTTTGCATTTATAAGTTGCTTTTTATCGAAGCAGTAAACAGTCACATGACCTTGAATAGAGCCCTCAGGATTGCAGTGCAGCCTGCTTTGACAGCAATCCCAAAATACTGCGGTTCTAGAGAGACAGGAAAGTGCTAAAATTGATCAATGCCTTGGGTAAATTTGATGAAAGTTTTACCTAAGAGGAAATACCTATTTCAATCTGAATATCATATGTGAAACTTCACGCCAACTGTCCAAACTAGCCATGTTATCGAAATGGAGAGTTGACTCAGTCACGAATTATATGCCTTTATCTTGTAACTGGTTGCAAGATGTATCATCAAGTATTATTCCCCACATAAAGCTGATAGTCACTGAGGAAACTCTAAACTGCTACCAAACTCCAAAATCTAGAATGCCTAGCAGCAAGGAACGAGATTTTGACATGCACACTGTGCTATTCACAGCAAATGGTTTCACAAATGCACTGTCTGTGAAAAAAGTAATAATAAAGTTTAAACATCGTTCCCTCCAGTTTGTAAAGTGTGCAACATTTTAAATACATTATGCTGTTGTGGTCACAAGTATACCTGTCATGGAGCCAACACAGCTGGAAGTTGAATTCTTGAACTGATGTGACAAAAGTCTTCTAGCGTGAGCAATTTTACATCTTGTTCAAATAAACTTTATTAGCATATATGCCCTCTAAAATGGCAGAAAAACTGTTATGGTGGCTGTACATTCTGTCTTGAATTAGCAAGACTGGATGGCTGATGTCTTACCATTTTAAGAATAAACTCTCTCATTTTCTTTCCTATGCAATCTGCTTTTTTACTCATTTGCACTAACATAAGACGGAGCATGTGAGAAAACATAGTCACAAAAGACTTACATTAGCTCTTATTCAGAGAGCCGAGTGAAGCCAATTTTCTAGGGCAGAGCTGCTTCCTCTTATAGAAACCTCAATCTTATTTTAATTTTTAAAGAGTAGTCCTACTGGGCAGTAGCCTATTGAATCATCATTGTGTGTGTGTGAATTTCATGCCTTCAAAGTTACACGCTAGAGAGTCTTCAGGGCTGAAGTTTATTTATTTTGAGCACAAGTACTGCCAAGACGGCAGTAAGAGCATCCCTACTGGGTCCTCCAAATAGTTGCTCCTCTCTCCCTTGTGCACAACCTCTATAGAGAAGAAAGAGGGTTAAACCCTTGGGCATTATCCTGGTTCTTGAAACTTAACATCCCATTTGGAATGCAAAGCTACAAATTCCGATCCCTTGGACGCCCACTCCAAAAAGCTTTTGAAATGCAACTTTGTTTTTCTGGATTGAGGCGTCCCTGCCTTTTATGATGGAGGTGATGGATAATGCTGACCTACAGAAATTAATTAGTATAATTCACTTGAAGGCTTATTGCTAACATCGTTATAATTCATTCCCACAGGAGTCATCTGATTATTGCCTTTCTTGCCAATAAGAATTAAAACAGCTAGTTACTAGTTGCAGATCATTAACCCGTTCAGTCTTTGCCATCATACAGGGATACTGTATGGAAGACATTAGGACCCTGACATTTCCCTATGGCCCATCTTCTCTTCCTGCCTAGAAATGCATTCTAGAGCATCTGTGAACCCAGCACCAAAGATGTACAGGTCACAGAGGGAGGGCGAGCTAGATTTCCTACAACAGCTCAGCGCTGTGAAATATTCAGGAGATACTTCCTTTTCTATCCCTCTGTGTATCTTAGGAGAAATACACACAATTGGATAGGAAGAATGAGGTAGCTGCCATATTTGAAATATTCTCAGCACCACTGCAGGTGGGTTATTTGTAGCATGGCATGCCCACAGCAGGTTGTTTATAAACAAGCAACTACATTAATTAACTCAGTAATTAATTAATCTAACTTCTAAACACACCCAGTGTCCAGTGGGAACAGCTTCTGATCCACCCTTGAACTTGTCCTTTATACAGACTATTTCACATTCTATTGCAAATATCACTGCAATTTTTCCAAAGTATGTCATAATCACCATTTGTGAAACTATGTGTTTATAGGCTCCATATTATTTGTACATGTGAGAATGATCTTTGTGCCTACTGTAAATAAGAGTCAGAAGTGTGTTTTACTAGACTGAATAGTGAACATGTTCACTAGTGAATAGTGAATATTCCTGACTCTAATAGGCCCATTTAGGTCATTGGTATTCACGTTACTTCCTTCAGCCCAGTGTTTCTGCAGAGCTAGTCAGGGTATAATTTATCCTCAGGGTAAGTTTTGCCAAACTCCTTTACTTTGCTCTTCTTCAAAAGAATTCTCTAAGTTGATGTACATTCCCTCTGGACTTTCATGAAGAAATTTTTACCTGTGCGTGAGCCTTTCTTGCACAAAAAATCTAGTACAGTCACTCCTAGGGTGACTCTTGAGTTCGTGTGCAATCACTGGGGTCAGTAATAGTAAATCCAAAGGAGATGATAAAAGATGACCTGGGGAAAATGACATAAAAGTCTGTTTCTAGAAAAACTAAACTATTCTTCACTTCCATAAATATTTTATGTTTATTACCCCAGCAACCAATAGCTATAGCTTCAGAGAGAATTACTTTACAGGAGGAAGAAAAAGAGAATCAAGAGCTGTCCTAGCAGAACTTGCAACAGACTGAGACTTACATGAGTGTACTTCTAAAACTGCCATTAGATTCCAAGTTAAAAAAAAAAAAAAAAAAAGATGAACATGGACCCAAAATCATTTTGCACTAAATCTAAAATACTTTAAAAGGAAGGAATAAACGTGTTGGCAAAATCACTAGCCTTGACACGTGAAAACTAGCATCCCAGTCCTGACGCTACCATCAAGCAGATCAACGGTTACAAGTACCTCATCCGACTGAAAATTAGTTTTTCACAAATAGAAAACAGGTGAATAAAAGCCTGAGCTACATTTGTGACTAGAGGAAGCTACGTAGCACGATGCTCTTTCACTATTTAAAATAAAGTATCATGTCAACTATACTTTAATAAAAAAAAAAAACAGAATGGACCGCATGTGAAGCAATAATAAGAATAATGAAGTAGGAGTGTGCCCTAAAACTCTTCACATAAAAGAACTGGTTTCACGTCACTGGTTTTTGTCATGGCCAAACACTTTTACACTCCAAAATAGAAATCCATCAGCTCAACAAGTGCGTTTGAATCCCAAAGCTGTTCGTAACAGGTTTCTACTCTATTTGACCATTTGGTTCTTACATGTTCAATGTCTTGTCAGTCTTTTCAGAGTGAGGCAGGAGCAGTAGCAGAGAAAAATCATAGCCCTGGGCTTAGGCAGATATGTGTTCAAATCCCAAGTCTGCTGCTTGCGAGCTGGGTGTCCTTGGACAAGGACATCATTTCTTTGACCCTCATTTGCCTCATCTGTAAAATGAGGATAGCATTAGTATTTACTTTATAGAGATATTTATGAGGAATTTTAAAAAATTATATACTCAAGGCACATTCATACAAGCCAGCCATGTAGTGCTTAACAGAGATAGCTTTTGTTAATAAAATAAGACAAAGATTAAGGGAGGGATCTAGTAATTAAAGAAAAAAATCAATGGTTGCATTGGCTTAAGACGGAAAATACTTCTTGCTGAGCACCATGAATTCTACTTTCTAGGATCAAACTAAGGCTTTTTGACTGGTAAAGGACTGTGAACATATTGAAACAATAATTTCTAGAAAACTGATCTTTTTTACTTAGTATAAGCAAAGCTATTTTAGGCAACTTAACTAGAAAAACAGAAGAAGAAAAGGAACGTTTCCTCCTCACCCTGTTTATTAGCAAAATGGTTACATGCATCATAGATGCAAAGTTCTAAGATCTCAGACTTCACAGAAACCTAGTTTATTGTGTTGCTCAGGTTTCAGACAAGGGGGACGAGTGAAATAGCTCTCTGCCTATAATTCACTTTACATCTCATTTAGAGAAAAATGAAAACAAATTAACATCTCACAGAAAGTAGAATATGAAGTAACTAGAATGAGAATAGAGTTAGACAGTGAGATTGTGTAACATTAGAGGGTAACACTTTGGGCACTGATGCCAATCAACCTTACTTAAGTGACCCTGAAATTTTCTGGACTCCAATTTCCTCATCTGTGAAATGGGGTTATAAAGAATATCCACCTCACACAGCTGTTACACGGTTTAGTGAGACAGTCCCCAAACCATGCCTGAAGCTTTGCCTAAAGTTTCTGGAATCACCATGGTGACCACTGGGTACTCAAACTGGATGCTTTATGGAAAATGGAGTTAGTCTCCAGAGTCCCTGAGGGCCTTCAGGACTCTAATGGAATTCGTTATCCATTGTTACATAACAGAGTGCCTCAAAGCTCAGCGTAATCATTTGTTACCTCACAGTTCCTGTGGGTCATGAGTTTGGGAATGACGTGGATAGACCGTTCTAAGGGAGGTAGTGGTCGTCCTGACCCCCTACTGATGCTGGAGGGCCTTCTTCCAAGATGACCCCCTCACACGGGCTGGCAAGTGGGTGCTGGTGGGTGGCACGAGGCCTCAGTTTCTTGACATGTAAAATGCCTCTAGGGACGCTTGGGTGTCAGCTTCCCTCAGAGCAACTGACTCTAGAAAAAGCAAGCCAAAGTGGCAATGTCCTTCACGACCAAGTTTCATGAGTCACAGACCATCATTTCCACTAATTCTGTTTGTCGTGTGGAGCTGCCCTGCTGCACTGTGGAGGGGACTACCCAAAAGCATGGGTACCAGGATGCGGGATCACTGGGGCCATATTGGGGCTACCGCATTAGTACCATCTTGAAATGGAACCCAAATCCCTCTTTCTGAGGACTTTGCAGCTCCTTCTAATAAGAAGAAAGAACATATCCCTTTAAACTTCGTAGCATAGGAACATACTCTTTCTTCAGTGATGCACTGCATAAGCTACTGGCTTGTCTTTAGGGGATGTTGTACGAAAAGCACATATCTTTAAAATACTAAATCACACTTAGTGTGGCGAGATGATCACACTGCAGGATGCCCTGGGTACCTGAGCTTTCATCTTCCCATCTCTAGCTCTTGCTAGCATAGTCACTCCTAGGATGGAATAGCAGGAGGGATGATTCACTCGATTTAAAATGTTTTCGTCTCACTGTCCATTCACACTCCCCACCCCAGTCTGTTTAGATCTATATGTGATGCTGAAGAGTCAGAAAGAGGAGAAGTGAGGATCCATGCTTAAAACGGAAGTCGTTCTTAAAGGCCAGTCCGTCAACAGAATATAGACCTTTGCCCATAGCTTTCCATCACTCCTCTGCTAATAAAATACAGGAAGAGAGCAACTAAACATCAACTTGATCATAACCATTCGTGAGTTTCTGATACAAAAAGAGGAGCCAATGAATTATAGGACAAACCTTCGGCACTCTGGTCAGATTTCCTGCAGGGACATTTCCCACGAGGAAAAGGAGAATAGGGGGACTCAGTCATTTAGGGCAACTCATGGAAGGAGTTTAACATAACTTTTTTAAAAATCACTTTATTGAAATGTAAAATTAGATGTAATAAAATTTATATATATGTGTGTGTGTGTGTGTGTGTGTGTGTGTGTGTGTGTGGTACGCGGGCCTCTCACTGTTGTGGCCTCTCCCGTTGCGGAGCACAGGCTCCGGACGCGCAGGCTCAGCGGCCATGGCTCATGGGCCCAGCCGCTCCGCGGCATGCGGGATCCTCCCGGACCGGGGCACAAACCCACGTCCCCTGCATCGGCAGGTGGACTCTCAACCACTGTGCCACCAGGGAAGCCCAAACTTTATATTTTTAATTGCAGTTTAAAGAGTTTTGTCAAACACATATGTATGAATATATATGTATATTCATGTCTACCACCACCACAATCAAGATCCAGAACATCTGTCTTACCCCCAAAATGTCTCCTCAGACCCAATGCAGTCAATCTCCCCTACATGCCCACACCCAGATAACCACAAGATGACCTGCTTTATCACTATACGTTAGTTTGCGTTTTCTACAATTTCACATAAATGCGATCATTCACTATGTATTCTTTTGTGTTCTCTTCCTTTCACTCAACATAATGCATTTGAGTGTCAACCATGTTGTATATATCAGTGGCTCATTCCTTCTTACTGCCAAGTAGCTTTCTTGTATGGGTATAATACATATTTTAAAAATCTATTTACCTGTAGTTCCCAGTTTGGGGCTATTATGAGTAAAGCTTCTAAAAACATTCATGTTGTGAGGAACATATGTTTCCATTTCTCTTGATGAAATACCCATGAATGGAATTGTGGGTGGTACCGTAAGTGTATGTTTAACATTTAAAAACACTGGCAGAGACGAGGGGAAGATGGCGGAAGAGTAAGACGCGGAGATCACCTTCCTCCCCACAGATACACCAGAAATACATCTACACGTGGAACAACTCCTACAGAACACCTACTGAACGCTGGCAGAAGACCTCAGACCTCCCAAAAGGCAAGAAAGTCCCCACATACCTGGGTAGGGCAAAAGAAAAAAGAATAAATAGAGACAAAAGGATAGGGACGGGACCTGCACCAGTGGGAGGGAGCTGCTGTGAAGGAGGAAATGTTTCCACACACTAGGAAGCCCCTTCGCGGGCGGAAACTGAGGGTGGCGGAGGGGGGAGCTTCGGCGCCGCGGAGGAGAGCACTGCAACAGGGGTGCGGAGGGCAAAGCGGAGGAATTCCCGTACAGAGGATCGGTGCCGACCAGCACTCACCAGCCCGAGAGGCTTGCCTGCTCACCCGCCGGGGCGGGCGGGGCTGGGAGCAGGGAGAGGACTGGGGTTGGCGGTGTGAACACAGCCTGCAGGGGGTTAGTGCACCACGGCTAGCCAGGAGGGAGTCCGGGAAAAAGTCTGGACTTGCCGAAGAGGCAAGAGACTTTTTCTTCCCTCTTTGTTTCCTGGTGCGCGAGGAGAGGGGATTAAAAGCGCTGCTTAAAGGAGCTCCAGAGACGGGCGCGAGCCGCGGCTAAAAGCGCAGACTCCAGAGACAGGCGGGAGACACTAAGGCTGCTGCTGCCGCCACCAAGAAGCCTGTGAGCGAGCACAGGTCACTATCCACACCCTGCTTCCGGGGAGCCTGTGCAGCCCGCCACTGCCAGGGTCCCGGAATCCAGGGACAAATTCCCCAGGAGAACGCACGGCGCGCCTCAGGCTGGTGCAACGTCACGCCGGCCTCTGCCGCCGCAGGCTCGCCCCGCACTCCGTGCCCCTCCCTCCCCCCGGCCTGGGTGAGCCAGAGCCCCCGAATCAGCGGCTCCTTTAACCCAGTCCTGCCTGAGCGAAGAACAGACGCCCTCCCGCGACCTACACGCAGAGGCGGGGCCAAACCCAAAGCTGAGCCCCGGGAGCTGTGAGAACAAAGAAAAGAAAGGGAAATTTCCCCCAGCAGCCTCAGGAGCAGCGGATTAAAGCTCCACAATCAACTCAATGTACCCTTCATCTGTGGAATACATGAATAGACTACGAATCATCCCAAATTGAGGAGGTGGACTTTGAGAGCAGGTTTATGATTTTTTTCCCCTTTTCCTCTTTTTGTGAGTGTGTATGTGTATGCTTCTGTGTGAGATTTTGTCTGTATAGCTTTGCTTCCACCATTTGCCCAAGGGTTCTATCCGTCCGTTTTTTTGTTTCTTTTTTCTTTAAAAAAATTCTTTTTCTTAATAATTATTTTTTATTTTAATAACTTTATTTTATTTTATCTTACTTAATTTTCTTTTAGCTCCTTTCTTTCTTTCTTTCTTTCCTTTCTTCCCTCCTTGCTTCCTTCCTCTCTTCCTCCCTCCCTCCTTTCTTCTTTCTTTCTTCTTTCTTTTCTTTCTTTTTCTTTCTTTTCTTTCTTTCTTTCTTTCCTTTCTTTCTTCTTTCTTTCTTTCTTTCTTTCTTTCATTCTTTCTTTCTTTCTTTCTTCCTTCCTTCCTTCCTTCCTTTCTACTTTTTCTCCCTTTTATTCTGAGCCATGTAGATGAAAGGCTCTTGGTGCTGAAGCCAGGAGTCAGTGCTGTGCCTCTGAGGTGGGAGAGCCAACTTCAGGACACTGGTCCACAAGACACCTCCCAGCTCCACATAATATCAAACAGCGAAAATCTCCCAGAGATCTCCGTCTCAACGCCAGCACCCAGCTTCACTCAACGACCATCAAGCTACAGTGCTGGACACCCTATGCCAAACAACTAGCAAGAGAGGAACACAACCCCACCCATTAGCAGAGAGGCGGCCTAAAATCATAATAAGTCCACAGACACCCCAAAACACACCACCAGATGTGGACCTGCCCACCAGAAAGACAAGATCCAGCCTCATTCACCAGAACACAGGCACTAGTCCCCTCCACCAAGAAGCCTACACAACCCACTGAACCAACCTTAGCCACTGGGGACAGACACCAAAAACAACGGGAACTACGAACCTGCAGCCTGCAAAAAGGAGACCCCAAACACAGTAAGATAAGCAAAATGAGAAGACAGAAAAACACACAGCAGATGAAGGAGCAAGATAAAAAGCCCCCAGACCTAACAAATGAGGAGGAAATAGGCAGTCTACCTGAAAAAGAATTCAGAATAATGATAGTAAAGATGATCCAGAATCTTGGAAATAGAATAGACAAAATGCAAGAAACATTTAACAAGGACCTAGAAGAACTAAAGATGAAACAAGCAATGATGAACAACACAATAAGTGAAATTAAAAATACTCTAGATGGGATCAATAGCAGAATAACTGAGGCAGAAGAACGGATAAGTGACCTGGAAGATAAAATAGTGGAAATAACTACTGCAGAGCAGAATAAAGAAAAAAGAATGAAAAGAACTGAGGACAGTCTCAGAGACCTCTGGGACAACACTAAATGCACCAACATTCAAATTATACGGGTTCCAGAAGAAGAAGAGGAAAAGAAAGGGACTGAGAAGATATTTGAAGAGATTATAGTTGAAAACTTCCCTAATATGGGAAAGGAAATAGTTAATCAAGTCCAGGAAGCACACAGAGTCCCATACAGGATAAATCCAAGGAGAAATATGCCAAGACACATATTAATCAAACTGTCAAAAATTAAATACAAAGAAAACATATTAAAAGCAGCAAGGGAAAAACAACAAATAACACACAAGGGAATCCCCATAAGGTTAACTGCTGATCTTTCAGCAGAAACTCTGCAAGCCAGAAGGGACTGGCAGGACATATTTAAAGTGATGAGGGAGAAAAACCTGCAACCAAGATTACTCTACCCAGCAAGGATCTCATTCAGATTTGATGGAGAAAGTAAAACCTTTACAGAAAACCAAAAACTGAGAGAGTTCAGCACCACCAAACCAGCTTTACAACAAATGCTAAAGGAACTTCTCTAGGCAAGAAACACAAGAGAAGGAAAAGACCTACAATAATGAACCCAAAACAATTAAGAAAATGGGAATAGGAACATACATATTGATAGTTACCATAAATGTAAATGGAGTAAATGCTCCCACCGAAGGACACAGATTGGCTGAATGGATACAAAAACAAGACCCATATATATGCTGTCTACAAGAGACCCACTTCAGACCTAGAGACACATACAGATTGAAAGTAAGGGGATGGAAAAAGATATTCCATGCAAATGGAAACCAAAAGAAAGCTGGAGTAGCAATTCTCACATCAGACAAAATAGACTTTAAAATAAAGACTATTAGAAGAGACAAAGAAGGACACTACATAATGATCAAGGGATCGATCCAAGAAGATATAACAATTGTAAATATTTATGCACCTCAATACATAAGGCAAATAGTAACAGCCATAAAAGGGGAAATCAACACTAACACATTCATAGTAGGGGACTTTAACACCCCACTTTCACCCACGGACAGATCATCCAAAATGAAAACAAATAAGGAAACACAAGCTTTAAATGATACATTAAACAAGATGGACTTAATTGATATTTATAGGACATTCCATCCAAAAACAACAGAATACACATTTTTCTCAAGTGCTCATGGAACATTCTCCAGGGTAGATCATATCTTGGGTCACAAATCAAGCCTTGGTAAATTTAAGAAAATTGAAAATGTATCAAGTATCTTTTCCAACCACAACGCTATGAGACTAGATATCAATTACAGGAAAAAATCTGTAAAAAACACAAACACATGGAAGCTAAACAATACACTACTTAATAACGAAGTGATCACTGAAGAAATCAAAGAGGAAATAAAAAAATACCTAGAAACAAATGACAATGGAGACACAACAACCCAAAACCTATGTGATGCAGCAAAAGCCGTTCTAAGAGGGACGTTTATAGCAATACAATCCCACCTTAAGAAACAGGAAACATCTCGAATAAACAACCTAACCTTGCACCTAAAGCAATTAGAGAAAGAAGAACAAAAAAACCCCAAAGTTAGCAGAAGGAAAGAAATCATAAAGATCAGATCAGAAATAAATGAAAAAGAAATGAAGGAAACGATAGCAAAGATCAATAAAACTAAAAGCTGGTTCTTTGAGAAGATAAACAAAATTGATAAATCATTAGCCAGACTCATCAAGAAAAAAAGGGAGAAGACTCAAATCAATAGAATTAGAAATGAAAAAGGAGAAGTAACAACGGACACTGCAGAAATACAAAAGATCATGAGAGATTACTACAAGCAACTCTATGCCGATAAAATGGACAACCTGGAAGAAATGGACAGATTCTTAGAAATGCACAACCTGCCAAGACTGAATCAGGAGGAAATAGAAAATATAAACAGACCAATCACAAGCACTGAAATTGAAACTGTGATTAAAAATCTTCCAACAAACAGAAGCCCAGGACCAGATGGCTTCACAGGCGAATTCTATCAAACATTTAGAGAAGAGCTAACACCTATCCTTCTCAAACTCTTCCAAAATATAGCAGAGGGAAGAACACTCCCAAACTCATTCTACGAGGCCACCATCACCCTGATACCAAAACCAAACGAGGATGTCACAAAGAAAGAAAACTACAGGCCAATATCACTGATGAACATAGATGCAAAAATCCTCAACAAAATACTAGGAAACAGAATCCAACAGCACATTAAACGGATCATACACCATGATCAAGTGGGGTTTATTCCAGGAATGCATGGATTGTTCAATATATGCAAATCAATCAACGTGATACACCATATTAACAAATTGAAGGAGAAAAACCATATGATCATCTCAATAGATGCAGAGATAGCTTTCAACAAAATTCAACACCCATTTATTATAAAAACCCTGCAGAAAGTAGGCATGGGGGAACTATCCTCAACATAATAAAGGCCATATATGACAAACCCACAGCCAACATCATCCTCAATGGTGAAAACCTGAAAGCATTTCCACTAAGATCAGGAACAAGACAAGGTTGCCCACTCTCACCACTCTTATTCAACATAGTTTTGGAAGTTTTAGCCACAGCAATCAGAGAAGAAAAGGAAATAAAAGGAATCCAAATCAGAAAAGAAGAAGTAAAGCTGTCATTGTTTGCAGAAGACATGATACTATACATAGAGAATCCTAAAGATGCTACCAGAAAACTACTAGAGCTAATCAATGAATTTGGTAAAGTAGCAGCATACAAATTTAATGCACAGAAATCTCTGGCATTCCTATACACTAATGATGAAAAATCTGAAATTGAAATCAAGAAACCACTCCCATTTACCATTGCAACAAAAAGAATAAAATATCTAGGAATAAACCTACCTAAGGAGACAAAAGACCTATATGCAGAAAATTGTAAGACACTGATGAAAGAAATTAAAGATGATACAAACAGATGGAGAGATATACCATGTTCTTGGATTGGAAGAATCAACATTGTGAAAATGACTCTACTACCCAAAGCAATCTACAGATTTAATGCAATCCCTATCAAACTACCACTGGCATTTTTCACAGAACTAGAACAAAAACTTTCACAATTTGTATGGAAACACAAAAGACCCCGAATAGCCAAAGCAATCTTGAGAACGAAAAACAGAGCTGGAGGAATCAGGCTCCCTGACTTCAGACTATGCTACAAAGCTACAGTAATCAAGACAGTACGGTACTGGCACAAAAACAGAAAGATAGATCAGTGGACCAGGATAGAAAGCCCAGAGGTAAACCCATGCACATATGGTCACCTTATCCTTGATAGAGGAGGCAGGAATGTACAGTGGAGAAAGGACAGCCTCTTCAATAAGTGGTGCTGGGAAAATTGGACAGGTACATGTAAAAATATGAGATTACATCACTCCCTAACACCATACACACAAATAAGCTCAAAATGGATTAAAGACCTAAATGTAAGACCAGACACTCTCAAACTCTTAGAGGAAAACATAAGCAGAACACTTTATGACATAAATCACAGCAGGATCCTTTTTGACCCACCTCCTAGAGAAATGGAAATAAAAACAAAAATAAACAAATGGGACCTAATGAAACTTCAAAGCTTTTGCGCAGCAAAGGAAACCATTAAACAAGACCAAAAGACAACCCTCAAAATGGGAGAAAATATTTGCAAATGAGGCAACTGACAAAGGATTAATCTCCAAAATTTATAAGCAGCTCATGCAGCTCAATAACAAAAAAACAAACAACCCAATCCAAAAATGGGCAGAAGACCTAAATAGACATTTCTCCATAGAAGATATACAGAGTGCCAACAAACACATGGAAGAATGCTCAACATCATTAATCATTAGAGAAATGCAAATCAAAACTACAATGAGATATCATCTCACACCAGTCAGAATAGCCATCATCAAAAAATCTAGAAACAATAAATGCTGGAGAGGGTGTGGAGAAAAGGGAACACTCTTGCACTTCTTGTGGGAATGTGAATTGGTACAGCCACTATGGAGAACAGTATGGAGGTTCCTTAAAAAACTACAAATAGAACTACCATATGACTCAGCAGTCCCACTACTGGGCATATACCCTGAGAAAACCATAATTCAAAAACAGTCATGTACCAAAATGTCCATTGCAGCTCTATTTACAATAGCCCAGAGATGGAAACAACCTAAGTGTCCATCATCGGATGAATGGATAAAGAAGATGTGGCACATATATACAATGGAATATTACTCAGCCACAAAAAGAAACGAAATTGAGCTATTTGTAATGAGGTGGATAGACCTAGAGTCTGTCATACAGAGTGAAGTAAGTCAGAAAGAAAAAGACAAATACCGTATGCTAACACATATATATGGAATTTAAGAAAAAAAAATGTCATGAAGAACCTAGGGGTAAGGCAGGAATAAAGGCACAGACCTCCTAGAGAACGGACTTGAGGTTATGGGGAGGGGGAAGGGTGAGCTGTGACAGGGCGAGAGAGAGTCATGGACATATACACACTAACAAACGTAGTAAGGTAGATAGCTAGTGGGAAGCAGCCGCATGGCACAGGGATATTGGCTTGGTGCTTTGTGACAGCCTGGAGGGGTGGGATAGGGAGGGTGGGAGGGAGGGAGACGCAAGAGGGAAGACATATGGGAACATATGTTTATGTATGACTGATTCACTTTGTTATAAGGCAGAAACTAACACATCATTTTAAAGCAATTATACTCCAACAGAAATGTAAAAAAAAAAAAAAAAATTCTTTCTTCTCCAAAAAACAAAACAAAACAAAACCACTGACAAACTGATTTCAAAGTGATTCTATTATCTTACAGCCCCACTGGCAATATATGAGGATTTCCCATCCAACATAGCTTCCTGAATACACTTTTTGAAAACTACAGTATGAGTTCTGTCAGTATTCAGCCGAGAAAGGCCACTGTGGGGTAAGAATAAAGCCACTATTAGAAATTCTGAAAGTTACGAGACACATGAGCCTCACTTCTTGGACTTTGATGACTGCTCAACTATCTCAAGGTGTCTGCGCAGCTGTATTGGCTGCATTTAGTGCACTGGCAGCAAAGACAGGGTCACAGGTGAAATTCACTGCATAGACAAGGTTCCCCCTCTCAAGAACTTCCAGGATAGGAAATGCTATTAGGAATGGAGTGTCAGGCTGATACAGACAGTTAAACTAAGTTAAACTGAACCAAACTAAGTCCTCTCTCTCCTTCTCTAAATGATCGTGGGTTTTGTTTCTCATTGAGCTAACATGTTCCATGGCTCCTTAGGACAAACTTCGATGAGGAACTAATTAAACAGCGTAGTTTAAAATGCTTTGCTATCCTGTTCTATACCTGACATAGGCTGAAGGAACACTCAGCATCCATCCCTTCCAGCTCTTTCCCATCTACAGTTTACAACAATGCCATTGGTTTTAACAGAGGAAATGATAATGGCATCGGAGAACTGAAAGCAGCATAAAATGTGCTCTTGCCCTATTTCCATCACGAGAGTTTGAAAACACGTCCAAACAGGTCTGTTTGAGCCTGATAACTTTCCTAGGGGCAGCTGTCAGTGGAAAGAGCACTAGCCAGAAGAGGTTGAGGAAGTCGTTTCATTCTTTGAGCATCTGTTGTTTGATTTATTAAATGTGAGCAATAATCATGCCAACCTGGTCATGAAGAAAGAAGGGCTCCAAGTTTGTACAGATACAAACTTGTGTCAGAGTCCCCGCTCAAAGCTACTGGTGCCATCACTTAACCTCTCATAGCCTCAGCTTCCTCACATGCAAATGGCACTATTAAGATGTTCTTTGCAAAACGGTTGTGACAATCAAAAATGAGCAAAAACCAGCCAGCAAATTGCACGGCCATGGCAGTGACTCAATCAGATGTGGCTAGGATTGCTCACAGGGTCCTTTTAAAGATAAAATGAGAGTTTTCACAGAAGCCACTGTACCACGTCTGCAAAGAATGATATTTTTGTGAATAACTGGGAGTTTAAGTCTGAACATGTTACCAATGATTATTAATAGATAAGTTTGCCAGAGGACATGTCTTGGGAGAGTCCTCTACAGAAATTACACTTGCTTGTAGTTTCTTTTAAAGTACGTCTGATTGTCTTACTTTCCTGCCCAAAGCTCTCCAATGGCTTCTAGCTACATTTAGAGTAAGATTCCGCGTCTTGAACTCAGGCTCCCAGGGCCACCTGATCCAGCCCCCGCTACCTCTCCACCTGTCGTGCCCTTGCTCTTTGTGTTGTAGCCACAATGGCTCCTTTTGTCCCTAAAGTACTCTAAGCTACATGACCTCAGAGCCTTTGTACTTACTGTGTCCTCTTCCAGAGCACATCCTACCCCCAGATGTCCAGATGACTCTTTTCCCTTCAGTCTCTGCTCAATGCATCCCTCAAAGTTGGCCTTTCCTGACCCACTGTCTAAAGAGCGCCCTCACGCATCCCTTTCTATCCCCTTAACTTACTTTATTTTTCTTCATAGCATTTCTCACTCTCTAAGTGTAAATCATCTGTCAATTAATTAACATATGAATGTACATTACATGAGAGCAGCAACTTTGTTCATGAATCCTCAGAACGATGCCTAGCACATAATAAACCTGTATTACATTTATTGATTGATTCTGAAATATTTGAGTGTGACTAGCATGCTGTGACACATGTGTTAGTAAGTTAAAGCCTCAATAGCATCCTTATGAGGGCGGTTTTCTTATCATAGGAATGTTAGAAATACATTGGGATTGGTGGAAATTGCGATGTTTAAGACACGGGGTTGGTTGGGAGTGATGTGAGAGGATCCAGAATTCCTAAATGAAGAGAGGATGAATCAGCTCACCATTGCTGGCGCAGAGGTTCGAGCCTACCTCTTCCCACACTTCTCTACCGAGGAGCCAGCGGCTTGTCAGAAGAAAAGACTGTCAATGCTGGTGGAAGAAGATTCTGTCCTCTCCACAGTGAGCCTCTTTCATGCAAGATGCTGACCAGGGTATCAAAGAACAGGGAGACAGAGAGCACTCCTCAGGACTACACACCAGGCCTGTGGGCTAATAAATGTCTGTGTGACTGGCAGACCCTGCTCAGAGACGTACCTTCATTGCAACACACCATGTGGAGGCCAGTCAGCAGGATGGAAACGTGGTGGCCTTGCCGGCCTCCAGCCATGGAGGTTGCGGACATTCCTCAGGAGAACCTGATATTTACACATCAACCAAGTCAAAGTAAGTTCAGCTCCGATACTAAGAGCCCTCATTAGAAATATGTGGAAAAAGAGTTAAGTGAATGACTATACTCCTTCAATCTTCCAGGATAAATTACAGTGTGGATTTGACACTAAAATCTTTAACGATATTGTCTACTCGACACCAAGCGTGTTTTTGTTGTTGTTGTTGTTTTGTTTGTTTTTTTAAGGGAAAGCACAGTGACCTCATTTCCTTCTGTGTCTTCATTGCTGCTCTATTCTTTTCTGTGAAATAAAACTCGGTCACATTTGTTTAGCAGTTCTTCTAATCAGACCTCAGCTGGAATGACGCCTCTGCTTTGGTTGTGCTGTGAATTTACTATCAGTTCTTCCTTTAACAGTCTCCTCAAGTTTTGGGGAAAAAATGTATTTCAGATCATCATGTGAAGAGGCAATAACTTTATGCTTTTCTGTAACCCATCACAAAAGCCATAGAAAGTGACTTCCACGAGTTGTGTCAAATGTACCTATGTCATCAATCCATCGACAATGGAGAATATTTCTTGAAAAAAACTCTTTTACTAGTGGGGATTATGCAGAATGGTCTTCCTCCTTTGGATTTTTTTTCCATGTATCAAATAAGAAATTGTGCTTTATTCACAGTACCACCTGGTTTTAATAAAATCTATATTTTTCTTAAGTCTTTTTACCTTGTTATAAAGTTATTCATTGTCAAAGCAATGTGTGCACCCCAAAGAGGCCACATGAGCAGTTTCACAGTCAGGGATACCCCTGGCCATCACAGGTGACACCCACTTTTCAAGAGCCTCTGGGAAGCACTAACAGGGTGGAGTAGCCTGGCTCCTTCAGCAGCAACAGACCAGTTTCCAAACGTCTTAATCATTTGAACCCTGTCACTCAGCCCTATTGGCGAAGATTACTCCTCACTCCCAGCTTGGTAATATGAGAGACACCTACAGAGAACACTGGTTATCAACACTCTAGCTCTGCATAGACCCATTACTTGAATGAACAAAGTCCGGGACCTGCCTTTGAATCTCATCCGGGTAACAAAACCTTATCCCCAGATTTCCATGAGAAAGGAGGTCATTTCTAGGAAAAAATCAGCAGAGAGACAATAGCCAAGAGTTCCCTCCAGAATTTGTATGTAGCAGATGATATTCACTAAATTCATCTTTTCAGCTGATCACCATTCAGATCCTATCCACGATTTGATAATGAGGGTTGGGGACCGCTATCTACATTTACACAATAAGGATTATAATGACAACAAAGCAAAATCTGTTGTATGCAAACAATCTGTACTGTATATTGAATTGTTTCTTAGGACCAGGTTTGACCATCTGCACAAACTTCATTAACAGAACTACTACCAATAGACTGGGCCAAAAAGGTGTGCTATGTGGCCAAGCATCTTACTTGCACCTGAGTATAAGTAACATATAAAGAGGGGCTAAGAATTTGTATTTGCCTCAGAAAGTTATTTTTAAAATAATCTTCCATGATTTCGTCATTCAACCAGGCAAATTGTTTAAGTTTCTTTTAATATCATTTCTTTCTAAAACCTTCTAAATTAACATATAAAATAGTTTTAGTCATTTTCCCCCATCTGCTACTATTTCTCATTACTAAAAAAGATTAGAACATTTGCTTATGATTATCTCTGTTCAACCTGGAGAAAATTTCTTAAAAATCGTAATTAAAGTTCTAGATTAATTGGAAATAGATGTAAAATCTTGACATTGAACTCTCCTTCTCATTAAGAGTTTTTTTTTTTAAGTTCCTGAATCTTGTTATTTTAAGATGGATATAAAAATGATCTGTCTACGGATCTTTTGATTATCAGAGATAGCCCCAGTTTGGAAAGAGTATATTTTATGACAGACTCTTTGCTAAATACCAGATTCTTTTGCAGCCTTAACAAGTGTCGAAGTAATTAATTATTTCTTTTTCTCCCTTCTCACCAGTAATTGATTATTACACAAAACAATTTTGACCAGTAACTAAGCTCGATGAACTCGATTGGGCACATAGCTCAACATATTTGAGCACTTATAATACGTTCAGCACTATTATGAGCACTTTAAATGTATTGACTTACTTAATCCTTTCAACAACCCTATAAATGGTACTATTATCTCCTTATCTCCATTTTACTGTCTAGGAACTTGAGGCACAGAGAGGTTAAGTGACTTGCTGCCAAAGTCCTACGACTAGGATGACATAAAGCCAAGGGTTGAATCTAGGTAGTCTGGCATCCAAACCTGACCTCTTAATCACTTTTTCATACTGACTTTCTTCAACAAAACTGGATACAAATATCTACCAATGAAATAAGTATTCTAAGTATGTTACTAAAAAATGACATTGGGTGGTGGGGAGAGGCGTTGGTGGAGGAATAAAATAAGGGAAGGATATTAAAAGGTACAAATTGCTGGGTATAAAATACATAAGATACAAGGATGTAATGTACAGCACAGGGAAGAGACCCAATATTTTGTAATAACTTTAAATGGAGTATAATCTATAAAAATACTGAATCACTATGTTGTACATCCGAAGCTAATATAACATTGTAAATCAACTATATTTCAATTTTTTAAAATGACATTGGGTTATCTATCAACAGTAGAATGAGTAAATAAATACTGTATCTGTAGAGTAGAATGCTACACTGCAGTAAATGAGAACTAACTACTGATATATACAGCAATGTGGACAAGTTTCAAAGACATAACACTGAGTAAAAGAAGTCAGGCACAAAGAGTATATACTTTATGTTTTGTTTTGTTTTGTTTTATATCAGGGCTTCTCAACCTCAGCACTATTGACATTTTGAGCCAAATAACCCTCTGATGTGAAGCACTGCCCTGTGCACTGCAGGATATTTAGAAGCATCCCTAGTCTCCACCTATCAGATACCAATAGCACCAGTACATCCTCCCATCCCCACCGCTTGCCCATTGTGACAACCAAAAATGGTTCCAGATATTGCTGGATGTCCTCTGGGAGACAAACTCACCCTCAGGTGAGACCACTGACTTATATGAAGATCAAAAAAGGCAAAGCTAGTCTATGGTGTTAGAGGTTAGAATAGTGCTTACACTGGCGGGGCGGGGGGAGGGTAGAGACTTGAGGGCATGAGGGAGCCTTCTGGAGATATTCTAGATCTTGACTTGAACGGTGGCTATATTTAAAAGTCATCAAACTGTACACTTAAGATATGTGAATTTTAGCATATGTAAGCCATACAACACTTTTTAAAAATTGTTGGCTTGAATGTGGGAGCAAATAAGGTACTGGCAGAACTGAGAGGAAAAAACAATGCTTATGGGAGATGAAGGGTCCTTGAAGGCTGCCGGGAGGGCAGGGTTCTGAGTGGGAAGGATTGGAGACGCAGAACTGGCAGAAGAGGGGAGGCCATTCCAGTCACAGGAAACAACAAGGGCAAAAGGCAGAGAAGCACGATAATTCTTTATTACAAACATTTCATCAGGTACTGCTTTCCTATGAATACAACCAAGGGAAATTCAAAATGCACGCTGGCATAACATGCTTCTAGGTGGTAGTATTTAGGTCAATGCTGTGTTTGCGAGGGGAAGTAATAATCACCATTTGGTAACAGTGAAAATTAAACCTTTGAAATTAAATAGAATAAAAAAAAGATTGGGTCTTTCAGCTCATTAGCTCACTATTGCAGAATTCCCCACTGTCATCTATTCTTGCTATTTGTCCAGCTTTGCTCTATCCCATCTGGATGATGCTTTCGCTACATTTTTCATCTGGCTCGTCGAATTAGGAATAAAATTCTCTGGGGAAGTTCCCTACTGTTTTTTCAGCCATCATTTTCTTTCAGGCTACTAATAACTGTTAGTTGCATCATTCGTCATCATCCTTAATTGAGCATGAACAATGGCTCAACACTGTAAAGAAAATGTCAGAAGAGAGTCATTTTATTGAAGCCAGAGGACTTGGAGCTGAATTAAAGAGGGAGAGTAATGAGAAAGAGAAATTCTACCAAGGATATGGTAGCCACCATTATAGCTCTATGGAAAGCAGACCTTCCCTGGGCAGATGAGGAAAGCTCCTTCAGTCCTGAATGTAGAAGGTCTATGAGGTCAACCCCTGGTCAGGCACCGCCAAGGCCAACAGAGCATACTCTTTGGCATTATGTGTGAGGGGGCAGCAGGGTGGGGCTGAATGTAACTAGAATGTGGAGGAGGGTGCAACACTATACGCTGCTTCATCATATTTTATATTCTATGCAGAGATCTAAAATCGGTGAGGACTATGGAGAACAAGAGAATCACTCTTCAGACTTGGAGATTTTAAATGATCCCAGGCTTCCTTCTCAAGAAGAGCTATGGGGCTTCCCTGGTGGCGCAGTGGTTGAGAGTCCGCCTGCTGATGCAGGGGACACGGGTTCGTGCCCCGGTCCGGGAAGATCCCACATGCCGCGGAGCGGCTGGGCCCGTGAGCCATGGCCGCTGAGCCTGCGCGTCCGGAGCCTGTGCTCCGCAACGGGAGAGGCCACAGCAGTGAGAGGCCCGCGTCCCGCAAAAGAAAAAAAAAAAAAAAAAGAGCTATGTGTTCATTTTCCCTGAAGAAATGGTTACAACTGAGGCTTATTTGAATCATGGCCATGTCTTCATTTTTTCAAGTCCTCTGAATCAGTGGCGATAATTTTAGCCAATGAAGAGTGGCTTAAGCAATACAAACATTTATCATCTCGCTTATCAGGAAGTCTACAGGCAGGTTGTTCTGAGGTCGGCAAGTGCCAGCTCTGTCAGCAAGGACGTCAACCATTCCTGTGTTTCTGCTCAGGCGCCCTCAGAAGTTGGGGATGCTTCCTTCACGGTTACAAGGTGCACTTCGAGCTTCAAGCAACACATCACCAATAAGCAATATTCAAAATGAGAAGCAAGGAGGAGGGCAAATAAAGAGCTTTTCCCTGTACCACCCACTATTTTATAAGGGTAGAAAATTTCTCCCAGAAGCCTTCTTACACCACTGACTAGAACTGCCCTAGTTTAGTCACTGGGCAAAGAGGAATGAGATTTCTATGATTGCCTTAAATTAATCACTATCCATTTGGGGGCTGGATGGGATTCATTAGAGCAGTCAGAAAATCAGAAGTCTTTCACCAAGAAATATGGGGAAATAGCTGTTGGGTGAGCAATCCGTTGCCCTTGGCCTGATCCTGACTTCGTATTTATTTTCCTTGAACAGTCTCTGTTCCACCCACATTTATGGTATGTTCCACTATAAAAACCTTGATCCCAATTCTAGATTATAAATTCAGCTAATCACAAAGCACAGACCTTACAATAGAATGTACATATAGGTTAGATTTTTTTAAATATTCATAGTGGCCCTGGTGCCATTTGTACACATTCCACCGATACCAATTAAACCCTCCCTACATGCTAAGCACTTCTTTGGGTGCTGAGGGTATAGCAGTGAATAAAAAAGACAATAATTTGTTTCCTCTGGGGAATGTCTACTAGAGCAGGAAGAGACAGGCATTAAATAAAAGAAAAAAGGACACCATATTGCATATCAGATTGTGGTACGTGCTACGGAGAATGGCAAGGAAAAGACAATGAGTGCAGGGGTGGGAATTGCATTTTAGATTGGGTGCTTGAAGAAAGTCTTATGGAGAAGATGACATTTCAATAATGATGGGAAATAGTCAGGTGGGTATCTGGGGAAAGCATGGTCAAGGCCAGGGAAGCAAAGGCTTCAAGGTGGGAGCGAGACTGGCCCATCTGAATGACAGCAAAGGGGCTGTGGCTGGAGAAGAGTCCGAGAGAAGGATGAGAGTAATAAGGGATGAAGCCAGGGAGATAATGCAGTCAGCTCATGCAGGGCCTTGAAGGTCAACGTAAGGACTTTGTTTTCTGCTTTGAGTGACACGGTGAATGACTGGAGGGTTAGGGAGAGAGGAATGACCTGATCTTCCTTTCAAAAGAATCACTCTGATTGCTTTAAGGGGAATAAACTGTAGGTGGGTAAGAGAGGAAGCAGGGAGATAGGTTAGGAGGCCATTGAATAATACAGGCAAGTTCATGGTTTAGATCAGGTTGATGGAAGCATGGGTGGGGTTTTTCTAGTGGATTAGATGTGGTACGAGAATAAGACAGGATTATTATCAGGGTCTGGAGCTTAAGCAAATGAAAGGATGTAGTTTTTCGTGACTGAAATAGAAAGGTATCCAGGAGCAAGCATGAGGGAAAGCAGGCATTCGGTTTGCACGTATTAAGCTTGAAAGGCCCCTTAGCACCCAAATGGAGATGTTGAGTATGTAGTTGCATGTATGAGTCAGGAGCTCAGGGGTGAAGCCAACGTAATTCACGTATACATTGTATTTAAAGTTATGAGGTTCAATGAGTATAGAAGATCATTAGCGCATGAGGTCAAATACAGGATAAGTGGTCTGGGGACTAAACCCTTCACACTCCAACACTGAGATGTAACCAGAAAAGGAGATGGAAAGGGAGCAGTCAATGAGACCTGAGGAATTCTAGGAGAGAGTGGTGTCTTAAGAATATTTCAAGCAGGAAGAAGTGATAACTGTAAAAAATGCTATAGATCAGTCAAAATATGAACTGGGCATCTAGAAAGCTTGGCCTGAGGAAGAGAGGAAAGTTAAGTGGTTGCTAGTTGTTGCAAAGATGAAGCACTCATAAAATCTTGTTTAGATTTTATTGACTATGATGTGAATCATTCATGATTTACTACAGTTATCTTTTCTCTTAGTCATTCTAGTACTTTTACAGACATCTAAGTTGCTTTCAACGATATTTTTAATGCTTTACTCGAATAAAATCTGATTTCGAAAATCTAATCAGATATTTTAGGCCTAATCATTGACATTACAAATGGACTCCTGATTTTACAAAATGATGAACCACAAATGACAAGCAGACTGATTTAATTTACAAAAATTTTACTTATCTGTTGCCTTTCAAAACCCATCTGCTGCATAAATCGAGGCACAGAGGCCTTCCTAATAGATGACATTGAATTTCTAACGGGAACTTCTGCAAGAACAAATTCATCACATCAAAAGCCTGCCCCTGCAATATTTCACTTTGTCATCAGTTACACTTTGCTAAGCTCGGTGAGGCTCACAAAAGCCAAAGGTACCATTTTGCCTGAATCAAGAGCTATAGTTTCCAAAGAAGAATGTCAAATGCCTGTTTAAATTTAATAATCTATACCCGTCACATATTTTGTTCTAATAGGTACTTTTAAAATATATATTTAGAGTTTTGGGGTTTTTTTTAATTCTTATTGGAGTATAGCTGATTTACAATGTTGTGTTAGTTTCAGATATACAGCAAAGTTATACTTACACATATATCTACTCTTTTTTTTTTTTTAAGATTCTTTCCCCATATAGGCCATTACAGAGTATTGAGTGGAGTTCCCTGTGCTGTACAGCACGTTCTTATTAGTTATCTATTTTATATATAGTATTGTGTATATGTCAGTCCCAATCTCCCAATAATAGGTACTTTTTAATATTATTTATTGTTATATTTTTCCTAAAACATTCAACTTATTTTGAGTAACTCTATGCATCACTTAACAAAATTAAACTGATATCATGATCAAAACACCTATGTCTATGGCATGCTCTGGGAACTATTTGAGATAATCTCCTATTTTATGTTATCCTCTTTCTCAAGTCTGGTCTCTGTGAGGTAGCTACTTTTCTTCAGCTGCTGATATAACATTTATGTGGGGGGAGATTTCTAATTTTACTTTGCTGGTGTATAAATGTGTCATTTCATACAACTAGCTGTTTTTCTTTGTTGTAACTTCTTTCTTTCTGTTTTAGCCTGAGGCTCTCCTCTTTATTTGATCAGTATAGTTTATATCATATTCCAGGCAGCACTTCTTCCCAAGAGAAAAACAGGGTTTCAAATTGCTACTCAGGATTCCTAAGGCAAACTGAAAGGGCACTGCCTGAATTAATGTTTTCTTTGCTGTTTTTGGTGCTTACTGGTTTTATTTCCATTAGGTGATAGATACATTTATTTTCTACTTTTTACTATCATTCTCTCCCTACAACTTCCAGGTTTTTGTTTTTGTTTTTATTTTTGGGGGGGGGTTATTTGTTTGTTTTGGTTTGCTTATTTATCATGAGTGGTTAGATGGAAAAATAATCAATGTGACGACTTGGTAGCAAAAATCTGAATTAACTTCTCAATAAATAACAAAATGTTACTTAGGGTGTGATGAGTACAATTTTCTTTAGGTTGGCTTCTAGATGAATGCTTCGTTTAAGGAAAGAGAGTTGGATTGTATGTTTTCTGTCACTACTCACAGCTGAGAGGGATTACATTTACCATTAAAATACAGGATCAATTTTTAAGAGTATTTCTGTGCCTGGGTGTCTGACAAAACAATGTATTAGCTAGACATAAATATTCCTTATGCATCTTCATCCCCAAATTTGAAAGAAAATATGTGCCATTGCAGAACATGGTGAGGACATTCGACTACCTCTGAAAGGACATTAGATTCCCTTACTAGCCAAAAATAAAACAAGTACTCCAAAATGCACTCTCCCAATAATAATCCCTGCGACAGAAATAACTTAAAAAATAAAAAGTTAAGTTCTCATCAAATGTGAATGGGATCTGAGACAAAGAGAAGCAATATGGACATCCTTAGAGTCTGATGTGGTCAAGAGCAGAGCCAAGAATAGGGGCCAAGGTTCGGGACTCTCTTCACACAATGTAGACGAAGTTCATGGCAGCCACAAACTCTGGGAGATGGTGAATCCAAGTGGAATCATGAGTGTACTTTACCAAATGAGTGTAAAGTTCTAGGTCCTCTTTCACACCAACCTTTGGTCATCTATATTATTAATTGCACTAATTTTTAAAAATGTTTTCATGTTAGCTCATTATTTCACCTTGTTGTCACAAATCTTCCATTGGATTCAAAAAAATTATCCAGAGTTCCCAATATTTCCATTATGCCTGAGTAATTATTCCTAGAATATTAACTAAACCATCAAAGTTCAACCAAGGCCTATTTTCATAGCCATAGATTGCCAACAAAATGCAAGGATACCTCAATCTTGTATTAAACGCTAAGCTCCAGCAACCAGGGTAGTATCATCTCATTATAACACATTTTGCAGTATGGATTTAGAGGTAACTTGTCTCAGCAACAAACACCACTCATCCATAGGTTAAAAGGCCAGATAGATACCTGTTTCGAGAGAATCCATTTAACCCTACCACCCATATCAATTTAAGGCCTAATTTGGAGGATGGATGAATTGGTCCTAACCTTTTCTCTTTAATATACCATAATTCATAACTACTTTGAAAATGTGAGTACCTCTTCCTCGGTTACCTGAAAATGAAATACATTGTTAGGGATGTGCTATTGTGTTTCCGTGATTGTAAATGAAAGTAATAAAATGAATGTCAAATGTCATTTCAGCATATGCTTTATTACCATGGTAACTCACAGGTAACTGAGTTGATAAAATTGCAAATTACATATTCAGCTCTTTAAAGACATCAATGAACTGAAGTCATTTAATCAAGCTTCTCATTGCTTGTGCTGTGTAATCAAGACAAGCCGATTAAAGTCAAAGTCAGAAAGCCACAAGTTTCCCTCTCCTGCCTGGCGCGTCTGCTCTCCAGTTCAGCCTGGCTCACGGCTATAGGTTATATTTTGTAAGCATGTTAATAGAGATTTGTTTCGTTGAGAGGATGGTATGAAAGTAATTTTACTCACAAAATACTAAACAGGGAAGGCTGAACGAAGACATTTATGCCTCAAATGCAAACACTGCAAGAGCCAGAGCAAATCTGCTTCCCACAGAGAGAGCGCCTTTCAACTATCTACCTCCAATCTACCCAACTTTCCATCTTAAGTCACAGGTCTCCATTACACTCTACTCCATGGTTAGCTGGACTCAAGACAGAATTGGACTACTGTGGTTTGTTCCCTTCCAGGTTGGGTACAGAGCACAGGGCCATCTTCAGTCTCCTCCATCGCCCAGTTCCCCATCCCAACCCAGGGGCAACTTCCTGATGTCAACCCAGGGTCTCCTTGGTGCCTGTCAAACAATACCCCCTTTCATGACCCCAACTAACAATCCACATACAACCAGAGGCACAGTGTGCGCTCCCCCACTGGATTCCTAAGGGACTCACACTTCTCCCGGTTGTCTTCAACAGCCACTTAAACCAAACTGGACTGTGCTTTCACAGGACAGGGAGCAAGTGAAGTGAATGAACCTATTTGTCTTTTGAGAGTTGAGCTGGTGTACTGCGTGAGCATAGAGATGGAGAATTCTGTGTTTGGAAACATGGAAGCACAGCCCGAGAATTACTGTTTGCCTGTGAGATTTACATGAGTAATGCTTATTAATGTGATCTTAATAAGAAACAAATTGACATAAGGCCTCTCTCTTATCCCCAAGTAGCTTCACCGGCAGATGGAGAGAGCTCTTCAGCCACTCCTGAAATACCTTAAAAAGCCACAGGCATTGTTGCCCTGGCAACATTTGATAAGAACAAACCTTGACCCAGATGAGAGGGTAAGGCA
Organism: Leucopleurus acutus; assembly: GCF_964270905.1. Taxonomy (NCBI): domain Eukaryota; kingdom Metazoa; phylum Chordata; class Mammalia; order Artiodactyla; family Delphinidae; genus Leucopleurus; species Leucopleurus acutus. The sequence continues at coordinate 73,437,546 of NC_139145.1, read as the reverse complement.
GGTAAGGTGAAATTTACAAAGCAGAATGAAGCCTATCCAGAAAAAGACAGTTTAACTGTGTTCAATGATTAGACCCCTGGTTTCTCGCTCTGGGCAATACTCAAGGCAGTTCTACATCCCAGTCTGAGCTGCTATACTACTTATGTGTGGCTGCGCTTCCCCTGCTCACTCTCAGTGGGCATAGAGATACAACCCTGCTTGGCAAGATGTCCACTGTGGGAGGGGAGCAGAGTCCCGGCTCCCCAAGGTCCAGGCATAAAGCGCAAGGGAGCCAGCATTAGTGACGATGGGACACGAGGGATGAGAGCTCTCTGAAGGACAGGGGGGCTGCAGCCCAGATGAAGAAACCTCCTTCCACAGTGAGCCAGGGAGCACAGAGGGGATCGCTGTACATGACCTGGAAATGCCACCTGGGGCCTCTAGCACCTCAGAGATCACGAACACTGGGGGCAGGACCTGTCAGCAGGGATTCAAAGGCCCCCTCCTTCCAAATGCCATGAGGTCATGTATATCATCCCCATGGTTTCTCGGAGAAAAGTGAGGGAAGGGCATTCAACGCTGAAAGCCTGAATCGTACCCTAATCAGAGAGAAAGAGACTGAGTTGTCCAAAGAGACTTTTTAAATGTCTGCATCAGTTCAGACTAAGTTTATCTGACTAGACTAAAATGTGGGTTTTGTTTCCGCAGGCAGTGTGTGGGGTCTTGAGGGGATGATCAGATCAGTTAGAGAAAAATGAAGATACATTTTCTCTGAATAATCTGTGTGTATGTAATTTTGTGACTTTGCTCTGCATGTGTCTGTATGCACATTACACATATATGCACACATTCGTAGTAACATAAAGAAAGAGAAAAGGAGAGTCTGATTAAAGGCAGACCAAAATTGGAAGTGATTCTTTCTGGATAATAGGTTTATGGAAAAGTTTTATTTTGTTCTTTCTCCTGACTCATAATTTCTAAATTTGGTATAATAAACCTATTTTTACTATTATATAATTTCCTCTATAAAGAGAATTATTTTAAAAAATAAATTAATGAGTATACACTGCTTCTCAAAGCCTATCTCTTTTTATACTTTAGACAGCCACCCAACCTTCTGCCTGATGCATTCAGCAAAGCCCTAGGACAGAAGGTCAGTTCCTCTGGTTTACCTGGACCCTTGACCTGAAATTGACCACATATAACCTTGGACATGAAAATGAAGCTTTAAAGCCACATTAGCTCAGCTCACGCAAGTGTGGCAATAGCCTACATCTCCACTTATCTTGCCGAAGTTTACTGTCCCCCAAATTATCAAGCTTTGTCTACGTGCAATCTCCCACTAGACACTACCCGGCCATGCATCTTCAAGAAATTCTCTTTGCTAAAAGAAATATCTGGAAGAAATGACTGTACTCTGAGCATTCTCAAAAGATTCTACCAGACACAACAGACCCAAAGGCTAATAGTCCTAAACATGCACACAGTTAGTACCATTTCAGTGTCAAGAGTAAAAGCAATGAAGATAATCTGGCACTGTTTCTGCAGGCTACATCCCAGATGCAGCCTGAAAATCTGACCAACCAAGAGGCTGAAGGTGCCATGTTTCTAACATCCACAGCTACACATTTATGACTTAATCAACACTGTCATCGCATGTGTAGAGATTTCATCCCAACAGAATGGGCGAGGCAGAGCATTCGGAAAAAAATCAGATTGTTTTTCTTGTGTTATAGTCTTACTTTTATCTTCTCTGTCAGTAGTGCCACAGCCCAACAGATTCCAGAAGATATAGATCTAAGATGAAATTTAATCCAAGCGCCATCAATCCTTAAACATACAAACACTGTGAAAGATAACATGCAACACCTCCTTCCAAGCAATTAAAGCTTATTGGGACCTGCCTTTGATTCTAGCAGTGGAGAATCCAAAGCTCTTATCTGACAGGTTAATGAGGATTTGAAATGAATAGTCTTACTAATGAAGGTCTTTAGAAATTAATCATATCATATTATTATTAACAACTGCAAAAGCTAAACTTCCAGAGATTAGATTACATAGGATAATTTTTAAATGTGAGCAAGCTAATATTAAAGTGACAGAAGGCGATTTCCAAGTGGGAATAATAAGACATAATGCAGAGAATAAAAATTAAGAATGGGTAAGGCAATTAAGATGTTCCTTCATTGGAATGTCTCTCTGTATTTGAAAATATAATATTTTATTTAATAAAAGTTTGTGCTGTTGTTTTTATCTTCTTTAAGAACTCCACGAAAGAAGAAATAAATGAATGCTGGGAGAATATTCTGATGTTATGAAAAAAGAAGTATAAAATGAAACAATTCTATTTACTCGGGAAATTTTACTGCAACATAAGGCATCACATATCTTTCACAGTTCTTCAATTGGCTTATTTTTCTTAGATTCATATTCTGTGTCAAGACTGAGAATGCCATTCTAGAACAAGGCTTGGCAAATTTTCAAAGGCAGAGCACCGACATGGCCATCACCCCCGTCCTTCAAATATGTGGTGGGTAAATCCAGTGATGGAGGACCAGAAGCCAAACATATACCATTAATCCCTACACGGTTCTGAGATAGGCTCATTCCCAGCAGGGAACAAGGGGTAGATTTCACTAAATAGGCATTGTCATTCATTTGGGAACAGTGAATGAGCCCCCAGTTATATCTGGATATTGGAGATGCAGTGGTGAACAAAATAGACTCAGACCCTGGGATCATGGAATTCTACTTCTAGTGATGGAAATGACATGAAACAAGCAAAAAAAAAAAAAAAAAAAAAAAAGAGTTTCAAAGAGCTGAAAGAAGGCAAAGAACTGTGAAAGACAATATTGAAGTGGTGGGCAGCAGCCAGACTGTGTTTTACCATTATCCTAAGATCTGTGCGAAGCTATTTAAGGACCGTGCTTGCTGCGTGTAGAAGGCAGGAAGGTGGCGTGTGTAACGTGATCAGTTATGCATTCTGAAAAGACCTCCGCATGCACTGTGAACAGCATGAGCACCATGGAAGGAGTCAAGGGTAGATACGGGGAGACCATTTCAGAGCCTATCTAGTAGTTCAGGGAGGGGGGCTTGGTACTTGGTATCTTGGACTATAGGAGAAGTGACGACATTGGGGAAAAGTAACTGGATTCAAGAGATCTCAAGAAGGTAAATACACAGGACATGGTGATGAACTGAACAGGCAGAACTGAGATCTCTTATATCCGCTCTCTAAGACAATTTCCAGGACAGCCTTGAGAGGTTGACCAGCTGACTGTCTTTACAGATACAAAAGCCAAGGCTCAAAAAGGCATAAAGCCAGTAAAAGACGAAACTCAGATTTCCAACCCAGCTCTGAGTCAGGAGCCCCTATTTTCTTCCACAGAACATGCTTCACCAGAAGCAGAACATGACCTCATACACTGTCACCCACATACATGTGAACTTCCTCTTGCTTTATCAGTCTTCTTAGTTCTCTGTTCCTAGTTTTTGCTCACATAACCAACCCTTATTACTATCTTCCTCCTCCAACGGGCAAGATAAAGCCTATGATATCTCATACTGCTACTTTATAAACAAAACAAAACAGAAAAGCACCACCACCAAGATCCGTCTGTTGGCTTTACAAAAGATAATCAGGATTCTTTTTCCCACTGTGCTTTGTACAGTTACCTTATTCCTCTTCCTCCCAAGTTGGCTAGACAAAATTCCTTTTCTGTAGCAACTGTCCGCTGGTGTGCTTTTTTTTTGTTTGTTTTTGGTTTCCCACCAGTGAAAACAAATATCGCCTTTACTCGCTGGCCTTAGCCTCTTATGCTTTCTCCCCTGTTCTACTAAAACTATCTCAACAATCTCTTTCAGTTCTTTGGGGTATTTCAAAACCATACACCAAATTAAGACAGCAAGTTATGTCACGCAACTTTTCTCACACACTCTGCTTCTTTCCCTTCTTCTATTACCTGTTCCCACATCTCAAAGATTTACTGATCTCATGCCTTGATCACTAATATCATACGTAGTACTTTTGCATCTCTTTTAAATTTATGACCTAACCAAATTTAGGATTAAATTAAGGATTAAATGAATAAATACATATAAAGTGCTTATTATAGTGCCTGGCACATAATAAATGCTCATTAAACACTGGTTGTTCTTATCAACATCATTTCTCTCCAACTAGATTCTAAATTTATTATGGCTAGAGATTATGTTTTATATCTCACTGAATCCTCAGAACTTGTCATGTAATACCTCTTTGTAGTGCTGAGAGGATATGGAGGGGTTGATGTTAATTTTGTTGGGTGGTTTTTGCATTTCTTTTAAGCTGAACAGTATTTTTCTATAAGGACCTTCAACAGGTAATTTCCTATTTATAAGAACCCTCCCATCCTACTTTGCCCACTTGAGGAAATGTGATATATTGTGATGAGTACGTATTATTATATGTAAAAATATAAACAGTGAATTGCTTTATATTATTTTAAAAATACATTTATAGCCTAAGTTCATTTCTCCTAACTGTGTATAGTAAGTGTTAGCTAAACAGAGTAAGGATGAATAGGAGTCAGAGACAGCACCCAGAGAGGGACCATTTGTAATACTAAGTAATAAATATCTATGGAGGCAAGAGCCCAGACTTACAGGGAAGACAGGTAGGGTGATTCCAGGGCAGGGGAGAGGATCCTCACCCTGATTAAATGGTCCGACAGATGAAACAGATAGTCCATTCCTCAGCCCATCACTTCGTCTTCACAGTCATAACCAACTGAGCAGATTAAAAATGATCCCAAGTCACCTCCACCTCATGGACCATTTCAGCCCCCATGGAACCAGCCACTCATCTGCTTATAAGCCCTGTTTCAGCTCTTTACTACTACACAATAGACCATCCCCAAACTCAGTGGCTTTAAACAACAGTTTATTATTATCTCTTGTAGTTCTTGTAGTTCTTGAGTTGACTGTACCCGTTTCCCACTTGGATTCTCCTGTGCATTTGCGGTCAGAGGGCAGATGGGGTTGGAGTCATCTCACTTTGAGACTGAAGCTGGCCAACGAAGATGGCTTCATCACTCACACGCCTGGTGCCTCAGATGGCGGGAATAACTACAGGGTGCTCAGGAACCTCTCTCTCCCTGCAGCCTCTCCACATGGCTAGCTCAGATTTCCTCACAAGACGTGGTCTCAGGGTAGTCTGACTTCTCACATGGTGGCAGGCTTCCACCCATAGCAAGCGTTCAAGAGACCCAGGCAAAATCTACAAGTCTTCTCAATGCACTTCAAAAGTCAAGCAGTGGCACTTTTGCCTTGTTCCTGTAGCCAGGCCAGATTCAAGGGGCAGGGACAAAACAAGGGCTCAAATTCTAGAGGGTTATGCTTCACTGGGGAGGGAAACCCAAAAGCATCTCAGGCAAGTCCTATGCACGTGTGCACGGGAAGGCAGAGACAAGACAGCCCATCTTTTGCCAACACTGTCTCCTGCCGAGATCAGGTGAGAAAACAAGGAATCAAAAAACACATTTTGTAAAAGCCTCTGTGTTGATTCAGCCTTCAAAATCTTTTGGACAAAACTGTCTATTAAGAAGGAAGAAAGTGGAAATTCACAACCAGAACAAAAGATGTTCTAAGGCCAGGGAAGATATGAAACAATAATGACAGGTAAGAAATTAAAAGGAGCCTTCACCTCACCTGCTTCCCCTGGTCTTAGGTAAACAGAATTTGGACAACAGAATGTTCATTTGTTCCTAAATATTTTCTCTGAAAGAAATGTTTAGATGGCAAAGACTGTACAGAAGTGTGTATCTGTTTCCTGAATAATGAAGTAAAACCAAGAAATAAGCCCAATGATTGATTACTGATGCTCTCCTTTTAAAGAAAGCTTTATTAAACTATTTGTAAAAGAAGTCTCAGAGAAAAGGAAAAAACAGGACCCCTCCTCCTTTCACTCTTCTAGACTCCTCCCCATTTCCCAGAGAAACAAACCAAGAGCCACAGATTTTTATGAGTGTGTCCAAGGGCTCACTCCGAGTCTGGATTCAGCCTCTGAGCCGCATTGCTAAGCCAGGTGCTTTCTTTTTCAGCAATAATTTTGCATGCCTTATCTTTCTCTCCCGTTTATAAATGGGGTAATTAAAATTGATTAAGCATCTACTGGACATAAAGTAACGGCTTCAGTGCTCTTTCCAAAAATCTCTTCTCGTCTTTTTGCCATAAAGCAGAGACTAGAAATACACAGTTGTCTCCTCTGGTATTTATTTATGGACCACAAGTAGGTGTTAAAAGGCAGTTAGGAAGGCCACAAGTGTGTTTAATGCACACTGCTCATATGTTTCTTCAGTCTTATCCACACGTGGTCCTTGTGTATCATTTCTGCACAGTGACAGAATACTTCTGAGAACGGTTTAGAACATACAAAGTTGCATCTATTACCTCACATTACCTCTTTCTATCGAGTTGCATCTTTTTTTTTTTTTTTTTTTTTTTTTTTTTTTTTTTTTTGCTGTGCTGGGTGGCTTGTGAGACCTTAATTCCCCAACTAGGGATTGAGCCTGGGCCACGGCAGTGAAAGCACCAAGTCCTAACCACTGGACCTCCAGGGAATTCCCTGTCCAGATGCATCTTCTCCTTTGAGAATGGCCCCTTTTGGATTTAGTGGAACTGTTCCTGCATTCTCGAACTCAGGCATATGACTCAGGGAAATTGAAGACAATATTCTATCCCCTAGCCATAAAGAAGCTAGCCTCGGAATCAGGCTGGGAGAATGAGATTTCTTTTCCAGAATCTATATGGATTCTTGCGGAAAGATCTCTCTCATCGGGGCAGTGTAAGCTAGGAGCTCCCAGGGGCATCTCTGCTACATGTGGAACAATCCAGCCAAAGAAAGAAGCCAACACAGAGAACGGTAGTGTTGAGACCCAGATGGAAAGAGGTAGAGTTCTGTGACATCATTTGAACCTCTGGTTCTAGCCATGTCTAAAGCCACTACACCACCAGACTTTTCAATTACATGACCCAATAAATTCCCCTCCCCCCTACTTTTTTAGCGATTTTAATTTGGGTTTCCGTCATTTGCAGCTATAAAGTCCTGACTAATACACAAGTGCATTAGGTCAAACCAAACGAAAGCATCCCACTTACATAACAGGACAATCAGCAAAGACCTAGAAGGATCCATCATTTTGGCTCTACCACAGGAAAGAGTTTGCCGAAACCCAACAGTCAGCAGAGCTATCAGAAGCATTTCAGCTACCACGTGAGTAAACTGGTTTGGGCATTAAGGAGTCTCTTTGTCCTGTTTACGCTCCCACTCGATCAGTCAGAGTCCCAGGGTCCTGGGTCCCAAGACCCAACCCATACAGTTTCAATAAATATATTTTAATAATGTGATTACTTACAGAGGGGGAAGCAGGATTAACAAGAGACAGGGTGCCCAGAGACTAGTAACAATTGAGAAAGCTTTACCACCCCTGTGTTACCAGTGCTCAGAGAGAACTGGAGTCCTCTCGGGGCTGTGACCATGGAGGGGTGCATGTGAGAGACACAGCCCCATGGCAGAGAGGAAATAAGGAAGAACCCACCCAACCCCACTCTCTTTTAGCCCTCTGATCTCCTACCAGTGCCTCTTACTGACCAAACCCAGTTGAAAGCCAGCCGGCCACGGAGCCCAAAGATGCAGACATAAAACAGAGAGCAGTGCAGACAAAGAATCTGGATTAGGACAGAACAGAATAACCGGGAAAACTACCCACCTCCTAGTTTGATAATGCCCTTAAAGCAGCGGTCCCCAACCGTTTTGGCACCAGGGACCGGTTTCATGGAAGACAATTTTTCCACCGACCGGGGTTGGGGGTGTGGGGGGTGTGGTCAGGAATGGTTCAGGCAGTAATGCGGGCAATGGGGAGCGGCAGATGACGCTTCCCTCGCTCACCTGCCACTCACCTCCTGCTGTGCAGCCTGGCTCCTAACAGGTCTCGGACCGCTCCGGTCTGTGGCTTGGGGGTTGGGGACCCCTGCCTTAAAGAATCATCAAGAAAGGGGTGAAAACACTTTGTGTGTGACCCTTCGTGCCTCTGTACTATAATATTCACTTCCCAAAATTTCCTTCTTTTGTTCATAGGAATCTGCACCCTCTCATCTGAAATGATCTTAAAATTTAGAGTATATCACTCTCTCTTACCATTTCCGCCTAAACCTTTTTGCTCTCTATTTTCTCGCTTGTTCCCTAGATAGCTTTATATACTGAAGATACAGAAAGAAATAGAAAAGGACCGCAGAAGCTCTGAAGGCAGGGTTGGGAATGACAAAGATCTCTAAATGTTTGACGTTCCTCACACTCTCTGAAGAGCAAATGCACCCAAGTGTGTGGTCTTTAACGAGATGAATGCACACGCGAGGATGTCTTGCTTTGTTTCTGTGCCTTCTCAACATAAATCTTCAGGCAGACATTTCTCCTTAACACATCCAGTATACGGGAAATTGTTTTTTGGCCATAAAAATGCATTAACAGCTCCAAAGGAGCAATTACACCGTGTATTGTAAATGCCCATTAAGACTAATACACCACACTTATCTAAACCTCAGTGAATTCAGGGCTGTGGTTTCGCTAGTACAAAGGTGACTCGGATTTGTTCAAGAAATAAGACCCCAGGGGAGAGGGCTTCCCTCTGTTGTGTCAATTACAATGATACAGGTATAAAGCAAGAATCTGATCCCATTTTGTTGCTTTTTAAAGAAGCCCCAGCATCTAGAATGAGGCTGTATGCACAAAGGTGTGTTTATGCCAGTACATTCCCATGGTGAATTTCTGCAAGCCCTCAGAAGCGGTCCCCTCGCATTTGGAAATCATAGTGTCTTATGCAGACAGCGAGTCAATTACTGAGGCTATATGCCTGGTTTTAGAGTAGACTTTATTTATTACCCTTGTTATGGCCGGGATATGGAGGACCCAGCTATAATGTGTGAAATCAGATTCTTCTACTGTTGCATTACAAATCTCATTGGATGCAGTGAATTTGCTTTATTCGGGTCCATTCTGGATTAATAGGAAGGGAAATATGGATTTTTTCATCCATATAAACAATAAGGTCTTGTTAGAGACTTGTTTCTGATGTTTATGGATTTCTCTTTAGTGTATACAGCCTATGGAAAATTGTTTTCAAGCAATAAACCATAATTGTATTTGGGGACATAGAGGTACTAGTGCTGTACTGCATTCCATCTGCTGATAAATTTCTCTGGCCTATTTTTTTTTCTTATGCAGACATAAAAATACAAACAATAAATTTTCCTTCCTCCACTGCAAACTTTTCCTCTTCCACTACATTTCTCGATTGATATTACCTTTTTAAATTGCTAAATATAAATATTCCACAATGAATGTCTGTAATTAGGTTGTCTGCTCTCCTTCAAGGACTTGTTAGAAAGAGAAAGGGCTTTAATCTAAGGCAAACTAACAGAGCTAGAAGTTAATTAGAAATTAGCCATATATCCTGAGTAAATTATTTATGCTAAGCCATGTGTTACTGTAAAAATAATATACAGTTACACTGACTATTGTAAACATAAAATAATTAACAATAAAAGGGAAGATATTATCCCTTAATAGAATCCTTTTGCCAAGACCGATTTAATTTTCTCTCTCGTAATACTGAATGATAAGCCGGGGTCTCTGCTTTCTATATAAAGCACAAAGGTTTTCTTACAATCTTTCTTCAGTTCTCTTTTCTCCCTCTCTCTCTCTCTCTCTCTCTCTCTCTTTCTCTCTCTGTCTCTCTCTTTCTCCCCCTCCCCTCCCTCCTTCCTTCCCTCCTTTACTTCCTCTTCTGCATTCAGACTTATTCTCTGATTTATATATTCTTTTAATATGTCTTTTCTTCTCTTTCCATTTTTCTCCCTTTTTGTCTTTTCCTCTCTCTCTTTTTCCACTTTTTACCTCTTTTAATTAAAAACTGGGTAAACACCTAAAATCTCACTAAACACGCTTCTCTTTCTTCCCACCCCGCTCTCTGTTCCTTTTTTTCTTTTACTTTCCTCCTTTTTTCTTTTACACTCTTTGGTATGCAGTCTTTTTACAGAAAGCCCTAAGATGCAGACAGAAAATGCAGTGTATTTTAGTTCTCACTGTTCCTTCCTATTCTATTAGCAAGGACATAAAGGTCAAAATGGACCAACCCTGGAATATCCTCTCAACCCAATTAGGGACCTTTGAATTCAACTCAGATGGTTACATATATGTTTGCTTCCTGCGTGAACACTTATGTATTGGTGGATTTCACATCATCCCTTTTGGGAATAGGCCATTTGTATTCATACACTTCTGCATGCATAATCACTATTAAATATGATCTAATGAAGTGCCTTTGTGTCTCAAATGCAGTTACCTGAGGACTCTCCTTACAAAACATGCATTGAATTTTCTTCCCATTCATGCTGGCAGCAACAAATATTGTGCAGCTTTCACATGGTTGGTATAGGTGTTGTTAATGTACTCTCCACATCCATTTAAATGCAAATCTTCATGCAAATAATCACTTGGAGGAAGAAAAGAGAATGTGTTTAGCTGAAGACAAAGCTAGAGGGATAATAGGAAGCATGAATAGGGTGTCAGTGGAGGGCTACACAATAAAAGCCTCCTCTGCACATAATGAAAACACATTAACGACAGCTCAGAGGATTTCTCAATAGTTCTTACAGTATTGTTGTAGGTAAACATGATTCCCAGCAGGTGAAACAAAATGAATGAATTTGGAAGAAATTTACACACGTCTCTAGGGAAAGCAAAAGGTCAAACCGGTTGTACATACCAGGCCCTTGATCAATGCCCAAAATATCAACCATGGACAAATATTTACACTTCCTTCAGAAATCCAAAATTTGGAACCGAACAGTTCATTGTCCAAATGACTCGATTGTTAAATAATGCTGTGGGGCTAATGTTTCAACAGAAAAGTAGGAAATGAGCTGGGACTGAATAAATATCATTATACTTGAGAACAGCAACTCTGAGGCTGAATTTGGCCCTGGGGAGGGCTGGATTGTGATCTTAGGGAAATTTCCAATTTGCACTATTTGCAAAGAAAGCGTTACATCAACAAAGGTTAAGTGCTGGCATTAAGAAAAGCAGAATGGCCTAGAGTTTCCCAGTTATTTCTATTTTAAGTACTTCTCCAAGTTTCCCTTGGATGCAATCAAAGGAGTTGACAAGAAACCAAGGAAGTTACAAAATAACAAGGCCAAAGGGCTGGTAATGGTGTATGGAGGGAAAAAAGTGGTCTGTTCATGTCATATATTTCCAAACGAATGGACCTATTTGTGACACATGTTGTCATTTTTGAAAAAAAAACCAACTTCAGTTTTCTTGTAGGTTTCATGATTTGCAATTGCTCTGTGTGAGGGCACCAATAGAGCAAAGAAACTTGGAAGACTTAATTTGGGCATATTTTGGAAGGGTTTCAGTAGACTTCAGGCAGTATTATGTGCTCTTTAACTTGGAGTGATTTCGCATTTCTTGGAGAGTACAGCTGGCTGGAATCATCACTTCTGATTTCCTTGGCCGCATGCAGTCCAGCCATCTCCGCAACCCTCATCGCCACATTGCCAAAAGGAAAAAAAGAGGAACAGAAAATTTTTTTTTTAACTTTGCAAAAACTAACTCTATGAGTTTTATTTTTCCCACAACAAAATGTGTTTTATCATTTACATGAATATTCCTTTTTGACAGCAGTTCTCTCGTTCTTATTATTTTGTTTAGTTAGGTTAGTTAGTTTTGTTCTTTGAAGCATTAGGAATCCTGAGACTATTCCCTACTTCTGTACTCACTCAACCTGAACTGTCTATAGTTGCATGCTTTGTGCCCATCAATTTCACACTTAGACTATAATCAGAGTTGAATGGTTCTGTAAAAGACTGGGCTCTATGCAAGAATAGCAGGTGGTTAATAATGAAGGGGGAAAAATATAAAAATTTTTTCTAAATATATACAAACAGTTAAGGTGAGGGGAAGAAGAGAAATAGAGACAACCTAGACTTGAAAAGACTCCTAATTTTTCAAGCATTAAATTGTTCACTGCAATAAATAACACATGCTGCAATATATAGACAGAGAGAGAAAGAGAGGTTTCAATTAACTTATATTTAAGCTATTAAATAGATTTAATAATGATTTTACTTAGTTATAAAAATATTGTTTAAATTATTAAATATGTTTTTTATTAAATATATATTTGCATATATATACATGTTTTTAACTTATGCAGTACGTTTTCCATAAAGAACAGGCCAGGATGAAGATATACTAGTCAGGATAAACTGGGTAATGCCATAACAAAAAAGCCCAAAATTCTCCGTGATATAACCCAACAAAAGTTTATTCTTAGTCACAAAATATCCACTGTGGGTCTGGGAGACTTTCCAGGGCAACTGATCTCCATGCAGTGACTCAGTCATTCAGTCTCATGGACAATTCTCTTTGTTATAGCTGCACTATCTGAGGCTATGGCTTCTCTGTTACCTCAGTGGGAGAAAAGAGCTACAACTGCAATGAAACCCTTGGGCTTGGTAGTGGCACACACCATTTCTACTTGTAGCCCATTGGCCCGAGGTAGTCACACGGCAACAAGAGCAGGATGTGACCCTCCCACATGCTCAGAGGGCCTAGAGAACCAGATATGAGTAAGCAGTGGAAGTCTTCAACATGGAAGAATATAGTGGTATTAGATGTAATTGTTCTCCTTAGAAAATCCATAGCTTATAATTAGTACATTGCCTATCACATTCAAAATTCATTTTATATTATATTTGTGGGCTTGCCTATTTTACTTTCAGTGGCTTATGAGATCTTTGAGGTTAGGAAACCCATTTTGCTCGTTTTTATACCCAGTTGACTTTGCATATAGTGGGTGTGCTATAAATATTGATCTAATTAAATTAAGCTACTCTTTCTAAAATAATCATGAAAGTTTCCATGAAATTTCTTGGTCCAGATATCAGGCCATAACCCTTAGAAAACTGTCCAATGCCTGGACACAAAAGTCATGGGTAAGTACAGAATTCAGTGGCTCAGCTGGACTGCATCAGTAAATAGCACTGAGTATATTTTTTAGTTAAGATATTTCACATGTCTTCCTTTTTTGACAGAAAAAAGAATGACACTTTTTGGAAAGAGATACCATGTAGTACTATGAAAATAACACTGGACTTGAGTCTAGAAAATTGTGTTTTGTCCTGACTCTGCCCTTAACTTGTATATTCATATCAACTCACTCAGCCTGAGTTTCTTCACATATGGAGTGGTGAATTTGAAGCTCTTAAGTCCTTTCCAGCTCACACATGCTGTACCCTAAGAATTGCACAACTTAAAGGAGTTTTTAGATAATTTTTTCAGAACTTTTCCAGACAGTGTTTGTGAAATAAAGTAATTTTTAGCATCCCCTTACCATTCCTTCCTAAGCCCCTTTTTCCTTTTAGTACACTGTCTATTGTGATCCTTGATTATTCAGCACCCCTTCTTCCCCCGTTCGTGTTTAGCTAAAATTTACTGTCCTGAATTCACTCCAAAACTTATTGTTCCTACTTTCCTTTGATGCAGAATGAGCTAAGCTCTAAATAAATAAATTTGACGGAAAACTTGTGATCCTCCAGTACACGGAGACTTAATGATAGCTATTCACTGCATCCTTCAATGGAAGCTAAAGGCACCAGATCTCCTCTCCTACTTAATGGTGATAGCCAGCCTATTGGATACGCAACCCAGAGTCAGCCAATCAGATGCTCCTGTTCAGGGCTTTGAATCTTTGCCTTGTAACTCTAAAGCACAAGAATTGTTTGGATTCATTTACATCAGCAGAAGTGATAGGAGCATCTTCATTAATTGGGAATAGGAGGAGACACTTGTCCTTTCAGTAGCAGAGGTCCTATCCTACGGTACTGGTAGTAGTAACGTTCTGGTCAGGCTGCTTCTGCTAAAACATGACTGCAGTGTTTCCTGATTCTTGACCCTCTTGGCTTTTGTCCATTTTCCTAAGCCTGATCCTTCAAAACCCTCCATGAGCTTTGCAAGAAATTCTTCTGTTTGCTTAAGACCACTGGATACCATTTTTGTTTCTCACAACTAAAAGATTCTTAACTGATTCAGAGTGACCAAGAACAGGGCAAGGACGTTTCCTCCCTCCATTTCCTTCCAACATCCTACTAGAAGTCCTTGCTAATGCAATTAGGAAAGAAAAGGAAATTAAAGGTATACAGACAGATTTGAAAGGAAGAAATAAAACTGTCCTTGTTCACAGATGATATGTCTATGCAGAAAATCCAAAAGAATCAACAACAACAAAAATTCTGGAATTAATAAGCAATTATAGTATTATAGCAAGTTTGCAGGATATAAGATTAATCCACAAAAGTCAATTGCTTTCCTTTATACCAGCAATGAACAAGTAAAATTTGAAATTAAAAACACAGTACCATTTATATTAGCACCCCCCCAAATTAAATACTTATGTATAAATCTGACAAAATATCTACAAGATCAATATGAGGAAAATTATAAAACTCTGATAAAAAAATAAAATAACAAAATAAATAGAGAGAAATTCCATGTTTGTGGATAGGAATAATCAATATTGTCAAGATGTCAGTTCTTCCCATCTTAATCTATAGAGTCAATGAAAGCGTGATCAAAACCCCAGCAAGTTATTTTGTGGATAATAACAAACTGACTCTAAAAATTTATATGGAGAGGAAAAAGACCCAGAATAGCCAACACAATATTGAAGGAAAGCAAAGTTGGAGGACTAAGACTACCCAACTTCAAGACTTACTTACAAGGCTAACTGATTCAGAAGCTGTGGCTGATAATGAGTTAGTTTGCTACTCTAGTTGTTATTTAACAGAGATAGCCTGGTTTGACCATTAATATGTTAAAGCAATGTGGTGTTTACATAGTGTCAACAAATATATTATCTCGCTTGATCCTCCCATTAGCCTCAGAAGGGCACAAGATATAAAAATATAAATATTTCCAACTGAAGGGTGTTGAATTAAGGTACTATGAAAGTAACTGATTTGACCAAGGTCAGCAAAAAATTAAATAACATATAAGGATTCATAACAAGAACTACTCATTCCAAATCCAGGCCTCTTTTACTGTTCCACCCTGCCCTCCTTCAAAGGAGTTACGTTATCTGCATCAGCTCAACATGGAAGAGACTTTTTCATCAGAAGGCGGAAAGGAACACCCCTGAAATCTCCCCCAAAGCATAGTCCCTTGCTTGTATGGACAAAAATAACCACAGCCTTATTCAGTTGTAGTTCTGTCACATTGCCACTACTCAGTGTCACTGGCTCTCTGGCAGGGTATAAACTAAACCCTCTGAAGAAAAGTAAGTTCATGATAATTAACAGAATCCATGAGACATAACCACAGAAACCAAATGGATATACTGATTTCACCTGCTTAAACAGATGTGAAACTTCTTGTGTAAAACTCTTTTGTATTTCCGCTCATAACTTTTTTGACATTGTATCTCTTCCTTGTCCCACTGTTTTGACTTCTCTTATCTCTGTATGGAGTACGAATTCTAGGAGTATAAATTATTTTTTTAACCATTTTTTAAAATTGAAGTGTAGTTAATTTACAATGTTGTGTTATTTTCAGGTGTAGAGCAAAGTGATTCTATCTATCTATCTATCTATCTATCTAAATATATATATATATTCTTTTCAGATTCTTTTCCATTATAGGTTACTACAAGATATTGAATATAGTTCCTTGTGCTATACAGTAGGTCCTTACTGTTTATCTATTTTATATGTAATAGTGTGTATATGTTAATCCCAAACTCCTAATTTATCTCCCCCCACCATTTCTTTGGTAACCATAAGGTTTTCTTTTCTTTTTTGTATGTTGTGAGTCTATTTCTCTTTTGTAAATAAGTTCATTTGTATCATTTTTTAAAATTCCACATGTAAGTGATATCATATGATAGTTATCTTTCTCTGACTTATTTCACTTAATATGATAATCTCTAGGTCCATCAATTTTGCTGCAAAAGGGATTATTTCACTCTTTTCTATGGCTGAGCAATATTCCATTGTATGTATGTGTATATAAATATATATCTCACATCTTCTTTATCCATTCATCTGTTGATGGACATTTAGGTTGTTTCTATGTCTTGGCTATTGTAAATAGTGCTGCTATGAACATTGGGAATCTTTTTTCAAATTAGAGTTTTCTCCAGATATACGCACATGAGTGGAATTGCTGGATCATATAGTAGCTCTATTTTTAGTTTTTTAAGGAACCTCCATGCTGTTCTGCATAGTGGCTGCACCAGTTTACATTCCTACCAACAGTGCAGGAGGGTTCCTTTTTCTAGGAGTAAAAATTTTTCAAAATGCAATCGAAGAGTCTTATCTGTTTTCTAAATTCCCACCTGTCTGAATCTGCTCTGCACACTTCTATTCTAAACACCTGTTTGGAACCTTGTTTCCTAAAAGAATGAATAGACTTGAAAACTCTGATGTCTTGGCAAAGAGAAAATAGAGAAAAATAGTTATATGAACTATGCAACTCTGAGGAACCAGTTCAAAAGCCGGTGTCCCAACTGTAAGCAGTTTGTGAGTGACTGGGAGGGTTGACTGAGCTAGTAAAGGAGTATCAGGATGGCTTAAGGTGACTGTGGTTATAAGACGAGATGAAGGGGGCAGGAGTGGCAACATGACCGCCGTATTACGGGTATATTTCTGTTTCTCTTGATACATAATTGAGCCACTAGAATCTGAAAGCATAGATGCAACTAGGGTGCTTCACTCATTAGAAGGAGAAATCTTCCATACCATCCCTGGGGATTAAAGAGGGCATGACAGTGTGAGGCTTACCTAAGAAGTATATGTAAGAAGGGACTAGCAGTGTGCAACTCTAGTCCTTATTAACATTCCCTGTGGGCAGGGAACAGCTCCCATGAAACTTCATGAAGGAAACCTAAATGCCTGCCATCCACTGGGTTTTCTATCACGGCTAGTGACAAGTAACTTAAAATGGATATGAATTTAGTGGGTCAAGGAGGTGTAAACACTCACATTCTTTTCTTACAGATAATGTTATAAGAATTAGATTACAAAAAATAAAGGAAAGATAATGACAGCTAGAAAGAGAAAAGGCGTGCAGGCCACTCCCTGGGGCCAGCAGTAAGAATGGAAGAGAGACGGACAGAGAAAGTGTGACCGTTAAGAAGCCTGTAGGGATTCTGCTTTCAAGACTTTCCAAAAAGATTCACTTTATCAGTCAATGTTTTGTGTTGCAGATAACGGAATCCATTACAGATGATATAAAGAGAACGGAAATTTTTACGGGATAGAAGAGAGCTCACAAAATCATTGTGTGATTTGAAAGAACATATTATAAACTGAAGTTTCAAGGAACAGCTTCCAGAACTACTCTTGAGAACCGGTATGTTAAAGAATTTATAGTATGGGTCTCTGTTGCAATTAGGAAATGCTGAACCGAGAAGCTGCCTGTGCAGCCGCCAGCCCCAGAATCACACTGCCTCTGTCCACATAGCCCCCACCTCTTGCTCTTTTTCTCCTTCTAAATTTCATGTGAGTGTGTCTACTTGGAGAAGAGAGGTCAGAGGCACACCCAGATGAAAAGGATCTGTCAGATGCCATTTCCAGCTTTCCAGGCTAGCATGTCTGGGAGAACATGCTAGAAGGACTAGGACTCAGTGAGACAATGAGCAGAATCTGCCACACTGACCTCTGTTATTCATGCTCATTAGTCTCTAAACCAAAGGCAAATACGTGAGTATTTGCTTGTCCTAAAGTAATATGCTTGTTCTTAGGAAATTAACAACACAGATTTCACCTTAAACACATAAATCAAGCTCCCACTAGAACTCCTTTCCTCTTCAGGCAAAGATCATCGGGAAAATTGGCAAGAAAAACTGTCTCTGGAAGAAAACAGGAAGCCTTGCCCAGGAACTTCCCTTCTGAATTTTCTGGAGATGTGGATTGGCACAAAGAGAAGAAGAGAAGAATCCTCAGGTTCGTAAAACAGAAGTTCTGCTACATTTTCAAGGCACAGCCAAAGCCTTGATCCCAGAGGCAAGACTTTAACTAGGTGTTCTAGGAGTTCAGTAACAAAACCACCTGATTGGCAAGATTCCTTCTAAGTCCCTTAAAATGTATGTGGAATATCAAGGATTGCCAATGGAGAAAAGCTTGGTGTCGGGGAGAAATACAACTAGAAAGGCAAGAAGCTGAGCTTTGTGTGTTTCATTCCTAATCTAGACTCAGGTATTTGGCTTCTACTCTGTCTGAGGTAGTTTTCAAGATACACAGCCAGCAGACCACTGTATATACACACAGCTAACTGGTTATTATATTTTGTTCCCCCATCCTGCTTGCTCCAGTTTTCCTGTGATTAACAAGACGTAAGTAATAAATTAAGGGCTTTCCCACATGAAGCTTGAAGAGCTATTTGTTTGCTTACTTATTTTAGTTTCATCATCAAAGACCTTCAGCAAAGACACAAATCCCAGTATTAATTCTCATGAAAATTCATAACAACACTGGATATTGTTATCTCTAAGGGAAGTGGAATATGTGACTCTGAGCATTGCCCTGCCCTTTCAGATACAGTTGACCCTCTGCTAATCATGGCTGTTAGTCATTAAACCAGAGTTATCATCAAGTAATATGTTTGTTAATTGGAAATTAGAATCCTAAACGAAAGCTGCCTTCATCTTGAAAATCATGAGAATCCGGATATAAATTAAGCCTCCACTGGAAGCTGCTGTGGGGAACCATGAAATTCAAAATGACATTGCCCTCCTAGAAAAATCTTCAGCCTACTTTTTGTTAAGAATGATCAGAAGAGAGCTTATTTCCTATTTGAAAGGGTGAGTTCTCTTGTTCACAGGAAGATTCCAGGAATACAACTGCAGTTTGGAAGTGAGAATCATCTATTGCACGTTGTAATCATCTCTTCCTGGAGGTTGGTGCATCTAAAACTTCAAGGAACTTGAGCAAAAGAGTTGGTATAGGTGGGTCCTCCAAGGGCTGTCAAGGTCCACTTGCATCGTTCCTCCTCATTTAACTTCAGTGTGACTACTCTATTTAGAAAAGTCACCAGGACTTTGCCGTGGGCTGGGACTGAAGCATATCAGGTCCTGACAGCTGTATGCCACCACTATTGTACCTTCTGAGGGAGTGCACACCCCTTCCCCGTTACAGGAATGCTGGGATGATCCCCTTCTCCCCACCAGGAACTCTTCGAGTTTCACTCCTGCCATGACTCCTTGCACAAAGATAAAACAGCAGCTGACTCCCTCTGCAGGGCTGGCACTGTCCTCTCTGGAACTGGGAATGTCTCTGGCTGCGACCAGCATGGCCGCCCTCTCAGAACCTCTCCCGAGGGTTTTGGCTCTGCATCAGTTTTGCCTTCCTTGTCTTAGCTCTTCAGTTTCTGTGGCTTTCCATGTTGTGGACCACCTGCTCAGACTGTGCAACCCCCTGCATTGCTTTTCCTTTGACATCTACTTCCTCCCAATGCCAACCTGCTGGATTGTTTCCAGAGACCTTTGTTCTAAGCCCTGCTGTCAGGGCTGTCAGTTTATACTCTTACCTTCTCACCTGGTCCCTGGCCCTCCAGTTCTGTTTTGACTGTAAGTTTTCTCCTCTGTTTCCAGCTTAACCCTAAGTATTCTACCTCCACACCAACCCTCCAACCCCTGCCAGGCTGGCACATCCTGGCCTTGGTCTCTCAATGGGAACTAAAATCCCCACCTATGTTCAATATTTCTCTAAGTGGCTTTTCATTTAGCTTTACCTACACATTTTTCACTGACTCAAGGATACGATCATATCTTTAAAAGAGTTCGTACTGAGTACCTGGTGACGAATATAAGTAAAATGAAATAGAGCTATAGCTGGATGCTCACCACAGCCACACATGCTGTTATTTTTTGATAGATAAGATGCATCTCTAAGAACACTTGTGCTTTAAAGATTTAGTGATTCAAGGAAATGATAAGATTTCAAACTACCTTTCCTTGTTTTATACTAGTACCAAAATAGAAAAATCCATTCCGAGGTCCAGGCATGAGACTGCATGCTCCTTTACCTCACCTGCCCTCACCTAAGTGCAAGGAGAGCTGGGAAGTATAATGTACCTGGGTGGCCATTGTGCAGCTTTCCAGTATTGTGAGAGAAATATAAAAGTGATTGTAGGGCTTCCCTGGTGGCGCAGTGGTTGGGAGTCCGCCTGCTGATGCAGGGGACACCGGTTCGTGTCCCAGTCCGGGAGGATCCCGCGTGCCGTGGAGCGGCTGGGCCCGTGAGCCATGGCCGCTGAGCCTGCGCGTCCAGAGCCTGTGCTCTGCAACGGGAGAGGCCGCAGCAGTGAGAGGCCTGCGTACCGCAAAAAAAAAAAAAGTGATTGTAGTGGACAGCCAGCAGTCTCCTCCACAACTTTTTAACTATTTGGTACCAAATATATCAGTAATTCTGACTTCTGTGGATGCCTTTCACAGGGTCACAAATTATAAATCTTCTTTTTGTGTAACTGACAGGATTTAAAAATTTTTGATACTGGCCCATTTTTTTCTCTCACTGCATTTGCTAATGGAATTTGGAGATGCTACATGACCTCACATTTTCCATTGAAAAATGGCTGTTGCCACCAGTGTAATTTCAGGGTGGCCCACAGGCAGGAAGATTTTTTAAAGCCTTCCATTTCATTTTTACACATAAGAAGGCAACTTACAAAATGGCAACCCAAACTTAATGCAAACAGTGTTGATTACATTCAACATCTAAAGCTCAACTGAGTCTCAGCAAGCTAGACTTCCAAGTTCATCTTCTGCATATAGACTTTAGTCTGTTTTATCTCTGACTCTAAAAATAAAGTCTTCTGAAAGGAAATCTGGAGAATCAGGAAGGCTTTTTTGTCTTTCTATCTCAGACCAGTCCCAGCATTTTATGGCATCCCATGTGCTAACTCAGCCGTCAAGTATTGGAACAAGTTAAGGATTAAGAAATCAGGTTGCCGGCAATCTGTAGCACCATGCAGTATTTACTGCCAGGCAGCTTATATCAAATGTGCCAGTAAAAAAAAGAGCCAGCACATCTATTACAGAAAACAAATCCTGGAAGAGAGATGGGGGTGGGGGGGCGGGGGCGGGGGGGGGGAGGAACTGAGACATTGCCAATATTTTAAATAGCTCCATGTGATACACAGTGCTCCTGTACCAATAGAAAAGGGGTAATCTTGATGTTTTTAAAGCAGCAGCATTCAGAAGTAAACCAGAAATGGAAGAACTGCTGGGGCAAAATGGTCTCATGATCTTTTGGTAAAGACCCAAAGAACCTGTTATAGAAGTTCAGGGAAATGCTTGAAAACTAAGCAGGACCCTATGAGGCCTTCTCAGGTACAAAAGCCTTTTCGTGTCCCCCATTTCTTGTTTGTAGGTCTTCCCTGAGTTCCAAAGAGTAGATTCAAACAGTTACTAATTAAGGACATGAGGGAATACAGAAACAAAGGAAAAGTAGTCAAGAAATAATAGTGCAGCAATAAAGCAGAGTCCTAGTTTCTCCTCAAGGGACATATATAACAATCTGATGCATATATTTGAGTTCTTCTACAGGAACCGACGTCCCCACCCAAGTGGAGGATGGTGACTACATGCTGAGCACCAGCACATAGACACCAGACTGGTTGGAACCAGAAGGTTGATGATTGAGATTCCTGAATCACCACCCTGTTACCTCACCACTAACCAATCAGAAGAAAGTCATGCACCCTGCAGCCCTCACCCCCAAATGTGGCCTTTAAAACTGCTTCCTTGAAAACCGTCAGGAGTTTGGGTCTTTTGAGCATGAGCCACCCATTCTCCTTGCTTGGCACCTGCAATAAACACCATACTTTCCTTCACCACAAACTGGTGTCAGTAAACTGGCTTTGCTGTGTGGCAGGCCAGCAAAATGTCAATGCGATCAGTTCATATACGCCCTGAAAAACCATCCTGAGATGAGTCAACTTTGGGAACACGCAGCATTCTTGCCCCCAGAAAGTTTCAGAAGTGACGTTACAAATTCAAGAATATTTTATTTTAAAATGTACTTTCCAGAATATTAGCAATTCACCTGTGACCAAGACAACTATATCACATGACCTGCTCATCTCAAAACTCCCAGAAATTTCCCATGACCTTAGGACAGTGCTGGAGTGGAGGGTAGGCAACGACTGGTACTAAATTTGCTGCTGGCCCAATGGGATAAGAGCTCAGAGACAGATTTCATTTAATTTAGGAAAGCAAATTAGAATGAATTCTCTTACACATGCATGTTTAGAAAGAAGATTCATACCCACTAAGATAGAAACCAAAGAGTAGAATATCATTGGTATCTTTATGAGCTTTGCAAGGGGCAGAATTTGCCACCCTAAAATACGTCTCTTCATTATATTAATTGTTTTAAGCTTTGTTTTTGTTTTCTGAGAAAAAGCAGATGTGGGGAGGGCTCTGAAAGCCAAGTAAGAGTTGCCCTTTTGTAAGAAACATTTACATTGGTAAGGGAAATCTCCATTTATAAGGGTGTCTCCCCTTCTGTACCTGGAGGAAGAGGAGGACCAAATCTCTAAAAACTCTTATCAATAGAGAAGGCAATGACTTAAATCTGTCTCACAATCACCTTTCTTTCCTGGGCTTTTCCTGGTAACCTCCCACAACTGACTTTCTCCACCCTCAACATCCTCTTTTATCTTTAGCTGGGGATGGTATTTACAGTGTAGGCTTCTGCCATTTTGGTGAGTTCCTCAGTTTTCCTGGGCCTCTCCCAAGTATACATGTAACTGAACTTTGATTTTTCTCCTGTTAATCTGTCTCGTGTCAATTTAATTTTTAGACTAGCCAGAAGAACCTAGAAGGGTAGAAGAAAATCTCTTCCTCCCTAACAGTACCCTTTGCCTTGCATTTATGTAACACTTTTAGATTTTCAAAATTATCAAAGCAACTTAGCCATGTGGCTATAGGCAAAAGAATTTGCCTCGATACACCAAGTTAGACAAAGAAAGAACTATGGCTGGCCTGAGACAGCACACTACCTTCTGAGGTGAACAAAGGCAATTTTTGAAACATACACCCAAACAAGTAGTACCAAGAGAATTGCCAATTCCAGATTAAAATGTATATCTTCTAAGATGTGGTAGATGGTGGCCATCTTTGCACTTCTTCATCAATGGTTTTCAAACTGTTCTCTGAGGAGTCCTAGGCATTCCACTGGTTGCCTTGGAGAGGGTGCTGGGGGCTTGGATGGGGACCCAGAGCTTCACTCTCCCTTTCCATCCAGGCTTCAAGTGTCACAGCCCTGCTTTTCTCAGTTGGATTCTGACTAGAGCATGTGGTTCATGTGGTTTTATTTGGAGAAAAGTTCTGCTGCTCAAGCAGGACTATAAACCACTTTTAAAGACTGGTTTTTGTTTGTTTGTTTTGTTTTGTTTTTTAAGTTTCTTCCCAGCCCCCTCATCTGTAGTGGCCCAAAGAATGATATAACAAGTCAATAGGTAAGCAGATAAGTCAGGGAGGTCCCCAGAGAAAGAGAACCAAGCATAGCTTTCTTGAAATATGAGAAACCATTTTGGCCTAAACCACTTTGTGATCTAAGCCTGGCCACAGTGGTTGCCCTTGAACAGGTCTCAGTAATTAATGATCTCAAGGGAACAAAGAAATGCAGGAACAGAGACAAGGCAGTCAAACAATAGTGTAGTGATAACGCAGGGTCCTAGTTCCTCCTCAAGAGATATACATAATTATATATCGTTGAGTTCTGCAGGGGGGGGGGATGGAATGATCATGTTGACCCTCCTGATTTCAATCAACTAAAGCTTGGATTTGTTGACCTTTGCCCCAATTCTGTGTGAATTCTCCTCTGCTCAAGCCCCTTCATGAACATGCATGAACGCTTAGCTTAAAACTTCCCCACTTTTCCTATTCGGGGAGACACTGCTTTGGGAAAGATCCCCAATGTTCTCCTTACTTTGCTGCAAGTAATAAATCCTTCCTTCTCCTGATACTTGGCTTGGTTGTGTCTACTGGCTTGACACCCATCAAGAGGTGAACCCAGTTTTCGGGTAACAACTAGACAAGCACTTCTGAGTCCGCCAAGTAGGTGTGAGACAGGAGGGAAGGAGGCAGGACACAACCTTTAAAAGAATGACGTAGCCATTGAGGGTATGATATAAACTGGTTAGAACCAACTAGATCCAAGATGAGGGAAGATTTGACTTCCAGTGGACCTGGAGTCTCATTATACGCTCATTGTAAGCCATTAGCTAAATGACACACCCACAGGTGCCATGACACCCAAGGCCAACCATAAAAGGCCAAAAAGTTGGGGGGGTGGCCCAGTTCCTGGAAATCCCCGCCCCTTCTGCAAAAGAGTTGGAATAATCCTCCCACTCATTAGCCTATGAAATTACCCAGCCCATAAAAGCTAACCACCCCATGTTTGGGGGCTTCTTGCCTTCTGAGATGGCCCACACTCTGTCTGTGGAGTGTGTATCTCCCTAAATAAACCTGCTTTCCCACTTAGTTCTGGGGCAGAGCCCTCTTGCCTACCCACGTGTATCCTTCACAAGCTTCCTATAGTAATAAAACGACTTCTTGCCTATCACTTTGCCTCTTGCTGAATTCCTTCTGTGCTGAGACATAAAGAACCTGAGCCTCAGTAAGTCCTGACACCAGGCAAGTGATTTTAATTACTAGACAGTGGGTTCCAGCCGGTGCATTCAAGTCCCAACCCGAGTTTTGGCTGGGTCCGAGTTCCAGTCTGAGGCGTGTGGTTTCATGTGTGTGCACACCGAAAGGCATTAACACTTTCAGCTAAACTCAGTTCATTTCTACTTGCCTGTAGATTTCCCTTCTAGTTTCATACCCAAATGTCAAACAGTAATAAGGATTTCATCTAAAATGAAATATTGTTTGTTTGAAAATCTACAAGGTGCTTTGACAGCAGGAGAGTGGATCGTATAACAATTTAGTGAGAATCGAATGTGTTACAGACATTTATCTCTCACGGGTACAAAAGCTTGGAAAAGAGGAGAATCCCATCTGCCTGTCGAACAGAGATTAAAGGGGAAAGATTTAAATGCTGGTTTTCATCATTATTTAATAAGCAAGAACAAGCCATTGGAAGCATCTAAGGTACTTTCTATATTACACAGAGGTTACATACGCTCTGTCTTAGCCACACTGCACTCTGCTTTCAATATGTCAAGAAACAAATTTGCTAATAAAATACAATCACCTTCATGAAATCTAGTATTTGTTTATTTTTGCCAATACTGTCAGGCTCTTCTGCGAGGTTTCATCCGACCATAAGGGGAGAAAAGAGGTTGTACAAGTTTGGTTTACAGAAGCCTGAGCTTTCTGATGATCTCGAAATAAAAAAGTACAAAGTGAAAAGAGTAAGCTGTTTAGACTCTAGCACCAGCTGAGCCTGAAAGGTGTGCTGGAGAGTGGCAGTCCCTCCCGGACACATCATCCTGGGTGCCGTGAGAAGACGCCGTGGCCAGCCTGCAGAATGCCTCAGAACCCTCTCAGATGGCACGACTCCTTCCTCATCCATCCTGCGACCTGAGAGACGGCTCCATCAACCCACACATTTTGTTAGCAGACAGGGCAGGGGGTCCCCGGAGAAAGAGACCCAGGCATGGCTTTTTTGACACAGGAGAAACCATTTTGGCCTAAGCCGTTTTTTGGGGTTTTTTGTTTTTTTTCTTGGTGTGGACCATTTTTAAAGTCTTTATTGAATTTGTTGCAATACTGCTACTGTTTTATATTTTGGTGTTTTGGCCGCAAGGCATGTGGGATCTTAGCTCCCCGACCAGGGATCAAATCCGCAACCCCTGCATTGGAAAGCGAAGTCTTAACCACTGGACCACCAGGGAAGTCCCCCTAAGCCGTTTTTGATCCAAGCCTGGCCAGGATGCCTGCCCTTGAACAGGTCTCGGTCATCAACGATCGTAAGGGAAATAAGGGAAGGCAGGAACAAAGGAAAAGTACTCACGAAACAATAGTTCAGCGATAAGAGTCCTAGTTCCTCCTCAAAGGATATAGTAATCTGATACACATGTTTGAGTTCTACAGGAACTAACGCCTCCACCCAGGTGGAGGATGGAATGATGATGTTGACCCTTGTGACTTCAATCAACTAAAGCTTGGACTCTGTCCACTGTTGCCCCAATTCTACGCGGAATCCTCCTCTGCTCCAGCCCCTTCATGAATGTCCATGTACCCTTAGCTGAAAACGTCCCAATTTTGCTGTTAAGGGAGATGCTGCTTTGGGAAAGATCCCCAGTGTTCTCCTTACTTGCTACAATAAGTAATAATTCCTCCCTCTCCCGATCTTTGGCTTGGTTGTATCTTTTGGCTCAACATAAGAGGTGAACCTATTTACGGGTAACAATTTCTCAAGCTACAAAACTCAGCATGCCTCATCCTCCTGTTCTCTCGCAGCATCTCCATCCCATTAGTCACCATGGCCTTTCCATTCTCCTGCCTAAACATCTTTCCAATTATTATACCCCACTCTACCTCACCCCACCCCCAGGGCCACCATGCTCATTGAGGTTTTTGTCATGTGTTAAACAGGCCATTTGGGACTTCTCCTAATTAGTCTTCCTACTCATCTCCCATCCTTTCAACGCACAGTCCACGTTTACCACACTATGATCTTTCTAAATCACATATCTGATCAGGCCTCTGCTTACCATCTTTACCTGGCTTCCCATTGCCTCCAGAATAAAGTGCAAAGTCCTTAATACTGCATACAAAGTACTCTGACCCTTGCCTACCTTCCTAATCTTCTGCCCTAGAACTGCCACATGTATGTTCCCTCTCGCCAGCTTGCCTCTCAGCTCTGTGATTATGCCAAACTTTTCACTCCCATGGGCATGCTCACTCTTCCCTCTTAGGAGAAAAGACCTTCTCTGCTTCGTCCACCTGGCAGAATTTTACTCATTCTCCAAGATTCACTTCAAATGTCACCTCCCCTAAGAAATCCCTTCACATCCTCATATGTGTCTCTTTTTGAAGCCTTGTCTCAATACACTTGAATTGTTCATTAGTATGTCTGTCTCCCCACTCCAGGACAGGAACTATGATGCCATCGATACAGCCTGCATATTACAGTGGCTGGTATAAAACAATGACCCCCAAAATGTTGACATATCAATAGCTTAAATGTCTACAGAAATTTTCACTACACCAGGAGCCAAGGGTCCAGGCTCCTAATCTCACTGTTGCAACATTCCACTCAACCTCACTGAGGCTCAAAATCTTTAAGAAAATTATGGGAATGAGTGGTCAGATAGGCTCTGAGTTTCTTTCCACCTTCAACATAAAATTCTTCAATGCTATGAACATTTCTTTCTTCAAGAATGACTCCTAAAGTTATAAACACCAGTCTAATACCACCTGTGGCCTCTCTTTTCCTTAAACGTCAAGCTACCTAGGCCATTCCGTGCTAATGAATATGGAATCCTTCCAAAAAAGTAATGTATGAATGAATGGAATATTTTTTATATCTTTCACTTTGGTTAATAAATATAAATCTTGGCATTGCTCCGCTATTTCTAAAGCCTTTTCCCCCCAACAAAGTAGATTAATTTAATGGGGGAGAAGACGTTGTTAATTACACACATTCATACATACTCCCAGGAACAGAGCAGAAATCACATAGAATAAGTCCAAAGAATTCTTATTTTGACAAAAGGAGAGAATTCATTTTGAAAGACTCCAAAGTTAATGACACCTTCTTAATTTTACATTTCCCATTTTACTGATGTAAGAAAAACGTCATTGACATCACGTTTTTAATGCTTAATCCTGCACAATAGGTGACATGGTGAAGCTAAAAGGGATGCTAGGTAGTAGCCACTTTCAAAGTCGAACAGCCAAGGGGAGAGCAGTGTCACAGCAGAGAAATTAACATTAATTAGCCAGGTCTGGAGGAAATATCTCGAAGCATAATGGAAAAATACGCATACATGCGTCAAACTTCTTTTGATGTGCACCCACACTTTTCCGACTGGTTGTTTCTGCCACAAACAAGGAGAGCTCGACAGTAATGTAGTTGTAGCGGCACTTGACACAATTTTTTTTCCCCGGGAAGACCAATTAGTAATTGCAGCCTTGAAAAGAATCATTTTGTATCTTTCTGTCAAGGGAAATACTGCCAAACATAGCAGAGGGGGAAAAGAACAGGTAACGTTTATTTGCCTCTGCTGTAACAGCCTTCCTTTTCTCTGAAGAAGATGCTGGCCTTCCTCACACCACGGTCCTGAAACCTTGGTTTGATGTTCCTCTCTTCAGTACATAATCCTGAGTGTGCTGACAGCCTGCACCGTTGCTGCTGAAGACATCTATTCTGGGCGCCAGCAGCCACTGGAAAACTGTCTATTACTGATGTGTTAATTGGCACCCTTTTTAGTTGCAAAAGAAATAAATGTCACCTCATGCTGGCTTATAGCAAAAGGGGATTTGGTGGGTCAAAGCCATCAGGGACCTCCTGTTCATCTCTCAAGTCTGCTTCCCTCTGCATCACCCAGTAGGATCTCCCATGTCGTAACACACATGCCCACCTAGAGCATCAGGGTTACAGGCTCTCAGCTAAACCGCCCACCTACCACATAGATCGCTTTCATACTAAGTCCAGGAAAAGGTCCCAGACACATCCGTTACTGTTCTACCTTAGATCACTCAGCCTTCACAAACTCGTCACTGGAGCCAGCGAGGTTCAGTGCTCTGGCTGACAGGCTGTGGTCACCTGGGGGGCTCCTGGAGCCCAGGGGTAATGAGAATGAAGAGGGTAATTCCCCAGCAAAAAAATGGGGTGTATGGCCAGAAGAAGGAAAGGAAAGCTGGGAAAGCAAGAACAACAAATATTTCCTATAAAATGGAGTCACATTTTCCACCCATAAGATACGTACCTGTTTTCTACACAATTAAAAGGAAAAAGAACAAAAAATAAAAGCAAAGGTAGGGAGCACGCTGTTTTTCTCAACAAATTCAGTCTCCTGGGCTCATAGCTCAACCTCTCTCACCGTTTCACCATAGCGCCTTTCCTCCTACGGCCCCCCCAAACCTCCAAGGAAGATGGAAAAAGGCTTACCTTCCACCTGTCATATCCACCTGTATGGCCCACAGGCACTTCAACCTGAACTTGTCCAAAGCTGACCCCATTGTGTTTCCTCTTGAACCTGTTGCTTCCCCCCAGAGTCTATTACAAGAGGTGCGACTGCCATCGCCCTCCTCTTGGTGACCTCAAAGTCACCAACCCCACCTTCTCCTGCTCTCTCACCATCCTCACCTTCATGCCGCCCCACAGTGATCACCAAGCCCTGTCAATTCTCCCTCCTAGATGTGACGCTTGTCAAAGGTGTTCCCTCGGCTCTAACTCTAGTCTCACCATCAGGGGCCTCATCGTCCGACGTGGAGTCCCGTGGTGATTCGAAGTGGCTTCTCTGGGCCTGGGCTCGCTTCCCTCCAGAGCAGGTGCTGGAAGGATCGCCCCTCAAATCTGACCTCTTCACTCCCCACTCTAGAGCCTGCACAAGGTTCTCCCTCCCCCTCCCCTGTGGTTGGTCAATGAAGTCTTACAGGGAAGCCCAAAGTACCTGTTTCTTAGGGCTGTTGTAAGAAATTACCACAAACTTGGTGGCTTGAAACAACAGAGATCCTCACAGTTCTGGAAGCCAGAATCCTAAATCAAGGTGTTGGTAGGGTTGGTTCCTTGTGGGGGCTCTGAGCGAGGATCCTTCCCTGCCTCTTGTCCAGCCTCTGGACGCTCCGGCAAGCCTTGATGTTCCGCTGTGTAGACGTGTCACTGTGACAGGTCTGTCTTCTCTCCTGGGCTTTCCCTCAGGGTCTGTATGTCTCACACCTCCCTTTCCTTTTTCTTATAAGGGCAGTAGTCATTGGACTTAGGGCCCAGTTAATCCAAGATGATGGCCTCTCTAGATCCTTAACTTAATTACCTCCGCAAGGACCCTCTTTCCAAAGTTCACATTCACAGGTAGCAGGGGTTAGGATTTAGACAGATGTTTGGGGGAACACAATTCAACCCACTATATCCAATGTATGCAATAATGCTTACAAGAGAAAAGCCAAGCCTTTGTAAGTCATGATTCCATGATTTGCATGACCTGGGCCCCATCGCCCTTGAGTCAAGCTCCCCACCCCCCATCCCCCAATGCCCTGTCCCCGCCACCCAACTCCAAGTGCATCGGTGGCCTTTGCTGCCTCCCTTCTCACTGGTGCCCATGCCCTCTCTGTGGTCCAGGCACCAGTTGTGCCCAAGGCTCCGTCTTGCCCCCATGTCATGGCCAGAGCTGGTGCCTCTACCTGGGATGCTTTTCCTCCCCTGCTCCTGTATCCCCTGACTATGAACAGAATAAAATTAAGTCACTAAGGCTGAGGTCCCAGCGAGGGTTACAAGCAAAATTTCACACCACCGCTTTCTTTGGCTCTTGCAATGTTTAAGAAAAAAAGTTTAACCAACTGCCAACTTTTAAAAATCAGGTGTTGGATATAAAAATCCACATTCCCAGCTTCCCGTTGGCAGCACAGCCTGCTTTCTGGCATTGTGGCCTGAGACTGGAGGTGAGTGGTAGCAGCGCCTGCCCACCCCAGGCCTGCATGGGTCTCCTATTCACCCCCAGGCTGCCGCACTCACCTCCATTACCGCCCCTGAGATCACTCCCTGCCTAAAGCCTCAGAGCCCAAACTGAGTTGCATTTTCCCAGGGAAGCTTCCCCTCTCATCCTCCCGTTAATCCACCCGGGCCCAGCCACCTGCCCTGAGGAGGGGCCCGCCTCACACATGTACCCACTGCCTTGTCAGCTCAGGTTATGACCAAATACCTTAGACCGGCTGGCTTAAACACAGAAATTTATTTCTCACAGTTCTGGAGACTGAGAAGTCCAAGATCAAGGTGCCAGCTTATTCAGTTGCTGACAAGGGCCCTCTTCCTGGCTTACAGACAGCTGCCTTCTTGTTGTGTCCTTGCATGGCAGAGACAAGTGCGTGGCTGTCTTTTCTTTTTCTTATAAGGACATCAAACCCAGGACTCACCCTCATGATCTCATCTAAACCTAATTACCTCCCAAAGGCCCCACCTCCAAACACCATCACATTGGGGGATAGGCCTTCAACATATGAATGGGGGGAGCACATTCAGTCCAGCTCACACACACACACACACACACACACACGCACACATGCACACACGCACACACGCACATGTGCACAATCTCCCTCACTAGCCTGACTCGCCGTTGTTTTCTCTCTACCTCTTTCTTTCAGAATGTATTATACAGCCTATAAATATTATACAATTGATCTATAAGCCACAGTATCAAGGCCAAAGCAGGGCACCATTATCCAGGTCCAAATGCCCGCTTACCCTGTAAACCCTATGCTTACTCATCGTTATGCTTACTTTTCCATTTCAAGGCTGTTTGGGTTAGGGTCATTCATTTTAACCTAGTATTACCAGTATTAAAACAGCATTGATGTTGGAAAAAATGGCAGGATTTGTCCAATGCCACACATCCCAAGAAATGATTCTTTTTTTTTTTTTTCCAAGAAATGATTCTTTATGGATACGATTGATGTTCAGGGACCCGCTGACCCAGGCATAGGTCATGTGACACATCTGCAGCATTTTAGGTCCATATGACTTAAACTGTCAACTAACTGTAGACTTGAGAGTTTAAAGTAAAAAACTATACCAAAATGAGAACTGATAACACAGCTGGCCAAGCCCAGATTTCCCTTTAGGAGAATTCACGGAAGCTTCCTTACACTGAGGTGATTAGAAGTGCAGGCTCTGAATGTGGAAGCTTGGCAATGCTACTTTATTGCCCTTGGCCTTCATTTCTTCATCATTAAAATGGGGGTGGTTCCAGTACCTCCCTATCAGATTGTTGCGAGGGTCAAATAAGTTAATATGTGTGATGTAATTGGGACAAAGCCTGGCACCAAATAATATTAGCTATTTTTATTTCTAGTGGAGGAAACAGAGTCCTAAAGACAGGACTTCAAAACTCAGGTGTTCATAGAGACCATTCAAAGGTTTGGAGGAAGCACACACCTCATCTCAGGGGCAGCTGTTACTAAGCTTCAGAGACAATGAGCGTCCCATGTGGTCTTATCTTCCAGTGATTCAAGAGAATCCAAATGCAGGTTTTTACATGAAATGTCTGATTTTTCACGTTGCTAATTAATTTAACTTCCAAATCATTGCATGACTCAATCAGAAGACAGCAGTGGAACATCAGTGTATGTGTTCTATCCAGAGCAGAAAGGGACATGGCCTCTTGCTAATGTGTCCCTGCATTAATTTTACCCATCAGTGTATCACAGGCCCCTCCCTGCAACTCCCCATTTACTGCTTCTGTATTGACTTAATCCATCTCACCATCCACCCGTTCCTCACGTTGTCCCTAAATTACTGAAAAAAGATTGAAACCAGCAGCCAGCCACCCAGGCAAATTTTAATTGAAAGGGTAAATTGCTGCAATTACTCCTCTGCCTTGCAAACCTGCTCTCTCGGAAGCACAAGAGGACTCCAGACCCTCTGCAAGATTTTCAGCAAAGCACACTGCTGAACCCCACCCTGAAGGAAGCCCATCACCAACCCCTGGCACTGTCAGATCTGTCCTCTGCTTAAAAACACCCAAGGCTAGATTTCACACGACAAAATGCTAAAACGCCACCATGGAACAATTTGGTTTTTTCCCAGCTTTCTCGCTTGCCCTCATGTGCAATATGTCAAGTTTCTAAGAACACCATTTCTTTTTCCAGAAGTAAGCCTCACACATTCGCAGAACCACTTAAACTTCCTGTCTCCACCGAAGTGGTCCCCATAGCTAAGCAGACAAGAGGGAATTGTTGGGAGGCCATCTCAGGCTCAGATTCCACGTCAGCAAAGTGCCTAAAGATCAGGAAGTTAATGTTATTTAACTGGAGACGACAGTTCCTCTCTAAAAGAGTGGAGCCCCGAAAATAACTCCAACCTCATCATTTTATTACTTTACTGTTGGGCTTCTCTTTTTTAAATGACCGCATTGTGCTTTTTGCACCTCTATCGCACTTTATTATACCCTGAAGGTGTCATTTAAGTGTATTTTTATTCTCATTTTAGGGCATATGGTTTGCAGTTTTGCAACGATTGAAACAAGTTGGAGTTGTGGTAAAGTAATTTGAGAGAGGCCAGTCTTTGAAGCTTGTACTTTTAAGGGCTTGAATTAGGAAAAAAAAATTGTTTTACTTACTTACTGTGGTTAAAAGGACCATTACATTTGCTTGTAAATCAGTCATAATTTGAGAAAGGATGGTTTCTTTAGAGCCTCAGAAAACGGCCCACTTGCCACCAGTATATTTTCCATTTGGGCTCAGCAATAAAAAGTATTCAATAAATGAAAGACATTGGATTTTGTTTGGATTTCTTTTTTGAACTTTTTTATATAAAACACTTCTGTTCCATTAGGATAATCCTATTTGACTTGCTTCTCTCAGTCAAAGAAAAGGAAAAAGCTATTATAACAGAGCCGGGAACAAAGGATTTCCCACCCCTGGTCGGGCTTTTGATCCTCACATGGTCATAACAGGCCTCTGGCAGTAGCAGATAACTTCCGGCTTCAAAGGAGGGGAAGCAGGCCTAAAATGAATGCACCTCCCAGTGATGTCATGAGGTTTGTGGCCAGCAGATTGTTCTCCTGACCCTGTGTACAATCACTTTCTGCCCTCAAGTGATGGATACAATTACCACTGTTTTACCTACAGAGAAACACCCACTATTAATTTATGGCCACTGAATTCACCTGCCTGCGTTGAATACAGTCATCTGTTGAACTCCATCATCTCTCACTACACTTGTGTTAAGATAATCAAAGAATGGGAAGCACTGAATCCCTTTCATTCTTTGTAAAAACACCAGAGCAGAAACCAACAATTTTACAAACAACTCACCATAGCAAGATCTTTATAAATGAGTCTTTCTGCTAATGTAACAATTGCTTTACAGAGAAAAAAGAAAATACAAATTTGATGTTGTCCTAGATCTATGCAAATAAGAAAGAAACACTCATAATTTTGGAAAATATCTAGCTCAGAAACTCCATCAACTTTCAATTAACCTTAGAAGCGCCATTACTGCTGCCAGACTAGCTCAAGAACTCTCCAGGACCCGTTAAATCTTTACACCAGACTTTTTCCATGTTTATTAATCTCTTCATTCCCTCCCTCCCATACCCCTGTTCTCTCCTCTGCTTCCTCCTCTTCCTTTTCATCCTTCTCCGTCTGCCACAATGCAGTAGTGATGGTGGGCAGAAGTCATGACCACCACTGTGGTACCAACAGGAATTAAGAGCTAATCTGGTCGATGCCGTCCCTGATATTTTTGTACAGATTGAAGTCAGTGAAAAAAAGATTCGACAGAAAGCTCAGATTTTGGCACAGAAAGAACTGCCCATAGATGAAGATGAAGAAATGAAAGACCTTTTAGATTTTGCAGATGTACCATATGAGAAACACAAAAATGGTGATTTGATGAAAGGCCAGTTTGGACAGGCTCGGATGGTGACAACGATTGCAGCAGAGCCCCAGCACTGTCTGCTTCGTATACCAGACTGTTCCTGACTCTGAACACCGCTATTTTCTTTGTCATGTTGCCAATGCAACTGACTTATTTCCAGAGGGCCCAGAGCCTACATGGTCAAAGATGTCTTTATGCAGTCCTTCTAATAGATAACTGTATTTTATCATGGTTGTACTCTTCTTGTTCCCAATCACAGTGTTAGCACTGAAGCTATAAATTGCTTGATCGTTTTGTGGTCACAAGTCTGTGCAAAAAATAAAAAATCATTGCCCTCGCTTGTTATTGGATTTTTTCTCAGATTCTTTTAACAAATTAAGGGGAAGGTACTTTCACACAAGAAAGCAGGGACATGGAGAAATCAGTATGGGTAAAGGCAAAGAATTTATCAAAGGAATAAGAGCAGCTTGGTTGTCACATGGTGTTTCTGGAAGTGGCCTGGCTGAATTAGCAGTCCATATAATACTACTCTCAAAAGAACAAAATGTCTGGTTTTAAGTAATATTTCTTCTTAAGAGAAAAAGACTTAGAATTGGATTTTACTAATATTAATTTAACACTATTAGCAATCTCCAGATACTATTTTATGAAAAGGCTAAAGCACACAATTCTAAGAAATACAGAAAAAATTTTTAATGGTGTAGTCACGTTGAAAGTGAATGTTAATAAGTGCTGGTATGGTGGTGTCACCTTCCTTACAGAGTAATTCATGAGTTAAGTGAATAACAACATCTGTACATTGGGTTACTATTCAGATAACATAGTAAAATGATGGCAGAAGACTATTAAAAATTTTGAGATATATTTCCAGTGGAAAACATATATCTATGAATGAATATTTCCTTGATGATGTTGGTTTCAGCATACACATAATTGACTGATTTTACACACCCATTGGTTATTCAATAAATAAGACAATTACAGGTAACTTAATTTTCTATTTCCCTTCTATGGAAAACTGTTAGAGACCCAATGACTAACTTCAAAATAAATATATTCTGAACATCGATTTCAGTACCAAAGAAAATGGGGAAGCTAAAATTTGGATATGATTCTTACTTTTTTAAATAGAAAGCTTTCTTCAATTTATTTTGTTAAATAAACATCATAATTGTGATTTAAAAAAAAAAAAAAGAGCTAATCTGGGAAGTGAGACAGACAGAGGCTGGCTTCACCAACCATGGAAAAGCAGACTCCGCTTTCCCACATCATCCACGGTCTTCTTTCTGTCTGCTTTCTATCCACTTTCCCCCCACATGTGTCTTTGAAGCCCTCTTTCCAAACCTTTGCTCCTACCATTCTCTCTTTAGAGAACTCCTTCCGTGAGTCTATTTATACAAATCTACTCTTTACTTAAAAATACAGCTCAATTCCTTCTCTTGTTCCAAGCATTCAGTGACCAAAAGAGCAGGTCATGAACTTTCCTACTTTGAATTTATGTAGCACTCACCGGGCAGGGTAAGTATTTTCATTCATTCAACAGAGTGCACTTGAGTGCCTACTCTATCTGTAACACAATGCTAAACCCTGCACTGCAGGATATTTTTTTAAATGAATAAAATTTACTCTAGCAAGGAAGAAAAGATAACACGACACAAATATCTGTATGACAATGTAAAGTGTGATGAGTGTCATGAAAGGTATATAAACTAATTTTATAATTCAAAAGAAGGAGACAGATGACTTCTCTCTGGAGAAACTGCTTCAAAGATGTACTTGTTATGCCGGCCTGGGAAGAATGCCAATCTCTGTCTCATTAGTATTTGTGGTCCTGGAGTCTTCCCTCTTGCCTTTTACCACTTGTTGCCTTGCCTTGTTTACTTACGTTTTCAGATGCTCTGCTTCGT
Source organism: Leucopleurus acutus (assembly GCF_964270905.1). Taxonomy (NCBI): domain Eukaryota; kingdom Metazoa; phylum Chordata; class Mammalia; order Artiodactyla; family Delphinidae; genus Leucopleurus; species Leucopleurus acutus. Next base: position 73,401,067 of record NC_139145.1, on the reverse strand, counting down.
TACTCCAACTAGATTATGAGCTCAAAATGGACTGAAACCTGCCAAACAGTTTATGCAGCTCCCTCTCGGCCTCATGCATAGTAGTTATGCAGTAAATATTTGTTTACTTTCCCCCAAAACTCTTACCACTTTCCAGGTTCAGTGCTGCATGCAGGGTAGTTACAAAAAATGAATATAATCATAAAATCCAGTCCCCACCTAAGCAAAGTGCACAGTCTAACCCTTGAGATATTTCCACAATATGATGTAGGGCACACCAACCTAGAGGCATCCTGAGAGCCTAAAGGATAGCAGCCAACTCTGTACAGAGGAACCTGACCAGAGACTGTTCCACTAAGAAGGTAAAGAATCAGCTGAGCGGCACAGGTGAGTGGAGGTTGACCAGATGGCTAAGGAGACAAGCGGTATTTCTGATACAAGAAGAAAATGAGCAAAGACTCGAGAACCAAAGAAATAGGAAATAGAAGGTGGGTTGGGAGAAGTCTTTATCTGCCACACTAATATCTTACCCTGATAGACACAAACAACGCAGAATTAATTCAACCACTATTCTTATTTTTTATGCTAAACACTGTATTTGTAAAATTGTGTTGCAAATTATAAAGCAAAACAATTCCTGTTCTCAGGTTGTGGTTTTCCCTTGCTTTCAATCTGGTAGGATCTCTTGAATCTGCATTCTCCTTAAATGAACAACTCAGGCAATTAGGCCATCCTAGGATCACTACTTCTCCAGATTGTTAAGGAGGAATTAATTTTAACCCACAGGTAATTTCTCATCAGATACAATGTGATCCCTTCCTAAAGAAGCATTCCAAGCAAAATTCCTTCAGAGCAATCAGGTAAGTTAGCATTGGTATTTGCCTAGAGCAGGCAGTCCTGGGGATTACACAAGAAATTGTGGGTAAGTCGAGAATCCTTTTTCGTAAAAGATTTAGCAAATGGCCAATTCCATGTGGTCTTTGAGATTTACCAGGACTTGCAGCAGGAAGCAAGCAACTCCAGCAAATTTGGTCTGAGCAGCCGTCTCCAGAGTTGAGCTTCATTATCACTGGCTGCACTCTCCCTATCTTCTACCCCACTCCTGTGCTCCCTTGAAAATGAAAAGTAACTTTCTCATCCCAAATACTTCTGGGGATTCCTGACCTAGGAATTATAAAAATTTATGGTGCTGGATAAGTAGGCCTTTCATTTAAAATCCCCCATCTCTGTTTTGATAAATGCGTTATTCCTGAGATAAATGTTCCATATTCTGAACATGTTTGCATGGATCTGAACTTATTTTTCCCCCACAGTCTATATGACGAGACACATTTAAAATGTCAGTAGGCTAGGTTTCAGAAGATGAAGGGGACTTGGTTCTAAAAGTTACTAGGTCTGCTGATAGGACAATTCCAAAGATACCTCCTCAACAGAGGTTTCTATGTTTTTATTGGGTGGAAATTAGACATCCGAAAGCATTTAATTGACAAATTGGGAGACTAAAAAAAATGTGAATTTCATGCTCAGCTAAGAAGCATACAAAACAAATTATGTGGAAGTTCAGCTAAAGAGAAGAATGGAAATTAATCCCAAGAGACTCTCTAAGGGACTTGAGGGCATATTGGTGACACTGAAAAGTGGAAAATAACTGCCTTATGGGGCAGGACTGGTTGCTCCAGTGACTATGTGGGGTCAGAGGCTCATATCACAGATTTCTATCTGTCATTTTCCCAATAGTCCTGCTCTCCAAGGTCCTACGTAGAAAAGGGATGTTTGTCTGGGGTAGTAATGACCATGTTCTCATAAATTCTAAAACAAAACCATTTGATTCTACCCTTCACGGTAGGGACTACCTATTCCTTAGTTATGGAAATTGCCCTTCTCTCCTTTCTCAGTTTTTGCAACAGGATTGGAACTCTAAGGTAGAATCAGTTGACACCCTTCAGGCTATAATTTCTAGCAAATTCGAACTCCTACCTATGGCGTATCTCTTCCAAGGCAATCAGTGTGTCATTGAGACCTACAAAAGTTCTCACTACTCCTCACTTCTGTCCTTCCCTGAGCAGCCCCTCCAGTCTCCCTACTCTACTTCCAAACCCTCTTACACATCACACCAACTTGAGTCTGCTCCTTTCAGGGCTGTACATGGTGTAACTTCCTTCCCCGTGCAGCTCTCCTTCCCCATTACACCTTCCTTCCCCCATTACACTTCTCCAAGGCGTGAACTCACATCAACGGTCACTGAGCAAATATGTTTTGCCACCAGCTGTGCAGGGAAAGTGCCAAGTAGGAATTAATATAACCCAGGATCTACTTGAAGACAAGTAAGACCAACATTTCCATCCTTTGAGAGAGTAAAGGCACTGGGAAAGGGGCTGATGGAGAGAGGTTGAACCACTCTGGGATTCAGGAGGATGTTTTTGTGGATTTCCAGCCTTGAACTTATAGCTCTTTCAAAGTCAAAGAAAAAATTAAAATAAGATAATCTTTATTTATTCCACCCATGAAAGAGGAAAAAGTGGAACCAGCTTTGCCAATATAGCAAGTTCAGCCAGTAGACTGGGTTCTCCATGGCTTTGATCTCAAAGAAACTGTACAGCTATGGTGTTGGCAGCTGTGTCACACTTAGGGCTGGAGAGCAGCCCCTGGGCTGTCCTCATAGGAATGACCTAGGAGCCCAAATTGGAGACAACATGACAGCCCAAAGGTTGTTTTAACTGGAGTTTTCTCCTGGGAACTGAATTACTGAAGCATAATGAAGAAGCTCCTCACCTCTCTCCTCACACCATATTCGGGTGATTTGTTGGAAAAGGAACATCCAATGGCTTCTCTTTAGGGTCCTTTGTCCCCACGCCCTGTGAATCTAGGTGCAAGGCACCAACCAGGAAAAGGAGCTAAAGACTAAGGTAGTAACTGATCATCTCTCTTCAACTCTCCCTCCTCCTGTGCCTCATGGCTCAGTCAATGCCACTACCAACATCTCTGTGGTCTAATCCAGAAAACTCAAGTCATCCTTAACCCCTCTGTCTCTATCATTATCATCTCCCATTCAATCTATCACAAAATCCTATCAAATTCACCTCCTAAATATCTCTTGACTCTGTCCACTTTACCCATGTTTCCCCCCACCCCAGCTTAGCCCACCGTCATCTCCAGTCTGTTCTCTGCAAGCTTAGAGGGATACATTTTGAAATGTCAAACTCCCCCAGATTAAAACCCATCAATGCCTTCTCATTGATTGCCCTTAGGATAAACTCCTAAGTCAGTCCAGCAAGGTCTTCATGGTCTAGCTCTTACCAGCCTTTCCAACCTCATCTCCTTCTCTTTTGGACCTCATCCTTGCCCAACTCAGCTTCCCCCACTCCCCTCCCACCCCCCGCACATACACGGAGACACATATATACGTGATTCAGCCTTACTGAATATGCAGGTCTCTCAATGGGCCATACTCTTTCCCTTTATCTCACTGTTCCCTATCCCTAGAATACTCTTCCTCCTACTTATTCTTCAGTACATACTTTACAAGTCAGTGTCTCTGGGAAGCTTTCGCTAAGCAACCTAGTTTTGGGAGTGTCGTTAACACCCAGTGTTTCCTTCCTTCAACCTGCTCATTTATTTACCTACATGCAGACTCACTCCTGATAGACGTGGGGTTGGGACAAGATTACAAATGGAAACCCCTAGACTATGGTTTCCTTTCTCCTTTCCTCCCATTCCCAGTTCTATCATGACTGAGAGGAGCCATACATGCATTTAGACACTGTAGCTCATACACCCAAGCTCTACTCACGAGCCCTCTCTGAACCTATTGCCCCCAGCCAATCCATGGGCCTGGCAGAGCCTACAGGGTCAATGTTATCTGCTCCAGAGAGGTGGATCTGGAAAGAGGCCAATCCATGACTAGGAAGCTGCTGGAACTGTTTAGGCAGGAATTCCCATCTTGGACACCTGGAGAAGGGGTGGAGGCAGTGTGTTTTAGGTGGAAGTTATTCCATTGGCCCCAGGACTCCTTGTTCATGACTAGAGCAGGGCTCCGTATAACACAAAGCCTGCTGCAGGGGCCAGATCACCTGGATCATGGAGGTGCTGCCTGTCTGCCTCCCTCCACATGAACTTAAGCTCCAAAAGAAGATGCCTCATGCTAGCTTGATCACCGCATGTATTAAACTGTCCTTGCCACAGCATGTTGTAGCTGTTCAATAAATAAAGACTAAATACATAATACACGTTACAGAGTTTTAGGAGACAAGGCAGGGATTGCATGAGGGTTAATAAAGTATGTTAAGTTCAATAAATATTTACTGATCCCTTATGGATGAGGCACTGTGGGCAACTCAAAGATGAACCAGTTGTGGCCCTTATACTTCATCGGTTACAATCTGATAGATGCAATGATACGTATCTATAACTATAGTGCCAGCCAGTTAGATGTGTAAGCTCAGGGTCAAATATGATTATGGACACTCATTTCTTAAAAGAAAATATTTAAGACAAAATGCTGATCAATAGAGAGTTAATGTATCTTCATAGTTATCCAAGAATGTTGGTTCAAGGTTTCATTGTGATGGTTGATTGAACCACAAATAAGACATTTGTCTTATTTTAGATACATTTCATTCTAGTAACACTTCCTATTTCTTTACATCTTTACCTGGCGAGTAACTGTAGAATGTAAGTGACCTTTCTTCTTTGTCCTTTGTCCTCAGCAGAAGAACCTCCTTAAATAATCCTACCTTCCTGGGCTATGTGATGTCCTGAGCTATTACAGACTGAGCTCTTCCTAGGGAGAGAGTCAGTACTGATGGTGCATTTTGTTCTGACACAATGCTTATTACTATTCCTTGTACAAAACATTTAATTGACTCAAATTGCAGGACAGAAAAGAAGTGTATTTGCTAGCGACTATTTACAAAAGCAGCAATACATATACTAGATGATCAAAATTGCCCTTCTCAAAAACTGGAAGATTTTATCGTTACCTATTTTTGTTATTTTTCAAAACCTCTTTGGAAAATATGAACCCTGGCCTTGAGGTCCTCTCTAGCTCATTCCATTTGATTGCAATTGTTCATCTTCATGAGGAACTTCACCTGTAATTGAATGTATTCAAGAGAAAGCTTGGTGGGTGACTTAACACAACACGCAGTTGCTTTCATGTTTCAAATCCGAGATTCTATCCTGTTGATTTTGTTCATTTCCAAGTTTTTGTCTTTGGTTTGGCTCTTGAATAAATTGTTAGACTTGGATCTCTCCTAAATAGAAGTTCAATAGCCAAGGTATTATTTGATCGATATCTTAGGGCTTTAATGGTCTCCATTTATCTTCCTCCATTACAGTATTACAGGTTACATCTTAACAAATTTCAAAGGCCTCCCAAGTAACTTAGATATACTATAACTTATCATATTACCTGAAATAGAGGGCTCACTCACTGGGGCTGAAACTTTGTTTGCTCTACAGAAACTCAAAGAAAGTATATTAGGCTCTTTCAGGATACACAAAAGAGACATGTGCTCAGGTTACTTCCAAAAGGTCATGGGATTCGTTGCACATGTTAATTAACCAGAGTTCTTTTTATCCTTTCTTCATTATGGTCCAGGCTCTCAACCTCACTCCCCTGCTTCATCCTCCATTCAAACAGCTAGGCCCATGGCATCCACTGCCTCCTGAGAGTGTCGCTGCAGCAAAGTGCAAAGAAAAAGGAGGCCTATGACTGGGTTGGATCTCAAGATTCTAGGATCCTAAAGCTAGAAGACTAGACAGGACTCAAAACACATAAAAAGCAAGAGGAATGAGAGCTACCACCCTTCCCCCATGTAGGCACCAAGATATTCTTGGGCTTCCCAAGGCTTGGGGAGAGAGAGGTGATGAGGAGAGAACCAAAAGGAGGGGACATGAGCAGGCCTGCAGTGAGGAGGGGCTTGGAGTGACCATCAGGCAGGAGTGACATCATTGTCCCTGGGCTGCCTGGCCTCTTCTCCTTGAATATGCCCTCTGTTACCAGCAGGGATTGCATGAGAGTTACTGCAGCCTCTGGCAACCTGTCAGCCTCTGCAGACTCTCCAGTCCCCACCTTGAGCGATGCACCTCCCTGCTCCAAAGAGCTGTCCTGCTTCTCTTTCCCACTGCTCCGGCAAAGGCCTTGCCAGGACACCAGACAGCACATCCTCGGTGACCCTCTGGGAGAACCAGAGCCCCAGATTTTTCAGTCCCAATAACCTAATCCAAGTTTCAATGACGCTGAACACCCATGAACCCTCAAAGAAGGACGGGAACCTGGATTCCCTGTGAAGAGCGGGGTGTATGGAGAAAGCTTGCCCAACTCCCACCCCCTCCCCACCCTCAGCCCTGAGCCAGGAAGTGGTAAAACACACCATTAAATAAGGATTCACCAGAAAGTGAGGCATTCAGGAAATCATCCTAATTCAGCCCAGTCAAGTCTCACAGAGGCCAGAGTACCATTCAAGACAATGTAGCAAGCATCTTGTCCACTCAGCAGCTGACTTCTGCTGTTCCCCACTCCAGTGCTCCATGTTGGGTGGGGGGATGATGCAGCTGTCCTCCCTATAGCTGGGTCTCTGGTTCACCTACTCCTGATGTCACCAACTAATTTTGAGTGTTTGGAGTTCAAGCTACTGGAGTGACAGGACTAATTGGTCACCTCATGTGGAGGGGCTGGGCTGAGCTCTCAGGCCACATCCCTCTGGGGCCACAGGACAGCCTATGAGTTGGTTGTCATTGAGTAGGATACCAATCACTGGCCAGATCCAGTGATGCCAAAGACAGAAGAGAGACGGTGGGTATGGCCGTTATTCCGAGACCTCACAAAAAGGGGCAGGGTAACTGGCAGGGGCTTTACGTGCCAGGCCAAGAAAGGACATGGAGATTGAAAAGCTATCCTCATTTTTAGTTTCTGGGAACCAAAGCCCAGGGGGAAAGCCATCTGGCTGATGTTGCACAACTCATGAGTGGCTAAGTTGGAACAAGGATCTCATTCTCCGCATATTGTAGGTGTCGAGATACAGAATGTGAAATATATGTAGAGATGTTCATAATTTTAATGGCTATCCTTTGGTGCGAATAACTGAATATGGAGTTTTTAAAATAAAAAATAAATACATAAATTGAAGGGACACAAATGAACTCATCTACGAAACAGAAACAGACTCACGGACATAGAGAACAGACGTGTGGTTGCCAAGGGGGAGAGGGGATTGGGAGTTTGGGATTAGCAGATGCAAACCATTATATATAGGATGGATAAACAACAAGGTCCTACTGTACAGTACAGGGAACTATATTCAATATCCTGTGATAAACCATAATGGAAAAGAATATGAAAAAGAATATATATGTATAACTGAATCACTTTGCTATACAGCAGAAATTAACACAACATTGTAAATCAACTATACTTCAACAAAATTTTTTACAAATAAATAAATTGAGGGACATGAACACCACTTTCCAAACTGCCAAAATTCCCAAATCTTTTTTTCTGAGGTATCCAGATGGAAACGTAGCAGCAATGACCGCAGCAGACACAACACTCAAGAGAGAGATTACTTTTATCTCAGATGCAACAGAGAGCATGTTGAGGAACAAAGGCTAACTCTCCTGGATTGAAAGGTTCCTAAATCATCTAAAACACAGTCAGCAGCATCTCTCTCCCACAGGATATGAACAAGAATATAGAGGCCACCAAAATCACTAACGTAGGTGCCCAGTGCATTTGTGCCACCAGGGGCGGAATACTAGAGACCTTTCCTTTGCCAAGCACCTCTCACTACAGCATCTCCTATGCAGTGCTGTCGTGAGTTGCCTTTTCTGTGCTGGTGAAACATTTGGTTACATACAGGCCCAAGGATACGAATTAGAACTATTTAAGATGTTTTACAGGCATTTCTGTGGTAACTTCATGTACGCATACCCTAAAACCTTGCATTCTGCAAAATTGCATGTGAAAAGCAACAGGACTTTGGGGGAAAATAATGTCAGGGAAATTGAGACAAAAGTTATGGAACTTTGTTATTAAAGCCCCAGCAAAAAGCATAACAACTCTCATAGATGAACTGACACCGTTTAACTTAAAGTTAGCTTAAAGTTAACTGACACAGTTAACTTTCCAATGGCATTGTGACACCACAATCAGTTGGTCATTTGTAATCTTCAACCTGAGGCCCCAGCTTCACTCTTTCAGATATAGGTCCTTGAAAGCATGTGCTGCTAATAAAGATCAGTTTTGTCAAAATTGAAAATCACAACTTTTGTTTTAATACAGGAGGAAGTATCTTTTTGGCCTCTTTATCTGTACTTTTGGCTTCCTTCAGCTAGCTTAACACGTTGAAAACTATAGCCATTCTTGAAGCCACGAAACAGCCATAACTAGCGCTAATGGAGGTCAGTTCTACGGGATATTCAGCATTTTTTCTTGAAGTCTTCGTATACAGCCAAAGCTTTCACTTTAATTGTGAGGAAACTTGCTTCCAATGACTTCGAAACATTAATGTGCCTGGGAAAATCCTGTGCAAATCAACATGACTTGTGCATTATACTGACACCATTCCCTATTTACCAACTGTGTTTCAGCCAATTTACATTAAATAAACATGCACTGCAAAAGAAGAGGCTGTACTGCTTTAATCATTCTATTTTAGGACAGAGGAAGCTATTAGAACAGCACCATTTTCACCAACATGTTGGCATTTCTGTTATCAGTTGGAAAGAGAACCACAAAGTGTAGATAATAAGCAATAGCTGAAAGCACATGTAAGAAAGTCCAAGTTAGCCCTGGCTTTCTCTGAACTGAGTTTGGTATTACTGAGATGAATAGTTCAGCTGAAGCACATGACCAATGAAGGTGTCAAAAATAAAGGAAGAGAGTAGAATGGAATCATCCTTTAGGGCTTTCTATTAGGGGATGCATTAGGTTTCTCAAATGAAAACCAGAGCTGAAATCCTCCAAAGCTAGCCATCAGAGATGCAAGTAAAATTCAGATAAAGTAATAAACACACCTAGATCTTTCATCTCATTCAAAGAAATAAAGCACACAAGGAGGAGAGGGTGGAAGGAGATGGGATCATCTGAGCTCTAACAGGCACATGAACACTGATAGGGAGATCAGGATTTGCAGAAGGAATAACGTTCTCACCATGAGTTCAACCTTATTTAATGTTGTGTCCTTTTTCCTTGTAAAACACCTTGCTCCTGTAACCCCACGGTACACAACCGACTACAGGGATTACTGCCCTAGCACGACCCACCAAACACACTTAGATCAGCACCATGTGCAGAGCACGGCCTCAGGTGCTATCTCAGCACCAAGGAGAGTTCCAAGTCAATTGCAAGATCTGGCCATTCTTCCTCGGCTTTTCCTTTTGTGCAATTGAGGGAAATCTGGTCCAGCGGACTCGTTCATCCAGTTTTTGGTATATGTGTGCTCCAGAGGCGTCCAATTTCACACTCCAATAACTATTTCATTCCTCTCCCAGATGAGACAGGCCCAGTCCCACCTCATTTCATCAGAACCCTGTTCCAGAATTTGTTCCAGATCCAGACTAGGGGATACATATGTGAGAATTAAATTTAAGGAACAGTGAAAGTGTGAATGTCTATCTGAAAGTGAGAGTGATAATGACCCACTAAGCCCTACACGTGACTATATATGTCTGTGTGTGTAGTCACTCCTCCACTCATGAAAGCCATTCTATGGGGATAAAACCATTCTCCTTTGCCCAACAATTTTGAAACTGAGCTATTATTAAATATGCACCAGGTGAATTTTTTTAGCAGTTGAGAACATGAGCAATTGAAATTAAAACACAAGTACACTCACATTTGCCTTCCATCTTACGTGTATCTCCTCCTATTTATTCTCCATGAGACTTGGTTCCCCCCCAACAAAAAAAAACCTAAAATAAGGGCATAAGAGAAAATGAGCTATGATTTACATTGCCTTTTTTTCTTCTTTTATTTCAAAAGAATGATTTGGAACAAGGAATACTTTCGTGAGGTAAAACAGATGATCCTCTAAGAGGACTGCACAATATGTGAGTATTATTGATTTTTCTTCCTAAGTCATTTCAGTGATACTATCTTGAGCTGAGTGACCATTGATAGTAAATGATTTCCAGCCAGACACTCAATCATCAGACCTGTGTCTCTCAAAAGTTTAGCACTTTTGGTGAGAATACATACATGGATTTTGAAGTACTGGGAGTATGTAATAGAAGATATAAACTTCAGAGGATTTTTACTTATGATAATAAGCCCTATAACTGGAATTAAAAAGGAGAGAAGGAAAGGAAGCCAGAATTCCTGCTAGGTCTTTTTTTTTTCCCAATGTTTTTATTCAAGGCTTGAGAAATTACATTCACTAGATCTATTGCTTCCTAAGCCTTAAAGCCAAAACAGAGCAATATTAAATCACCCAGGATGCAGATTTCTGATATCAAAGGACACATAATAAGACAAAATTTCAATGTCTTAAATAGTAGAGCTAATACCTTAAAAGGTCAGTGATGTCATGATGCATGGACAATAGGGTCCAAGAAATTCTTTTGAATTCTATAAAATGCCAAGGTTTAACCACAAAATTCAAGTTTCAACACGGCTCTTAGGGTCCCAGCAGCAACAAACAACAACCCAAACCTCAAGATTCAATTCATAACAATTCATACTTTCTCAACAAAACATAGTCATTCACATTTCCCTCTCTCTCTCTCTCTCTCTCTCTCTCTCTGTGTCACCCCCTCCCTCTGTCCATCCCCACCTCCTTTGTTACCTCCATCCTCAGGGCCAAGATGATTCTGCTTGTGTTAAGTCCTTGGAAAATCAGCAAACCACTGGGCTACATTGTATCTAATGAAAAAGGACAAATACCCAAGTGAGATAAAAACGTGGATACTTTAATAATACAACATAAGGTTCTCATAGATTCTCCCAAGATTTTCTGTGAAAAGAGTAGTACTTACATACTTAATCAGTGCAGCAGAAATTTAATTGGGGGGGGGCACAGAATCAACAGGATGTACTTCCAATGTTATTCTCCCTGAAAAACCCACAGGGCTAAGCTTTGTGTCGCCTGCATAAATAGTATTCCCACAGGTTCACAGGCTCATGAATTTGGCCAGCCAGGGGCCAGGTTTTATCTTTGTTTACTGAAAGGCAAGTCTGCTCACCAAGTAGATATTCATTAGATGTGCCAGTTCCAAACAACTCATCATCTGATATCCAGCTGATCAATTTAAATTACCACTAACTTCACTGTAATTGCTTCTCTAATTATAATGATGCTGAAAGACTTTGAGAATTGTCTCGGTTTCTTTAGTACATGCCATAGCTTTAGCCTCCCAAGTCCCAGTTGTGAAAATCTGCCCTCCCCCCCACACCCCCCTGCCAAAAGAGGCCTTTGGGGGAAAACAAAAAAGGGAAATTAGACAACAAAGAAATGGGATGAATTTTCTAAACCCAAGGATTTGTTTTATTTGGGAAGACCATTTCACTCTCATCTGAAACACAGAAGAACCAAAATCAGGTTGGCCAACTTATTGTAACATGGAGGTGGTTTAGGGACTGACAAAGATGCTTTGATGTGAATGATGGACCACAAGAGAGATGATCAGAGACGCAATCAACAGATTACCTCCTGTTCCCATTTGTGCTAATTGTCATATAATAGCTTGTTTAAGTCTTCTCACCAGGCTGGGTTCTCACCTTTGAACTGTCATCTCCTAGTTTTAATTATAAACAATAAATTTTCTTTCAAATTCTTACACTTTTCTTTGCCTCCATCCTCTGAAAATGGAATTCACATCACCTTGACATCAAGCAGAAAGTAAACCAGTAAGAGGGAGAGAAGCCAGGGCAGACCTTGGAAGTCACCTCTGATCTGTACTTCAACAAATGAAAACAACAGTAGGAGGACCTAGAAAACCTGACATCGATAGATAGCAGGCAGTTCATCAGCCCCTGGCGGCCAGGTTCACTGTGACCTAGCTTTACCTCCACCCTCATCTTCTCCCATATGAAGGCCTCTGGGGGAAGGCAGTCGTGGCCATTTAAACAGTTAGTTTCCCAGAGTTTGTGCCAGACATTTCTTTTTAATTGCCTATGGGCCTCAAGAAATAAATGTTACACCACCGAGGTCCTTCAACTTGTTCTAATATGAATCAAGATCGGATCTCTCCGTCCACTGGGTATCATTCCCATTTATTCCTTTGTATATCACTCAGGGCCATAAATCCCTCTAGCAGCCGCTCCTTCTCAGAGGAGATGTGAGGAAATGATAATGTTTTATGTGAGTAATTAATCCGGTGGCAGATGTGGAGTTTCCAAAACTACTACCATTAGCACTTTGACAGGCTTTCCGAACACATATTCTAGTACTGGTTACTAGATTTTAATATGTTAATACGATGTTACTCATAAGCAAGAAACATTCAGGCCTTAAGTTTTATAGAAGTGCTATTATTCTCAAAGGCTTTTCAGAGAGGACTAGTGATGAGGTTTTTATATTCTTAACGCTGCTGTTGAATAAACAGTGTCCAATTAACATAGCAGCTGGAAGGACACCATTCCTCAGTTCTAGTTCTCCCTATAATATTCAACATTTGTAAAGTGAAGCAAATAATTCAGAGTGAAATTTACGGCGATTTGGGGAAGAGAAAACAGGAGCTCAGTGGTGGAACATTTTTCTAGCAATGTGGCTTTGGGTCTTGGAAATTACAAACATGACAAATAGAGTTACAAAAGAAAATGAAAACAATATACTGGCTTCATTTAATAATTTTAAAAGATTTCGTAAACACGCAAGGCTAGTGTGTGCGCCATATTGGCGATGCCTGGTAGCTGCTGTGTAGTTTTGTTCCTGGGTGAGCTTGTGTTCTTACATTAGCTATTTATCCAATGGTGACACAGTCTACAGCCTGAGGTTTGCTTTATTATTTTTCCCTAGCTTAGGTAAGGTAATAATCACAGTACCTAGACAGTCACAGTACTTTCTGCCTACCTTTCTTCTTGTCACATTTTCTCCTTAAATATGTTTTAGTACAATAATAAACTGCTATCCATGGTAAACATGCTTCATCATAATTTAGCCTCATGCTGAATGTGTAAAATGGCCACTGTCATTGACAGGCAGCCTGTAAAACTAACAGCAACTACCGGTGTTGCCGCAGGAACTAACTCAAGGTCAAACCCTCAGGCTTGGAAAGGACAAAACACTGTCTCTTGGAGAAATTTCTCACTGTTTCATGTTTAACTCGATCAAAGAAAAGGACTCCCATCACAATATAGACTTTGTAACAAAAAGGGTTTGTTTGTTTTTGTTTTTTTTTTTTTAGTTTAGGGACAGGAATTTATTATAGTTCACTTTTACTGGTATAAAAAGCAATCTAATTGTGTAAAAGTCAACTGTTATTTGCTCTTTTTTTAATTAATTTTTATTGGAGTATAGTTGATTTACAATGTTGTGTTAGTTTCTGCTGTACAGCAAAAAAGTTATTTTTAAAAAGCACACGTATTTTGGGACTTCCCTCGTGGCGCAGTGGTTAAGAATCCGTCTGCCAATGCAAGGGATACAAGTTCAAGCCCTGGTCTGGGAAGATCCCACATGCCACGGAGCAACTAAGTCCGTGCGCCACAACTACTGAGCCTGTGCTCTAGAGCCCGCAAGCCACAACTACTGAGCCTATGTGCCACAACTACTGAAGCCTGCATGCCTAGAGTCCATGCTCTGCAACAAGAGAAGCCACCACAATGAGAAGCCCACACACCACAACGAAGGATAGCCCCTGCTCACTGCAACTAGTGAAAGCCCATGAGCAGCAACTAAGACCCAATGCAGCCAAAAATAAATAAATTAAAAAACACCCACACACATTCTTGAAAAATGAGGAAAGGTGGTCTTTGAATGGTAGCCGAAATGACTATACTATCCTTCAGCAAGAGTTATTTTGTCACATGAAGAGAAAGACAAAAGAAGTTCCATATGTTCAAGCATTTATGAAGCTATGTAATAAACAAAGTGAGCGGCTAGGTAACAGGCTGATGGTACAAAGAGAAAAGAAAGTCACTTTGTACTAGAGCTGGTTGTGTCTGAATGCGGAAAAAAATAAGGGGCAACATAAGATGGATACAGAAGGTGATGAACATTTGTGAAAAGGGAACACTGAGGAAAGAGTTGTGCATGACCAGGATTTTCTAAGATGGATTTTGTTGGAAGTGGGTTAGGGAAAGCCTGGATTTGGTTTCTCCCTCCAAAGTTTTCTTGGAATGCTGCTTTTGATAACAGCTTGTGAGTTCCTTTGCCTGTGTCTGTGATCTGTATTTTTGTTTGAAATCTCTTTACTTTGGTGCAGTGAGTAAGTGTTGTTTGGCCAATTCTAACAGTTCTTTTGATCTCCAGCTAACTTTGAGATGCTTTGGAAGGCCCTTGAGCCATCTCAGAGAGAAATGTTTGATTCGTATGTTAAATTACATGGAATTCCTAAAAATCTAGTATGTCCTGGTAAAATTTTATCAGTCATAATTCTAGTTTTTTGGGGTTTTTTTTGCAGTACACAGCCCTCTCACTGTTGTGGCCTCTCCCGTTGCAGAGCACAGGCTCCAGACGCGCAGGCTCAGCGGCCATGGTTCATGGGCCCAGCCGCTCTGCGGCATGTGGGATCTTCCTGGACCGGGGCATGAACCCGTGTCCCCTGCATCGGCAGGTGGACTCTCAACCACTGTGCCACCAGGGAAGGCCCCTAATTCTAGTTATTTTTAAATGTTGTATGTAACAGCAATAATGGTTTCTTTTGTCATTTACATTGTGATCCAATGTTTAACCATGACCTTTTAAGTTTTTATGTGATTTATAGATAGTTACTGTTGTGCTCTAACACTTTGCAAAATGCTCCATCTTCAAGAAGATCTATGTGAAGGACCTTTTGGCAAGCACAGGTCTCTGATAAATTTCATATCATAATGCCAAACTGGGCCGCGAGGCATGTGGGATCTTAGCTCCTGGCCCAGGGATCAAACCGGCACCCTCTGCGTTGGAAGGCGAAGTCTTAACCACTGGACCGTCAGGGAAGTCCCCTCATTCCTGTATTGTTGAACTTGAATTTCTGAGCTATATCAGACTCGGGATGCCACTAGCCATTCTCAAAACAATGTCTGCTGGTAGCTGCAACCGTACGTTTTCAAGGACTCCTCTCTTAACTATTAAATTTCAAACAATGACGTTAGGTCAGATACTAATAGAAAGATGAGACATGTGTAGTGGTCAATAGCTCCTGTTATGGATACGTCAATACTACATCAGAAGTTAAAACCTACTTAGGTAGAATTAGACAACTGGCTACGAAGTCTCTCTGAAGTGCCAGTTCCGGACCAGGTTTCAGACTTATTCTCCTTAATTCCTAAGGGAATGAGATCTATTTTTACTATTAAATTTTCAGTTGTTACCCCTCCTAAAAAAAACAAAAAAACACACACACTTTTTTTTTTTTTTTTTTTTTGCCATACGCGGGCCTCTCACTGTTGTGGCCTCTCCCACTGTGGAGCAAAGGCTCCGGATGTGCAGACCCAGCGGCCATGGCCCACGGGCCCAGCCGCTCCGCGGCATGTGGGATCCTCCCGGACCGGGGCATGAACCCGTGTCCCCTGCATCGGCAGGCGGACTCTCAACCACCGCGCCGCCAGGGAAGCCCCACACACATATTTTAATCAAACAACTTGGGCAACCATATGCCCACGGGTTGAGACAAAATGCCAAAAATGGAGGAGGTGGGAGCACCAAGGAGCAAAATGAATGAATTCCAGCCTGTTCGGCCGTGCAGTCTTCATGTGAGGCCAGCATCGGCAAACAAGAGTTTCATTGGAAACTTCTCTTTAGCTCCATGTACCACACCAAGGAGAGGGTTCTGTGTTTGTTTTGTTTGGGCACCTGTGTTACATTCCATGAATAAAATGATCTTTCAGAGACATAGTGCGGGCCCACCGTTTAGCTAGACTGCACAGCAATGCTTCAGGCACGGTACAAATAAAAGTCCTAATATCCCCCGGGGAAACAGCTAAGAGATAGTGTTATTCAGGGGATTCCTTTCGGCAGTCACCTGGAAGACTCTGCTTCCTCCACCTCTGTTTCTTTTGTCTTTGGGTCCAAAGAAAGGGCACTACCATTTGATGAATGTCTGTGCGTAGGTACTATGTCCTAAGCACACCGCATTCTTATTTAATCCTCAGAACATCCTTCTGAGACAGGAATCATTTTCTCATTTCAGATGAGCCCCAGCAAGCATAATTAAATTGTTCCTGGCCCAGAGATTCAAATCCAGTTTTGTCTGGCTCCAAACTCTGCTTTCATTACTTCTTCTCATCTTCCCAACAGCAACCATAATCCCTGGAAATTATTCTTGAGACTCTAGTATGATCAAATTATCCCACCCTTGGAGAAAGTCAAATTTTAGTTAGTAATTTAGAAGCTTATATTATCAAAGGACAGTTTCACCTTGCAGAATATTTGCTAAAGATTCCATTTAAATGGAAAGCTTCATTGGTATCATCACAATTTCAAAACTACCGCCAACTTAAATTTTTGAATTCTCTCACTCCTGTTTTCAACAATTCTCCTCTTGAACAAGTGAGATGTCACAGTAATGAGATAATAAGTTGCCTTCCCTATAAACAGGTGTAAATCTTCTGACCAAATTCACCAGTCTTAGTGACTTAACTACAAGTGTATCTCAAGACTGAACTATTGCTACATGTTGTGAACCTAAAAGGAAATATTATGCCTGACTAATGGTGAATTAGAATTACATTAGACCCTCTACACAGTTAATTCGTGCCTTTAAAAACTCTTTCCATTTCACTGGTCTCAACATAGGTACTGCAGGCTTACGTAAGACCCGAAATCCTCTTCCTGTATCGGTCTACAAAAGGCAACAGGCATCACATCACTGTTTTTCAATTGTCATTGCCTTCAGAAAATGTACAGTCATGATCCCAAGAGGATGTTTTAAATTCTTTCAATTATTCTATCCCTGGCAAACTCACATTTCATAATACGCTGCTTCCTTAATTCAGCAAAAGATGATTTTGCACCCGCAGCATGCTAAGCAGTGTGCCAGGCATACAGTGATGAACAAGCTGATCAGATGCTTTACTTGCTCTTATAGAGCTTACATTCTAGATAAGGGGATCAGCAAATTTTTTTCTATAAAGGGCAAGATACTAAATACTTTAGGCTTTGTGGATCCTCTAGTCTCCATTGCAACTATTCAGTTTTGCCACTGCATTAAATCACAGCCACAGACAATAGATAAGTTAACCAGCAAGGCTGTGTTCCAATAAAATGTTATTTACAAAAACAGGTAGTGGGCCAGACCTGGCCTGCTGGCCATAGTTTACTGATCCCTGTTCTATAAGATGCCATGTTGTTCCCACTTTTGCCTTTTATAATATGTGTTGTTCAAGTAAACATAATATTATTTTTAATTAAACTTTTAATTTTGGTAAAATTATAGATTCATATGAAATTGTAAGAAATAACACAAAGGGGTGGGAGGCAGGGCAAACAGGTGAAGACAGTCAAAGAGTACAAACATCCAGTTATAAGAAGAATAAGCCCCGGGGATGTAACATACAGCATGGTGACTACAGTTAAAGTTGCTCAGAGAGTGAATCTTAAAAGTTTTCTCTCTCTCTCTCTCTCACACACACACATACACACACACACAAATTGTATGTATGAACTATGTGAGATGACGGATAACTAACCTTATTGTGGTAATCATTTAGCAATATACAGGTATATCAAACCATCACATTGTACCCCTTAAACTTACACAGTGTTATGTTAACAGATGAACTGAGGTATATTAAACTTTCAAAAATTTATTTGATCAAAACGTGATTCAAATTGGGCAGCAACAAACTGGAAGTGGTTGGGAGTACTCCACAGATAGGAGCTGGGGAGAGACTTTTGTAGAGAAGAGGTGGAAGCAAAGTAAGGAAATTATCTGATTGGCTACAGCTTACTTGGTTGCCTTATTTGGGAAAGCCAAAATGGCTGTTTGTGATTGGTTGTCTTTAGGTTTTGATTTCTTCACCTTGAGGCATTATGGGCTTAGGTTTTGCTTTGCTTATGCAGACTCCTAAGGTATTAGGGCCACCTCAGTCTAATGGCCTCCTTGTTTAATCAGTTTAACAGCTACATGTCAATTATATCTCAGTAAAGCTGGAAAAAAATTAATTTTTTAAAAAAGAAACAACGCAGAGAAATTCTATGCACCCTTTACCCAGTCCCCCACCCCAATAGTAATATCTTCAAAAACTAGAGTACAATATCACCACCAAAATGTTGTCATTGATACAGTTGAAATACAGAACTTTTCCATCACCACAAGAATCCCTCATGTTGCCCTTTTATAGCCACACCCACTTTCTGTCCCACACCTCCTCTTTAACCCCTAGCAAACACTAATCTGCTCTCCATTTTTCTAATTTCCTCTTTAACTCTGTAACTTTAAAGGGCAAGAATAAAATTTTCTTCTACTTCCTGTTGCTGTTATCACAGCTCAGAGAGTCACATCTCACTCCACAGTTAGATTCTACAGCCAGCCATTAAGTTGAGAACTGACGACATATAATCCAATGTATCCTTCACAATTCTTAGAAAGGCACCACTTTGTAGATACACATTCCAACTCACTCTGGATACAAAAGAGCCAATGCATGCTTTGGTGGTAGACCAGATGGCTTTCTCAAGTCACCTTTTCATATCCAGGATTATGTAGCATTAGTCACTAGAATTATATTCAGCACCTCAAGAAAAGAGGCATGTGAAAACTGAGGTTACCAAGTAAACAACAGCTCCAACTTCGTCCCGAGGGTCTGATATAGCATGTGACTGCCTTCGAGTGGAACATCCTTCTCCATCCCTCAGTGTCTCCTTTTAGTTTTTTAATGAAAGGTAGAATTGCTTAGTATTAAATATATTGATTCTTCTGATCATCCCTGGGGTGCACATTAAGAAGACAAATAAGTTTGATTCTTGTTTGTTTGTTTGTTTTAGCTTTCATGCAGTAAAGAATGCAAACATCTATATCTCCAATACTAAGGGCTTTGTTGTCTTCTGACTTTCAAACAGTTTGGCTAATGCAAACCAAATCTATTTATTTGTTTGTTTGTTTTTCAAGATGGGCATTATTCAAAGGGAGCACTCTGGTATGCCAAGTTTTCATCTAGAGGAAATTTTTACAGTCAAGTTACAACCTTCTTAAATGGGATTATAATGGAAAACACCAGTATACAAACAGTAGTCACATTAGAAGTTCCCTTTTAGAGCAGATAAGCATTGGCTACCTTTTTTTTCCTGAGAAATATTTGAAATACCTAAGTGTTCCACCTTCTCTCAACCATGCACCTTCTAAATAATTTCCTAGTACAAGTGGAGGTTTGTGACTAGAAGAGCCGTATGGTCTGTCTGGAATGTTTCCTCAGATTTCTGCAGAAAGCTTGTGCCCTTCACATCAGTCACTCTTAACATGAAAGAGACTTGATTTAACTCCTGCCCAGCTGCATACCCTTGGACTGTTATGAAATGGAAGCTTATATTCAATGCATGAGCTTGATCCTGAAAGCCTAACAGTTCATAGCCTTTCCCAGTGGTAGTTAAGCCTTCACTCCTTAGCCTTTGCTGTGCACCATAGTTGAGCCTCTATTTTAGCACATATTTCATGCTGCCTTGTAGAATAATTTCTGGTATACATGTCCATTTTTTCTACCAGATTCCAAACTCTCAAGAACAAGAATATCTTCCGTATAGCACTTAACACAGACCCTGGCACATGGTGAGTGCTCAAAAAGTATGTGTGAAAATAAAGACCCTGAGAGTTGTGTTTATTGCTGTAAGTGAAGAAGACCTGGGATATATCAGATTTTGGCAATACAGAGGACTAGGAACACACTGATCCTAGATTAACTATAACAGCAAGTTTTTAAAGCAAGGCAGAGAACACCAAAGTGAGGAAAATCTTAAAAGGAAGACAAAAAGAAATAGAGAAGGAATAGCTAGATGATACCAAAGCTGGAAGGGTGCATGATAAGAACACAAAATCTGGGACTAACCCGAGGGTAAATTCCAGTATTAGTACAGGGTTGAGGTGGCTGAGTTTTGTGAATGCTGCAAGTTGCGGGGGCTGAATCTGGAAAATATGCTTTAGTGTGGATACTCCAAATAAGCTGAAGAAGTCCCAGGTCAGTAGCACTTCACTCCTAGTTCTAAGGAGTAGGAAACGCAAATCCTCCCTGAAAGACACCATCCCCAATTTAGGCTCACATGATTCCTAGGGATTAAGTTGAACTAAATAGGAGCTCATAATAAAAGCAACAAAAATCAACAAACACACAAGGAAACAGTAGCTATAAGTGAATTCAGCAGAAATATAAATCCATAGATTTAGTGTCCTGATAATTTCAATATTAAAATAATTCTAAGATAGAGAACATAAAATATGAAATGTTTTTTACAACATGTAATTTTTTTTTTTCAGTACACGGGCCTCTCACTGTTGTGGCCTCTCCCATTGCGGAGCAGAGGCTCCGGACACGCAGGCTCAGCGGCCATGGCTCACGGGCCCAGCCGCTCCACGGCATGTGGGATCTTCCCGGACCAGGGCACAAACCCTCGTCCCCTGCATCGGCAGGCAGACTCTCAACCACTGCGCCACCAGGGAAGCCCAACATGTAATTTTTAAAAATTAGCAAGCAACAAGAGTCTTTACAAAATTATCAGGAAGATTTGAATAAGAATCAAACCAAACTTTTAGAAATAAAAAATATGAGTGTTTAAATTTAAAATTCAATTGAAATTCTGGACAGCAGATTATATATAGCTGAAGAAAAAATTAGAGAAATGAGTGACAGATATTTAAGTTACAGTGTAGCACAGAGAGGATGAAGCATGGAGGATAAAATGAGTAGGTTAAGAAATCATCTAACTCTATTCTCAGAAGAAGAGAACGAGAAGAATGGAGGTGAGGCAGTATTCAAGAAGAGACTATCTAACAACATTCTGTAACTGATGAAAGGCAAAATTCTTCAGATATAGCATGCAAAACTTTTATCAAACAGCATAAATAAAAATGACTTCACACCTAGACATATGATAGCAAAATACCAATGACCCAATATCAAAATAAAGGATTATAAAGTATATAAAGAAAAAGGTCTATCGCCTGCAGAGAAACAATTTGATGGACAGCAAGATTCTTGACAGCAGTAATGAAAGCTAGAAGATAGTGGAAGAATGTCATCAAAAGGCTAAGAGATATAAACATGAACCTAAAACAAAATATCCAGCAATTATCTTTTAAGAATGAGGATAAAATTAAGATATGTTTAAATAAACAAATACTAACAGAGCTTACTCAGCAGACTTTTATTTGCGGAAGATTTGTTTCCTTATTTTCTGGAGTAAAGAAACTGCTCAGTACAGAATATCTAAGATGCACAAAAAAAGGGGGGGAAAAAAGAAACCAGAAAACATGTATGTAAATCTAAAAAAATTGTATAAGATAATAATGATGCTCATTTCTAAAATAATGGACAAAAATAGAAGGTAATCTGGGGGTAGGTTATGAGGATATCGCGTATTTTTAAGTTCTTGTATTGTTTGGAAAAGCACTTAGGTAAGAATGACTTTGGACGTTGCTAAGATAAATATACATAGTAGAATTTTAAGTGTCACCCTAAAAAAGTAAACAGTCTATATCTTCCAAACAAGTGGAAGAAAAAAATAGAATAAGAAAAGAAAACAAATATACTCAAACAATTTGGAGAAAGAGCACCCCAAAAAGTCAAGATATAGAAAAACTAAAAAGTAATATGATAGAAATAAATCCAAATTTACTAGTAATAAAAATAAATGTAAATGAATCAAAATTTTCAGCTAAGGAATATAGATAATCAGACTGATTATATGCTATTCACAAAACAAAGTTCTAAAATGAGGACATGGTAAGGTTGGAAGTAAAAGGATGAAAGTTGATAAAGCTGAAAGTAAAAGGAGAAAAAATATACAAGGTCAACATGAACCAAAGAAAGCAGAAATATATTAATTCAGAAAAAAATGGACTTAAGAAATACATATTTTTGAAACAAAGTATGTCACTATGATAAAAGATTCATCTCAACAGAAACATGTAAAAATTCAAAAATTACCTATGCCAAATAAAGACTTAAAATATATAAAACAACAAAATGGTAAGACTACAGATAAAAATTAGCAAATCCATCACTATAATGGAACATTTCAATACATATACTACATATACTACAGTTATTGATAGTTCAAACTGACAAAAACTTGGTAAATATATAAAATTTTAAATTACATACTTGACTTAAAAAACATAAACAGGACATGTACCCAACAATTAGAGAATATATAGTTCTCCTAACCACACATGGCACTTTTATCAAAAATGTAACCACACAGATACTTTAAAATAAGCACCAACAAATTTCTAATTTTACCCATTGTACAATCAAGTTGGAATTGAATAAATTATTGAAAGTTAGATTTTCTTAACTCAAATGAAAAACAGGCTTCTAAATAGCTCATAGGTCAAGAAAACTATAATAGAAATTTTTGAATACATAAAAGTAAATGATAATTTGTGGGAAGCAAGCACAAGAAGAAACACAAAGATGTAAACTTGAAACTTGGAGGAGGACTTGCCACATATATAACCCCAAATGGATTGGTATTTGAAATGTATAAAATGCTGCTAATCAGTAAGAGAAGCAGCCAAATGGAAAAAAACAGGCAAAGATATGAACAGGCATTTTAGAGAAGAGGAAACAAGAATTGCAAGTAAGCGTATGAAAAGTTCAGCCTCATTCTCAGTCAGGAAAACACTGAAACACGAGATACCATTTTGCCTCCATTACATGAGCAAAAAAGAAGAGACCTAATAATACTAAATGCTGGCAAGAACGTTGAAAAAGAATCCACCACTCAACTAATGAATGTATGAATTATAACTACTTTGTGATAAAGTTTTGCGTTATTTTGTAAAGCTGAATTTGTAATTTGCAGTGCCAGCTAGATGCTAGAGAACCCCTTGCATGTGTATACCAGGAGACGTGGACAAAATTATTCAGAACAGAGGGATTATAGCAAAAAAAGTGCAGGAAATCAAGTTTATATCAAGGATATAGATAAATAAATTGTGGTTTATCTAAATAGTGCAATTACATGGCTTTGAAACTGAATTAACTGTAACTATGTACAAAGACATGGATGTTTAGAAATATTACACTCAGTGAAAAAAAGAGTACATCAAGTACGAGAAAAATTATATTAAAATCAAAGCTAAGTATATATTGTGGTAAAAGCATACGTGTAAGTATGTCTTTGGTAAAAAGATACACAGTCAGCCTTCCCTATCTGCAGGTTGTGCCTCTCGGGATTCCACCAGCCCAGGGATCTTGTACTATGTTACCGTCTGCAATTGGTTGAATCCGCGGATGTGGAACTGGGGATACCAATGCCAGGACTCATATGGGACCCGAGCTTCCATGAATGTTCATAAACATGGAAGGTCCTGGAACCAATCCCTGGCAGATACGAGGGACAACTGTATTTTAAAGGGGAGGGGAAGGGATTTGGGGAGGAAAGGGTAGTAACTGCTAACGGGTACTGTGTTTCTTTTGGGAGTGATAAAAATGTTCTAAAATTGATTGTGGCGATGGTTGCACTACTGTTAATATCCTAAAAACTTTAAATTGTACACTTTAAATGGGTGAGTAGTATGGTATATGAATTATATCTCAGTAAAGCTGTTTAAAGAAAAAAAAGCAAAGGAATGAATAACACAAAAGTTCAGGAGAGTGGTTACCTTTGATAACAGAATGAGGGAATCAGGGAAAAACAGGTAATTTCACAGATGTTTCTTACAGTTTCATTCAAGCTTCTAAGTGTCTATGTGTGTGTGTGTATTTTTCATATGTGTCAAATATTACATAAATAAAAATGCTGTGAATAAAACAAGCTTCCAGGAATTCACATGAGAAAAGCTGTATCTATAGCAATGACCTACACCAGAATTCTGATTTCTGGAATAATTAAATTTGTGTGAACAAAGTGAAATAAATTTTAAACACTAAAAGCCTGTGGTTTATAAGTTTTCTCCTCTTAATGAAAAAGTCTAAATAAGAGTACAACAGACCACAGGACATTGATATCACTGTTTTGCCCTTGGAAGCATTTTAAATCAAAGTTGATTTATATAAAACCTCTCTATATGAATGTTTCCACTGGACTTGAAGAAATAAGTACATGCCTGTAACTTTTATTTAAGATTTTTGCAGGTGGTCTTAAGGCATGGAAAATAGGACTATACTAATCTGGTCAAAGTTCAGCTATACATTCTAAAATGTTTGCTCTTCTCTTCTCTATTTTCACAAAGAAAGTTCTATTATTTCATAGGAAAAATAAAATTACAATAGTGAGAATTATTATATCTAAATTCTATTAGACCAAAATTAGTTTTAAGTTATGTCACTCTTGGAGTCTTTGATTTGTACATCCAGAAACAATAAGAAATGTTTCCAAAGGATGCCACATGAGGGTCCCACTAGCCCAAGCACATCTATTTACAAGAACAATGTACCTGTGGTATAGTTTTTCTAGGTAGATAGACGATGGATAGATAGAAAGACAGATAGATGATAGATAGATAGATAGATGATAGATAGATAGATAGATTCCTGGGTTATATAAACAAAATCATATGTTTTTCCATCTCTGGGAGCAGGAGGAAGAATATATATGTAGTACAACACTCCCCACCTCCAGCAATAGTAAAGGTAAAGGAATAAAATTCCTGAGACAAAGCACCAAGCTCCACTCATTCACTGCCACTGCCATTCCGTATTTGAGGGCTTAACCATATCTGATCCCTCTTCTAAAGTAAATCATTAATGATGTCTCACGTCTATATAAATATAATACAAAAGCCATTTCAAATATCGTTTACAAGCATGGTTCCATTTGATATCTACCAGAACCCTATGAGATATATAGGGGAGATCTGGTTATTTCCATTTTACAGATGACACTAAGTTACAGATGTCACAGAGACCTGAACTAACTCACAAGGATTTAATAAAACCTATGGAGCTGGGAGATTTTATGAAACCTCTCTGAGCCTTGATTGTCTCATCTGAAAAATGGGTAGAAGAATATACCCATTTCACTGGGTTGTTATGCAAATTGAACGTTAATATATGTGAATGATGCTGTCATGTAATATATGCTATATGTTAGCTATTATTTTTGTTATGCAGGCTAGAATCAATGCAATTTTGTAATACATTGCTAACGCTTATAGATTACCTGGGTCCTGTTCCAAGCAGGCAAAATGTGACCTAGACCTAGTTTTGAATAAGAGAATGTTAGAGCTGGGAGACTTTGTAGAGTTCTAGATGGCCCAACCTTCCATTCTAGAGTCCTGGGACCTAGAAAGACCCAAGAACACATGGCTAGTTTGCTGCAGAAGTGGATCTAGACACTTAGGCTCCCAATTCCTAATCTACAACTTTTCCACACCAACTAACAGATGTGGCTCAATGTCTCTAGAACCCTTTCCTTACTGCTGAGATTTGGTCTAATTATTGTTTGGTCTTATTATTCTTATTGCCTCAAAATGTATCCGTCCATAGAACCATTGAGTTTCCCTTGATCTAGTCACCTGGCCTTCAGGTGACCTAATCCCTCTGGCTCATGCTGTGCTTAGCAGTCTACACACCTAAACTGCTGTCTGTCTTCACCTGTGTAAATTTCTCCAGTGCATACATTTGTTTGACTACAAGGATGTTCAGGTAGAAATTTTGCACAGCAGTGGCTTTTTCCATCCCTGCTAGAATTTTACCTTGCAGATCTGGAAATACACATAGGCTTTGTAAAATATTGTCTTTGAAAGACTTAACTACCACATTCTTTTCACATTCACGTATGTTTTTAAGTGCCAGGTCAAATATTCTCAAATTAATTCATGTTAATAAATTTCATGGTATCATTCGAGCACCTCCAGAGAGTCTGTGAGCCCCAAACCTTTACCTCTTTCACTTGTCAAGGTGTCTTAAGTTCCACCCAAAATGATTCAGTCCTTTCTCAAAGGCAGTTCTTCCAGAGTTCCTTATTAAAGTACAAATGCCCTTCAGAAAGCGACCACCTCAAGATAGCAATTTAGCATGATAAGTTGCCAGCTGGGCTCAGGTCCATGGTCTGTGGGAAGTTGATTCAAGATATAGGACCATCAGTGGGGGGAAGGATAAGGGAAGACAAATGGGCTGGGGATGTCCCTGGAAATAGAAGAAGGGGGGCACAAATTCACTTATAGGAGAGTCACTAAGGACACTGTGGGAGAGAAGAGGGATCAAGCAAAACCATGCTGCTCCCACTTTACAATATTTTGGAGGACTAGGGGATAGAAAGGAAATAGATTTGCCTGAAGGGGCAGCAGCAGAAGACAATCTTTTGGCAAAGTACCCAGAAACACAGAGTCACAGGTCACTGATTCAGCTGGCTTCAGCACCATGATTTTGAAACTCTCATTAAAAAAAAAAAAAAGTGTTAAAGCAGAACAAATTCTTTATTGTCCTCTATTAATGTACACAGTATTTCTAGAGTAATAAATGAGATACCTCTATGAACTGAGAGAGAACGATATGGATGAGAAAGATTCCTCACTGATACTTGATACATGTCTAGACTCCCTGAAGCCACTTAATGCATATCCTGAGATTCAAGCAGAGAGATGTTTGAGTACTTATCTTTCCTAATTACAAAAGTGATACATTTTCATCATGGAAAATGGAGAAGTTGAAAATGATAATAAAATATCATTTCTAATTCATCCAATAGGAGAAAATGGAAAATATCTAAAAAATCTTGTCAAATATTTTAAAAAGCAAGTTGTAAAAGGATATGTACAGTATAATACCACCTAGTTATAATATTAACACAATGTGAAAATTGGCTAGGATACAAACATGTGGTAAAAATATAAGACACACATGAGAATGGTACATATATTAAATGGATTAGTTTAAGCTGCTAGTAACAAGAAATCTAAAATAATAGTGGCTTAAATAAATTAAAATTTCATTTGTTTGTCAAATTAAAGTTTGGGTAAGCTGCTAAGGGTTGTAATGACAACTCTGCAAACATGACGACCAGGGTTTTTCTGTCTTGTAGTTCCACCATCCTTAACACACAGCTGCTGCCTGGTGGCCCAGTACAGCGCCTACCAGGAAAACCACAGTCCAGCTAGCACAAATTGGGAAATGGAGGGAGGACAACCCTCCACCCTTTCCTTTAAGGAATCTCCCAGGAAGTTGTGTATATAACTTCCACTTTAATTCTGCTGGCCAGAATTTAGTCACATGGCAATACCTGGGAAATGCAGTGTCTATTCCAGGCAAACAGGTATCAAACTAAAAATCAAGGGCTACTTCTGCAAAGGAGGGTGGGGGAAGAGTTGACGGTGGGACCGAAGCTGCTATCTGTAATGCTGAATTTCTTGTACGTTTGCGAGAGCAATTCGAAGCAAATATGACACGTTAACATCTGCTTAATCTTTGCGATGGGTACGTAAGTGTCAGTTCTATGATTTTCTTAACTTCTCTGATTCTCTGAAATTTTCATGATTTCAAATGTTTTAAGGAAAGCATAGAAAATAAAGGAACACAATAAAGTGGGCCATAGTTCCCCACCTATATATACATACCCATACACATTAAATATACATTAAAACACTAAAATACCAACATTGACATTTTGATGGCTGACACTTCAGTCTTTCAACTATACGCATTTTTACTCAATCATGTCTTTAATTCTTACATAGTTTGTAACCTGCTTTTTAATGTATTGTGTCATAAGCATTTCCCATGTCTTTTAAGCTTCTTTTAAAATATAACATTTAATGACTGCCCTGTAATCTCTCATACGGATGTATTATAAGTTAATTAACTCCTATTGTTGAACATAAGAAATTTTAGATACATTTTATATTTATGGATTTTAAATGTACATATTTT
Organism: Leucopleurus acutus; assembly: GCF_964270905.1. Taxonomy (NCBI): domain Eukaryota; kingdom Metazoa; phylum Chordata; class Mammalia; order Artiodactyla; family Delphinidae; genus Leucopleurus; species Leucopleurus acutus. Next base: position 73,372,986 of record NC_139145.1, on the reverse strand, counting down.
ATCTTCTGTTACTATGTCTCTAGATATTCATTTGCAGGTAAAAATAATTACAGGTATCTTCACTTATATCTAGTTATAATTCATCGCAGAAGTGATTTTCGTTTTCCTGAGAGCTTTTGCTTCCTAGTGTTCCTATCCAGGTGGTATCTGTCTCAAAGTCTTTGGACCAATTTTCTCAGAATCAGCTGAAATCCCCTAAGCCTCAAAAGTTCTTCCTGCATGTTTTCCTGACTCTCACGGAACTTCCATTGATTTGTGTGAGTCTCACAGTTCAATAGGAGCCTACAAGCACAAGGGAGAGGCACATCAAGACCTTTGGTCCCTGGGGGTGCTAAGAGCCTGCTGTGCTCTGCTCTCCCATCTCTGCAAGGCCTACGCTTCTGTATTGGACCAATCTGATCCCATGACACCACCGCTGCAGATGAGAGCAGCTTTGAAAGCGCTATTTTGGTACCCTTGGTGAATGGTTCAGGTGCTCAGTTTTCTTTAATGCTAAATTCAATTCTGTGGGACGAATGATTCTTTTATCACTCTCTTGCTCTCTCATCCACTCTCTCGTGCATTTTTAGTAACTTTCCATTTAGATAATGCATGAAAGATACCTTCTGTAGCCCCTCTCATGGGTCATGTTTTGTGATGCACACATCCAAATAGACTTTAGAACCTTATCTAGATACTATCACCATGAACCAGAATTTACTGATGCATTTTCTATCTAATTCCACCCCCCAAAAAATCATTACTACAAATTCTGAAAGAACCTATTCAAGGAAAATCTTTCCAAGTACCCATAAATTGATAAATTCACTCATTCAACAAATGTTTATTAAGTAGCCAATGTGCTCTACTTCTGGTGTCCCATAAATGCACAGACTCAATATGGGAGGTAGATAGCTAAATAAATAATTAACATAATGTAACACCTAAGCAAAGTAAGTGCAGGGGCTAAGGGAGTATCATCTGGAGTGTGTGTGTGTGAAACAAAGACCAGGACTTTTTCTCTGATATCCATGTGATTAATCAGGTCCACAAAGACTCACAGGTTCTACCTAATAATTCCGTGGGAGCGAGCATCCCGCTCAGGTGCCTCCCTCCTTCTAGTTCCTTTCCCAGATATTCACAACTAGCACTCCATCCTCCTCATCACCTTTGTTCTATATGGATTCTAACTACATGTCCCTCCAACCCCACGCTGAAGGTCTCATCTTCCAGGAAGCCTCCTCTGAGTGCTGTGGAGCCCAGATCTCTGTCTTACAACTATCATGCCCCAAGCAAGTACCACAGTGCCTTGAAAAGAGCTTCTACAAGAAGAGCTGCATAGATCCTGCTGGAGTTATACTCAGCCAGATTTGTTTCCAAAAATGAACATTGTAGACAAAACCCACAGTCAAGACTCAATAAATATTTGTTGAGTGAACGGAAGAACAAATCAATTATTGTGTTTCTAGATTCCCCTTAGCAGAGTGTTGGGCACATGGTATTCAATAAAGTGTCAACTGATTTCCTTCTGTGGTATAAAATTATGAATGTATCAATGGATTTTTCTAAACTAGGTGTTGTTTTTCTAATATTTGGCTTGATTACTTTTACTTAATATATATTGTTAGATGTGGAATGTTTGGCTGCCCCTTTTCAGAAATGGCAGTCAGATCCACCTCCCAATTTTGAGATAACAGATGTAAACCTTCTTAAAAAATAATCTCTAGCCCAGTCCAAGGTTCTCAGAAGGCTCACTCAGAACAGGACCCATACCACTGGAGCCCAGTTCATCTGAAGAAGGCAAAATGATGCCTCAGTGTATCATCTGATGTCCTTTTCCTAGGCACCGGGTGCAGCACATTACAAGGTACCTAGAAGATAAGATAATGCTTCCCAAATTGCATCCATACAAAGGTCTACAATCAGATGTTCTCTTCCTTGTCTTATGGGCTGAGTTGTGCCCCTGCAAAATTCATATGATGAATTTCCAACCCCCAGTATCTCAGAGTGTGACTGTATCGAAATAAGGTCTTTAAGGAGCTAATTAAGTTGAAATGAGGTCACTGGAATGGATCTTAATCCAACATGACCGGTGTTTTTATCAGAAGAGGAGATTAGAACAGACGTGTGCACACACAGGAGGAGACCATGTGAAGACAGGGGGAGAAGATGGCAATCTAAAATCCAAGGAGAGGGACTTCCCTGGTGGCACAGTGGTTAAGAATCCGCCTGCCAATGAGGGGATACAGGTTCGATCCCTGGTCTGGGAAGATCTCACATGCTGCAGAGCAAGTAAGCCTGTGAGCCACACAACTGAAGCCCGTGCGCCTAGAGCCCATGTTCCGCAACAAGAGAAGCCACTGCAATGAGAAGCCCACGCACTGCAACAAAGAGTAGCCCCCGCTCGCCACAACTAGAGAAAGCCCACACACAGCAACGAAGACCCAACACAGCCAAAAGACTGATTAAGTAAGTAATTAATTAATTTATAAAATCCAAGGATTTGGATTAGAAAGTAGCTTAGAAAGAACCAATCCTGCCAACATCTTGATCTTAGACTTCTAGCTTCCAGAACTGTGAGAATATAAACTTCTGCTGTGTAAGCCACCCAGACTGTGATATTTTGTTAGAGAAGCTCTAGGCAATTAATACATCTCCCAAGAAAACTCTCCATGTGAACTCCATATATTCTGCCTCATTATTAATATTATAATGATGAGTTGCTTCTGGAGACTCACCAACAGGGTTTGAAAATGGTATAGCAGTGGCCTCAAAATTGACATACCTACCCAAATCAGCCTAACTGGCCTCTCCTCATGGAATGCACCACTGGACAGCCACTCTGTCTTCTACCTCACCCCTTATTCTCTGTCACACCATGTTACCATTCATGTCCTTCATAGCATAAGTTCCATCCTGGAATTCTCTGGTTTGTTGTCTGTCTTCCTAACAAGACTGTAAGCTCCACAAGGACAGAAGACCCTCTCTGTATCCCCAGTAACTAGCACAGTGCCTGTCACTGAGGAAGAGATATTTGATGACTGAGTCTGCTCTTTTTGATTTTCTGAACTTCCTCAGGGGGTACAGGCTCCATTTTTGACACACTGACTCCAAAATAGCTTGGTTTCCCTTTTTGCTTTCAATTTACTCAGCTCTGGAATTCCAGGTTTCTCAGCCGGGTATTTGACTTCTGAGAAAGATGCTGGAGCGAAAGCGATGGCCTCGCTCCGTGTGCACCAGCCTGCCTGGCAGCGGCAGTTCACAATATTTTAAATGATGGAGGTTGGTTGAAGGGGATGAGCAGGATGGGAGACCCATCAGAAGAATGATATAGCATTCAGAAGTATGTGTTATAAATAATAAAACAAACCCAACTGTGCATATTAAGTTGTAATTCGATCTCTGGCTTCTTCTGACATTGATAAACCACTCAAAGCCTCCCTCTCATGGTTTCTGATGCCACGACAGACTAACCCCTCTCAATGGAATTTCTACCTTATTATTATTATGTACAATCTGTTCTATATTCTTCTGCATGTTTGAAAAACAGGCGATAAGAGCCACATGTAATGAACTGGACAAGCCCAGATTTTGCTTAAAACTGTGTTTAGCCAGTTAGGAAGAGATGAAAATATGCCTGTAAATGGGACACAAATGGGCATTTGGAGCAGAAATAATTTCTGGGTTCTGGGTGACATCTAGACACTCAGTCAAATGTAAAAGAGAAGTGAATAGCTCAAGGTGTCAGAAGCCAAGTGTCCAGGTCCTAGAGCTGCAGTTTTCCCCGTTCAGTGCTTGTAATAGGGAAGAACAAATCTGACTCCATAGTGGATCGTTTGTTTTACTTTAACCTTTGTATTCTATTGCTTTTGTTGCCTATAGCCTGAAATATACAAAATAGCCCATTCTCAGGGCTCTGACCTTTAACAGTATAACACTTTTGCATTTATATAGAGATTAAAAAGTTGCAGAAGGGACAATAATATTTGTTTTGTTGAAGGTGTACAGGAACATCATGACCTGACCTACCTGGACAGCTGCAAGAACAAAGGATTCCTGCACCAAAAGTTCGAAACAACCAACCACACCCCTCTAGCACCATGCCTTTAAAAGTGCCTTGCTGAAACCCTCTGGGAGTTTGTGGCATGAGCCACCCATCTCCTTGCATGGCCCTGCAATAAAACTTCCTGTGCTCCAAACTCCGACGCTTCGGTTTGTTTGGCCTCAAACTTCCCGTTGGTAACATGCTGACTTGGAGCCCCACTCATTCTGAAAGAGGAAGTACCTCCCCCAGGGAGCCAGAGTTTAGGCAGTGCTGCTCAGGTGTCTGGGCAAGCACGATGGGCTGCTCTGAGCTCCACCGGACAGCTTTCCAACCTTACACTGTAAAACGGCCCTCACAGCAGAAATATTCTTGAATCGTTCTCCCCATCTGATCAAGAGCATTCACTCCAATTCTGTTCTGAAAACTAGCCTTGCTGCTATTTGTTCCTCTGTCAGCAGGGCTTCGGCTCCAGCTAAAGCCCATACCTGGGATCTGACTTGGCCAGGGATGTCTCCACTGTCCTGGAGAATAAACAAGAGCTCTCCTTCCACCTATTCACCAGATTCCAAGATACCTCCCACGTCGCCTCTGGCTCCCACATAGCTGATTTATTCCCTTGGGGGCAATAGGACATCTACTGAAGCAACTGAGTGTATCGGTCAGTTCCACACCAAAGCACTGGGCTAAATCAGAGGAATGGAATCTCAGCTGCTTAAAAATAGCCATGGAGCATTGATTTTTTCTTTTTTTCCCCTCCTGTCAACACTCCCCCCCATCCCCAACCTGACCAGTCACTTTCGCTTCAGAATGTTTTCCATTGAAATCAAGATGAAGGATAGTCAAGGAGAGGGTCAGGTACTAAAGCAGGAAAGGGAGAATGAGAGCAGAAAAGGAAGGAGGCAAACAGACACAATCCAGGACCAAAAGTCTACACAGGTCAACTCACGTGTTTCTCATCACTTGGGGCAGCTGGCAATGCTGCTCATCCCACAGTGGCTCCTGACACACACACAGATGGTCGTGCAGAATCGTCCACAGCCAAAGGCAGCCTGGAAAGGACATCCTGGATGCTCAACGTCAGTCCGTGTCCTTCATGCCACAACAACGAGAAAATCAGACTCACACTTTCATCTTGGAGTTTTCTACTTTTCAAATAACTCTCACCAGAAAAAAGGAAAAAAAGGGGGGGTCTGGAAGTACACACATAAAAACTGAACAAGAGTTTATCTTCTGAGGGTTCGGGTGAGAGTTGGAAGTGAGGGACTTGGACTTTTTACTTTATACTTTTTTATAAAAAGTGTTAGGGTAATAAGTAGTTTTTGCTTCCTTTTGTGCTTTCCATATTTTCCCTAAGAAATGATTTGCTTCCATAATTTTTAAATAAATATGCTTCTAAAAAATGGGAGGAAGATGCTTTCATAAGCATGATCACACTTAATCTTCTCAACACCCCAGTGAGGTGAGCAGAATGGATGGCTCAGGACTTGGGGTCACTCAGACTTGGGTTATGATCCTTCTTTTCACATCTATCAGCTGTGGATTCTGAGCAAGAAGTTTAATCTGTACTGCAGACATGATAATAAAACCCAGTATGTCAAGTTCCTAGGAGAATTATAGCAGATACAACATATTAACCCTTATAAAAATGCTTGGTATGAATAAGTACTCAGTAATTAGAAGTTATCATCATTATTGTTACTATTATTATTATTATTTTATTTTTATTTTTTTTTGTGGTACGCGGGCCTCTCACTGCTTTGGCCTCTCCCATTGCGGAGCACAGGCTCCGGACGCGCAGGCTCCGCGGCACGTGGGATCTTCCCAGACCGGGGCACGAACCCATGTCCCCTGCATCGACAGGCGGACTCTCAACCACTGCACCACCAGGGAAGCCCTATTATTATTATTATTTTAAAATTAAGAGATAAATCCTGGAAAATACAGCAACACAGCTAGCAGTTGGCTAAACCAAAACCAGACTCAAGTTCATCATGTGGCCACCATATTGCAAGGGGTAAAACAGGACTGTCCACACTGCCCACCCTAGAGAGTTTCAGAATGGAACAGGACATCCAGAGCCCACTCTAGAATCAACCTCAGAGAGAAAACTCTGTGAGATCTCTATAGAGGTGGCCATGGGTCTGTCCAGCCCTGAATACTTCCCGATCCAACCCGAAGACCTTTTGGAACAAATAATGCTATCTAAAAATACTTGGAAGAAATAATATATGTTTCTGGTGGGCAGAGCCAGAGACAAAGATTTGAAGGAAAGATAATATTTATGTAGATGTCAGACCTAAAGCTGACACTCCATTGAAAAATTTTTAAAGATTTTTTTCATTGCTCATAAAAAGAAACAACACCAAAGAGAGAGTTTGAACATCCTCAAGGCTGCTCTCTGATTTGGTGTTAAACCAATTCCAAAATGTACTCGTATTTCACTGCACTTTAGGGTGCGCTTTATTGTTTTTATTTTAGACTTTTGATCCAAAATCTTTAATTTTAGATCGATCTTTAATCTTCTTAAACATCCATTACGCCATTTAGATTGAGGGCTAAATTCTCTATATTCCAGATTTTCTAGGTTTTTCGGGTCCAGCCTGGAACAGTTTGCAGAGAGGGTTCACACTGATGCTGCCTGAAACCAGACAGGAGAACCAGGGACAGCAGTGAGGCCAGAGGTGGACCACATACACGTGCCCAAACACCTGTTCTCATTCACTGCTGCAGGTGGTGACCCCTGGCCTTTCTACGTTTCTATACAGTTTACAGAGCACATTCTTGTACATTATTCCACACCATCCTCGCAACAATCCAATAAAAAGCTAACATTATTAGCCCCATTTTTCAGCCAAAGAAACTGGAGGCTCAGCAAATTGAAGTGATTTTTCTCAAGGCCATCAGACAGTAAGGAAAGACATAACTTGAACTCCATATTTGGCACCTTTTCTACTTCACCTCAAATGTTGTTTACACCTCTAATTCCAAACAGGAAAGAGTTTCCCATTTCACCTCTCTGCCCCCCAGCACCACGGCTGCCATTCCGCCATACACTCTCCCCTCCAAAACTGCAGAAGCTCAGGTAACAAGCCACAGCAAAATTACCCGACGCTTGCTGGAGTTCTGACCACACTGAAAAAGCCCTTGGAAGGCCCTTCTCTATTCGTGATCAATGGGACCGTAGCCAGGACAAGCCTTGCTGGCGCTGAGCTGATCTCAGCCATGAACGTGCCCGCACAGTGTACATATTCGCTTGTATGCTGAGCACAGAGGATGAAATAATTCTGCACCGTGCCCATTTTTGTGCTGTTAAGGCATACGGTTGCTTTGCAAGCAAAACAGTAGATCTTTCATTTGCCAGTGACATTCCACAAAGTGCTTATAATTCAGTGTTAGCTTATCAGCCATCCAATCTCCCACTCTAGGGAATGTGTCAACCATCAAAAGGAGTGGAGGAGGTGTGCTGCATCTTAATGGCTTTCATTTCATCAGACTTACTTTCTTAAGGGCATTTAATCAATGAGGACAAGTAGTAGGCAGATTTTTAAATAAATGTGTCACTTTAGGTTAATCCACAGCACAGTTGAATGTATTTGTTTATGCAACTCCCAAATATGTCTCTCTGTTGCTCAGCAGAATTGATAATCTGTAAATCAAAACATGTTACAAGTACTTTTAAACTATCCCCCAAGGAACAGCTCTATTTGACCTGCCGGAATGGGAGATGTCCAGAAGTTTCAGGTACAAGGGTGTTGAATGTCAGAGCTACTCAGAATGCTTGAGTGAAACGTCAGTTCCATTTACAACAAAGCTTTCTATTCATTCTTCCTTCCTTTCTTTCATTAACCAGGTGAATAATGTGCTAAAGAAAAAAACACGTTGGGGGTGACAAAGAGGCTGGCAAAAGATGGCAAGCTGGGAAGCAAAAGGGACTGCAGGAAATTTAATTTATTCTTGGGGCTATTATTAAATGCAGCAGCAAATAAAAATTAAAAGTAGACTAGAATAATACTGATGGGACTTGCATCATTTTACACTGATTATACCAAGATACTGACTTCTGTTTATTCGCTCTGCTTTTTGCATCCTTAATGTGGCCCAAACAGAGGAGTTGTAATTGCATAAACCCAGGTCCCACGTCAAAGAGAAATTGCTTTTGCCATCCGTTATCAGCTATCTGAACTGTCAAAATATGATTGTCACATCTGCTGGAAGTGTATTGGCCGGGTTGTGATGTGAATGCGGTTTTGTTATTTTAGATTGATTTTCTTAATGCTGGCCATAAGCGTGCCCATGTGCAGGCTAGCCGATCTTTTCAGTCCTTTTAACAAAGCTTGAACTGTGTTGACATTTGTCCCCAGGCAGCAGTGTCCATTCAGAGTAGGACCTCTGCTGAGGCTTTTGTTGGAAACACTTAAATAATCTCTTTCTTCTTTCTTTTTTTTTTTCTTTTCTTTAAACAAAGTGTTTACCAAATAAGATCGAGACTCTATGATCCTTTTGACACTGCAGCTAACAAAAGTTATTAATATTCTGTGGGCTTCATAGCAAGAATCTATTCAATGGTTTCAGGAATCATTCGAATCCCAGGCACAGCCTTAACTACAGCTTTTTATAGATAGCAAAGGATATCCAGATCTATGTGCCTGTGACATTGCAGAGGACACTGGAGGTTGATAAAAACTCACTGTATTATGTCTCTTTCCCCATTTCTTTATAGATGGCCAAAGAGAAGCTGGCTTTCTTGGACTTGGGAAGAGTCATTGAACTCCCAGTGCTTGTGAATGACTATCAGAAGAAAAGATGGTCTTCGTTTCATTTTATTTTACTGAAAATCGTGACATGTAAATAATGACATAAAATCTCTCTGTAGGCCTGGTAAGGGCTCTGTGGGTTTTCCGAAAGCTGCCTCCGCTTCCATAGGGTGCCAGGACCTCAGAGTTTGTAAGACATCCAGGGAGAGGACCCCAGCCCTAAGTGCACCTATAAACATACATAATAGCCGATTTACAACAGAGCTGAGTCAGAATGGAAATTCACGTGCCAGCTTGTAGTACAATTCAGCTCTCAATTCTGAGACAAATTAAATTCATCCTTGTGCATCCTAGTGGTAATGTACAATTAGCCTTCAGAAACGGTCATATATTTTCCTATCCTATAGGAGCCTTTGGAATTTCAAGGGTAACCTCTCCAGTCCCCTTAACAGTAATCTTAAGTGTATATCTCCAAAGTTACATAAATCAAACCATTTGGTAAACTGTGTTGTAACCTTTTTAAACATATCTCCCCGTTAGCTTTAACATCATTATATCCCATTGTGATGAAAATGGGACTCTCTGTATCCAGTGATAATGAAAATAGCTCCTTTATGCAGTTTCTGCATGCAATTATCCAGGCTTTTCTCAGACTCTAGAGAAATCTAAGCTAATTGCTCTGGGACTTTCCTACATTTCCATAAATTCTTTGTTAATTTTTCATGAGACACTGTTATTGCAGTTGCCCTTAAAGTTGCCACTGTATTCAATCACAGAAAGAAGTCATTATGGAAATGGGGTGATTTGCTGGTGTCCCCACCAGAGCTGGACTCCTTTTGATCCCTATGTATTCTCAGGTGAGGTGGGGCTTTTTTTTTTTTTTTTTTTTGGTATAAGATTTTCTTCATCTGAGTTTACTCACAGCTCATCTAAAAGCTGTTGTATGTGGTATATGACCTCGTCATTGTAGGGCATGAATTGTGTTTGCATGAATTGTGTTTGCTATCTGACAGTTGGCTCTGGAATTGCTTTTACACCTACTCATCAACCCCAAAGACAAAGAGCTCTGTTTTAAGTGACAGAGGAGAAACCCAAGAAGCCAAGCTTCCCGGGGAACGCTCTTAAACTACCTCAGATGTTACATTTGATTTATTGATTGCTTCGAGCCCAGAGTCACAATTTCTGTAGCTCCCAATAAGCACTACCTAAGAACACGTCCAACACATTGAAGAGATTTCCAGGGATGTTTCAGCCTGATTCTCTCCTATGAGCTCCCCTGGGCCCCAGAGCATATTCTCTGGAACCACTAAGGGAAGACAATCTTCCCCCTCTTGTTTTTTTTTTTAATTAATTAATTAATTTATTTATTTTTATGTTTGGCTGCGTTGGGTCTTAGTTGCTGTGCGCAGGTTTTCTCTAGTTGCAGCGAGCGAGGGCTACTCTTCGTTGTCGTGCGTGGGCTTCTCATTGCGGTGGCTTTTCTTGTTGCAGAGCGCGGGCTCTAGGCGTGCGAGCATTCAGTTGTTGTAGCTCACAGGCTTAGTTGCTCCGCGGCATGTGGCATCTTCCCAGACCAGGGCTCAAACCCGTGTCCCCTGCACTGGCAGGCGGATTCTTAACCACTGTGCCACCAGGGAAGTCCCTTCCCTCTCTTGTTGTTAGGAAGGGCTGGATTCAATATAATCAGATCAACCAGGTGCTCAAAACACCTGCAAAATAAGAGGACTAAAAGCAAAGACATGGAGAGCAAGAAAGAGAGAAAAGCTTAGCTTTGGTTAATTTATCCAGAATTAGCAATTGGAAAATCTAAAAAGAAGCTCTTTTAATTTCAAAATATATGCAAGGACTGTGTTCGACAGTTTTGCCTTAGATTTTTATTGCAAATTATGTGGGAGATGGGTAACAATTCATCAATCTATAGTCAAGATTTGGGCAGGTTATGGTATGTAGGCTCTACTTCAATTAAAATGATCTCAAAAAGTTGCTCTAGGGCTTCCCTGGTGGCTCAGTGGTTGAGAGTCCGCCTGCCGATGCAGGGGACGCGGGTTCGTGCCCCAGTCCGGGAAGATCCCACATGCCGCGGAGCAGTTAGGCCCGTGAGCCATGGCCGCTGAGCCTGCGCGTCCGGAGCCTGTGCTCCGCAACGGGAGAGGCCACAACAGTGAGAGGCCCGCATACCACAAAAGAAAAAAAAAAAGTTGCTCTAATCTTTGTTTTGTTTTGTTTATATATGGTTTTACTTGTTAAAGTGTTAGAATGCTACAGAAAAACTGAGTCAGCAGCTATACCAGTGAAAAGTGGAGAAAGAATGAATTGCCCTTTGATTAGAATGATGGTAGTATCAGGCATTATAACAAGTGTTTTTTTTTTAACTGAAGTATAGTTGATGTACAATGTTGTGTTAATTTCTGCTGTACAGCACAGTGATCCAGTTATATATATATATATGTTCTTTTTTATACTCTTTTCCATTATGGTTTATCTCAGGATATTGAATATATTTCCCTGTGCCATACAGTAGGACCTTGTTGTTTATCCATTCTATATATAATAGTTTGCATCTACTAACCTCAAACTCCCAGTCCATCCCTCTCCCTCCCACACTCCCCCTTGGCAACCACAAGTCTGTCCTCTATGTCTGTGAGTCTGCTTCTGTTTCGTAGATATTCATTTATGTCATATTTTAGATTCCACATATAAGTGATATCATATGGTATTTGTCTTTTTATGACTTACTTCACTTAGTATGATAATCTCTAGTTGCATCCATGTTGATGCAAATGACATTATTTCATTCTTTTTTATGGCTGTGTAGTATTCCATTGTGTATATGTACCACATCTTCTTTATCCATTCATCTGTCGATGGACATTTAGGTTGTTTCCATGTCTTGGCTATTGTGAATAGTGCTGCTATGAACATACAGGTACATGTATCTTTTTTAATTAGAGTTTTGTCCAGATATGTGCTCAGGAGTGGGATTGCTGGATCATATAGTAATTCTATTTTTAGTTTTTTGAGGAACCTCCATACTGTTTTCCATAGTGGCCGCACCAACTTACATTATCACCAACAGAGGGTTCCCTTTTCTCCACACCCTCTCCAGCATTTGTTATTTGTAGAATTTTTGATGATGGCCATTCTGACCGGTGTGAGGTGGTACCTCACTGTAGTTTTGATTTGCATTTCTCTAATCATTAGTGATGTTGAGCATCTTTTCATGTACCTACTGGCCATCTGTATGTCTTCTTCGGAGATATGTCTCTTTAGGTCTTCTGCCCATGTTTTGATTGGGTTGTTTGTTTCTTAGTTGTTGAGTTGTATGATGCTCTAACCTTGACATTCATTTGGGCCTTTGTCTTTATGGGGAAGTTACTCTGCCACTTTCAGCCACCTTGAACTCTAGGTTGGAGGCTTTGGATAGCTGACTTCTAAGAAAAGCTCCTACATTCCCTGCAGTTTCTAAAACTATTCTTGAACATCATCAAAAGAACTTGGCTATACTTACGGCAAACCACACAGTGCCTGGAATACACCCTTTATTTGGTCACGCTCGTGGTGAGTGTAGCCCTGGCCTCCCACCTGCAACCTCAGAGCTGACCTCCCGGAGTATACCGTGAACTAAGTCTCCTGGATGTGGGCTCTTTGTGATCCTCAGGTCATTCTGGCAGCCCATGTGGGAAAACAGTCCATTTGCAAACACACTCACAGATCAGCAAATGACCAACTGGATGATCCCCAAGGACCAAAACCCACTGGGAGTTGCTCAGATGGTCTCTCTCAAGGCAAACAGAATAAAGAAAATTCTGTGCAAGTGAGAATTAAACCCGTTGCCTTCCAAAGTCATAAAAGCAAAGTTCTCGCAGCCTGATGTCTCCCAGGAGCCCCCCCCCCACCAAGGGGTGACTATTCATCTCAGTGGGCAGTTCAGTAAATATGTGTAAATTAAAGGAAACTGAAAGAGTAGCAGTATTTGGAATATTCTAAGCCTGTTTTCACGGTATCTGAACATTTAACTTGGTATTGAGAAGTCAACTTGGTATCTTTGATGAAGACCACTGCTGTCACTGAAGTTGCTCTAGCATTTCACAGTTGCCAAGGTGCAGACATAGCTTCAATCACACGCCTCTCCAGATGACGATTTGTGTTCAGTCTTCCTTCATCTTCCCATTATATTGGCATTATTTTTTCCCAATAGTTTTATAAACTCTTTTTCAGAAATTATTGTCTTTGACAGTGTAAATGTCCATCAGCTACACCATGTGACAATAAGAGCATTATGTCATGTGAAGATACTATCACAAGGCCAGGCTCCGAAGTCACTATTCATATTTTCATATTTGAAAACTCAAAATTGGATGAGTTTGGAAGTACTCTAATTCAGGTATAAGGGAAGCTGGTTATTGAATGGGAAGGTTTTTTCTTGACAGTGAAATTCAAATGGAGTAGTTACTTGCACATCAGCATTCCCTCATGTAATCCTCCTAACAATGTGATTTAAGAAGCATAATTCCACTTTTTCTTTCAACAAGGACGCAGAGATGCAGATCTGTGTGAAGACCCTGACAGGCAAGACCACCACCCTTGAGGTGGAGCCCAGTGACGCCATAAAGAATGTCAAAGCCAAAATCCAAGACAAGGAGGGCAGCCTGCCTGACCAGCAGCATCTGATTCTTATGGGCCAACAGTGGGAAGCTGGTAGAACTCTCAGACAACAACATCCGGAAAGAGTCCCCCCTACACTTGGTGCTTTGCGTACAGACAGCATCGTCGGCCCTTCCCATAGCCCCCTCACCCGGAAATAAAACTGCGACGAGATGATCAAGGGTCAGGCTGACCTACAACCTCCTCCTCCTTCCCCTGCAGGGTGGTCTCCGACTGGACCCCGTGGCTCTGGGGGCTCAAAAAAAGTTTCCCTTTCCTGGAAAAGATGGAGGAGGAGGAGGAAGAGAAGAGGGAAGGGGAAGGGGAGGAAAGGAAGGGGAGGGAAGGGAGAGGGGGAGGGGGAAAAGCAGCAGCAGAAGCAGCAAAAGCGGCAGCAGTAGCGTAATCTCCATCTGACAGGTAATGAAACTGAAACTCAGGGAGGTCAAAGAAATTGCCCAAGATAGCACAGTAAATAACAGAGTCAGGATCCCCATCTGCCTACCTCCAAAAGTCCTTTTATTCTACTAGGGCCACATTCAACATTAGCTCCTCCACACACTTGACCTGCGGCCTTGCCCCATCCTGGGAGAATTGCCCACGTGGCTCTTTGGACTCCCACAGTTTTCCATATGAGCTTCTTCCACAGTACCTATAATTCCTCACTGCAGTTTTTGTTTATGTGTCTGATAGACTGCAAGGTACCTGAAGCCAGGTGTCTTGCCCTGTTCATCTTTGTGTTCCTGGCACTTACCCCCAGAACTGTCACAGGGGCACATTTATTGCAAGATAATATTATTGCCCAATAAACAAATACAAAGATATTCAAATGCTCACATGAAGAAACGCAAATTAAAGCAACAGTGAAATTTCATTTTTTTAGTTACCCAGCGTGGTCAATAAGAGAACATTCTGTGTTTTCTAGGATGGAGGAAAAACAAGGACTCATATTGCGTTGAATGGTGTTAAAACAGTACAATTTTGAACAGCTTTTTGGTAATATCCACCAAAAGTTTAAGTGTACACTCCTTTTCTAGACATTTGTCCTTCAAATGTACCCACGAAAGGGAACAAATATAAGTGTACAAGAATGTGTATCATGGTATTGTTTGTGATGGGAAAAAAATGAAAACTTGCTTAATGTCCTGAATAGGAAACTTTAAATGGTGTGATACATTCATATGTCAGAATACCATATATCTGAATAAGGGGCAGCCCAACTGCTTAAAAAAAAGGAAGACCTATGTGTACTAAAATAGGAAGAAATCCACATGTGTGGAAATACCTAAAAAGGTATACAAGAAACTGGATACAGCTTCATTTTATATTTATCAACATGCAAATGAGATTACAAGTCATGTATATTTTATAATAATTATGCAAAACTACATGGAATTCAATGAATGACATTATTTTTTAAAGTCTGTAAAGTGTCTGGCTCAGGAAATATCTATTCCTTGCCCCAATCACCTATATCTTTTTAAGAGGCAGTGTGGTAACTTGAAGAGTTTTGTTGTCAGATCACTGCTTAAAATGAAGTTATGAAAATTACACCTAACCTATCAGCTCCTTATTTCATCCTCTACAGAAAATTCCACCTACCTCATAGGACATTGAGGGCGTCAATAAATAATAAGCATGAAACATATAACAGCACCTGGCACATAGTAGGCCCCTAATCGTTAAAGTAGATTCCCCATCCTCTTTTCTCCCACAGACAGTCACTTCAACATTTATGACCCTTCTCCCCATGGGTGGAAACTTGGAGACTGAAAAAAGGAAAGAAAATTTCACTAGTTAATTTTGCTCCTTAGAGTAGACTACAGAAAAGATGTGAAGCTCAATGAAGGAGGGCGAAGAAACAAGTTATAAGGAGCTTCTGGGGTTCAAAAATTTCCTATTTATGGCAAGACAAGAAAAATTTAAACATAAAAATTCTTCTCTGCCCTTTGCCCTTCCCTCTCCCCCGCATTGTACATTGTGTGTCTACATTATCCATCGACCAAACCTCCCCCCATCAGCAGGAATACCTGCTCAACCATAAACAGCAACAACCTCCTAGCATTAATAAGACAGCTCCTTAAAGGATAACATTCCTTCTTGATCTTGTAAAGGGTCACACAACCCACCACGGTGATGCTTAAATCTGGATGATGTAAACTGTCAATAATATGTCATTTAATGTACAGCCTTCTGTCTCAAAAAACTTTTATAAACTGTCTTGACTTCTAACGGGTGGAACAGTTCTCAGAGCTTTCTGAGATGCTCTTCCCGGGGTATAATCCTCAAATTTGGCTTGAATAAAAATTTCCAATTCTTTTTAGGTCGACTGACTAGTTTTTTGTCAAGTGGATTTCAGTGTTTCCACAGTGACAATGGTCCTGTTTGCTTTCTAGCTGAGAAAGTTAAGGGTAGCAAATCATTCTAATTTAGGGTGACCAACTCGCCCTTGCTTGAGCACTGAGGTCCCGTATGCGGGGAAGCCCTTTAAATCCCAGGCAAACCGGGACAACTGGTCACCCTATAACTGTGCCGATTTGCCTGATCCTCCCTAGGCTCCTCTCCCCGTAACCCAGCTTCCCCTGGGCTAATTCTGGCTCTTCTCCCCAGGTGCTTTTCCCAGGAGAAGGCAGGCCTGGCCCATTTAGACCCCACCCAGTCGGGCAGCCTTTCCCAGCCGGGAAGGCAAGCTTTTCTGCAGTCCCGCAGAGTGTGCAGGGCCTCATCTGCATGTCAGTGCCCTTTCAGTTTGCCTTGATTTTGCTGTTTGGCTGGTCGAGGAGTTCTGAGAACTAACAGAAAGGTTTGTGTTGCTGGTGAATGCATGCTATTCACTTTGCTTTGCTATCTGTCACCTTGAATGATGAGGTTAGACAAACAATCCCTTGAACTGGTTAAAGGAAAACTAACCCTGCCCAAACAAGGCAGATTTGGATCTTCTCATCCCGGGGCTAATGATAAAGAGACTGGACCTTGGCCTGTGTATCCCAAATCCAGTGCCTACTGAGAAATTGAAAGTGAATTCACTTTTCCTTAAAAGTGGCCACCAAATTAAATGGAGAAAAGGCTTTGTTGAGGTCGACGTTTATTTTTTAGCTCCATCACCAGCCTCGCTATCCTGCTTTCTGACTGTCCAGGTCAGCGACCTGAAAGTGCCTCGCTCCACAGCTGGGCTCCGGCGTCGCTCTTCTGGCTGAATGCAGGCCTGCGCATTACCCCCTTCCAAACAGCAGTCAGCATTCAGAAAAGACAATTGGCTCTTTGAAAATCCACCGGGAAGCTAGCATCCCTGTGCCTCCAGCAGGGAGAAAGGAGGTGGAGAGAGAGAAGAGGGCAACTTTTCAGCTATTAAAACATCTATCACACAGTCTTTTTGCTATAATGGGCATCTCCCGGGAATGTCAAGCAGCCCAAGCAAAGGGTATAAACAACTCCTGCCCATTCAGGATCCTTGCAGCATCTCTAAAAACTCTTTGGCTCTCGCACTCCAAACCTCAGCTGGGTGGAAACGGAGTGTCCTGTGCGTCCACCTTCATGACTCTCAGTCCTTTCTATGTTGACTAGGAATTTTCTCTGCTGCCCTGCAAGAATGGGGCTTTACTTAAAGATAACTGCGTCATGTTAAGCAGACAGTCTGTCATTACTTAGTGGCCACAGAATACTGCGGATGCAGTCTTTTTGTTTTTATCAGAGGGGTTGTCAGGATCTGTAATTCACACATCATTAACCGCTTCATTAAGACAGCAGCCTGTGGGCCCTAAACTTGCAGCAGTTTGAAGTCCATACAAGTAAACACTCCTTGTCTGAGCCAAAGAGGTAGCCCCCCACCTCCCCGACCCGTGGGAGTGTCTCAAGAAGTGCTGTTTTGTAGGAAAAAAGCTTTGTTCTAATTCTGGAGCATAAATGTGTAAAACATATTCCCTTAAAACTGATTTGAGTTAAAAGCATTACTTTGCAATGAGCTGCGCAATCCCACATCATCCATCAGAACTAAGCCATCACAGGCAGTAATGTGTAGTTACTTAAGCATTTTCATATGCCATAGCCTTTTTACTGGGAAAAAAAAAAGCAAGACCATGAAACACACAGAAGGGAAAACATCCAAAAATTTGTACATGGCCCATGACATTGGTATTCCTCTAACACGGATTTTTCTAAGCATCGTTTATATAAACAATGGAGCCAAATCCTATTTTCTTTCATAACGCGTGTTTTATCAGCAGTAGTCTGCAGATCTTGAAATGCAATATGGGGGCTCTGGTTTCCCAGTGAAATCATATGGCTGGTCTGTTTCCTCAAAATAAATGTACCGTATGGAACCAGCCCCAGAGCAACCTGAAAAATAGCTGAAGACCTCTTTGGACCAACATAGCCGATGTATAGACCAGTGTTTTCCAACTCAGCCCTGAAGGATTCTTCGGATCCTTTCCCTTTGGTTCTATATAGTGGGCTTCCTCTGAAATTTTGCTTGAAGAAAGGATTCTGTGACTAAAATAAGTTGGAAACACTGTGATTGGACTCTAATTTTTTGACCTCATCCAACCTTTCCTCTCCTTATTGCCATTTTCCTCGGAGCTCTGCTAAATATCTGGCTAAGTAATCTACACTACAAGAGAGCTAACACGCACGGGGTTAAAACAGAACGTGTTTATGCTTTCTGGATAGCATTTGCATTTTCACTGAAGCCTCCAACCTCCTAACCAAGAAGAGTTTTAAGTACGAACTTCAGGCGCATCAGCCCACGGCAAGGCTACTTGGCAGAATATCTTTGCCATAGGAAAGGGGTATGGAAGAGGCCTGCCCAGTGCTTAAAATCCTACCAACTTATCAGTTGCTTAAGCAATAATTCTCCAGGTGAGGTGCCCAGACCAGACACATCAGCACCACTTGGGAAACTGGTAGAAATGCAAATTCTCAGGCCCCGCCCCAGACTCACTAAATCAGAAATTCTGAGATTGGGGCCCAGTGACCTGTGTCTTAACCAGCCCTGTAGGTGATGTTCATGCATGCACAAGTTTGAGAACCACTGACCTACCAGTGTTGTAAGTTGGATTTTCTAAAAACAGGGCCTGAGACGGAGATTCTTTTGAGACCGATGTTAAGAACATGCTCTCAGGAGAAACTTCAAGAAAGGGTGGAGCAAGATAAGGAAGGGGAAGGAGTCAGGCAAGCAGGTGGGCTCAGGGAAAGTCTTGTTTTGGCCAGATTCACAGGAAGAGGGCTCTGGAGCACAAGCCACACAACAGTTATCGCCCCTTAAGGCAAGGAGCCAAACTGTGTTTTAGCCTTTCCTTAGTCACTGACTGTGGGGAAAAGGAGGCCTCCCATTGGCTGAGGGCAGTTCTCTGGGGGAAGGGGAAGCTGGTTGTCATCAGCAGCTAATAGTCACAGTGGCTGGGGGATGGGGGGTCCGGGTGAGACACCAAACGTTTACTACTATTACGACTACTACTACCACCACCACTACTACTACCATCACTACTATTACTACTACCACTATTACTACTACTACCACCACTAGTATTACTACTACTACCACCACTACTATTACTACTACTATCACTACTATTGCTACTACCACTATTACTACGACTACGATCACCACCATCAATGTACAAAGTCAGCTTCAGACAGAGACAAGCTCTACTACCATCATCATGGATCAATTGCGTAAGAACTCCTACTCACTACGGACCCTCAGTACCCAATACAATATGGAGCACACAAATACAAAGCAAAGAAGATCTTCAACTCCAGGCTAGCCCTGAATAGCCACCAGAAAGCTCATCCACTTCAGTCATCCTTGAGTAATAGGAATACTGGAATAAAGTTGGTGAGGACATGAAGGCAGAAGCCTCTAGGATATGTCAGAGAATCAATGGTTCCGTACAACGTGGGTTTGGATGCCCCACACCTACTCCTCCCTTTGTAAAGAAGTGTACCCTGATTTCCCTTGGGAGACTTACTCCTTCCCTGTTTTGTGCTGGTCTTGGTGAAGCTGCAGATCATTGGTCCTGTTCTGCTAGACAAGGTGTGGCCATGTGGCCCAGTTTGGGTTGACTGGTCAGTCATTGCATCAGAGTGACAGGACTGACTGAGCACGTTCAGAGCACATTCTTAGCAGTGACTGAATCTTGAAGAAACACTTTATCAGTTCCTGCTATCAAGGCCTCTACATGGCCTTCCTGAGTGAGACTATTTTTAATTCCTTTACATCTTTCCAGCTCCATATTCTGCCAATAAATTCTCTTTTCCTTAAGTGGGTCAGTCTTGGTTTTTGTTGCTTGCAACCAAAGAACCCTGAATGACACTCATTCTCAGATTCCTTGAGCTTGAAGGCCCATTTTAAAAAATGTTTTGGTTTTTGTACAGTTATTAAAGCTTGTTCCTGTTTGTATTCCTGCATAACAAACCACTCCGAAAATTGGTGGTATGAAATAGCCACTTTACTAAGTTCATAGATTCTGTGGGTCAGGACATAGCAGGGATGTCCAGCAGGGATAGCAGGACCATAGCCTCTGGTCCAAAATGTCTGGAACCTCAGCTCAGAAGACTCAAATACCAGGGTGGGTTGAGGGGTATAGGGGTGTCACTCAAGAGTTGGAGGCTGGAATCATCTAGAGGTATCTTCTCTTACGTGTCAGGTGCCTGAACTTGGGTGGCTTAGAGGATTAATTCAGTGGGGTTGTCAACTTGAGCACCTACATATGGCTTTTGCATGTGGCCAGGGTTTCCTCACAGCACGGCAGCCTCAGGGTATTCGAACTTCTTACACTGTGGCTCAGGGCTCCAAAGCAAATATGGCAACAAAATGGAAAATGACTGTGAAAAGGCAACTTTATAAACCCAGTTGCATTTTTGAAGAAATTTCTACTTTTTTGTTTTAATAGAATATACATGCATTTAAAATAGGATATATGTATGTGACATTATTCTTCCTACTAATAATATTTAGGGTCACGTGGATTGATGGACTCCTTTGCAATAACCTCTGCTCCCCCTACCCAACCTCTAGAGGTATATGGCTCTCAGATCAAGAGTAACTTCTATGCAGGATTTATTCACCTTTGGGATCTTTTAAATAAGAAATGAGCTAAAATTTGGATGCCCCTTTCCATTGCTCCAGTGTCACAAGCTATAGTAATCACACCAGAAAGCAGAGTTTGTAATCACCATTCTCCTGTTAACGCTTTCTAGCTTCCCACTGAAGCTCAAGTTTTGCTTTTTGGTGTTTTTAATAGACCTTTATTGGAGTATGGCTGCTTCACAATACTGTGTTAGTTAGTTTCTGTTGCACAACAAAGTGAATCAGCCATATGCATACAAATGTCCCCATATCCCCTCCCACTTGAGCCTCCCACCCACCCTCCCTATCCCACTGCTCTAGGTCATCACAAAGCACTGAGCCGATCTCCCTGTGCTATGCTGCTGCTTCCCACCAGCCAACTGTTTTACATTCGGTAGTGTATGTATGTCAATGCTACTCTCACTTTGCCCCAGCTTCCCCCTCCCACTCCATGTCCTCAAGTTCATTCTCTGCGTCTTCCTCTTTATTCCTGCCCTGCAACTAGGTTCAGCAGTACCATTTTTTTTTTTTTTAGATTCCATATATGTGTTAGCATACGGTATTTGTTTTTCTCTGTCTGACTTACTTCACTCTGTATGACAGACTATAGGTCCATCTACCTCACCACAAATAACTCAACTGTGTTTCTTTTCATGGCTGAGTAATATTCCATTGTATATATGTGCCACATCTTCTCTATCCATTCATCTGTCAGTGGACATTTAGGTTGGTTCCATGTCCTGACTATTGTAAATAGTGCTGAAATGAACATTGTGGTACACGTCTCTTTTTGAACTATGGTTTTTTCAGGGTATATGCCCAGTAATGGGATTGCTGGGTCATATGGTAGTTCTATTTTTAGTTTTATAAGGAACCTCCATACTGTTCTCCATAGTGGTTGTATCAATTTACATTCCCACCAACAGTGCAAGAGGGTTCCCTTTTCACCACACCCTTTCCAGCATTTATTGTTTCTAGATTTTCTGATAATGGCCATTCTGATTGGAGTAAGGTGATACCTCATTGTAGTTTGATTTGCATTTCTCTAATAATTAGAGATGCTGAGCATCTTTTTATGTGCCTCTTGGCCATCTGTGTGTCTTCCTTGGTAAAATGTCTATTTAGGCCTTCCACGCATTTTTTTAACTGGATTGTTTGTTTTTTTGATATTGAGCTCCATGAGCTGTTTGTATATTTTGGAGATTAATCCTTTGTTTGTTGGTTCATTTGAAAATATTTTCTCCCATTCTGAGGGTTTTCTTTTTGTCTTGTTTACTGTTTCCTTTGCTGTACAAAAGCTTTTAAGTTTAATTAAGTCCCATTTGTTTATTTTTGTTTTTATTTCCATTACTCTAAGAGGTGTGTCAAAAAAGATCTTGCTAGGGGCTTCCCTGGTGGCACAGTGGTTGAGAGTCCGCCTGCCGATGCAGGGGACGTGGTTCATGCCCTGGTCCGGGAAGATCCCACATGCCGCGGAGCAGCTGGGCCCGTGAGCCATGGCCGCTGAGCCTGCGCATCCGGAGCCTGTGCTCTGCAATGGGAGAGGCCACAACAGTGAGAGGCCCGTGTACCGAAAAAAAAAAAAAAAAAGATCTTGCTGTGGTTTATGTCAAAGAGTGTTTTTTTCTATGTTTTCCTCTAAGAGTTTTATGGTGTCTGGTCTTATTTTTAAGTCTTTAATCCATTTGGAGTTTATTTTTGTGGATGGTGTTAGGCAGTATTCTAATTTCATTCTTTTACATGTAGCTGTCCAGTTTTCCCAGCACCACTTATTGAAGAGGCTGCCTTCCCTCCATTGTATATTCTTGCCTCTTTTGTCGTAAATTAGGTGCCCATGGGTGTGTGGGTTTATCTCTGAGCATTCTATCCTGTACCATTGATCTATATTTGTTTTTGTGCCAGTACCATACTGTCTTGATTACTGTAGCTTTGTGGTATAGTTTGAAGTCAGGGAGCCTGATTCCTCCAGCTCCGTTTTTCTTTCTCAAGATTGCTTTGGCTATTCGGGGTCTTTTGTGTTTCCATACAAATTGTAAAATTTTTTGTTCTAATTCTGTGAAGAATGCCATTGGTAGTTTGATAGGAATTGCACTGAATCTGTAGATTGCTTTGGGTAGTACAGTTATTTTCACAATATTGATTCTTCCAATCCAAGAACATGGTATATTTCTCCATTTGTCTGTCATGTTTGATTTCTTTCATCAGTGTTTTATAGTTTTCTGAGTACAAGTCTTTCACCTCCTTAGGCAGGTTTATTCCTAGGTATTTTATTCTTTTTGTTGCAGTGGTAAATGGGAGTGCTTGCTTAATTTCTCTTTCTGATATTTCATTGTTGGTGTACAGGAATGCCAGAGATTTCTGTGCATTAATTTTGTATCCTGCAACCTTACCAAATTCATTGATTAGTTCTAGTAGTTTCCTGGTGGCATCTTTAGGATTTTCTATGTATAGTATCATGTCACTGGCAAACAGTGACAGTTTTACTTCTTTTCCAATCTGTATTCCTTTCATTTCTTTTTCTTCTCTGATTACTGTGGCTAGGACTTCCAAAACTATGTTGAATAAGAGTGGCGAGAGTGAACATCCTTGTCTTGTTCCTGATCTTAGTGGAAACGTTTTCGGTTTTTCACCACTGAGTATAATGCTTGCTGTGGGTTTGTCATATATGGCCTTTATTATGTTGAGGCAGGTTCCCTCTATGCGCATTTTCTGGAGAGATTTTTATCATAAATGGGCATTGGATTTTGTCAAAAGTTTTTTCTGCATCTATTGAGATGATCATAGGGTTTTTATTCCTTAATTTGTTAATGTGGTATATCACACTGATTGATTTGCGTATATTGAAGAATCCTTGCATACCTGGGATAAATCCCACTTGGTCATGGTGTATGATACTTTTAATGTACTGTAAGATTATGTTTGCTAGTATTTTGTTCAGGATTTTTGCATCTATGTTCATCAGTGATAGTGGTCTATAATTTTCTTTTTTTGTGATATCTTTTGGTAGCAGGGTGATGGTGGCTTTGTAGGATGAATTTGGGAGTGTTTCTCCCTCTATTTTGGAAGAGGTTGAGAAGGATTGGTGTTAGCTCTTCTCTAAATGTTTGAGAGAATTCACCTGTGAAGCCATCTGGTCCTGCACTTTGGTTTGTTGGAGGATTTTTAATTACGGTTTCAATTTCATTACTTGTGATAGGTCAGTTTATGTTTTCTAATTCTTCCTGGTTCAGTCTTGGAAAATTGTACCTTTCCAAGAATTTGTCCATTTCTTTGTGGTTGTCCATTTTATTGGCATATAGTTGTTTGTACTAGTCTCTTATAATCCTTTGTATTTCTGCAGTGTCAGTTGTGATTTCTCCTTTCTCATTTTTAATTTTATTGATTAGTGTCCTCTCCCTTTTTTTCTTGATGAGTCTGGCTACAGGTTTATCAATTTTATCTTCTTAAAGAACCAGCTTTTAGTTTTATTGATCTTTGCTATTGTTTTCTTCATTTGTATTTTATTTATTTCTGCTCTGATCTTCATGATTTCTTTCCTTCTACTGACTTTGGGTATTCTTTGTTCTTCTTTCTCTACTTGTTTTAAGTGTAGGGTTAGATTGTTTGAGAATTTTCTTGTTTCTTGGGCTAAAACTGTATTGCTATAAACTTCCCTCTTAGAACTGCTTATGCTGAGCCCATAGGTTTGGGCTCAAACAAATGTCATTTGTTTCTATGTATTTTTTTATTTCTTCTTTGATTTCTTCAGTGATCTCTTGGTTATTTAGTTTAGCTTCCATGTATTTGTGTTTTTTTACAGTTTTTTTCCTGCAATTGACTTCCAATCTCATAGCATTGTGGTCAGAAAAGATGCTTGATATGATTTCAATTTTCTTAAAATCTCCGCGGCTTGATTTGTGACCCAAGATGTGATCTATCCCAGAGAATGTTCCATATGCACTTGAGAAGAAAGTGTATTTTGCCACTTTTGGGTGGAATGTTCTATAAATATCAATTAGATCTATCTGTTCTATGGTGTCATTTTAGGCCTGTGTTTCCTTATTTACTTTCTGTTTGGATGATCTGTCCATTGGTGTAAGTGGGGTGTTAAAGTCCCCTACTATTATTGTGTTACTGTCAACTTCTCCTTTCATGGTTGTTAGCATTTGCGTTATTTATTGAGGTGCTCCTATGTTGGATGTGTAAGCATTTATGCTTGTTATATCTCTTCTTGGTTTTATCCCTTGATCATTATGTAGTGTCCCTCCTTATCAGTTGTAACGTCTTTATTTTAAAGTCTATTTTATCTGATACGAGTATTGCTACTCCAGCTTTCTTTTGATTTCCATTTGCATGGAATATCTTTTTCCATCCCCTCACTTTCAGTCTGTATGTGTCCCTAGGTCTGAAGTGGGTCTCTTATAGACAGTATATATATGGGTCTTATTTTTGTATCCATTCAGCCAGTTTGTGTCCTTTGGTTGGGGCATTTAATCCATTTACATTCAAGGTGATTATAGATATGTATGTTCCTATTACCATTTTCTTAATTGTTTTGGGTTTGTTTTTGTAGGTCTTTTCCTTCTCTTGTATTTCCTGCCTAGAGAAGTTCCTTTAGCATTTGTTGTAAAGCTGGTTTGGTGGTGCTGAATTCTCTCAGCTTTTGCCTGTCTGAAAAGCTTTTGACTTTGTTGAATCTGAATGAGATCCTTGCTCATTCTGGAAGGGTAATCTTGGTTGTAGGTTTTTCTCTTTCATCACTTTAGGTATCTCCTGCCACTCCCTTCTGGCCTGCAGAGTTTCTGCTGAAAAATCAGCTGATAACCTCATAGGGACTCCTTTGGATGTTATTTTTTTGTTTTTCCCTTGTTGCTTTTAATATTTTTTCTTTGAATTTAATTTTTGTTAGTTTGATTAATATGTGTCTTGGTGTGTTTTTCCTAGGGTTTATCCTGTATAGGACTCTCTGTGCTTCCTGGACTTGGGAGACTATTTCCTTTCCCATGTTAGGGAAGTTTTCAACTATAATCTCTTCAAATATTTTCTCAGACCCTTTCTTTTTCTCTTCTTCTTCTGGGACACCTATATTCAAATGCTGGTGCGTTTAGTGTTGTCCCAGAGGTCTCTGAGGTTGTCTTCAATTCTTTTCATTCTTTTTTCTTTATTCTGCTCCTCAGCAGTTATTTCCACCATTTTGTCTTCCAGCTCACTTATTCGTTCTTCTGCCTCAGTTATTGTTATTGATTCCTTCTAGCATATTTTTCATTTCAGTGACTGTGTTGTTCATCTCTGTTTGTTTGTTCTTTAATTCTTCTAGATCTTTGTTAAACATTTCTTATATTCTCTCAATCCGTGCCTCCATTCTATTTCCAAGATTCTGGATCATCTTTACTATCATTACTCTGAATTGTTTTTCAAGTACATTGCCTATTTCCTCTTCATTTATTTGGTCTTGTAGGTTTTTACCTTGCTCCTTCGCCTGTGACATATTTTTTTTGCCATCTCTTTTTTTTTTTTTTTTTTTAATGAGTGGGATTGTGTTCCTGTCTTACTGGTTGTTTGGCCTGAGGTGAAGCACAAGTTTTTATCCCAGTGCGGCACATAAGCCCAGGCTCTTCTCTGTCAAATAGAATTGTGCGTGGCAAAATGGCTACTTCTGTAATTACGATAATGAGATTAATTTCCATCTTGAATGAAATTTGAATTTAATTGCATCTGAATGAAGAAAACCCAATCAGATAAATTGGAATCCATGTTGGAATTATTTTTTCAGAATGACCTTCCAGCCTTCAGAAATGCTATTGGAGTTAACCCCACCACATTTCTCTGCTCAATCTTTTATTGAGATTGAATCCAAGTGTTTTTATGTTTTTTCCCCTATAATTCATTTCTAATCTCATAGCATTGTGGTCAGAAAAGATGCTTGATATGATTTCAATTTTCTTAAATTTACTGAGGCTTGATTTGTGACCCAAGAGGTGATCTATCCTGGAGAATGTTCCATGCACACTTTAGAAGAAAGTGTAATCTGCTGTTTTTGGATGGAATATCCTATAAATATCAATTAAATCTATCTGGTCTATTGGGTCATTTAAAGCTTCTGTTTCCTTATTTATTTTCATTTTGGATGATCTGTCCATTGGTGTAAGTGAGGTGTTAAACACCCCCACTATTATTGTGTTACTGTCGATTTCCTCTTTCACAGCTGTTAGCAGTTGCCTTATGTACTGAGGTGCTCTTATGTTGGGTGCATATATAATTGTTATATCTTCTTCTTGGATTGATCCCTTGATCATTATGTAGTCTCCTTCCTTGTCTCTTGTAACATTCTTTATTTTAAAGTCTATTTTATCTGATATGAGTATTGCTACTCTGGCTTTCTTTTGATTTCCATTTGCATGGAATATCTTTTTCCATCCCCTCACTTTCAGTTTGTATGCGTCCCTAGGTCTGAAGTGGGTCTCTTGTAGAGAGCATATATATGGGTCTTGTTTTTGTATCCATTCAGCAAGCTTATGTCTTTTGTTGGAGCATTTAATCCATTCATGTTTAAGGTAATTATCGATATGTATGCTCCTATGACCATTTTCTTAATTGTTTTGGGTTTGTTTTTGTAGTGCCTTTTCTTTCCTGTGTTTCCCGCTTAGAGAAGTTCCTTTAGCATTTGTTGTAGAGCTGGTTTTGTGGTGCTGAATTCTCTTAGCTTTTGCCTGTCTGTAAAGCTTTTGATTTCTCCATCGAATCTGAGAGATCCTTTCCAGGTAGGGTAATCTTTGTTGTAGGTTCTTCCCTTTCATCACTTTAAGTATATCATGCCACTCCCTTCTGACCTGTACAGTTTCTGCTGAGAAATCAGCTGTTAACCTTATGGGAGTTCCCTTGTATGTTATTTGTTGTTTTTCCCTTGCTGCTTCCAATAATTTTTCTGTCTTTAATTTTTGCCAATTTGATTACTATGTGTCTCGCAGTGTTTCTCCTTGGGTTTATCCTGTATGGGACTCACTGCGCTTCCTGGACTTGGGTGGCTATTTCCTTTCCCATGTTAGGTAAGTTTTTGACTATAATCTCTTCAAATATTTTCTTGGGTCCTTTCTCTCTCTCTTCTCCTTCTGGGACCCCTATAATGCGAATGTTTTTGCTTTTAATGTTGTCCCAGAGGTCTCTTAGGCTGTCTTCATTTTTCATTTTTTTTCTTTATTCTGTTCCGCAGCAGTGAATTCCACCATTCTGTCTTCCAGGTCACTTATCCGTTCTTTTGCCTCAGTAATTTTGCTATTGCTTCCTTCTAGTGTAGTTTTCATTTCAGTTATTGTATTGTTCATCTCTGTTTGTTTGTTCTTTAATTCTTCTAGGTCTTTGTTAAACATTTCTTGCATCTTCTCGATCTTTGCCTCCATTGTTTTTCCGAGGTCCTGGATCATCTTCACTATCATTATTCTGAATTCTTTTTCTGGAAGGTTGCCTATCTCCACTTTATTTAGTTGTTTTTCTGGGGTTTTATTTTGTTCCTTCATCTGGTACATAGCCCTCTGCCTTTTCATCTTGTCTATCTTTCTGTGAATGTGGTTTTTGTTCCACAGGCTGCAGGATCGCAGTTCTTCTTGCTTCTGCTCTCTGTCCTCTGGTGGATGAGGCTACCTCTCTTTCTCTTTATTTGCTTTGTGGCTGGTCAATGTTATCATGGTCTTTGGGGGAACCATAACTCTGAATATTTCTTTTAAAGTCTAGTGATTTCTTGGCAGGGTGCAGGGGAGGGCTCTACTCAGGGGAAAAAAAATCTCTTGTGACAATAAAATGCAGATAACTACTTCACTTTGACTCTTTTATATATAGGTCACAAATTTTTATACAGCCTAGCTATAATTCATCAAAATATTCAGGCTGAAAAATTGCAACTGGTGCAAAGATATCATTAACTTTCATTTACAAACAATGGCTGTGTTGCCTTCTCCCTGAATCACCTCAAGTCATTCTATTTTATTTTCATGAGTTGGCCTTTCGTCTTCCATGGATACATTTCTTAGATGTTATGCAACATCTAAGAAGAGGAGATTACTGAAAGTCTCCTTATTTTTCTTTTAAAGAGCATCCTGGATGATTACTGTATTTGCTCATCAGAAAATGGAGTATGAGAACATTCTAATATTTGCCTCTCTAAGGGCCTCATAAAAAGAGATTGAGCTATTCTCCAACCCCCCTACCTGACCCCCAAACACTCCTATCACTACCACACACATACAATCTTGCCACTATCCTCAGTCTTAACCTATAAATATTCCTAGAAGGAAGAGATTTAATTAAAACTAGTGACATTAGTTATGTGGCTCTTTGCCTGGGAGGAGTAGCCAGGGAGCAGGTTAATTCTGATTTCTGATATAATACTGATTCAGCCACATTAATGTTGTGAACCAAAGCTTGGGCAATTTTTCAGAGTGTAAAAAATGTGACTTGATATCCCTAAATATCAACTAGCAGCTCTGGGCTTAACTGCTGATGCTTTGATGCTTGTACTGAATATCTAGTTATGTTGATTCTTAAGTATTTTTCAAGATACTCAGCAATTGCACAAAGATAATTGCGAAAAATCAAGGAAGTATTCCAAAACTAAATGGAATAGTAAAATATAACATCTGTCTTGTACCAAAAAGGTAGAGATTACCTGAGCTAAGTTTGCAAATTTCAAAGAAGATTTATAGATCTTGAAACTTCAAAGATTTATTCTTTCAGTAGGGCCACTTTTATACTTGATGTAATATAACTTCACAGAGACTATAAGAAACAGAAAGCAGAAAATAGGAATACTTCCATCATTTTCCTGTGTGTTAGTTTTACTCCCTAACAAGCGAGCTCCTTGGCATCTGGAAGTTTGAATTTTAATATATATTTTTATGACATATACACTGTTTTGCTCAATGTTATATTTAAAATGAGTTCTCCAAAAGAAGTTCTTGTATGAGTGGATCCCGATTCTGACGCTTCTGAGACCAGATGACACTTAAACCTTTTCCTGCTTCTTTGCCTTCTTTATCTAGTTAATTTCAAATTCTTTAAAACTCAGCAGGGACAGCCCTGTGTAGAATGAATCTAGCAATATTTTCAACCGATGCACACAGAACAATTTCAATGACTTGGGAAAATGCTCATTAAATAACGTTATTCAATGATATCACAATGCAAAACTATTTCCTGACGAATCTGTTCATTTGCAAACCAGTCCAATTTTCCACCCCCTTGTTACTGCCCCATCAAACCTAGAGAAACAGCTTAGAGCTCTGCTTGCTGATGGATCATCAATGATTGGCCCAAGGTTAGAATCTGATCTAAGGGAGTCAATTATATTCTCTCTCTCACTGGAATTTTTTTTTTCTACTTCCTTTTTAAAAGTTTTAAAATTTACATACCATTTAGTATGTAAATTTGCATTCATTTTAGTGTACAATTCTATAAATTTTGACAAATGCAAAGAGCCATGTCACTACCACCATAATCAGGATATGGAACATTTTCATCATCCCCACTGACCCTAAAAAATTCTCTTACACTACCTCTTGGTAGCCAAATAGTGTCACCACTAACTCCCGGCAATCATGGATATGTTCTTCATTCCTATAATTTTGCCTTTCTGAGAATACTACATAAATGGAATCATGTAGTATGTCACCTTTTGAATCTGGCTTTTTTACTTAGCTTAATGCATTCTAGATTCGTTCCTCTTGTTGCACATATAAACAAGTATACTTTTATTACTAAGTAGTATTCCATTGTATGCATATACCACAATTTGCTTATGCATTCCCAGTTGAGGGACATTTGGATTGTTTCCAGTTTGAGGAAATTATGAATAAAGCTGCTATAAAAAATTTTTAGAAGTTTTTTTCATTTCACTTGGGTAAATAGGTAGAACGAGAATTTCTACTTCATATGGGAAATATATATTTAACTTTATAAGAAACTGACAAACTATTTTCCAAAATAACTGTACCATTTTGCATTCCAGTGGCAACATATGAAAGTTCCAGTTGCTCTAAATCTTTGCCAGTTTTTTTTTAACCATTCTAATAGGTACGTAATAATATATCTCACTGTGGTTTTGATTTACGTTTCTCTAATAATTAATAATGCTGAGCAGCTTTTCATGTGTTTGTTTGTCATCTGTATGAATTGTTTGGTGAAGTATCTTCAAAACTTTGCCCATATTTTAATTAGGTTGTTGGTTTTCTTATTATTCAGTTATAAGAACTTTTTATATATTCTCAGTACAAGTGTTTGTAGGTATGTGTTTTGCAAATATTTTCTCCCAGTGTGTGGCTTGTCTTTTCATTCTCTTAACAGTGTCTTGCACAGCAGACATTTTTAATATTGATGAAGTCCCAATTTATCAATTTGTTTTCTTTTATGGATTAGGTATGCTTTTGGTGTCATACCTAAAAAGTCTGCCTAACCCAAGATCACAAAGATTTTATCGTATGGTTTTTTCTGAAAGTTTCATAGTTTTATATTTTACCCTTAGATCTATGATCCATTTCTAGTTACTTAATGTTAAAAGTGTCTCATTGGAATTTGAGCTCAGAGGCCCAGAATGAAGTCATCAGTTGATGAAAGACTTCTAAATAAATGGTTTTGATAAAGATTTGGGGATGACTGCCATGCTGTACCAAGTACAAGCTTAATAAGCAAAGAGAAGCAAGAATGAGAGAGATCACGTGATCTCTGAGCAGTGATAAGTGTAAATTAGGATCTTGAATTTCCCATTCTATTTCCCTGGGGGCCTGTCTGAAATCCTTCAATTATCCCTTACCCCCACTGCCTGAGTTAGCCTCGGGGTTTCTGATCCTTGCCAACAAATGAACTTTGACAGGAACAGCCCTATACCCAGTGTGATGATTTTAATTGAGTGTGTGTGTTTGCGCATTTAAGTAATTTTAAATAACACAACTTGAATATGTAGAGAAAGTATGTAATTTCTTTCTTCTGTCTACAGATGCTCTGTTCCTCCTCTCTAGCACCCAGATGTCGTTGGTTAAGAAAACATTAACTACATTAACTGTCAGATTTAACATTTAGTTTGATCTTATAAATCAAACTCCTGCTTAAAGTGTTATTGGATAAAATGTTAATCTTTCAAATATTCTCCTACTCCCTCTGCTTCTCTGCAGAAAGTAGAAGTGGTTGTAAGAATATGGGGGAGGGGGAGGCTCACTGACCTCAGGGCAGAAGGGATAAGGCATGTTCTTCCAGCTCCTTGGCCTTCCTTGCCTCTGGAGCAATGACCTCACCACCTGGATGCTACTAGCACCAATGCCATCATAGCATCTATCTGCAGCTGGTGAAGCTGGTCACTGGTCTCTCAAAGCTTAGACAAGCCTGGCAATCTAGATCCCTCTCTGGTCTTACAATTCTCACCAAGCCCCAAGGTTGAGCTCTCAACCTTGTGTGACAGAGACAGCCTGCCATCACTGTGGTAAGCCCATTTGACAGTCTCCACAGTCACGCTGAATTACTTCTGCTTTGCCATACGAGAACCAAGGACAGCTCCCAAGAGATGCACTTTAGGACCCCTCTCTGCCTGAGCAGGCTGTCTGGGCACAGCGGTAATTTTGCTGTGACTTCACCTCTGATCTGCGGTAGCCAGCCTGGTAGCCTCCTCCTGCACCCCCAGCAGACATCAGAAGGCGGGGGTGGGCAAGAACTCTGCTGCTGTGAGCCTCACCTTTCTAACCCATCTCAGGGCACACATCTGACCTCTCCCCTACTTCTCTTTCCTTCTTTCCCCTAAACAATCTGGGGATGGAAGAGAGTCATGGTCTTATGGTCTGGCCCTCCATTAGGCAATTTTTCTGATCTAGCTGATTAAGTATGGACTTTGATATACTCAAGTAAGGAGACAAAGAATTTAGACATTTCTTTCTCAAAGCAATACCCTGGTTTTCAAGACTACTGACTTGCTGCAAATCCTATTTTTGAAGATCAGAAGTTGAGTACTATCTCATTTCTTCCTGTCTGCTTTCATGGTAGATGGATAGGTGGATACCTCAGACAGAGTTAAGACTAAGGTCAAGTGCTTAGAAAGACAAAAGAAAGCACATCAAAGCACTTTAAACTATTATCACCACCACATCCCTCTTTCAGACTACACACACACACACACACACACACACACACACACAGAGTCTAAACAAACTGGTCCTTCTTCTTCCCAACTTAAAGCCCATCTCAGCACAGACTTCTATCCAAAACTACACATCCACTCCCACAAAGGTCTTGAAATGATTCGTCTTTATTGACAGTATCTTGAAAGGGAGACAAAAGGAGGATTGATTATATTCCATGACATATAAGAAAACATCCTCAATTTTTTTTCAGGGCCCTACCTCCCAAGTGTCGGCATGATAACTACTGCCCCGTTATCTCCCTTCTTCCTCACATCTCAGCCAATGCTACGTTGTTTCAGGGCCCTCTTCTCACTTTTACCCCCCTCAACTTTTTCTCACTCTCAGACCCCCCACTCTGGGTTCCAGACTGCTTACAGTGTAACTCAGTGTCCTCCCTCATGTAAACGCATACAGCTGCCCTTGGCTCCTCCCCATTCTCTTCTCCCACTAACCCGATTAGCACATTGAGGCCAGGAGCCAAACGTGGAATCATCTTTGATTCCATCAGGAAGGGCAGAAAGCCCACACTTGACATGTTAAAATATCTGCCCGGCCATGCGCGTGTGCACGCACACACACACACACACACATACACAGGACTGAATACATACACAGAAAATTCCTAAGGAAAACAAATCAAAATGTTGACTGTGGTCCTCTTTGGATGGAAGGATTATAGTTGATTATTTTCTTCTTTATACTTTTTGGAATTTTCAGAAAATTCAATGACGTGCATTGATTTCTTCCATACTTAAAAAAAATCACAGTTAAGATTTTTAAAACTTGGCTGAAATCTTACTTGCTTCAAGAAATGTGGTCTATTAACCTCCCCCACCTGAATCCCTAGTAATTAATTTTTTGATTAAACATTTAACTACTTATTGATCACTACTATATGGCAGTCTCCGTGCTAGGTGTGTGGATACAATACAATGCCCCAAAAGTCCAATACACAGAGAGGATATGTAAGCCATCTTTATGGCAAGGTACCAATTATACAGAATGGACACAGGCTAAAGTGCTGGAGCAGGTCTAGAGGCCTCTATCCTGCCTTTAGTTGCTGACTCTGAGGGGACATCTAGGGTGGAAGGGACACCCTGAGGTCATTCACCAACTAAATGGGAGTATTTTCAGTATTTTATCACACTTGTTCATATGTAATTTAGTCCTAGTCGCAAATCTCAAATTATTAAAAACAAATATGCACTCACACATATATGTATACATATAATGTACTGATGTCTTCTAATCCTAAATATAAATATGCATGCACACATACACATATATGTTTTCTAACTCTAATTCAGACTTTTCTGTTTTATTTCTATTCCCCATAGTGCCTTGCATAAGTGCTACACATGACAGACATCCAATAAACCCCTGTTGACCCCTTGAATCAACTGCCAGGTACTAGCTGGTCCAGACAAGGTAGAAAAACAATGTTTCTCAACGTGTAAGACTCATCCTAGTGAAGGTGTGTAAGATGAAATAGTTCACAAACACGGCATTAAATAACACTTAACTCATAGAGTGATAAAGTTATTCTATTGTCAATTCTTTCTCAACCCTTCCAAAGAAATTGAGGAAACAGTTTTATTTTGACAGCAGAGTACCCTTCTCACCTCCCTAAAACTAACATCTCCTTTTTAAGAAAAAGAGACCAGCCTTCAAGCTCGGATCCTTTTCAGCCTTGAGAGTCTGAAAACTGTTTTGTCTTCACAGTTTTTGTGTTGAGTCTTCTGTTTTTGGCATGTGATAGCCTGTTTCCTTTTTATAATAGATTTAGGTGAATAAAAAGGTAAGTCAGCAGCTTTTTTTTTTTTTTTTTTTTTTTTTTTAAGATTTAGCAAATTTTGGAAAGGTGGATCCACAAATGACTCAATTGTGGGAAACTCTGCTCTAAAAGCCACTCCTGCTAAAATTCTTTATCTCCAAACCCTGGTGATTGCCTTTGGTCTGGAGTTGTGAACACAATCAGTGGCTCAAAAGTGGGCAAATTAGCACTAGTCCTAGGGGGGAGGTGGGGACCAGAAAGGAGATGGTCTGGATGCTGAGCCTGAAGAAAAAACCACCTGAGCTTCACAAACACACAGTCCTCCATGAATCACCTCCAGTACCAAGACAAGCCTCCCACACCGTTGCCTCACAGATGGTCTTTGTGTAGTTGCTTCAGATCATTACCCTGTTTTCTCCCAAGAAAAGACACTCAGTGGAAGGGGCAGGTCATATGATTCATTCTAGACCCAACAGCATCAAAAGACTTGGACCTCACTTTTCCTGAACGTGATTCAACCTATCTAAGCTCGGCGGTATTTCTCTTTATCTTTGAGCTATGCAGAAAACAGAGATGACAGCCACAATTTGCTCTTAAATGTTAGCAGAAACTAATCTAAATTCTAATCTTAGGAATTCCAGGAGAAATCAAACCAGTGAAATTATATGACGCACTGCCAGGAATGTACCTAAGAAATAATTATAATGAAATTCCCTTGTTATCTGTTAATATTAATTGCCAGGCACTCTCTCACCATGGGGATAAGCAAGTGACCCTGATCTTTCAATTCTTACGTGCTAAGGGATAAGATAAAACAATAGATCCCTATCTGGGGAGAAGCAGGCTCTTATTTTTGTGATAAACAAAATAGCGCATTGGTTAAGTCCTATTATCATTTGATAAAGATCCAGGAGAGATTGATGGTCGAGGGCAGAATTCCAAGAGATTTCTTCTAAACAGAATTGTTAGGAGAAAAAAAAAATAACAGATATAGAGTGAAAGATTGTTCCAAACATTACTAATGACATCTACAAGGGAACAGGGTTAGGTCAAGAAGTAGAAGAAGAAGATTATGGCAGGAAGGTTAGGAATGAAGACATCTAGGCTGATTGTTGTCAGGTCAAGATTATAGGAACTAAGACACAATACCATAAATCACTTAAACAATCACACAAGAAGTTGATTCTTTAACATTTTGCTTATCTAATAACTATGTTCAGATATATCGAAATTGGTACAGACTTAATTCTTCAAAGCAACCTCTTAGATTTTACATTAAAGCTTCCAGGTAGGGACTTCCCTGGTGGCACAGTGGTTAAGAATCCACCTGTCAACGCACGGGACACAGGTTCGAGCCCTGGTCCGGGAAGATCCCGCATGCTGCGGAGCAACTAAGCCTGTGCACCGCAACTGCTGAGCCTGCATTCTAGAGCTCGCGAGCCATAACTACTGAAGCCCACGCACCTAGAGCCCCTGCTGCAACAAGAGAAGCCACCGCCATGAGAAGCCCGTGCACCACAACGAAGACCCAACGCAGCCAAAAATAAAAAAAATTTTTTAAAAGACTCTAGGTGTTCTCTAAGAATAAGGCCAGTAGAACCCATGGTCAGAATGCTGTCTGGCCTCCCAAAGTCCTGACAGGTAATCCCACTGACATTGACAAAATAGGCAAAGCAGAAGTGGACTGCCGCCAGCTGCTCTGACATTTTGCATTTTATATTTTCAAAAAAACACTGTGTACTCATGACTTTTGGAAAATATATTCACATACCACATGTGAATATGTTAGGAATCAATCAAAATCTTGGGCAATGGAAAATTCCTTTGTTACTAATAAAGCTTCATTACAATAAATTTTAATTCAGATTGACTGCACTCAAATATCACCCATATTATAAAATAAAGTACTTATTAATAGTAAAAAACACAACAGAGTTAAATCGGCAGTTGCTTATATAACATAACAAGTATGTCCCAAAGTCCTATATTTTGAAATTCCTCTTCAGTAAAAAGTCAAAATCACACATATCAGAGTTTCATGCCCCCAAGATCTGATTTAGCAACTACTCCTTAATAAGAGTCCTAGATTTTCATAAAATTTATGATAAAAGAATTTTACATTAATATCTAAGGCAAACCATGCAACCAGGCAACAGACGTAGATACCTACACATACCCGTGATTATAACCAACCAAGGCTAAGTCTCGGTCTTTTTAAAATGTATTTGTAGACACAGTAAAAGCCATGTCGATGTGTTCAGCTTTCACAATTGTTGATTTCACAGCAAGAAGTTACCTTGAAGATCACGTTGCCTGAGGAAGCCGAAACCCCAATACTAGCCGGACCTGGGTTCAAACATCCCAGCTCGCGTGACTAAGTGACTGAGCCGAGCTCTTAGATTTTCTGAGATGCCACAGGAAACAGCACAGCTAACTGTACCCACCTTATCGGGCTCTTTGGAGGAGCAGACGAGGGACACTCTGTCAAGCCCGCAGCAGTGCCTGGCACGGAGGACGGGCTCAATAAATGTGGGCTGCCGTCATCAGTCTCATCAACAGCAGCTGCATGATCCTAAATGAGGTAAACCAGGACCTGACCAAGATCAAACAGCTAGTAAGTGGGAGAGTTAGGGCTTGAATCAGGTTTCCTGAATTTTCATCCTGCGCTATTGCCACTTAACCACAGCTGCCCCTGATGTTTCATCCAGTTAAAGATCACGTTTGTAAGAGATTGATGAACGTGGTCACGCAGTTTCTGCTCAGCGGCATTTCGACTTTGCAGTGAAGCCCCAGGAACTGCGTGTGATGTGAGATGAAATCACATTGCAATGGGGTCTTTAAGCCAGTTAGAGAAATTCCTCTTGTGTTCCATTAGTTTAATTATGACACAGTTAAACAGACTCTGAGAAATTTCAAACCTGGGAACATGTGCCCACAGAGACACCCAGGCCCTGGCAGTGGTTCTTAATTGCATTCCTCAGTCAGGTGTCAAGCAGAGCTCAGGCACCAGCACACAAGCCAGTTTTGTTTAGAATACCTCAAAAAGCCAGCCAAGTGGCAAATGTGGACATCTGTGCTAGACTGTGGCTGTCCTGTTTTTTCAGTCTAATCTGTCAAGATAACCATTTCCCCATTCTCTTAAACAAACACAGACTTCCTTGTTTAAACACCATAACAGTTCTAACAGAACACACAGCTTTTAATCATTCTGCGTTAAGTACACTGGCAAGAGCCTGAGAAAAGAATCAAAACATCTTAAACGTAAACTGGCTGATTCTGCTGCTTTGCAAATCCCAAGAAACAGGAGAGAGAAACCTGGAATCCTAGGTAAAGGAATACAGCATTGTAGATGAAACTGGAGTGAGTTTTTAAATTATCATTGAATTAGAAAATGCCATGGGCAGTAACCCAGTTCAGCTTCTAAAGAAGAAAAAGAAAGAAAAAGAAATTGGGTCCTGGTTTGTTTGTTTTTTTCCCGCTGCAAAATGATTTAAGTTTAGCAAATTTAAGTCCACTGCTTCAATTGTCTTGTATTATTTATAAAAGCAACAGTAATGCCTGAACTGAGAGCTGTGCTTGGGAAAGCTATTTAAACGGGAGCAAGGTTGCTTCACCACTCATTTAACTCCCTCTTGAAAGCCCTTTAGTATAAAGCTGTCACAGCATGGTACATATTCTTTTTCATTGATGAGGTGTTCTGGGTCATTTCCTAATATTTGAGAATAGACATGGAAGGGTTAGGGGAGAGACTTTCACAGTGGAACGAGCAGGAATATTGACAACGCGGAAGTTCAGTTTGTGCTTCCTCAGCCTCACCACTCTTGATTTCACTTGCAGAATATCCAAATGCACTCTGAAATGTGAAGAAGTTAATACTTACGTAAAACCCTGATATGTTTTCTACTTTTTTTTTTAAAGAGAAAAATGGTGGTTAAATAATACAAACTCTGCATTGTCCATGCTTGAGCCTGGTGCATGTAAAGGCTTGGAGATCTGACCGACTTGGGTTCACATTCTGGTTCAATGACTCAGTCGTGAGACTTTAGACAAGTTAATACACCTTTCTGAGCCTTAGTTTCTTTATCTGTGAAATGGGGATAAAAACAGCTTATTCACAGAGTATCTGTGAAGAGGATATATATATATATATATATATATATATTTTTTTTTTTTTTTTTTTCTTTCCCCGGGTACGCGGGCCTCTCACTGTTGTGGCCTCTCCCGTTGCGGAGCACAGGCTCCGGACGCGCAGGCTCAGCGGCCATGGCTCACGGGCCCAGCCGTTCCGCGGCATATGGGATCCTCCCAGACCGGGGCACGAACCCACGTCCCCTGCATCCGCAGGCGGACTCTCAACCACTGCGCCACCAGGGAAGCCCGAGGAGATATATTTGCAATGGTAAGTGCCTCATAAAGTTAGCAATAATTAAGTAAAATATCATAATTAGAAAATGTTCTAACATAAAATTCAAGTGAATAGAGTTTACATATAACATATGGGTTATCAACTTTACAAAATGAGAAAATAATTTATCGTCGAAATACCAAACCCATTTAAGAGAGATAATGCTCTGTCAATCACGCATATAATTCCTTATGGAGAAAGGAGTCAGAATTTACACAGTTGTCATAGTCATCCCAACACAGCTGGCTGGGCCACATTCCCTGGACACAGGTAGGACCCCAGTCTATAGGCTCTTGCATGTGGTCTCCTCCTTGCAGACTGTGGTCCGACCCACAGAAGGCTGGAGGACACAAGTAAGGTGGGGTCGGCTGACCATTCAAATCTTCCACTTGAATGACAAAGTCATTCTTGTAAGGCAGCTGTGCTCACCCTTATACCACCAAGGCGACCAAGTCATTCTTAATGAGAGCAGTAGCAGCAAAGACCAACAGAAGCTGACCGACCATTATTTGACCTCAAGGGAAAAATTCAGGAGTTGGAGAGGCCTGTGCGGCGGAGACAAGGAAACTAAGCCACAGAGCTGAAAATTCTTGTGCTCCGGGACACCTAACTGTGTGGTAAATGAGATTATTTCGAATCACTCTTTATTTTCTTATGAATCCTCACAATAAATACCCTAATTGAAGTAACCTGAATATGTATTGGTTGCTTTTCAACCTGAAAGAGCTAAACAGCATCATTTTATCTTTGATGATTCAGGAGGAACTTACGGATTTCAAAACACTGGAGGGTCAGGATTATTCACATCAGTTACCGTAAGAGTATAGATGTCTAGCTACTTCCTCTTGAGATTTATATCTGTATTCTGATGGCTGCTACTAAATAGTGGGTAACACTCATGAGGGTCTCTTGAGCTCAGTGTAATACTTTAATTAAACAAATATTTATTAATACTCTATGTGTACTAGATGTCTACTGTATAAAAACACATCGCTAAATATTATGAATAATTAACAAATGAATATGAAGTTTTCCTCTCCTCAAAAATATTACAACTTAATGGGATTTGACAAGTTCATAAGCACTGACTATGAGAGAGAATATGATAAATGCTTTAAGACTGAGAAGTAAAACTTTTACCACAGTCCAGGTAACTATGTGAGGTGATGGATGTGTGAATTAGCGTCAATGTGGTAATCATTTTACCATGTATATGACCATCAAATCATCACATTGTACATCTTAAATATATACAATTTTTACTGGCCAATTATAGCACAATAAAGCTGGGGTTGGGGGGGGGGGGAAACTGCAAAAATACAGCTCAATAGGTGAAGTAAATCACTGTTTGAAATAAATTTTGAAAAGCAACAACAACAAAAGTTTGACCATGATCCAGAGTTGGAAGAAATTACAGGCATTTGGAAGAAGAAGTCTGCCCAGGAGTCAGGGAAGATCATGGTGGGGCTTGACTCTCAACATCTTGAAATCCCAGTAGAATTTCAGCAGGAGGATGAAGCAGGGGGAAGGGGAGGGGGAGGGGGAGGGAGCCAGACAGAATGTGAGCAAGGACAGTGGAGAATATTTGGGGATCACGTCAGTATCACTGATTGACTGGCGTCTAGAGAATTTGTAGTAAAATATAAGGAGGGAAGGAAGTTTGGGGCCAGGGAATGAAGGCCTTGAAATGTCACATAAAGAACTCAGAATTTACTTTGTAAGTAATGGAGTCTAGAGAGGTTTTTGAGCAGGGAATGATATAATCAGCTGAGTTGGAGTCTGACACATGCTTCCACACTTGAATACCTTTTCTATAAAAATATGACTTTATCAAAATATCTTTATGACTAAAATAGCACATACTTATAAAATGTGAAAAAGCAATAGAAACACAATAAAGACTAAGAATTTAAATAGTATAACATTGACGTATAATGTGGTCTCCAATTTGCCTTATCAGTGAAAGACGTCAATTTTCTCTCCTAATACTCACTTGAAGCTGATTCCTGCAACCAATATTCTTCTCTTCACAGAGCATGGAACCAACTAGTACTATTTGTCTCTTTCCTGAGGCTACAGCATAGAGTAGACATAAAGAGTGTGAGATAGACTGCACCGAAACTGGAACTTTCATCCGTAATTCCTGTAGTATAAATTGGCACTGCCTGGGGAAGGGAGGGACGAGGATTCTGGGGTTGGCAGATGCAAACTATTACATATAGAATGGATGGACAACAAGGTCCTACTGTACAGCACAGGGAACCATAGTCAATATCCTGTAGTAAACCATAATGGAAAAGAATATGAAAGAGAACGTATATACATGCATAACTGAGTCACTGTGCTGTGCAGCTGAAATTAACACAACACTGTAGATCAACTCCACTTCCATAAAAAACAAATGATAAAAAATAAGAATAAATTGGCACAGCCCCTTTGGAGATCAATTTGTCATGTGTAGTAAGAGCTATAGAGTTCATATCCACTGATCCAGGATACCCCCTCTGGGTCTCTAGTCCAAGGACATTTTAAAAAATGAGAAAGTTTTAGGAACTGGTGGGATTATTATAGAGTTACACATATAAGTGAAAGGAAATAACCAAACAAATTTTTTAAAAAATAGGAGGAATCCTTAAATGATGGACCATCTCCTTCATGAACTATTATATAGCTATTTTAAATCATAATGATGAAGGAGACTGTAGGAACATGTAACAATGTTTCTGTGCTAAGTGTAAAACAATTAGACCCAACACATGCACCATGATTATAAACTATGTAAAAAAATAATCATATAGAAGAGATTGGATGACAATAGATAAAAAACAATGATACTAATTTGTGTTGGGATAATTTTATGAAAGGAAATGGGTTTTTCCCCTATTCTGTCTTCCAAAATGCTGTCATGTTGTTATAATTAACAAAGAGTAAAGGAAAAAAAAAAGATTAAAAACAGAGCCGTAGGAGGAAGCTAGCAGTGCCTTTAAGATAAGATGTGAAGAAAGCAGCAAGTGGCCTTGAGTGGCTTCTTTCCTGGCAGACCCCACGGGGGCACAGAGTGCTGTGCAGGTTCCCGGGAGACCCGAGGCTGCCAAAGTCACATAGCATAGAGTGAAAAATGAGTTCCATGAGGATTTTGTCCTCTTTGGTTCCTGTATGATGGAGCATTAAAAAGAAGATTGGGAAAGGGAAAACGGAGGTATGTGCGACATTTCATTGAGCTGTAGTTCTAATATACAGATCATCAAACAACACCCTCTATATTCTCTTCTCAAATGCTTATATAGAGTATGGTTTCCTTCTTTTTCCTCCCTTGGGAATGAGAATTAGGAAGTTCAGAAATAGAACACCTTGAATAAAGTCACTGTTTACCATCTGATCTTAGCACCATACATTTAGAAATAGAGCTATTTCATTCTTCTCTTAAGTAAACCAGTAAAAACAAAACGTTTTCTGGTCACAGCTGAGACCGAGATAAAGACCTACCTAAACGTCTTGTGCGGCATCATAGAATGTGTATTTAATTGTTGGCTACAAATAGCCAACGTTTTATCTCTACATTTCTCAGAACAATCTTATCTATAGAATTATTCATAATTCTACAAAATGTACAGCAACCAAAAGAATAAAAAAAATAGAGCACCACCATATACAATGAGGCAAGTTAAATTCTTACAAGGATTTAAATATTATTCAATAATTTATGTGCTGCTTGGATTAAAACAGTTTTAAAGGGAAAAACTGATTCAAAGGCAATTAGTACTGTTAAATAAAAGTTTTGCTTTTCAGACTTTCATTATTTACAAGATATTTTTATCATTAATTTAAATTAGACAACATTTAACTAGCTTGCTACCACGTATGTTGTATAAGACAGAAACCAATGTTTTTCTCTGCACCCATTTTTATGTGGAACCTCTTCCCATTGGTAGGTGGCTGCTCTGATCTGGCCCTGGGTGCTGGAGTTATTTTTGGGGTGTGCAAACATCTTTAACCCTGCTCCTCCTGACTGTTGTGAGGGAGATACACAGAAAATGCAGAGTCTTGGCAGTATTTCACACTTCATTCCAAGGAGAAGGCAAAGGTTAAGAATGAAGAAAATGAAGCAGACAGCCATGTGTGGCTTGCTGTTCTGCAGAGGCGGATTCCCTGACACAAACAGAAGAAAGGCCCATGAATGAGATCGTGTCAACTTCCTCTGCTTACATAGTAATGCTGGCCTCCTTTCCTTTCAGAAAAACAAGTCATCCGTGCACCGAGTTCAGGGCTGCATTGTCAAATGTTTCCGAAGTCCCAGTGACAGCACAGTGACACAGGTCCAAGCGAAAGGGCCAAGCCAGCTTTTCGGAGCCTGGTCTGAGGGTCCTACAAGAATATACAGAGTCCACTCTGCATGTCAATGAAATCTGAACCTCACATCGTCTAATAGGCAATAAACCTCTGGAAACGTGCTGAGTGAGTGGCTTGATTTGGGAAGGGGAGCACTTTTTCAAGAATCTCAAGATGGTGTTTGGCTGGCTTTGGGGCTTAGTGATACATTTTTAAATGTTCAAGGGGAATGATTCTGGGTTTGGGCAATGCCACTATTCACAGAGAATGAGACTCAGTCAAATCACTTCACAGATGAACTCTAAGTCAGAAAGAGTTTTCTAAATTATATTTTAATCCATGGATTAGTACACTTGATTTCTTTTATGATTTTTTTCTCATAAATTATTTTTGCTCTCCAGAAGCGATTCTAATTAGGGAATATGCCATCAATTCCCAGAGTAGGCATTAACTCATGGTAGATGGAAAGGCTCAAGATCATAATATTTTATAAATGAATGAGGT
Source organism: Leucopleurus acutus (assembly GCF_964270905.1). NCBI lineage: Eukaryota > Metazoa > Chordata > Mammalia > Artiodactyla > Delphinidae > Leucopleurus > Leucopleurus acutus. The sequence continues at coordinate 73,329,355 of NC_139145.1, read as the reverse complement.
TCCTATAATCCGGATCTGACATTACCCAATTGTTTTATGGGAAAATCAGCCTCTAAGTTACTGAACATTAAACAATGAATAATATGTTGCTATGGAAACTCTATATTAAAATCAGATGTGTATAAATGTCTTCATTTTGATTTTTTTTTTTTGGTTGTTTTTGCATATGTGAATTTTTTTTAAGTCTCTTTGAAAAGACCCCTAGCTGGAGGGCAGACCATTAGCCATCTCTGCCGATGGCAGAAGGTATTGATAAGGTATTATTCCAGCAACATTCTCCCACCTCAAAGTAAGGTCCTCAGGAGGTCAGGTATCTCTATGGACTGTTAGTGGTATTCTTTAGGATTTCAGAAACAAAGATATCTCACTCCAGGTAATTTGACAATACAGTGCTTGTTCTGCTAGCGGCCCCCCAAATAGCCAAACTCCCAGAGTAGCTGACCTTTCCTGGTCCTGATTCTTGGCACTGCACACAGATGGCCAGCATAGCTCATCACTAACGGGCTCCTCTCTAGACAGAATATCTGAGCACTTCTGCTCCCATCAGTTGTCCTGTATACTAACCAAGAGTAACTTGTGTTTGCTCGTCAACCAGTTTATACAAGTTGCCCTTGTTATTATGATTATGTCACTTATTTACTACTTAAAACACACTGATAAAATAAAAGTGCCCGAAGAAAGAGATTTGTACTTTCTTTGAGGGTTTTTTTTGTTTTTGTTTTGTTTAATGTCCTCAAATTAGGTGTAGGTGAAAAAATTGTAAATGACTGGTGGGATAATATAAAAATTTAGGAAGATTTTGTTTTCAGATTTCTTCAAAAATGTAAGTTCCTTTTCCTCTAAAAAAACAAAAAACAAAGAAAACATGCAGTTGAGACGCTCATGCAGAAAAGATTATGCAGGACATGAATCACTGGCCCAGAAAAGTGTTAGATTAACGCACATTTATATGCTATAAGTTAAAACAAAATGTTTAAAGTATGTGTCCATCATCACTCATGACTCCCTGTTTTAACTGATGTTCGTTTTACAAACCCACGAGCTACCAATCCCTGATGATTTCGAATAGGAGGATCTCTACTGTAGTATACAGAGAAATATTCTGTACTCTATAGGTTTCTCCTGTAGTATATAGAGTGCCCTGGAGGAGAGAACCAAGAATCAGAGACATGATTCAGGAAGTTATTTTAGTAAACACAAGAAGGAATGAGAACCTGAACTATGCTGATGACAAAAAAGTTAGAGATGTATATAAGAGAAACTGCAGAATAGAAGTAACAAAGTCCTGACCATTTAGGAGGAATTAATGAGACTCCAAGGTTTGAGCACAAGTGGTAGGTCACACTTGGAAAGACACAGGGGGATCGGAAAAAGAAGCTGGTGTAGGGGGAGGACAGGGGTTTAGGTTTCAGATTTATTAAGGTGAAGACAGACAAAGACATCTAGGTGGAGTTACCTGAAGGTCATTAGGAGGTAGTTAGAAATATAGGAGAAACATTTCTATTTCACTAACAGAAATACAGGTTTGGAAGTGGTAATGTAGACAGTAGCAGTTAAAGTTCTGAAGACAGAAGAAAAGACAAAAGAGAACAGTGACCTGAGGGGGGGAAAAGATCTAAGTTTGAGGGCAAAAGGAGGGAGAAGAGCCACAAAAGGACAGAATAGTTCAAAAAACAAAGATAAGATTACAGCGGGACAAGTCTCAGACTCCAAGGGAGGAAAAAGTTGGGGACGTTGGCAGACGTCAAGGACAGATGCTTCAGAGAAATGCCATTTCAATCTATCAATCACCAGGCCCCGCTCAAGGAAGCACTCTCATTGGAAAGGTGAGGGTTTCGACTGAGATTTCTACACAAGGATTCAAAACGTGAAGGACTGAGCTCCTGGTGAGGAAGAAGGGGCAAGGGCAATAGAGAGCTCAAGAAGTTTGACGGTGAAAAGGAGGGAGACAGCATTATGCATTAGGGGCTAAGATGGTTGAGCAGTTGAGATTTTTTTAGCTGATCGTGTTTATGTGAGAAGGGAAGGCAGCATTAAAGACGATAGAGGTGGCAACATAAACCCGAGGGGAAGGGCCCCAAAGAGGTGGAAAGGGAGGAGGGGAGTAAGAGAGCAAAAAAGGGCAAACTTGGCAAAAAGGAAAATGACCTTCTTTCTTAAAGACAGGAGTGAGGAAAGAGAGAGGGTGAGGAGAGGATGAAAATTGAAAATGAGGACTCACCAGAGAAAGAAAATCCCACAAAAACATTATTTTGGTTGGTTTTTTCTTTTAACCTGGAGAAACATTACACAGACAATCATGGCATCTGGTAGAACCAAGGAAAGACTGAATTAATTTCTGAATTTCTCTTCATGCTCTCCAGTCATGGCTGGATAGAACAGACACCTAAAGGCCCGAGTCAGCGTCCTGGCATAGGTAACAGCACAGTCTTTCTGGGGAATCCACTTTTCTGAGTAATTCCTCCTTCTAATGCTCACAGCATCAGCATGAACCCTTCAGCACAGAGAATGTCTATAGCTGTGGTTGGTATTTCTAACTGAAGCCCCATCACATTACTTGAGTATTTGCTTCTCAAAAGCAAAGCCTTGTGAAGACAGGGATGACAATTCCCAGCTCCCCCTGTCAGAGGGGTTCACCCGCAGGCCTTCCCTACCTGTTCACAGCCTCTTAAAAAGGTGCCAGATTGAAACATGAAGAAGTTGGGCTGGCTTTTTCTTTCTAGAAACTTTGAACAGCTGAGGCATTGAGAAGTTAACATGATACGAATCAGCCTTTCCTGGGTTATTTCAATCTTCGGCTAAAGCATTTCAATTGCACTGAGTAATCATGTAAGAGGAGAGAGACATTCTCTGTCCGGTGAACATGAACGCTTGTACACACTAATCTTACTAACAGGTGGAAGGTAAATACCCTGTATGTATTAGAAGGGAGGGCCTCCCAAATGCCTCGCTATCCCAAGATACGTCCACCATGAGGTTGCTCAACTCCTAGATAGATAGTCCCATTTCATTTCTGCTGATGAGGCCACTGTAGTTTTACAAGTCACCTTTGGGCTGAAAATCATCCCAAGAGAGGAGATAATCATTAACACTTTATACATTAGTGTGTCAAATCTGTCCGCCTGTCCAGAACAATGAAGGACCGAAAGGCAAGGGCGGCAAATGGTCTAGACTCCAGATCGGCCAAAGGGGAGTGCGAGCCTGGGCGGAAGCTTCTGTAGATGGAGAAGTCTGAGCAGGCAGCCTGGTCCCCTGGAGCAGGCACCGGAAAATAAGCGCGCAGGACAAGTGGGGGAACGCTTCCTCAACTTACCAAGGACCCCAAAGGCTTGTAGATGGGGCCCATTCCAGAAGAAACAAACTTAACAAGGTCATATGGGTTATAGCCCACCGTGCAGCTCCACAGGTGAAACTCCAGTCTGGTGACACCTTCCCCCTGACCCCTGCCAGCAGTCCGCTCTCTGTGTCTGTTCAGACAGGACCAAGTTGTAAGATAAAGGGGGTTAGAACACTAGGTAGACAATCAGACCAGATGATGCTTAAAATCTCTTCTATAATAATATCAAGATTATGTGAGTCTATAAAATACTGCTGAATGTTGTCCAAAGCCCAGAATTTCAAAGGGGTTTGGTTAGATAAAGACTCCCTTACAATAAAGATTTTGTCTTTTTAAATAATGAATCCCAGTTCAATTTTTAAATTTATTTCTTGATGGATTTTGAGCGCAGAGAAGTCGGAAAGTTTGTAAATACATTTCATTTAGCAGTTGAGGAATCCTGGCTACCTCATGCACCACTTGATGTTATTTTGAGATAGCGAAGGGAATGGGAAAGAAAAATCATGTTTAGTGTGCAACTATTAGGCACTTTGCAATTCATTATTTACTTCTCTTTAATACACATCCATTTTGTTTTGTTATCACCACCTTATAGATGAGGGAATTGATGCCCCTTGCGATTAAATAACTTGCCCACGGACATAAAATCAAAGGGTACAGATTCAGGGTCTAACCAGAGTGTTTCTGATACCAAATCTCATGCTCCTTCTACTATGCCTATGACCTATCTCATACTCTGAGTTAAATATAGACACTTCTTGACTGATTCCACCAAATCATCCATGTTCAGTGGAGAAAGTCCTGTTTTAAGCGTAGCTATAACCCAAGGACATTCTTGATCTGAGTACAGCCTTTGGTAAATAATCTTTTATCAAAGAAGGATATTTTTATGCCCATTCTATTCATAGTAAGAATTTCAATTGATTGAAATGTGGTAAATCCTTAAAGCATTTTGAGTAGCAAATATTGAAATACAGCACTGTGTGGTTTATAATATACGTTAAAGCAGATTTAAAAGCAAAAATACAATGGGGTCCTTAAAAAAAGAATTTGATACTCTAAAATATGACCAATACAATTAATCTTGCATATTCAAATAGGATGCTTAAAAAAATTTTAACTCTAGAATAGTTAGAATTCCTGTTCATATCACCATTGCAGATCTTTTTTTTACCCCGGTGTTTAATTTAAATGTTTATGAAAGTAATAAATAGAGTCCCTTGAAATATGGTGACAGACTTGCTAGCAATTAGACATATGATCATATATGCTTTTTAACAAAACCATATTCTCTGATCCAGAGCAAACTAGGTAGGCTATGCCTTTCCTTAAATTAGAGTAAGTGAAAAATAAAAGTAGATTTTACCCCTATACAATTTGAAACTATTTATAAGAAATCTACAGAAAAAAGTTGAACTTCATGAAACTATTTGGCTATTCTCTTCATGAGGTTTGAATCCCACAAGCATGCTTCTCCAAATGTATGATTCTCCCTGCAAGAAGAATCAAGCAGAGGCTAATTATGAGTTATTTGAGGTTTTAATGGCTCCTCTGTAGGAACTGCTACGAATAACAAGGCTCTGGCCTTTCTTTAGTTCTTGGATCACGTCCTACTCTGGAACTTCACAGACCATCAGTGCCTTGGACTGTGGCTATGGCATTCAGACTGGACCACCTAATGTACCACATTGGTGGTGTCCAGCTCTATCTAGCCTTTAATAAATAAGCTCAATATGCTGAAGTTTTAGATTAAGAAAGTGATAAAACACAGAATCCATCGACTTATTACCTCCTCCAAAATTTAAGGGACGGTACTGCTTTGCATGCTAAGCTACACCATCTATTAGCAGCACATATCATTATAACCCGGGTCCAGAGACTATGTAAGCATCTAGACCAGAGGAGGAGGGCAGCTTAGTACCAAGAGCTGTTGATTTCTTTTAGTTATTAACCAACCTCTTCTGCAAAGATAGGTTCCAGGATGAATCCCAGAGTTGGGAAAATCATGCCAAACACTTCAAAATTCTGAACATACTTACTTCAAAGTAACTACTGCTGTCCTGTGACAATTTTTGACTTAGTATCTTGGGAAATGCTTTTCCATGGATATATATTTGATTTTATAATAGACATCAATAGGGAAATGGGATTTGCTTTGCAGAAATTCACTTTACAGCCAAATCTGCCAGCATGCATCTATTTTATAAACTGAGAGCTGAATTTATTTATGTTCATATCTATCACCTCTATATCTGCTTACCTCTCTGGGGCTTCCTTCATGCAGAATCTGACAGGAGAAAATTGAGTAGAGAAGAATCTGGTTAATTCAACAAATATGATAGAACTTGTGGGGGAGAGCTCAATGTAACATTTGTAACCATCTCACAGAACCTTCCTGATAGACTGAATCACTTAGTTGCCTCCCGGCTCCTAACCTTTTCCACCTAAAAACTAAAACTACCTAATGAAGAAAGTGTTATTCTCACTGTTATTCTCATCCCTATTTCACAGATTAGGAGACAAGGGTTCTGCGATGTTATTTGATTTCCACAAGATCACAAAGTTAACAAGTGTGGTGTGATGAGCTTAAAAGAAAAGTTCTTTCATGCCTTTTGATCCCAAATTCCTTTCTTTATTTTTTTTCACTAAACCACACTGTCTTGTTTGCTCCGTCTGAGGATACAGTGATCATTTTTCTTTTCTTTCTTGTGGTTCTATTTTTCTTCCTACAGAATTTCTTTTCTCACTTCTTCACCCAACTGAACAAAACATAGTTTAATGAATTCCAAATCTTCAAAATCAAGGTATCTTTTCTATAATTGTCTCTGAATTTTCTGATTAGAAGTAAGATGCTGACCCAGCTTTATTTCAGGTCAGATCAGTCCTTGAGCCAAATTGCAAAACTCAGACTGTGTGTGTGGTGGGAGGCGGAGGGACCAGTCCAGACATCCAGGTGGAATCTTTACGTCGGACTCAGTACTAACACCTCCTTGTGAGGGGCAGGAAGGAGACCCCAAGCAGCAGAGTCATCTATTTGAGCTTCAGATTATTCACCTTCCTAACTAATCAATAATTGTTATAATTAAAATTGATAGCTGCAAATAACATGACAGAGGGCTGCTGCCAGAATGCTGATTGCGTCTTTGGCTTCGAAAGATAGGCAGCAGCCTGGAACACTTATTTTCCAATTTGCTTTTAGCTGTGTGCAAATTGCTTTCGCTGTATCCAGCTGATTTAGACCTTGCCTGGAGGTGCACTAGATTAATTGGGAGACTCACATTCATTGCTTACAGAATGGACTCTGTAATTGGCGAAATTTGTTAGTGCCAGTTATAAAATAACTATATAGTAATGCTTTTAGCCGTCCTCTGTTACTCTTTCCATGAGAGGGGAGGGGAAACAATTAGAACCCGTCTGACGATTAAGACGGGCGTTTTTACATAAGGACTAAAAGGCATGGAGCTACAGTCAATATTTTATACAAGTAAACATTAATGTGAATATGGTATTGATTTTTTCCAAAACCTGAAAAAGTACTTGAGTGTATGAAAGAATTTTTTTATCTTTATCTTTGTTGTGTCTGAACCTTAGATAAGAGAACCCACTTTGTTCAAACTACGAGCAGATTTTTCAAAATGCTCTCTCTCCTTACTTCACTGAGTTAAAGACAGCAAGCACTCTTTCTTGCTTATTGCCAAATGGAAGAAATAGGAAAAATCCTGAGGCCCCAGTTGGGTGCCCTCCGGGTTGTCTCGTTTCTTCTGCTCTCCTCTTTGGGTCCCAGGGTACCACGAGGGCATTCCCAATGCCCAGTTCAAATATCAGACAAAGCTCAATGCACATGAGAGTCATTTTTAGCAGGAAGGCATTATTATTATTATTTTTTTTTCAGGAGCAAAACTTGGTAGGCCAAGAACATAATATAAACTATAATACCTGTTAGAAAAACAAGGAGTTATTTGTCTTCTTAGCCCTTAAAAAAGTATCTTATGTCACCAGACTTAAATATGCAAAACTGTCCCTTCCATTTTTTAAATGATGCTCGGTTTATTGCTATGCATACCAAATTGTACAGAGACCATTCTCACACATACTCCAAAACCACACACATCCATAGAGCAGAGATGTCAGCCAAGGCTGTCACCTAGGTAACGAAATCGCAGCTCAAACGGATTTATGTAAACAAACAAAGGAGTGGGGAACGGGTGTTTATGGGTTCAGACAAATGAAGAAGTACACAAGAAGGCTGCTTTAGACACCACTAGATTCAGGGTCTCAAAAAAGTATCACGACTGTTTCCCTCCATCCCCTGGCTCAACTTTATTTCACGTTAGCCGCACTTTCGGGAAAACCCTCACCGCATGGAGGCCCCCGTTAGACTCAGATTTATATTCTATCTCTTCAGCAACACCACTGAAAAGAAAGTGCTTCTGTCCCAGTAGTTCCAGCAAATTGTCAGACCTAAATTTCACAGTGAGTCACTTGCTCACTCCTCAACCAATCACTGTGGCCAGGAGGGCAGGATATGCTCATCAGCCACACCCAAGCCCCAGGCTCCACCTGGAGAGCGAGTCCCCCAAAGGAACACTGAGGTGAAGTGACCAAAGGCGGGGAGATGGATGCCAGGCAGAAACAACAAATGGGGCTTCCCTGGTGGCGCAGTGGTTGAGAGTCCGCCTGCCGACGCAGGGGACACGGGTTCGTGCCCCGGTCCCGGAAGACCCCACGTGCCGCGGAGCGGCTGAGCCCGTGAGCCGTGGCCGCTGAGCCTGCGCGTCCCGAGCCTGTGCACCGCAACGGGAGAGGCCACAACAGTGAGAGGCCCGCGTACCGCAAAACAACAACAACAACAACAAGAAACAACGAATGACCACAACACTCAGAAACGAAGTGGTAGTGAACTATGAGTGTTTCTAGTAATACTTCTTAAATTTCATTCATTTATATCTTTGGGATCTAGTTAAAACTAAAGATCTTTCCCTCCAGAAAAACGTCTATGTGACCATGTCACGCAAAATGCTGCCTGCTATTTCAGGAGGATTCATGCATCCCCGGAGCCTAGCTGATAACATGGGAACGAGAATATCTTTCTGAGGTAACCAACACTGTGAGAAGTATCTGCATCTCACAGATAAGTACAATTTTAGGTTTTCTTTTCCTTCCAAGTCTGTTGTTGTTTTTCTTTCCAAGCAATTTTGTTTGTGCAGAATTCCCCTTATGCAGCTATTCGTTATCTTTGTTGTGAATAAACTCTGAAAATCTAAACTGTGCCAAATGACTATTTTGTCCAGATGATAGATTGTCAAGGACCAAGCTTTCAATCAGATGACTCACACAGTGGCCACAAGAGTGATGGCAGCCCTTCTTTATTTGGCACAAGAAAATGAGTGTTCTGAGCTAAGGCTGTGCAGTGAGTCTAATTTAAGGACTCAGCGTGAAGACATAGACGGCCAAAAATAAAAACGTTCTTTCATCTTCTTATATCATGGAGGACTATATGTGACTACTAACGAGAAAAAATTATACATAATGAGGCAACTTTTTTCATCGCTACGATTAGAAAGAGAAATTGTTTAAACATTGAAGTGACTGCTCAAAACAAAGTATTTCATAAAGTTCACCTCAGAAATGTAAATTTGAATATTTAAATTAAAATAATTCTCACAATTAAAAAGTTTAGTTAACTACACATCAGAGGGGAAAAAAGACAATTTTAGCAAAAGAAAAAAAAAAGAGTATTGCTCCAAAACAGTCTTCACAGAAAGAGGTTTTATCCTGTGTTTGCAAGACAGGATCTTAGAATCTGCTAGGAATAAGAAAGATGGAGAGAGAAAGAAAGGGAGATGGGGGGAGGAAAGATAACTTCAGTTCTTGTGTTTGGATTTTGGAAAAAAGAAGGGTTTACATGAAAGCTCAGATAAAAGAAATGGAAGAATCGCCACAATCGTCATGTTCAACTTTTACTGAACATTTTGCCCTTGAAGATAGAAGGAATTGCTGTATTTCAAGACCAATAATTCCTAAATCAATTTATCAGCAAGTTCTGTAGCTGTTGGATAAAAACAAAGTTAATGGTAGGATGGGGTAAGGGAACTGAAAGCAGAAAAAACCTGAGTATTAAAAGGGACAAGATTACAGATACAAATTTCAAAATATGTAATATAAATTTCATATACACACACAGAGAAACATCTGGAAGGATATGCACCAACCAATGAGAAATGGTTATTCTTTAGGAGTTGGGGGGAGGACTAAGAGGGGAGACTTTTATTTCTTTTATTATTCCTTTTTGCTTAAATTAATTCTTAAAATAATCATTTAGTTATATATGATTTGTGCAATGAAAAAATTATATAACAGAAATAAAAATGTTTAAAACATGAGAATAAGGATTTCTGGTACAAACAATGAGACAGTTTGACTCAGGATTTCTCTTTTCTTCCTGGAAACTGTTCTGAACAGCCATGACCATGCAAAAAAAAATTTTGTGTAACACTTGGATACCAAGAACACTACAAATGTATTATTATTATTATTATTATTATTATTATTAATGCTGTCTCAGACAGATGAGATCAAGCAGATCCCCAAAAGAAGCTGTCCTGAAGTGAGAGAGTGGCATGGACATATATACACTACCAAATGTAAAATAGATAGCTAGTGGGAAGCAGCCGCATAGCACAGGGAGATCAGCTCGGTGCTTTGTGACCACCTAGAGGGGTGGGATAGGGAGGGTGGGAGAGAGACGCAAGAGGGAAGAGGTATGGGGATATATGTATATGTATAGCTGATTCACTCTGTTATAAAGCAGAAACTAACACACCACTGTAAAGCAATTATACTCCAACAAAGATGTTAAAAAAAAAAAAAAAGAAGCTGTCCTGGAAGCAGCAGAGAGCAGCCTGGGAAGGCTTGAAGGGATTCAAGAGGGCTGCAGGTCCCAACAAGTATAAGTACAAATACTCTTAGAATGAAAGGGATACTCTAAGTGAAAGATTAAAGAGCATGTCACTCTGGAACAGCAGAGATGAAACAGAGCTAAGATCATGCTATTAGGTCAGAGAAGCAAAGGAAGCATGACTGCACAGCACAGAGATACCATATTGAAGCACAGTGTCCCTCAGGCAGCAAAGGAAAGCATCTTGAGTGACAAAGCCTAGAATTTCATCTTGTCCTTATCCCCACCCCTAACAAACCATCCTATAAATAGATGGTCCAGGAAAATCAAACCCAATCAATCATGCATAGCATAATTACCACAATATTTTTTTAAAGAATTTTTTGAAAGCATCAAAGCTTAGCAACAGCTTAAAAATACACTCAGAAAAATACTGCCATAGAGTAGATGAGCTTATAATCACAAATTTTACCATGATATTAAAAAAAAATGAAACAATTATCTCCATAAAGGAAGACCACAAAATAAAAATGCAAGAATGCAGAGCAGAGGAGGGAGGGTAAAACAGGTGCTGGCAGAACTCTGGGAAAAAAATACAAGAAAAAAAAGTTAGAGAACCGAGTTTTTCTTTTTTTAAATGTAAGGAGCAAAGGGGAAAATAGAAACTGTGGAAAACCAAAAAGGAATATTAAATATAGAAATAAGCTAATAAAATGAAATAGAAATAAAGTAAAAAATCTTAATTAGAGAGACAATAATAATTATAAAAGATAAATTTTATCTAATAGATACATAAGTCAAAGGATATCCAACATATACATAATTGGAATCCTCCAGGAGGGAAAATAAAACAGAGCAAGGATTTTTAAATGATCGGTAACAAAACTTTCCTGAAATAAATGAAGACTTGTATCTACACATTCAAAAGGCATATCGTGTATTACGAAAAGTTAAAACAGAACAACCAACATTGAGACATACTCTAATTAAAGCCATGGGAATTTTAAGATGAAAAAAATAATCCTCTGGATATTTAAGGACCCAGTCATTTACAATTTTTTAAGTATGAAAAATGTTTTTATGTAACATGTTTTTTAAAAAAATCATAAAATAAAAATAGAAGAACATAGGAGGTAGAAAATAGGTGAGGACAAAAGAATATATTATAATACTGACAAAACAAAGGGTGGAAGTGAAAACATAATTAGCACACAAAAGTGACAACAAAAAAGACAACACTACAGTTGAGACAGGGAGACTATATAGAGAAAGGAGAGAACATAAGCTAATTTTTTACTGGGGACTGTAACTGGGATTATACCTTTGTACTGTATAAAGTAGCCTTTGTATGAGGTGACTATGGCTTTATATAATCCAAGAGAGTTAGATAAAATATTTATACAAAAATACAAAATATTTGTTAAAAATACAAACCTTCTCAAATATGAAAAGTAAATCACCATGTTAAAATAAACAAAGGGAAAACATAAAATAATATGACAGAAGAGAAACAAACATATCATTCATAGCCATAAAAAAAATGGGCTAAAGTTAACTACTAAAAGAAAGAGATTTTCATTTTGGATTTCATAGAGAAACTAATCTCTATTCTGCATAAAAGAGTTACATCTAAAACAAATGATTTAGAAAGCTTGAAACGAAAGGACAGGCAAAGACTTTCCAGGCAAATGCAAAATTTTAAAAATGCAAGCTTACCTCTATTGACATAGACATGTACGAGTATATGAGATGGAAAGATGACATGATTACTTTGCTTTAAGAGCTATTCTAAGCCTTCTTGTAGCTTCTGGTTCCATCAGGTACTGCCTGTCCCTAGATGCTAAGCAGGAAAAAAAAAAAAAAAAAAGGAAACCTTTCTGTTCCTCTGGGGATTAACTAACCTTAACTCCTCACTAAACTCATTTCTTGCTAAACACGTAAGCCACTATATGTCCTTTGTCTCCAAGGGTTCTAGGCTACCTTTCAAAAATGGCAGCCACAATGCAGATGAGTCCGTTGTTTAACTCCTAACAACTGGGTTTCTTAAAATGATGAAATTCTTATTTCAAAATGAGATAAAACCTCTATTTAAAGAGCTTTATATCACAATTGATATGTTTTATTTTTAACTCTGAAATATTAAGTACCATAAGAGGGTACTTGACCTTATCATTAATAAAGACATTTATTTGTTTGAGCACTTTCCTCATTAAACATGTAGGAGGATGCACATGTTATGCTAAAATAAACTATTATACACAAATAAATAAGGACAAAATTTGTACAATAAATTTCAAAGCAGTTAACATCACTGTGAAATACTTTATAACTAGCTAATAAACATTCTCCCTTGAAGTTATATATATTAAATTAACTAAACAGAGATGAGTCAAGTAGAGACAGTGAAGAGAGGCAAGAGAAATGGAGATAGCACAGAGATAGAGACAGACACCATGCCACAAATTCTCGGTGAGAGAAATGACAGCTTATTTTTAAAGTGATTCATGTCCATCATTTAAAAAAGTCGCAGTTCACAATTACATTAATTAAAAATACAGTCCTTCCTCCTCTAGGCCCCTTCACCCCACTTCCCATTCATCACAGATGACCACTGTTAACGACGTGAGAGGCTTGCCTTCCAGGTTTTCTATCCAAATGCAAATACGCTGCACAAATATGCACATATACATACACACAAACATACGGCACACACGTATATAAATACGTACTCATTTATTTACAGAAGAGGTTGTACTCCCACACCCTATGTGTAACATCCAGCAAATCCATTTAACGACATGCTGTGCCTATGATAGCATGTGAATACACAGACTTACTTCATCCTTTCCCAGGGAACCGATTGTGGCGCTACCGTTACCAGACCATGTTGATGGATGTGTAAGTAGTTCTTGGTTGCTTGAAACGATGCAGTGAACACGTCTGTCTTTGTGCAACTGAGTGAGAATAGCTGTAGGCTAAATTCCCCAAAAGGAAATTACTATGTGCATTTACATTTTTGACAACTAGTGCCAAATTTGCCCCTGACAACATTTCTCACTACAGTGTAGGAACTCTGACCCACACCTTCACCAACATTTAACCTTTGCTGTACTAATAGTAAAAAAGAATCCATTGTCCCTGTAACGTGCCATCTGACCATCTTCCGGTATTTCTATTAGTCATTGTGTTCCTTTTCTGTCAACTAGTTGTTCATACCCTTTGTCCACCTTTTCTATGAGGTTGCTGGCTCAATGCTTTTAAAAACAATCTGAGTATAAAAATTGGTCCTTTTATATATAAAATAGACAATCAACAAGGACCTACTGTACAGCACAGGGAACTTTACTCAATATTCTGTAATAACCTCTTTGGGAAAAGAGTCTGAAAAGAATGTATCCATGTATGTGTATAACTGAATCACTTTGCTGTACACCTGAAACTAACACAACATTGTAAATCAACTATACTCCAATATAAAACAAAACTGAAATTTAAAAAATAAAATAAAACAAAATCAAGATAAGTGCTGTAGGACCCTAAAAAGAATTGGCCCTTTGCCTGAGGTATTACATATTGCAAATATTTCCCCCAGTCTCTTTTTTGTTATTTGCCTTTATTAATGATGTTATTCCCCAAATGCAACTTAAATTTTTTAATGTAATCAAACTATCAACCTTTCCTTTTATGGCTTCTGAATTTGATGATATATACAGAAGCATCACTCCCACTCTGAGCATATAACTAAATTATCCATGTTTTCTTCTAGTACCATGATACTTTCACTAAATGTTTGATCCTTCTGGAACTTATTTTGTTATAAAAAGTTATGTTGGGGGCTTCCCTGGTGGCACAGTGGTTGAGAGTCCGCCTGCCGATGCAGGGGATACGGGTTCATGCCCCGGTCCGGGAGGATCCCACGTGCCGCGGAGTGGCTGGGCCCGTGAGCCATGGCCGCTGAGCCTGCGCGTCCGGAGCCTGTGCTCCGCAACGGGAGAGGCAGCAGCAGTGAGAGGCCCGCGTACCGCAAAAAAAAGCTATGTTGGATTCCAGGCTGTTTTTTTCCATACAGCCAACCAGTGAGTCGAGGTATATTTAAGGCAATAACATAGCATGTTTGCTGGTCAAGCAATGTTTGACTACAAATAAAGATGAAATTACTTTTATGCTTTCAGGTATTAATCTTACTTTTCAAAAATACTAATTGTATACTACAGTAATTTCATAAGTTTTATAATATATGTTTAGGAAACATATTCTGCAATTTACAAATAAACAACATTCTGCATTACAGGAACATGAGAAAGGAATAATCTCTAAATTCTTTTCAGCAAGACAGACTCCTTAAAAAGTGAAACCAATGATATTCCACAAAAACATTTTTAAATGACTTTCTCAGTAGAGGGTTATATACCAGTTGAAACGGCTATGCTCTTTTGCTTTATGAACGAACACTGCAATATTTTTATCCAAGTGGTAAATAGATGAGTATTCTGCCCCAGCTAACCCAAATCACAGAAATGGTGTAATTAAAGTGCATTATATGTCACCCAAAATTCATTCAAACAGGCAGGAGGAAATATATAAAGAATAACTGGAGTAGGACATCTTACGGAGTTAAGTCAAGCTTATGGCAAAGACTGAATGATGAGTTAAAAGCAGCAATGCCTCTCAATCCTAAAGGTACTACTTTATCTCCTACCTTGCAAACTTGTCCCATTCAACTTCGTCTAGAGCTTGGCTGTATCTGGTCTCTAGGACAATTCTTGTCCACTCTGTGCCCAGCACCTCCCTTTGCATCCTGGGGTGGCTGTCTTATCCTGTATGCTCTTGTCCCCTTGCCACCATGACAAGATTGAAACAGCTGGTAGACAAGCAAGTAAAATTAATATCTATGATCCACCCCACCCTCCAATAACCCGATTCTCAGCACATTTTTCTTTTTTTTTTTTTTTGCGGTACGCGGGCCTCTCACTGTTGTGGCCTCTCCCGTTGCGGAGCACAGGCTCCGGACGCGCAGGCTCATAGGCCATGGCTCACGGGCCCAGCCGCTCCGCGGCATGTGGGATCTTCCCGGACCGGGGCACGAACCCGTGTCCCCTGCATCGGCAGGCGGACTCTCAACCACTGCGCCACCAGGGAAGCCCTCAGCACTTTTATACTACACCCATCTACAAGGAGTCTGCTGATCCCTGCTGCTATAATGTTTCCTACCTCCTGCCTTTCTTAAAATCTTCCGTGCACGTGATGAAGTTGTAAGCTCATCTAAACAGACAGCTCCTCCATCCTCTTCAGAGTAAAAATCACGTCCTTACAATAGCTTATAAGACCGTAATAGTAAGCCTCCTCCCCACCCAAACACACACAGCCATCTCTTGGCCTTCATGGGATGTGCATTTGCCACACTGAAAATATTCAGTTCTGTGATAGAAGACAAGAAATCAAATGAGATGGATGCAAATCATTAGATGTGTTAAGCATAGATAATTAAATTATTTCCCTGGGAGATATGTTAGATAAAGCAAGTAGAGCATATATGTGAACCTAGATAGAAAGAAATGGAAGAACCAAGTAAATAATAAATATTCATGACACGCTAAATATACAAGAGGCACAGGAAGCACTGAATATTCATGAATATACATGAGGTCATAAAGCACTCACTATCGGTGAGGTCCTACTTTAGCCACTTGTTGGTGACACCTGTGCAAAGCCCCACCTGCCCTCTGTCCTGGACATGCAAATAAAGCCCGTAAGTGCTCCTCAGGCTAACGCACAGCTCCTGACCAGGCTCTCCAATAAAGAAAGCTGTGCTGACTCCAGGCATCGTCTTCCTCACCCTCACCTGTGGTCCTCATAACCACACCATCAGCGGGGGAGACCGATGCGACACAGAGAGAAACAGGACAAAGGAGCATTTGGTAACACAGAATTCAGGGGACATGGCCCTTCTCTTTGCTTGTACCCCAGCCTAAGCATGTCAATCCACTCCGTTTTCTTCCACTTGCTTCGAACTGTATGCTTTGGTTTAAACTGCTCCAATAAACGGTGTGATTTGTGTGTCTTAAATCTGTGAGTTTTCTGTCCCACGGCTAGGGGATAGCTTGCCTGGCTGTGTACTAGGAGGCTACCATTGCAAGGTTGGGTCCATACACGCGTGATTGACCACCCTGCTCTAGCCACACTGTTCTCCTTGCTTTCCCTTAAATTTTCCAAGCACATTCAACCTCAGCAGCTTTGTACTTCTTCCCGCTACATGAAACACTATTCTACAGACAACTACAAGACTTGCTCCCTCGTTTCCTTTAGGTGTCTCTTCCCTGAAACTCCCGTAGAAAATCATGTCATTTTCCAGCAACAATTCTCCAACACCAGCTGGGTCCTACAATTCAATTCCCTGGAGTTAGTGCAAACCCAGCAGGTTAAGGGTTCAGTCCCACACAACATCAGATACCGACCACAAATGGGGTCCCCAGGCTACCTGCAGAAGCCCAGTCAACTATAAATTTGGGAGTTCCTGCAATCTTCCTCCCCACAAGCGGGTTCGATACTTTGCTAGAATGACTCACAGAACTTGGGAAAGCATTATACTTCTGATTACAGTTTTATCATAAAGAATACAACTCAGGAACAGCCAAACGGAAGAGATGCAAAGAACAGGACATGGGGGGCGGGGGACGGTCCAGAGGTTCCATCCCTCTCCAGGCACAGCGAAGTGTTCACCCACCCAGAGGCTCCCTGGGCCTCCTGTTGAAGAGTTTTTTATTGAAATTTATTACACAGTCATGATTTATCAAATCACTGGCCACTGTGATTGAACGTAATCTCTGGTCCTTCTTCCCTCGAAAGATTCCAACCCTCTAATCCCCCAGTTGGGTCCCCTGGTGAGCAGCCCCCATCCTGAAGCTAACTTGAGACCTGCCAAGAGTCATCTCGTGAGTGTAAATTCAGGTATAGTCAAAAGGGGCTCTTCATGAATAGCGAGACACTTCTATCACTTAGGAAATTCCAAGGGTTTTAGGAGCTCTGTGCCAGGAACTGGGACAAAACAAAAAAACTTCTATTTTTATTATACCACAAAAACAGACATTTCTTCTCCTCCCCGTTCTCGCTGCCCAACTTACCATTTACCGGCACCTGACGTGCGATATATTCATTTGTGTATTTGTATACGGTCATGTCCTCCCACTAGAATGTAAACTCCATGAGGGCAGGATTTGATCTCTTTTCTTTACTGTTCTATCTCCAGCATCCAGAACAGCTTTTAGGCTAAAACAGGCGCTCAGTAAATATTTGTCACTTGAGTGAGTGGACGTCACGTCAGGACAGAGCTGACATCACCTCACCTCCTTTCTTTGAGAATCTGCTTTACCCACAGTAAAGCTGGAAAGAACAGTCCTGGGTTCTATATGACTCTGCCCTACCTCTCCCAAGTCTGGCCAGCCACATTTGGCCATGACAGGGACAGAAATCCATTGCGCCTGGCATAGGAATTTGGAGTGGGAACTGAAAGACTGAATCCATTAAATTATGGTGAAAAATGGGCCAGTGAAGTCCATAGCAGTCCCGAGTTACATTTAGTAACAGGAGCAGGGAAAGCCATAAGGAGATGGAAACAGTCAGTCTGTGAACAGAAGCACGAGAATGGGACAGCTGCACCAAAAGAAGCAGAGGTAAGAGATTATGCGACACTGGAGAGAGATTTAGGGGCTTTCTAAAAACCATCACTGTGACCTGCCAGTTCCCTTCCTATGCTTGGGTATCATGAGACTGACTCGTGAGCTTTCGATAAACCCTCTTTGTAACTAAGCTGGGTTGAATGGTTCTTGGCCACAGAGCACAGATGGTAGAGGTATAGGGCCTGTCCGAAGAAGCCACACCCAGGAGCCAGCTTAGCGATCTGTTCCCACCCCTGACCCCTCAGCCTCTGTTCCCTCAGCAAGGCAATTTATTCTAACTGCAGTACCCTCCTGGCTCACTGGACCCAACTGGGCCACTTTGATCCTCTCTCCTGGGAATCTGGAATTAGAACAGAGATGCCAGATCGTTCTGCCAGCAAGGCAAGCCACGTGTTTGGAGAATCACAGGTAGCCAGTGAGCAGCATGAGAAACAATGAGACGGGAAAGAAAGAGCAGAGAGAAAAGTCGTGATGAGAGACAGAGAGAGACTGGGGGCGGGAGGAGAGGGAAAGGGAGAGGCTGCCCCTCCCATGTCCTAGTGTCCCAAGCCCCCTTGACGCCTGTACACACCTCCTACCCCTGCTCCCTTAAGACCTCTCTGCCCTACATTAAATTTGCCTATATTGCTTCAGGTAGCTTGAACAGGTTTGTGTTATTTACGGCTGACAAGTCCTTGACTAAGGCAAGGTAGCATTAGCAAGCAGAGGTCCACAGGTGAGCCTGCCAAGCATTCAGAGGAAGCCTCAGAGGCCCTCGGAGCCGCTCGCAAGGAGTGGGACAAAGTCAGAGACACGTGGCCTTCTGGGAGGATGACGCATTCATATTCCGCACAAGTTCCTCGGTCTCCACCACCAGACAATGAAAGGGAAGTCCCTTGAGCCGACCCTGGGGATGCTGCTTGGTCACCTGCGTGACTTGAGCCCGCCTCACCGGCCAGAGTCAGTCACAGGAACATTCCTGGGCCCCAGAGACTGTCACACCGGGTTTCCAGAAACTGCTCTGCCACAGCGCGAGGCCTCTCGAGACAGTAACCACTTACTGGCTGGCCTCCAATAGGCATCAGGGCTCCCCTGGGCTGGGGGGCACTTTCTGCCTCTGATTCTGCCACTCACTGACTAGACAACCAACAGACTCCAGGCAAGGGGCAGAAATGAGTCACCCAAATGCCCCACCTCTGGGCACATCTGGCCATGCCGTCAGGGGGCCTCCTGGAGCTGCCTGCTGGGGACCTCTCCGGACTCATCCTGCTTCAGCCCCCGTGTGGGGGGCCTGGACCAGGAGACGGTCTGGTTCCCCAACTACTATCATAAAATCCATCATTTATTGTCTGTCCCTTTATCTTATCACCGAGGGGACAGTGGGGGTTTCCGGGTGGGTGGCAGACGCAAAGGCACCTGGGGATTTCTGAGGCTGAGCGTATCACACGGGAAGGTTTACGAGCTTTGGTTGCAGAGTCCCCAAAGCGAGTGCTCATCTGCGCATCAGATCTTTGCAGTCAGCAAAAGATCTGCTGGGGTCCGCTGTGCCCAGCTCTGCAGAGACACCCGGCTGATGCACAGAAGGCAGGGCGGCCGTGCCACGCTACTGGAAGGGCTGTGAGCCTGGGGGTCTGAGCTTTCAGCCCCCAGGAAACACCGGGCCCTTAGGAGGTTAGGAGGCACTCACATGGTTCCCGAATGAATTCTGCCTCCCATGCTGTTCACTTTCAAAATTCCTTCTTTGGAAGGCATTTAGTCACTAGACCTGCTAGTGGAGCCCCAGCCCATCCCTCATCAAGCGAGGGAGTCCATCCTCCGAGGGTAAGCAGGTTAGCTTATGTACACTGGAGCCCGGGGAGGGTTGGTGGAGGGGAAAGAAATTCGGGCCACTCCTCCGTCTTCTTCCTTACCAAGCGCTCTGCCCTCTGCCAGGGGAGAGCAGGGTTGAGGCAAAGAGGATCACGCCCCACCCAGTACCGGGCTACCTAGGAGTTAACACCTACTCCTGCCCTTCCAGCAACCACAAGACTCTCTTCAGAACCAGATAAGGCTCTTTCTCAACCTAAAGTCTTCAGTAACCCTAAGTCAAATGACCCCAGGCTCCAGCTTGGTTTCTCTTCCCCAAGGAATCTTCCTTGTTCTTGAAAGGGTAAGAGTTGCCCTCTGTCAGGGGGCTAAATGAGCACATAACTCCGCGCGTGCGCGTGTGCGTGTGTGTGTGCGTGTGTGTGTGTTAGGGGTGGCAGTGGCGACAGGCATCTTTTTCTCCACCAGTAGAGCCCTACTCAGCAGGTTTCTGAATCCCTTTGTCTCCTTCTGGATGTTCATTGTAGCCCATGACCTGAGGGCCTCACTACCTTAATTCTGCCCCGTCACCAGACTGTCTAGGGGAGAATGAGTTGCTACTGAGTGTGCTCTGAATTCTGCTTAAGTGCAAACAACTGCCTGCCTCCCCCCGCCCCTCTGTCCCGTATAGACCCGCACCCCAGGAGAGCCGGAGAGGACGCCAGGAGAATTTACCAAATCCCACTGGCCTCAAGGAAAGGTTCATTCCCAGACAACAAAACATTCGCCTCCGCCTTCGTCTCCCTTCACAGAACTCTGGTTCTAAGCCATGATCCCCCGCTGTCCCCCTGCATGATCCAGGGGCCCGTTCTCACCCTTCTTAGCCTGAGAAGGTCCTGACAATCTCATCTTCTTGTCCATGATGATTTAGGAGTGAGTATGTGACCCAGTTCTGGCCAAGGAGACGTGACGGGGTATGTTCCAGAGGTGTCCAAGAAACGTTTCTTCCCTCCTAAGAGAGACGCAGACTCAGTCCTGTCCCCTGGACGGGGCTCCTGGAACTCTCGTGGCCATAACAGGAGGGATAAAGGAGGACAAAGCAGGGCTTCCCTGGTGGCGCAGTGGTTGAGAGTCCGCCTGCCGATGCAGGGGACACGGGTTCGTGCCCCGGTCCGGGAAGATCCCACATGCCGCGGAGTGGCTGGGCCCGCGAGCCATGGCCGCAGTGAGAGGCCCGCGTACCGCAAAAAAAAAGAGGACAAAGCAGAGAGTGTTGCAGAGAAGCAGAACTAGTGGCACAGAAGGCTGTGCCTGGAGCTCACCCTGCTCTCTGCCTCATGTTATGGAAGAAAACGCATTTCCTTGTGGTTTAAGGCAGTCTGAGCCACAGTTTCTGTTCCACACAGCTGAAAATATCCAGGTCTACAACCACCCTGCTAGAGATGCCCTCCTCTCCATGATCGTGCCAAGAGGTCAACCCTGCTAGGCTGGGGACTGTACCCCTCTTCCACCTGCCAATAACCAGGCTAGAAATAGACCCCGCAAAATTCAGGATCTGATCTAGAACAAGGGGGTGGGTGGTTGGACTACCTTCCCTGGAGAATGATAGGGAGATGGGACCACGTTCTGTGTCCAACCTACACTCCTTTAATGATTGCATGGCGCCCAGGATGCCTTGAGCCCCTGCCCCCTGCCACCCTTATTAGGAAGAATTTTTGAATCAAATAGCATATCCTGCCCCCAGCATATACCATCTGGAACAAAGGCCTGCTGAGGCCAAGAAAAATCTAGGCCATTTCGTTTTTTTAGGCTCCCACTACGTTAAAATAAAGAAGTAGGGCTTCCCTGGTGGCGCAGTGGTTGAGAGTCTGCCTGCCGATGCAGGGGACACGGGTTCGTGCCCCGGTCCGGGTATATCCCATATGCCGCGGAGCGGTTGGGCCCGTGAGCCATGGCCGCTGAGCCTGCACGTCTGGAGCCTGTGCTCCAAAACAGGAGAGGCCACAGCAGTGAGAGGCCCGCTACCGCAAAAGAAATAAAAATAAAAATAAATAAAGAAGTAATTCCAATACAAGAAATCAGTATAGTTTAAATGTTTACATTCTGCAAATGTTAAGTATGTTTCCCATATCCCCTCCTCCCACTTCAGTGTACATAAAATGCTCTAGAAAAGGATCTGGTTATGGAAAATGAATTTAAAGCTGTGGTTTGAAGGTCTTCCCTTTCTCATCTTTTCAGAAGCCCTCTGGGACAGTAAGTATAACATCATTTGGAGCTGATCAAAGGTCTGAACTGGAGATCCTTTGTCAGACTCCCTGATGGTCTCTTCCAGAATCACAAAAGCATCAGCTTTTCCCGGTAACCAGACACCCAAGCACCCATTCCCACCAAGCCTCACTCTTGAATTCTGAGCTTTTAATTATCCAGTGTAGCTGGTAGAGGATTAAAGGTGGCAAGGACCACCAAGACAGCCAGAAAAAAAGTAAAAATTTTGGCAACTTCTGCCGGCAATGTGCTGAGGCCCCTCCGGGCTTCCAGGTTCCGGGTCTGGGTTGCCACCCGCTCCTGAAAGACTCTACAGGGCTTTGTCTCATAAAAACTAGAGACAAAGGCTATGTTTCCCTCACTGGCCCCTCTGAAAGTAATACATACCTCAGAAAAGGAAAAAGCTGGCTAGCTTTTGTTAATTACCTAGGGAGTTTAGGATCCCTTTTCTGAAGCAGCACAGCACAGTGGTCATGAAGCCAGACCATCACTTACAGAGCGGCATGAACTCAGACAAAGTACTTTACCTCTGTGCCTCAGTTTTCTCAACTCTAAAGGGGAAAAGTAGTTGGGTCGTTACATGCATTAAGTGAATTGTTTTATGTGATGTGTTTAAGAACAGTGTCTAGTGCACAGTAAATCCTATGTAATTATTTATTGTGTTCCGATTCCTACCCAGGCAGAAAGGAACTTGTGTTGGGTGGATGGCAGGCAGAACAATGACCTCTCACAGAGGTCTACTTCCTAATCCCTAGAACCCATGAATATGTTGAGTTACATGGCAAAGGGAAATGCAGATTGCAAACGGAATTAAGATTGCTAATCCACTGACCTGACCTTGAAATGAGGATATTATCCTGGATTATCTGGTGGACCCAATTTAATCAAGGATTCTTATAAGACGGAGCAGGAGAGGAAGCAGAGCTGTGATGACAAAGTTAAAAACAAAACAAAACAAAAAGAACACCTCCATAAATCAGTGGAAAGATGAGTCAATAAATAATGATTCTGGTGCCCCAACTTTTCTGACTAAAGGAATAATGGTTGCTTTAAAACACTGAAGGTAAATAAAATAACTTTCAAGTTTTCTAATAACGGAAAGCATAGTGCCATGTTAAGTCTCCTGGCTTGAAAATGAGGGGGTTCTGATGCCCTTGAAAGATACAAGGTCATGATTCCATCCCTCAAGAGCTCAGTTTCTTGGAGGGATGTGAAACTGGCTTTATTTTGTATGTTAACTTTGATCCACTTGCAGTAGCTGCCCGGAGAGCTGAGCTGAAAAGATGGTGAGGTCTCACCCACACATAGCTGGAGAGCCGCAATGATTAGCCATTTCTGCTATAAACTCAGGCAAGGAGTTTCGTCCCACCTGCACCTACTTGAAATTCCATGAGGAGTCAGAATGACCACAGACGGGCCAGGGCCATACACCTGACCAGACCATAAACTTGGACTCTGAACTGGCCCACATTCATGGGCATCATCAGTGTCTTGTATTCATGATGGCCCTGGAGAACTTTATTTCCTCTCAATTTCCAGGTCTGTCCTGTTTCCTTTCATTTTATTTTCACATGTCTAAGTTAAAAAAAAAAAAAAAATCTTCACAGAAATGTATAGTGCATCTGAGAAGCTTCCAAAGTTTATTCTTGTACATGAATCGAATGGCACTACCTGTGGGAAGGAAAAACTCCCAGCATCTACTTAAGAATGACTCCTTTCTCCAGGTTTTCTAACTGGAAAGTCTTCACACTGGGGAAAAAAATAATACGTATTTTAGAGAGCTAGTGTGAGGATTTTAAACAATATACGTAAAGTGTATTTTGCTAACTGATGTGCTGTGAGTCAAATTCAGCCCTCAGACGTGGTTTTTAGACTGAATTCATTTTCAACCTATAAAAACTATTAATTATTAGGTTAAAACCTAGATCATCCAACTCTCTTTAAAAAGCTAAAAGATCTGGTCCAACTTCATCCATGTTGGTCAAATGAGCATCCCCCATTATATTTTCATGGGTTCACCAGGCACCACTGATGCCTTTTATATCTTCTAAAGCAACAAAAAACAAGAAAATGCACCAGTCTATCTGTGGGCCGGGGGCTAGGCAGGAGATCTGAATTTCATGACCAGCTGACTGTCACAACTTGGGCTGGGGGTGGGGGTGGGGGGTGTGGTTAGAAACTGCTGGGGACAACTGGTGGGTAGAGGTAGCTCAACATCCTATACGATAAACAGGACAGCCCCCTACTCCCATCGCCCAGCACAGACTTTTCCCGTCCAAAATGTCCACAGTGCCAAGGCTGGGAACCCCTGCTTTAGAGAGTGATTTTGTTAAAAAATAAAAAAGAAACCACAACGGAGGAACTGCTAATAGTGGGTTTCACTCTGTTTTCTCTCCTAAAGTTAACTGAAAGCAAACAACATTTATGACTCAAGCTTTTGCAGGAAGCAGGGGATGGACGACTGTGGTTAGTGACAAAAAACAGTAATAAATGGCTTTGCCTGTCTTGTCTCTTTTTCAGAGTCAGGGAGGGAATGAAATGACCAGTAATTATCATTTAAACTGCTGTTTTATCCTCTATCAATCAGAGCTATTCATTCTGGTTACTCTCAGACCTTTGGGCTGAAACCACACTAAATCAGGGTCACGGCCAGGGTGAATATATAAGGCCAGTCTTTTCATTCTGTAAGTGCTAATGACCTGGGCTGAACATCAATGGCGCGTTTCCATGAAAAAGCCATCTGAGATCCTAATCTAGGAACAAACGGTTCTATACACGGAGCCTATTACCTTGTTTTTAATATTCTGTATTCGCTGGGACCACAGCTGTAAACAACTCTTCAGTCTCATTTCTCCATGAAGTTAATTTGCACTGTGTCAGCACTGCAGGCTTTTTGCATATGTTCAGGACAAGCTGATATGAGCAGGCCTGGAATGAATAATGTTTAGTAAAATCAATAAACCCTATTATTAGTCACTAAGGGGACTGATTTTATGTCTATAAAAGTAAAACAATTAGAACCGTATTAATGGCAGATTCATCATAGTAATATAATGGAGCCAAGTAGGCTTGTCTTCTGGGAATCTTTAATTTACCATTCAGTACTGACTATGTACTCAGCCAGAGAAATGGCACACATAATATAAACAAGCTCTGGCCTTTGGCAATTCATGTTGTCATCAGCAGAGACAACACTGTAACAGTAAGGGGAAGAAGTAAAACTTCATTCAGTGATTAATGGAAACCAGTCATGAATAATGTTCCAGTAAGAACCTGGAGGGAGAGCCTATTCTAACTGCATTCTGCTTTCGGTCATATATCTCTTTGTATCTATCAGCACTCCTGTTTACTACAGTAGCAGAGTTAAGCACGGTCTGAGGCCCATATTTACACTCTACCTATTTAGGCACCTAACTAGAAGTAACTATAAGCCTGGTGCGTAATAAGCATATATCTAGGTGCGTAATAAGCATATATCTAATCATTGTGCAGCTCAGGCGAGATTGGCTTCCCTATGATTTTTTAAAATATTTATTACTAAAGGCAGGAAAATCATCAGGAATCCACAGTATCCCCCAGCCACCACCAGGAACGTGATAACACGGCTGGTGAAGATGTAAATTGACCTTAGTTCTGGTCCTGTGTTTCGACGCTGAATTGTTTAGCCAGTTCTAGAACTGGAGCAGCACGTAGGCAACCAAATGTCATACTTTAAACAGTATTCTGAACAGAGGAAACATACTTGTTTAACTGGTATAAGACAAATTACATCAGGTCTTCAAGGACACATCAAGACATGGTCTAAGAACTGAAAAAAATGTGACAACTTTAAAAAGTGATGAAAAATAGGTGAAATACGCTGACGTGTAGCTAACACCATAAACAATGTTTGACAAAAGTCATAAGAAAAGCCGCTTTCAGGTGGCTTCCAAAAGTAGAGGAAGTATTTTTGATTGCAATTATCTATTCACTTGTGAAGCAAAGGCCCCCAAGTAGGAAAACTAACCAAATTATACCAAGACAAATTCTGTCAACTTAAAGAACCGTCTTAGGAAAAACCAAGGGGGTAGAACTCTTATTAGTAGTTATAGTAAAATCATTAAAACTTACAGCTGGGATAAACCATCGACCAGTCCAAACACATGACACACGCCCCAACTCTAGGGCTTTGGCTCTGCTTTTGCATCTCACTGCAATGTTCCCCCCACCGGATATGTGCATGACTGCTTCCTCATCTCCGTGAGTGAGGCCTTTCCTGATCACTCCAGCTGTATTGGGTTGGCCAAAAAGTTCCTTCGGCTTTTAAGTAAAAATAAATAAATTTTCACCAAGAACTTTATTGAACAACATATTCACCGTTTTGTTCCACTATCTTCTGCCATTTTTCAGGCAACTTCATAATTCCATCTTCCCAAAATTTTTTACCTTTTTGAGCAAAGAACTCTTCCAGGTGCCTTTTACAGTCTTCCAGGGAATTGAAATTTTTCCCATTAAGAGAATTTTGTAAAGATCGAAATAAATGGAAATCCAAAGGTGCAGGGCTTCCCTGGTGGCGCAGTGGTTGAGAGTCCGCCTGCCGATGCAGGGGACACGGGTTCGTGCCCCGGTCCGGGGAGATCCCACATGCCGCGGAGCGGCTGGGCCCGTGAGCCATGGCCGCTGAGCCTGCGCGTCCGGAGCCTGTGCTCCGCAACGGGAGAGGCCACAACAGTGAGAGGCCCGCGTACCGCAAAAACAAAAACAAAAACAAAGGTGCAATGTCTGGTGAATATGGGGGATGAATCAGAACCTCCCAGCCAAGCTGTAACCGTTTTTGCCTGGTCATCGAAGAAACATGTGGCCTTCAGTTATCCTGGCAGAAGATTATGCATTTTCTGTTGACTAGTTCTGGATGCGTTTCATCAAGTGCTGCTTTCTGTTGGTCTAAGTGGGGACAGTGCTTGTTGGAATTAATGGTTTGGTTTTCTGGAAGGAGCTCATAATAGAGAACTCCCTTCCAATCCCACCAAATACACAACATCACCGTCTTTGGATGAAGACCGGCCTCTGGTGTGGTTCGCTTGCCCCACGATCTCTTCCGTTCCACGTTACTGTACAGTATCCACTTTTCATCGTCCGTCACAATTTGTTTTAAGAACGGAACATTTTCGTTACGTTTGAGAATCGCGTGCGGAAATACAGTCAAGAAGGTTTCTTTCTCGCTTAACTTAATGTGGAACCCAAACATCAAAGCGATTAACATAACCAAGCTGGTGCAAATGATTTTCAGCGTTTGATTTGGACATTTTGAGTATGTTGGTTATATCCTGGGTGGTATAATGTTGATTGTTCTCAATTAATGTCTCGATTTGATCGCCATCAACTTCAACTGGTCTACCTGACCGTGGAGCATTGCCCAAAGAGAAGTCTCCAGCATGAAACTTTGCAAACTACTTTTAACACGTTCCATCAGTCACAGCACCTTCTCCACGAATCGTTTTTTTGTGATTCAGTTGTGTTTCTTACCTTTCTTGAAATAATAAAGCATAATATGCCGAAAATGTTGTTTTTCTTCCATCTTCAATATTAGAATGGCTACACAAAAATTCACCAGGTTTGATAAGGTTTTTTTTTTAATGCACGCTAATATGACAGCTGTCACAATACAATCTAACAAAACTGTTTCGAATGAAGTTAAAAGACAACTAAGCGCTACTTACTAGAGCCATCTTACAGGAAAAAACCGAATGAACCTTTTGGCCAACCCAATAGTTACAAACACCCACACATCCCTCATGCCCACTCCCAGACTTTATTTTTCTCCGGGGCATTTATCAACCGTCTAACATACTCCACATAGTACTTACATATTTTATTATGCTTACCCCACCTACTAGAAAATGCAAACTCTATGAGGGCAGGAATTTTTGTCTGCTTTGTTCATGGCTATATCCCAGCACATGTACAGTGCCTGGGATAAAGCAGGTGCTCAGAAAGCACTTGCTGGGAAGGAGGGAGAAAGGGAGGGAAAAAGGGAAGCAAGGAAAAGGAAAAAAAGTGAGAAAGCAGTTAATTCTGTATGTTCGGCATAACATACGCTTGTAAAACAATTTAATGACAAGTCAAGTTTTCACACATTTTACCTACTGTCCACACGTCACAAGCCTGACATCTCTGGAGTATCATTCCATACCACAGAAACCTGTATGTATCAATTTGTAGTGACATTATACTCTGTATTTGAGTAAATACCCAATAAAGATACATATATCCGCTGGATTCAATCCACTTATTTGGTTGTTAAACCTGGGTGTCATATAAGAAAAGTCAGTATTTCTGTACTGTATCTTATGCAATGGACATTCATAATATTAAGGAACCTTTCTTTGGGAATTAGAAATACTATCAGCCAGCTAGAAATAACATGAGACAGACAAGAAGCCATTATATATATTAAAAAAAAAAAACCTTTTTAATTCTGATTGCCAAATTATTTAAGGCAGGTATAAAAAAGGAAAGCATTCAATATACATTTTACATAAAATAAACTAGATTACAGCATAAAACAAGTAACCAGGCAATGGCGTTAAAGTCTCTCTCTTCTAAAACTGGATAATTGTAAACATTAAAAAAAAAAAAAAAAGGACTGCAGGACTATTCAAGTAATAGAACAATCACAGATGTCTCTGGTATGCAGGCTATTGGGTTATTTGCCATTCAAGATTATCAAAAATGACACCTCATTATTCACAGATGCTCATTATTTCCCCGTTTTAATCTTTACATTATATACAACACAGTTTTTGTGGTACTGGCAACCCCATGCCTTCCAAAAGTATTTTTTCCACAATACACAAGTACAAACAGTGACTACAGGAACATTTTACACTGATGCATCTTAACAGGAGCCACCAAACAGACATCTAAATTGTACCCAAGTGTCGTCATCACAGTTAGCCTTTCTGAGGGGCTTACGGGAAATATATGAAGGATACGCAAGGTTCAGGCACACTGATACATAACATTATTTATTTACAATTGAAAAGCAAAAGGAAAAGAAAGTAAGCAGCCTTCCGTGGCTAACACTTCTCAATTTGACAAGCACATCTTTTATCTCCTTTACTGAGCAGTTTGCGACCCGGCAGCAGACCCTGTGTGTGCGAGCCTGGTTACTGATACAAAAAGTATAGAATATATATGTGTGTGTGTGTGTGTGTGTGTGTGTGTGTGTGTGTGTGTGTGTGTGTGCGCGCGCGTGTGTGTGTGCGTGTGCATGTGTGTGTATATACATATATGTATACGTATATATATATATATATATATAAAAAACAGAAGTTTAATTACAGCAACATTTGTTACTCTCTGATAAAATCTGTAATTTACAAAAATGAAATGACTGGTTTTTGCCTGCCATTAAGGCATTTCAAATTAACACCATGGAACTGATGTCTGTATAAAGCGCTTCCCCATGTGATCCAGTCACATGACAACGTACATTTCCAATCTTGTTATTCTCTGCAAGAGAAAAGAAAACCTTAGCAGAGGGGTTCCATCCACATTTGACACTGAAAATATGAAAACTGTAAGACCAACAGACATTTTAATTCTATTCAGTCAATGGAACTCAATTCCATAGAAAGTGAATGAACACAAGGGTAATGACAGACAACGTGAAAAATAAATTATTTTCCTTTTTAACACAACTTGAGGGGTAATTGAAAATATCAAAGAACAAACATTACCTTTAGCACTATGGAAATACATTCCTCCATTTGCAACTTCATTTTTAAACATAATAAAACAAAGGGAGTCATGGTGAATTATTTTAACAAAGCAGTGAAGACAACCTAAGAAAGTTTCAACCGTTTAAGACACAGGTCAGTTAATCACTAACGTACATTACAGCTATAAGAATGGAATAGAAGTTGCATGTGAAGCATAGTGGTAAAATAAGCACATTCACTCCAATAGCAAACCCTTAGGAGCTAAGTGTTTGGTCTAAAAAGCCTACACTTGCTTCCTCCCACCATTAAGATGTCTCTACCTAGAAAACTGATTCAAAACATAGAGGCTCTTTACCTTCTTTGTGCAGGAAACATTCCTGATGCAGATGCCTGGGCAGCCACCTGCTGAGAGGCAACGAGGGCAGCAGAGGTCAAGCCTAATGGGGAAAAAAATGCAGGCTTTCTGTGACTTTCAGAAATGTAAAAGTAGATGCAGGCCCAATGGTGAAAGGCTGCAGACCCCGCGAGTAGCCATCTGTCCTTTCAACACACACACATGAAATGTTTCATGCATCGAGGACAGACTACAAACTGCTCGGTCTAACCAGTACCCATCCCTTCATTGAATACTCGGCGGTTTTCTTAATAGCTATTCAAAGTGAATACAGCATTCCATCTCTCTGGCTCTGCGTGGTGCTAAATGGTTTGCACGCATTCCTGAATAGGAAGCTCAGGAGGAATGACAGGTACCAGGTAACAACAGGAATCAGAAGTCACAGTGAATTATAGAAGCGACACTCTATTTGCTTAGAATACAATACTTTCATAATAACTTTTACCACTTTAACGTCTTCCCCAGTGATTGAACACCAATGTATCCCATAAGGTACATGGAATCACTGAATTGAGCTTAGAAATA
This sequence comes from Leucopleurus acutus, assembly GCF_964270905.1. Lineage (NCBI taxonomy): Eukaryota > Metazoa > Chordata > Mammalia > Artiodactyla > Delphinidae > Leucopleurus > Leucopleurus acutus. The sequence continues at coordinate 73,298,793 of NC_139145.1, read as the reverse complement.
GTCTTAACTTTTACCCTGCAAGAGAAAGGGAGCGGTAAGAGAATGTAATAGCTCCAAATGGCAAGAAGTTGCCTAACAGAAAATTCTTTAGAAAACCATCCCGGAAAAAAATAGAGGAAACAGATGTAAACTTCGGGAAGCTGACTCTCTCCTTCTATGTCCTCTATGGTCTCTTTTAACACCACTATTTGACACCAAGCAACATGAGCTGAATAAATTAAAATGACCCCTTCACGTGGGGATAGCGCTTCCTACTTTTGGAAGTACCTTCAAACATATTATTGTTTGTTATTATTGTTTTCAGACAGCAGAGTAAGAGGCAACTTGGCAAGCACTGCAGACCAAATTGTGTGCTTCCAAAATTCCTATGTGGAAGCCTTAACCCCCCAATGTGACTGTGTTTGGAGACAGGACCTATAAGGAGGTAATTAAGGTTAAATGAGGTCCTATAGGTAGGGGCCTGAACCAACAGGATTAGTGTCCCTATAAGAAGAGATAGGAGAGAGTAACTCTCTTCCCCGCTGCGGCCCCCCAGCTCTCCCCGTTCACAAAGAGGTCACAGGAGCACACAGCAAGACGGCGTCCGTCCACGAGCTGGAGGAGAGCTCTCACCAGAAACCAACCATGCTGGCATCCTGATCTCAGACTATAAGCCTCCAGAACTATGAACAGAAATACATTTCTGTTGTTTAAAGCCATAAAAACTGTGG